>NW_020884897.1:5974122-6611648 GCF_003945725.1 Corapipo altera | reverse complement strand
GTGTGTGTGTGTGTGTGTGTGTGTGTGTGTGTGTGTGTGTGTGTGTGCGTATGTGCTCCCTCACGGGCAAACCGCACCGCTCTCTTCAGTCACGTATGCGGCTGGATGCTTTCTACCTGTCACACTCTTCGGTGAACCCTTCGTGTTTCTCTCTGTTCCTCGTTGAGGGGTATTACTAAAGGACCGACTGATCAATAACTCAGAGGAGCCGGGGACAGGGCACCCCGCGCCTTAGTCACAGCAGGTGTTTCCTGAAGCTCTGCTCTCACATCCTCGGGTAAAGCTGCCTCCTCTGTCATCTTGTTAACACACAGGAGTGCCGAGGGTGGCACCGTCAATCTTGAGATTTGTAAGCCCTTACATGTTAAACTGAAAAAAGTGATTTTATAACAGGCTTGTGTCCTGTATCCCTTTTACATAATAGCACCTGGTTCCCACATCATTCCTCCTATCATTCTTTTATGTTTTTAATAACTTTATTCTAGCCACCACTTTCATAAGGGGTAGCTGGTCCTTAGCTGTGTCCTAATCAGTTTGCTAGTACACGCTGGCTGATTAAACTCAGCATTTACCAGGAGTTTGTTGTTTTTTTTTTTATTATTATTTTGGCTTTAAATAGCTCACCTTTCGCTTAGTGAGAATGAGGGTCCTTTCTCCTCTCTTCCTCTGCCAATTTTCACAAAATCTGTAGGACTTTGAGACTCGATATTTGCAGGCAGGGAAGAGGGGAGAATGAATTTAGCCAACAGGCTGAAAAGTTATGAAAACACATACAAATGGACAAATAGGAAAGCTGCCTAAGCTGCATTTCCTTAAGAAGCAAAAGCAGCCTCATCTCAGTTATCCAGAGACATGGAAAGTCGAAAGGCAACAGCACAAATAGAAAAGTTGCTTGCTTGATGCTGCACAGCAGAATTGGAAAAAGAATCCATATCTTGACAACCGAATGTGCTGCTCTGTTCTCTCATCCTTCTAAATTCCCTCCATGCCTGCAACAAGACACAATGGACCACTCCAAGCAAAACCAATTCTAGCTAGAGACTCGTTGCTCTTCTTTACTTCCTCTTTACTATTGACAGTGTATATTCTCCACCCGTGTAATTAGGTTACTCAAGATGAAAATTCAGAACAACCAAATGATACAAAAAGGAGTAGCAAAATCAATGATTCGGAGCTACATGGAAATCCAAACTTTGAAATTACAATCTACTTACTTTGGGCCTTCTAGTGAACTCAAAAGACCTATAGGCTGTTACAGTAAGAGCAGTGAAAAGCATCTTAAGACTCTATAAAAGCTCGTTATCTTAAACTGGGGGTATCAAGTATGATGCTGTGACCCCTTTGGACACCAGTAATATCAAACTACTGTAAATCTAGGTGATTTTCTGCATTTATTAAATTCCTCTTCTAGTTACTTATTTTGCTTACATAAACTTTAATGTGAACTCCTCAGCCTTGAGCTTCAGTAACACCTGGTACAAATGGACATAATAGATGTTGGTTCCCTCCATTCCAACCAATACTATTAATATTTTATCATTTTTTCAAGCTCTTTGTTCTTCTTGGGCTCTGTTGCTCCGTTTTACTTCCCTATCTTTCTTCACAGTACCTCAAGCAAAATACAAACTGTACCACAAACCAAAATGAAAAGTCAAAGTGAGAAAAAAATAAGTGATTGAATTAATGTGACATTTGCCAGTTAACATTTTACTATATACTGCATCTTATTCTGCTCCCCTGTATGTCCAGTGTGTATTCTGCATATGAAGTGGATATAGAGTTTAGAGGAGTACCCCATACAATCAGATTTAATACACGGGAGAAACACTGCAGGAAAAATATTAATCTTGTAGTAGCATTAGGATAACAAACATATAATTGTAGGTCTGACAGCCTACCAATGATCCTGGGCAGAGTAATTCATTAATTTATATGGAAGTTTGATTTATCAGAATTAAAAGTGGGTAGCAATGTGCCAATCAAATAGGAAAACAGAAGCAAGATCCTGTAGCATGAATTTGATAACATTTATCTGTAACATCAATAGAAAGTTCTGATAAAGAGGTAACCACTGACTTCTTAGAACTTGTGTAGATAACTGACTTGGGTCCACACAGTGTTTGGATGAAGAGACTGGGTGGTATGAAATTAGCATACCCAGTGTTATAATAGAGACAAAAGAACCTTGTTAAAATCAAGATATAAACTCTGCTGCCAGGGGATAAATTAGGACCAGTTAGTCTGTTATGAAGTTTTTAATAAAATGTTCTGGATAAACACAAGTTATTTGTTTATTCTAATCTTTTTTTGTGCTCGTAAATTGTCTAATAATTTGCACAAGAATCTTGGAATTGTTAATTCACGTGTTTTCTGATCCTATATTTAAATATTTACGATAGCAGTCTTCAATGCATCAGGAACTCTTGAAGATAATCACTTATGACTCAGAGATTACTCTGACTTTTCCATAAGTATCCTATAGTGAATTGTATCAGCCACAGAGCTGATTATATTTAACTCATTTAGATAATATTTATTCTTTTCATAGTCTGCTTTTGTAGGTCTTTTGCCTTATTAGAATTTTAATTAATACTTTTTGCTTGCAGTATTACTTTATATCCATTCGTAGCCAAATGTGTTTGTTTCTCCTTTTTAATGGATTCATTTTTGCTTTTTCAAACTCAGTAGCTTTTGTTGCAGTCAAAGCAGTGTCATCCTACATTTATCTTTGTCTTGCATCACAACCAGTTTGCCATGATAATTTTTTTTACCCAGTAAGTACTGGCACTGTTCTTCAGAACAACTTTCCAAAAGAAGTTATTCGGAAGAATAACTCATTTGTACGTCTGGGTTTCTGAGGATGAGAAAAACTGGCAAAATTCAATTTATATGGTGAAAAAGAAAACCTAAGTGTCCCTGACTTTTTTTGATTTCAGACAAGAAAACATGTTTTGGAAGCAATTTAATTGATACTTTTGGACCATTTTCAGTAACAGTTAATCTTCCTGAAGCGCAGTATTTGGTATTACACCTTATTTTACCCAGCAGCATTATTTCAGTCTGATGATTCTATGTAGAGGTTTTTAGCTATTGAAGAGAAATCTTTATTGAATAGAAATGTTTTCCCAGGAGTTTTTTCCTAAAAAAAAAAATTAAATAATGGAATTATTAATGGAAACATAGTTTACATGGAGTTTCACCCTGGTAGATTCACATGATGGAATACTCTCTACTTCTGTGTTTGATTTTATCCAGCTGTGTCAACCTGCTTCAGATTATCCAGTACAGAGCACAAATATTTTCTGTCTGTTTCAAATTATCTAATATATAGCACAAAGAAGAGTCAAAAGACTCTACAATACCTGAGCTTCTGCTGTTTGGAGCAAAACCATAAATGCCTGATCTTTAGTATCACCCAGTCTGGCATCAGTTTCACTGAATGCGTAAATTCTACTCTTAAGACAAGATCCTCAAATATTTATTGTTCCTGAAGACAAAAATATTTTCCACTAAAATGTATTTCTTAGTAAGTTTTCACAATAATTATAGTCTCCTTTTCTTTTTTTCTCTCTTTTTTAGTCCTAAAGACACAACCTTTACCTCAGAGATCTGCATTTTTTTCTGTTTCTATTTATGAACCTGGGGGACTAACAAAAGCATTTTGAACACTTTTCAAGAGATCATCTATGCACTGCTACTGTTAGTAGTATTTGAGTTTTCTTCTCATCTTCAAAAGACCTCAGCAGAAATTGGTTAAGAAAAGGGAGATGAAAAGCTACAAAGCCTAGATCCTAACAAATTTCTTCTTTAATAGAAAAAACTTTTTTTTCTTTTTCATCATTAAAGAATCACTATTTTTAAGCATGGTGGAGCATTGCCATATTGTTCCTCTGACGGGTGACATTTCCAGTAACTTTTTGGTGTAATGCTGTCATTTGTCATTCCATACGGAAGTGAGGAAAAAGCAACATTGCTTCACAGACTTGGAGAAACATCCACAGACAAAAAAAGAGAGAGAAAAAAGGAAAAGCATATTACTGCATAATATAAAAATCCGAGTTATTTTATATTCCAGTTTTCCAGATAACAGTGCAAGCAGAGAAGAATATATACATACCAAGCCAGGCAAGAGAAAAACATGTAGAAGCTAAAATTGTATTAAAACTCCCAGGGCTATCAAACCCCTTGTTTACAACACTTTCCTTGGAAAGAAAATCTAGGGCATTCTTTTGTGCTGTCCTTTTACACAACAGGTTTGTGTCATTTTATTGCCTGTATTTCTTGGACTCTCACACCCATTTTTATAAAAACAGTAAAACTATTGATTTATTAACTTTTTCCACTACATTGGTGAGCAACTTTATTTTAATACAAGGTGGAAACATTTAAACACACACAAATTTTAGTACTGTTATTCCAAAGGTGTTATTCCAGTTTGTGTTCTCATGCAGCAGGTTAACTTCAGTTCAATCCTAGGGCTTAAGTTTTGATAAGTTCTTTCCAAACCCCCTAGTGGCACTTTACCACATCTGTAATTTTCCTCTTAAAGCTACCCGACTAGTGTACTCTAATAGGGATAAGAAAAAAACTATTGGCAGTCAAAACTGATTTTTTTGGTTTTTTGGTAGTAAATACATATGCATAGTCTATAGATTAGATAGTAGAAACAGAACTTGAAGAAAAGCTGCTTCTTCTATCCAGTTGTTGGGTATCACTGTCACATTTGTTTGTTTTTATGCATTTGCTATGTTGTTATTAAAATTCAGTCAGAAGGTAATTTTGCCCTTCAGTGTCTATACATAGTACAGCATTTCTGTAGAGCATCCCTGCCTAAGCAGATGTCAAGTTCTGTGTGTTCATAGCACCATGACCACCTTGGCTAAAGAGCTCTTTGCGTTACTTCAAGAAGGCTTGTAAGTCTATTTTAATTTGTTCAGGGAAGAAGATATAAAGTCATAGAATCATAGAAGGATTTGAGTTGGAAGGGATCTTAAAGATCATCTAATTCTAACCCCCCCGACATGGGCAGGGACACCTTCCACAGACCAAGTTGCTGAGGGCCCTATTCAACCTGGCCTTGAACACTTCCAGCAATGAGGCATCCACAACTTCTCTGAGCAACCTGTTCCAGTGACTCACCACCCTCACAGTAAAGAATTTTTTTCCAGTGTCTAATCTAAACCTGCTCTCTTTTAGTTTGAATCCATTCCCCCTTGTTCTGTCACCACATGCTCTTGTAAAACATTGGTCTTTCTTGCAGGCTCCCTTCAGGTACTGGAAGGCCACAATCAGGTCACCCTAAAGCCTTCTATTCTTTAGGTTGAACAATCCCAATTCTCTCAGCCTTTTCTCCTAGGAGAGGTGCTCCATCCCTCCAATCATTTGGTGGCCTCCTCTGGACTGGCTCCAACAGGTTGTTATCATTCTTGTGCTGAGGCCCCCAGGGCTGGAGGCAGCACCAGGTGGGATCTCACCAGAGCAGAGCAGAGGGACAGAATCCCCTCCCTCAACCTGCTGCCCACACTGCTTTGGATGCAGCCCAGGACACAACTGGCTTTCTGGGCTGTGAGTGCACATTGCTGGGTCATGTCCAGCCTCTTGTCCACCAGCATTCCCAAGTCCTTCTCAGCAGGGCTACTCTTGATCTGTTCATTCTCCAGCCTGTGTTGACACTGGGGGTTGCCCCAACCCAGCTGCTTGTAGATTATTCTTGTTCTGCCAATGCCAGATAAATAATTCATAAGAAGGTTTATAAATAGTTTAGTATCCATATATGTTTATACTTAGTGGATGTAATTTAGCCCTTAAAAGTTATACTTGCAGTTAATCGTGTGTTTGGCAGTTATTTTTGTTTAGTTGAGATTTTGTGTGTGTTTTTGTTTGTTTGTGGTTTGGGTTTTTTTGGTAAATAAAATATCAAGGTGAGTTTTTTGTTTTGTTTTAGGGTTTTTTTTCCTTATACTTACATGCTTGATTTGCTTTTCTGCTACATTATAAAGGAAAATATTTCACAGTTCGGACTGTGAGGCAACTTTTACAGCATTTTTAATGTATTCTGGAAACATGAATATGAGGTAAGGTATCACGGATTTGTATGTACTTGTCAACTGACTATGTAAGGTCAAGTATAGGGGGTTAAATTTTATCTTTTTGAAGTCACCATGATAAGCTTCCCTTGAACTACGGCAAGAATGTTTCTCAAATACAAAAATGCCTCTTCCTTTGCTTTTTTTCCCCCCTCAGTAGTCAGTTTTCTACAAATGTCAATATTATCAGTAGCAGTTACATATTAACTTTTTTTTTTTACAATCTTAAAATGGGCAACAAAGTTAAAAGCACCCAGAGGAATTTTCATCTGGTCTTTTAAATCGTGGGTGTTAATAGGTCGTAAATACTTGCTGTGAAATGGCACACGCCTTTCCTGCAGGCAACAACTGAGCGCCTGCCACCTGTGTTTGGTGAGCTGCCACTTGTGCTTTGCTGCAGAAATCAGCTCTGCTATTGTCACTGGGAGAGTATTATTAACATTTTTATTTATGTCTACAGGTGTTCTCCATACCTACCTCTACTCAGCATCTGAGTAAATGGCAGATTCAGCATTTCACTCTTTTCCTCATTTTTTTTTGTTTTCCCTGCAGGAATCATGCACAACTTTACTAAAAGTGAGTCAACCGTGATGAAGTATGGTTTCATGATACACATAATAAAAGATTGGTACTGAAGAGGAGAACAACAGTGCCTGAAGGCTGACGGGCTGTGTGCCCCATCCCCACCTCACAAGGTCCAAGCCCTCGAGTTGCAGAAACCCAGCTCAGAATCATAGAATGGGTCAGGTTGGAGGGGACCACAGTGAGCCATCTGGTCTTCCCTTCACAATTTACTAACTCACGTATTTTCAGTAAAGAGGTGACTGATGTACCACAGTTACTGAAATTAGAATATGACAGTTGGGTCACCTGGTCTGACCTCCCTGCTCAAGGAAGGTTGTCCCAGAGCACATGGCACAGGATTTGTCCAGGCAGTTCTGGAATATCTCCAGTAAGGGAAACTCCATACCCTCTGTGGACAATCTGTCCCAGTGTGTGGTCACTGCACAGTAAAGAAGTCTCTCTCGCACTGAGGAGCCCAAACAGAGCAGGAGTCCAGATGTGACCTCACCAGGGCTGAGCGGAGGGGCAGGACCGCCTCCCTCGACCTCCTAACGACCTGCTCCCTGCCCCTCCTAACGCATCCCAGGATCCCGGCTCGGCCACAGGGGCTCACCGTGGGAGGAGAACCCTCCGCAGCCATATCGGCATTCCCAGGCGGCGCCATCCATCGCTCGGCCAGCGGCTGCTCCCCCTGGTTGCCAGGCGGGCCCGGACGCGCCGCCCGGATCCCGCTTCCCGATCCCGGCCCGGGCGGACGCGGCCTCCTGACCCCCCCATGGAGGGGGACAAGGTGAGGGGAAGCGGCCGGTGAGCCGGGAATCCCGGGGGCAAGGGCAGGGGACAGCGCCGGTGTCTCCTGTGCCGACCCCGAGAACCCCGCGGCTCTGCTGGGACCGGTTTGTCCCAGGAATCCCCCACCCAAGAGCGGCCGTAAGGAATTCCTTATCCCTCTAGCACAGGGATGGGGCTGCACCGGCCACACACCTTCCTGCAGAAGACGATAGGTGCTTTAGGAAAGCACCCCGCGTTTCACATTGTAGATAAAAGTATGTTTAATACCCGGTTTAATACCCACTCATTGTCAGGTTTTAGTTCTTTAGGAACCCACATCACTTTCTCATTAAGGTGTTAAAATTATGGAAAGTTTATAGAGCTCCAAAATAAAGGAAACAAAACCACGTGCACGCACGGACATCAATTACTGTGTTGCATTTTCACTTGAAAAAGCAGAAGTGTCAAGCCAGTTTTATGGCGGTCATGTGAGTCTGGATTTTGCAACTAATTAATTTGCGGTCGTGCTGGATAGAAAATGCAGGAGGAATAGAGTGGCTGGGCAGGGGGTGTGAAAAGGTGCATTAGTATCCCTCTGGTGCATTAGTATCCCTCTAGATCTGTTTAGATCTAAAAAGTTTAGATCTGTGGTACATCAGTCACCTCTTTGCTGAAAAGGGAGAACTAGTGAATTGTGATGGGAAGTTAAACTCTGATCTGATATTTTTCAGGTGTGTTGGTGCCACAGACCCAGAGATAGTGTCACCAACAGCCACACTGTAGGAGGAACCCTCCTTGTGCTGTTTCTCTTCTATCACTCGTGCTCCTTACCTAGTTGAGGGCTCTCAAATTGGCAGCTCATTATTGGAAATAAGAAAGATAAATATTTATATGTAAAAAATAAAGACATTTTCTCTGTTTTAAAAGCGACAGAGATTTCTCTTACTGCTCTTTGGTTTCTCTTTCTTTAAAATTATAGTGAACTGGGTTCTTAACTTAGTTAAAAACTAAACATTGCATTCTGAAAACCTCTAGTCTTTCTCCTTGTACATGGAGAAATGCCTTATGATCTCCTTTGAGGAGTTTGTCTAAAACAGCAAGGTTCCTTGTTCCACTGGCTAGTTTTTGTTTAGAATAAAGTGTGGATTCTTAAATGGTAAAAATTTTCATAGCACTTTTTGAGTTCAGTAAATCTGTGGCATTTTATGTGAGCTGAATGCTCTCAGGTGGATGAATTAAGCCCCTGTGTCATTGAAATAACTAATCTTAATCTGGATTTAAATGAGTATATAGGTACATATGTAAGTACTTTTAAATTAGCAGACAGGTGAGAAACTTCAATAAATCCTTTGAAAGTTTGTTTTAAACATTTTTGTGTGTGTATGTTTACTTACAGTGGTCTCAAAGGTATTAAGCTTCTTTAAACTTTATAAAATACCTGTCTTTTTATTGGTCTCCTGCAAAAGCAGAGATTTAAGTGAAACACCATCATATATAAAAGCAACAGATTCTGAGGGGGGGGGGGGGAGGAGGTGAAATCTGAAAACTGGCAAATAGATATTATTGGGTGCCAGAGAATCAGCTCTGAATGTTTGCTGAGTGCTTTTTGCCTCAGCTTTGAAATAAATCTCAATCTGATGTTGTCTGTTGGTTATGCTGGTTTTAGACTATTAACATCATTAGCATTCTTTCTTTGTTTGCTGATATATACCTAAATCTTGTCTAAAACCAAAACATGATTATATATATTAGAGATTTTAAATAGGTTACTATTTGAGACTATAATACAGCATTCTGTTCTCTTCTCATCCATATTGTTCCTTCCAGGTTACACTCATACAAGTTCTGTTGAGTTTCTTAGGCTTTGTTGAAGCTTCACTTAGGAAAATTATCTTCTTTGGTTTTCCTTTCTCATCTGACTTTATGCACTAGTAAATATTTGGACTTCCTCCCCCCCTCCCCCTTTTTTTAAGTATCAGAAAAAAATAAAACTTCAAGGGCACTTTCTTTTTGTTACAAAGGCTTCCTTCTTGACACTTCTCATCAACTTAAGATGAAGTTTACCAGTCCACTACAATCTTCTATAAAATCTAAGTTTGAAAAGACAAGGGTTTTTTCATGTAGAATAAATAAGAAATTAAAATATACTGTTAAAATGCTGCTTACATATGAATTAACAAAAAAATAGGCACCATATGTTTATTTTCTTCCACCGATGCAGCTCATCATTCCAAAATTTATCACTGAGTGTTTTGTTAATCTTTAGCAGTTAAGTCTAAATTTGAGAATAAGGGTAGCCTGATCACATCACTTTGAATATAGTCATCATCTTCCAATGAATTAGTTAAAAGATTCAATAGATTAAAATTTCTCCTTTACTTTAGTGATCTCAAAGAAGATGATTTTTTTAGTTTAGTCTTTTTAGCAGCAGCCAAGCAGTCAAGGGTAGAAACTCTGCAAATGAGGATAGAAGAAATATAACCTAGGGAGAACTCTTGTGAGACAGCCATCATGTGTACTTTGATTAGTATCATTATCTTTTTGCTTCATTTCTTCAGTGCTACATACAAATATTTCATGTGGCAGTTAACTTACACGTCATCTGAACTTTAGGCCTCTTCCAGGTCCAGTCAGATCAGCTTTACTGTAAATAGACCTTAGAGCTAAATCAAATTACTGTTTGCATGAAAAAACTCAGTGATACCTCCCATATACACCTTGATCCTTTCCTTTGAAATACTATTAGTTATTAAATGATGTACTTCTCCTTGCAAATTAATTACTCAGGCTTTTCTGTGTTTTCTGCTCTAGAGAAGAACCAAAGAAGATACTTGGAAATCAGAAGAACTTAGGATACATCTTAAGGTGATTTTATTTTATTTCTACTAGTCTGGATGTTAAGTTACCTTACAGCACTGGAATTTATTGATGGTGCAAACACACAGGGCTGCCTGCTTGCACACAGGGCTGTGAGTCACTCTGCCTTGTGGGATCTATAGCAGCTCTTTCTCTTTAATGCTTTTTGGTGCACCAGGCACTTTAAATCTGCACCATCAAATACAAACAGTACAGATCTTTAACATGTAGCTGCTAACTTCCTTGTCACACTGACTGTTCTGGAATCTGTCTAGTCCAAGGGTATCCAGAGCCAGGGCCACTCAGCTGTTTTTAGCTACACAGGTCATATAAGGTTGCTCTACGAATTTCTTAATTAGGTAAATGGAAATAATACTCTGTTATGGTAATCACACAGCAGTCAACGGGATCTAACTTGCTGGCCACCCAAATCCAAGTTACAGCTCTGCTTTATGTCTACTTACTCACATTCCTATATATATATATTATCTATTGTATTTATTTTCATCATCTATCATGTTTGTCATGCATTTTTAAACTTGGTAATTACATTATCTGCTGGTCAAACAGGCATTCAGGCTCCAGTCAGGTACACCATTGATATTCATATTAAGTTCTTTTTGTATTTTTTAAAAGCTTAGCTATCTTATTATTATTCCATTTATTAGTCCTTTTTACAGTAACCACAGGCATAATGTTAGTAATTTTGCAAAGTAAGCCTAGAAATAGATCAGCATTTCAATGCAATTTGGGAAATCAAATGAACATTTAGCAACCCACCAATTTTTTTTTTTTTTGCACAGGAATATATTAATATCAAAGTAGATTGCTGAATTATAACAATAGATTTTTTTTTTAATTTCAGGCATCACAACCAGATAGTCAAAATGAAGACCAAAAGCACAGAGAAAAGAAAGTGCAGAAAGATAGGTCTGCTCTTGACACAGACACTCATAAACATGAACGAAAAGACAGAGGGAAGAGCAAGGAAAGAACACGAGAGAGAGAGAGGCTTAAATCTAGTGAGAGAGACAGGGATAAAATGAGAGAGAGAGAAAGGGGAAAAGAGCACCAGAGAGGAGACAGAGAGAGATACAGAGATAAGCTTCAAGAGCCACATTTGGAGAAGGAAAGATACAGTGTACCCAAACATAGAGATAGGGAGAGTGATAGAGAAGGAGACAAAAAGCTTAAGAGACATGAGATAAAGCAAATAGATACACAAAATAATCTGAAATCATTTGAAGGAGGACATAAAGAACATCACAGAAGAAGAGAAAGCAGGCATCGTTTGGGTAAGTTGCTTTAGGTTGCTTTTGTCCTTGGAAATATTTGATATTTAGATAGGAATACTCTGAATCCATACCCCATCTGTATGGAGAGGATAAAGACAGGTAGGTGTGAATGCCTACTGACAGATGTATCTTTAGAGAATCTTTTGGTAACCTAGTTTTATTTTAGTGCTTCAAAAAAAAAGTGATGCTTGTTTCCCTTCCTCTGAGCAGAGGATGGATATCACTGGGTTTGTTGGTCAGTTGACTTGAAGAGAACAAGAACCTTCCTGCCCAAACATTCTCTACTGAGTGACCATTTGAATCCCCAACCTGCAGGGTGACTGCTGAAGTTAGCAACACGTGTCATTACTCCTGCCATTACACAGGACAATTGAGAACATTAGGAGAGAAGAAGGAGTAACCAGCTTTGGAGAGAGAATTTCAACAGAATATTAATTTCTTTTTCAAAAGCTTTTGTGTTAGAGAAAACATGTCACTGAAATACTATTTTCTGCATGCTAGAGTTAATTATGTATAGAGTTTGAGTATTATAAGGTTTGTTCCTTAATTTATTTATCTGTTTTCTAGAGGAGGAAAAAACAAGAAGTGAAGAGCAAGAAAGAAGGCATAAAGAAAAGAAGGTAAAGGAAGGGAAGGTAGTGAAGTGTTTCATAACACAATAAGATAAAGTTGTAGAATAATGAAGAAATTGGATCAGACTCCATTTCTTGAGAAATCCTAGAGATGCATAGACAGTAAGGTGCTCACAAGTGTACAAAACACACAAAAATATATCTCAGCTATTCTGTTTTAAGGAAATGTTTTATTCTTTTTTTTTTAAATAAACATTAAATAAAATTTTCATAGCAAACAGTGCTTTATTTTTGCACAGTTAAATAAAAAATTTCCATTTGGTATTTATGACTTTATTACAAGGGTAATTGATACATCCTACTTTATTTTAGACCACCTAGTAAATAAGAATCAAATTTTTGTGTGAAGAATATGTAGTCCAAAGAATTTTGTGTAGCAGAGTATGATATGTCCCAGAAGAACTGGGACAGAATCTCAATAATAATTGAAACTTGCTATCATAGGAAATTAAAGTGGCTGGAATATCTATGTGACAGAAAGATTAAGTACTTATAAATCCATCATTCTAATGGTCAAAAATTAACCCTTTAATGTTATTTTTCTCTTTCCAGGATAATGATGCAAGAAGGAAAATTGACAAATTTTTAGCCTACAAAGTTGAAGGTGAACGTGTACACAAGTTAGAGAAAGATCAAGAGTTGGATAAAGAGGGTGAAAGAAAACATAGAGAAAGAAAAGAACATTCTGTTGGGCCAGAAAAAGAGAGGCTTTCAAAAGAGAGAAGTCATAAACGGTATGGAAAGGAAGAGGAAGAAAAACATAAATCAAGGAGGTCTAAAGAGGGATCTTCCCATGGAGACAGAGAAGGACAAGCAGCAGAAGTTAATGAGAGAATAAAAAGCAGAGACAATGAAAGAAAGAAGCATGATCTAAGGGTAGGTTTTGTTCAAACATTATAGCTTACTTTAATTCTCAGTTCATCATACATAGGAGAGTAATAAAAGTCTGGGATTGTAAGTCAACATTTTCTGAAATTTGAAGCTAAAGTGATAGATTAAAACACTACATCTGTATTTAAGTATCGTAATGCAGAGCTGATTCTTCCCATTAAATTTAATCAAGAAACTTGCTTATGTTAGAAACATCTTTTATGGATAAAATTCTTTATTGCTATGACTTTTGAAATTTTTACAAATACCTTGAAGTAAAGCTGTCATTAGGCTTGAGGTCCACTCAAGTGTATTGGCTATCTCTATAGAAAGAAAATATGATTTTAATAGAAGCTATTTTCCATGTTGTCTATAAAGGGAGCACATCCATCTAAGTCACAAGTAGGCAGGTGGGTGTGGACCCCTCATATTTGTGGGGTTTGCCTCTACTTCTGAAGCGTATCTTTTATGTTTCTAATATAGAGCATGATGTTATTTCCTAGAGACTTAATCAAAACCTTGCAGTTTTTTACTGGTGTTTGTAAGTATTCATTCTACAAGAATGAGAGAAGGAATATCTAGTAATTTGTAACTCTTAAAAACAGATAAGTCTTATAGAACGTATTACTATTAAGATGGTCTAGGCTAATGCCTAAAGAGTGAAGATGTACAAGCTTCTCAAATAAAATTTCAGAAATATGTATTCTAGTGAAAAACTAGTCATCCTGGGTGTAGGGGCCCACCCTGAGTGATTCCTGTGACTGACTTTCTGCAGCAGCCAACAAAAGTCTATCAGGAACTTGCTCAAGATTTGGCTTCCTTAGAAATTTATTCAAGTAGCTGTTACAGGACATACACAATGATGCTTCTGTCCCAGAGTTATGCTTGGTTTTCTGAAGTTCATGGATAGGGACAAGCACTTTTGTGTTAAGCAACTTATTGAATACATTTCCAAATTTAGGGAGACCTTCATAATACAAAATTTAAGAATCAAGTCCCTATACTGGGTATTGAAAGCGCCTGAGACTGTTTCTCTGTCCCTGGGTCCAATTTGTGTAAATTGTTGGAGTATAAACTGTTAAAATCTCTTTGTTTGGAACAAATCCCTATGAGTTTTTCAGAACATCTTACAAGCAATGACTGAAATAAAAAATGTCATTGAAGCAATTAATTAGAGACCTTTCTTACTGTTTGATAACACTGTTACTAATACAGGTTCATATATATATTTCCTCCCAACATTTCTGACACATGAATATGGTGACTTCTTTTACAGACCAGCGAATACAAAAAGGAGGAGAGGATTCAAGAGGAAACAAGCCATCAGCATGTAAGGTAAATTCAGAGATTTAAAATAAGTATATACTAGACAGTATCGACTAAAATTCATTTACCACCAAACCAATATGCATGAATTCTTGATCTCAGATATGTGGGGTGAATATAATTTTTTTCATAGGCCCAATACAATAGCGATTAAAAAAAAAAAAAAGTGTTTTGTCCCTAAGGTGATTCAGATAAAAATGTATGTCTTTATATTCCATTTATTTGTTTTGTATCCCATGGTAGCAAGAGTTATTTTGCAGTCCTTGCAAACTACATATATATTAATCTGGGCACTTAGTTTGGAAGACAGAAATGCTGTATTTTACCACCTGGAAGTTCACTCTACAGTCATGTGGACACATATAAGGTTCATGATGAACTATATGGGACTCCCTTATGTTGTTTATTTTAATTTGAATATCTATACTTAGTTCCTATCCTGGATAGTATCTAAAACATTAGATATATATAACAATTTTGCAGTTGTATATCAAAGGGAAAGGTCCAAGTCATCCTCAGTAAAATTTCAGGATTATATTTCTAAGTTTTATTACTAGCAAATATAAAATCTTACAGAAGTTTCCTGTATATTCCAGTTCTCTTTGCATTCTTTAATTCTCCAGCCATGTGAAATTCTGTACAGCTTTCTGAAGTGCATAGCTGGAGAAAGAGAGTGAACCATTTCTGAATGGCAGGGAAGGTAGTCTGATTTAGTGGGATGCCCCAAAACCCTGGTTCACCTTCAAGCACTGTTAATGTTGAATCATTCTAATTTGTTATGAAAGGATCCAGCAAAATTTTAATTTTTGTTGTTGCTTTTTCCTGTCTTTATCAATATGAATAGTCACTTAAGAAGTCAAAACATTCTCTTCTTGAAGTCTGATACTTGTAAAATAATCAAATAGATTGTTAAGGAGCAGAGTGGGTTGTTAATTTTCTCCTGCTCTCTGACCCTGATTGCATTGTCCTCATAAATAAAACCCCTGAATGAAAGCACAGGTTTGAAGTCAGTGTGTTATTTATGGCTTTTATAGCATATTGCACCAACCTGCTCTCGATTCACTGCAAACATTAATACAAGTAATAAATGTGTGGGTTCGATAGTTTTTTTTTCCTTTTTCTTCCATTTTGATGCAATTATAGGTGTTAAATTTGGAAAAAAATTTTGCAGTTCTTAGCTGATTATTCACGTGGCTGTTTCACGATAATTTTATGTAATAGAGATCTGTAGAAATATTAGTGGAAATACTTCGGTTTATTCAAAATTTGCAAGTGTTTTTTTCCTTTTCATGAAAAAAGACTTTTTTTTTCCTGAAACAAACAAAACCCCCAGAAGACAAAACCAAAACAGAACTGCTGTCTTCTGAGTTAACCACTACAATTGATATACTCTTTTTTTTCAGTAGGACTGTAAAAGATAAGGGAAAACTCATTGAAAAAGAGGAAAAGGATACAAGACAAGAGGTAAAACTATTTGATTTTGGAACTTAGAATGGTACATTTGTATTGAGATGAATAACAATTACAATATATATTTCAATATAATGCATTCAAAGATAACATAAGATTTATGTATACTGGTCTTCAGGTATCTCCTAACCTCTCTTCCTGGATACAGCATTAGAAAATTTATTTCTTCTATATAAATTTGCTAAACATTGTAGGGAGCCACCTACTCAACTGTATTTCAGTATCTTCTATGCTTGAAAAAGTAACTCAATAAGGGGGAAGAGTTTAGATGTGTAATACAAATCATCTATAGCTACCTGAAGTATATTATATCTTTCTGTGAACAGCTGACACAGGCAAATAACAGATAATGCAAGCCAAGTAAAATGCAGCTAACAGTGTAATTCATATATGTCTCTTAAATCAATTGCCATAAGAAATGGGAAAGTATTTTTATATTTTTCAATCGACAGTTCAAGACAGAACCAAATTTTCAGCAAGCTCTGGAGACTTGAGTTTATTTGGACCAGTCTGTGCAGATGCAGCCTATAACTTTACCATACAAATTTTAAAATGTTTTGTCCTATTTTCTAGTGTTTGATTCAGCTTACCTTAAAGTGTGAATTGTCCGTGGTGAGGACCTAAATTTCATTTGCAGTTTGTGGAGAGAAATAGGCAGTTCAGTCCTTTTTTATTCAGTGTCCTCCATTATCTTCTCTGTCTTCATTGGCAATAGGAGACAATATAGGAGGATGAAATCTCTGCTTAAGACCACACTCAACAGGGAGAATTAAATCAAATTCCAGTGGCTTACAATTTATGCTGTTGATTTTCTTTGTATATTTGTTACTGGAAGTGCCACAGCCATCCAGATATTCCAGCATGACTTCCTAATCCTGCTTGGTATTGACAATATATTCTCCATGTATTCTTTAAAGTAGGAACCCAGACAACTGCTGACAGGTGGAGGTTTTTAATGTGTAACAACTACATGTTTAAGATGGACTGTTATAAACAGATGTGTTATTAATAAAAATGACTGCTCTGTAGGCATATTCTGAGCTGACTACACTAAGGTAAAAAAGACTATAACTATGACTGTGTTACTAAATGGAATAAAGATTTTTTTAAAAATGACATGAATTATACTATATGAATTAGTTGTTGCTGAGTACCTGCAACCTCACACACAGAACAAATTAGAGGAATTTTGCCCAGTTTTGCCCAGATGGACAATCTGACTGATATAATTTATTGTTGATCCAAAGACTGAGTTGAGAAATGACAAAAAGTGGCAACTAGAAGTACTATAGTCCCAATCCTACTAGTTCCAGGAGTCCGAGAGTTCTGAAAAGTAGAAGCTGCTTGCTACTATATAATGTCCTTAATACTTGTGTAACTATGACATCCTGTGAAAACTAGTTGGCTGTAGCTTTTCAGAAGTCACAGAAGGATCAAAAGTGCACCTTACTTGACAACCAGCTGCTACCCTTTGGTTGTAAATGTAGAACCAGGTAATAGGTGTGCTGTTATGCTGGATAATTTTCATAAAACCTCACATTTATTTCCACTTTGTAACCTGTTGAAAGCCCTGATATGTGGATAATTTAATCTATGACTTTGAAGATACCATTGAGGAAAAAAGCTGATTAAAGGTTGGATAGATCAGTGTGTGCCATTTTAAGCTTCTCATTTGTTTGGGGTATGTGTTTGGGTAAATAAATGGCATTGTTTTATTTAAGTTAATAAGCTGGAGAAAGGAAAATTCTTTGAAATTATTTTAGGGATACCATAAGTTTTATTCCATGCAAATAAAGTAGAGGATTCAATGTTAACAGAGTCATTTATGTATAAAAATATATAACTTTCCTGTTGTATCCATGTCTCTCTTTTCCTGGTTTCAACACTTGCACTATTTTATTAACAATATGAGTCGCCCAGTAAAATTTAAGTAAGAATTTTGTCTAATACTCAGAAAAGTAGAGCAGTCTTATTTTCTTGTTATGCCATCATGGAAATTATAGGCAACACAGCAGTTTTTATGTCTTTTCCAGTAAAAATACTGGTGGAAAAGCAGTTAGTCTTCACAAGATAAGGCTGAGTTATGTTTTTCTTCCTGTACTATTAATTTAAGTCAGTAATTATCCCTTGTTAATACACTTTTATTTATATTTATAAACTATATGCTGTATGTTTGGTTGAAAATGTAGAAGTATCTGAGAACAACAACTGTTTATTTTATGCTAGGATTTGGGAGATAAAGATTTTTTTGTAAGATTATTTAACAGTTTGACTGATTTTTCTCATTTAGGAAATAAAAGATACACAGATCTATAATTCAGACAAAGGACTTGATGACATTTCAGCAAATTATGAAGATGATTTTGAAGTAAGTAAAAGCATACAATTGTCTGTGAAGTAATTCTTGAGTATCAAAATAGTGAACAGCTTTGTTCACAGAAATAAAAAGTACAGAATATTACATGGTTTTTAGTTTGTTTTTTTTTTTTGTGACAGTGACCTTTAACTTGGCTAGCAGTAGATAATGAGGAATTAAAATGTTATGTAGAAATTCTTTGCTGTATATTTGTTTAGCTTTCATCAGTAGCCCTTTATCATTCAGTGGAGAGAAATGAGCACATTTAAGACTTGTTCATATAATTTGTGATTATTTCAGCATGAGATAAATTGTCTTACTTAATAGAATTATTAAAGTATGAGCCTTATGCATGGACTTCCCAACAGATATTGTGGCAGTTTAGTAAATCTGAACCTGCCATTAAAGGGCAGCTTGAATTAAAACTATCGTATAAATGACTTCATACATCCCTGAAGCATTTATGCCACTGAACATTGTCATTTTATCTCTTTAAGGAACACATAGTTCACAGAAATATATAGTTTCTACTCCAGGATATTAAGAAAGGCCATTTTGGGCACTGAAAAACAACACTGGGGGATTGTCCTGTCTTGATTAAAATTACTGCACAATCAAGAGATGCCATTTAATTTCTGTCAAACAACTATTTTAGAATGCCCTTTAGTCAGAGGATTTATAGCCATCTGCATGAGATTTTTATTTTGACAGCATTTTATAATTTTTTTAAAAGATCTTGAAAAAATACATCTTTAATCTGTGTTTATTAGTTATTGAAAGTTTTGTTACTTTTCAAGGATTATGAAGATGATTTTGAAGATGATGAAGACAAAAGTGGTGAAGGAAGAGATGCAGAAGAAAACCTAAGGGAGATTCCATTTTCCAGAACATCAGAAATAGAAGAAATTCAAAGAGCAATTAGTGCAGAAAATGACAGAATTTTTAATTCACCACTGAAGAAACTTGAAGATGAAAAAAAGGAACCAATCATGGGTATGTGACTAGATACCAATCTTTTTTATTAAATGTATGAGTAACACATACAACTTAGGAGTAAACAGGCCACTTTTTCTAGAAGTCTGCCTAAAGACAAAGTCTGGTGCTCGGATGAGTCACTTGGGTTGTGGGTAAGCACTGCAGCTTCCACATTACTAAAGAATGATTCAGAGGCATTACTAATCATTTAAAACGTGAAGTATAAAAATGTACAGACTGACATTTAATACATCTTATTTTGGGTAAGAGGAGGATATGAGAGTCTGGATTTTGAAAACTGGAGGAGTGTTAGAACAGTTTGGGGCTTCTGCTGGCATTAAATTCACCTTTTTCTTTTAAGCAAATTTGAAGCCTCTGTTCTGGGTGGGAAGGTGAGAGAAATATCGATACTACTGAGATATATAGTCCTACAGAACTTTTAAATGCAGGCTCTTTCTGCAGTGTTGTCTTGCATTCAGTTGATCTGATACCTGGGAGTGGCAGAGCTACTTATTTTCCTACAGTTGTTCCTGTAAAGTTCCCTTTGCACTCCACACTCGTGTGAATAACTGTATATAATCATTGTGCAAAAGAATAATAAATAGCTTTTTAGTCTGGTTCATACATAGTTATTAAAGTCATGGAAGAATAGCATTGAGTTTCTGTAAGTCTTTACAGTATCTCTCAAAAGTCTTTTCCTGCCTAGAAAATTCTGTGATTCTGTCAATAGATTTTCAGTTCAGTAAAAAAGTAGTTGAAGTCAGTACCAGTATTATGAATTTCTTCTTGCAGAAGATTTATGCAATTATTATTTTTTTAATAAACAACATGGAATCAATAAATTCATTCCATTAATGCTATAGGACAGGATACTAGGACATTAATGAACAGCATGGCATTCTAATATAGAATCAGATTTTAAAATTTCAGAACTGTAGCACTTGGTGCTTTATTCTAAATTACACAACAGACCTTTTTTTTGATGAAGTTTCGACCTCATTTGCTTAAAATGGTTGTTGATCATTCTGGTAATTATTTTTAGAAGTTGAAAAGCATATTACAAGTATTGCCTAAAAAGGAAGTCTTTCTTTGAGGAAGTGAAACACCATTAGTCCTGACTGGAAGTTGGATATTAAGGTCAATTAGCTACCACTTAGCCTGGAAAGGGAGTAAAATAGGCATGACAACAGTTATTGCAGTTGGTCTATTAACTGTGGCTTTTGAAGGAACAGTTTTCAGTGTTCTCCTTATTCATCCAAGGACATTAGTTAAGTTTGTGCTGATGAGATTCTCCACTACGTGTAGTGATGAATTCTGATTTAGAGGGGGAAGTCTGTGTCAATTTAGTTGGATTTTTAGAATGGATCATGGAGCATTTTACTGTACGGGGGGAACAAGGGACCTGCTAATGGCAAGAGGAAGAAAGAGGCCCTTTCTGCATCACAATCTTCTAAAACAAAAATTGATATGGTCAGTCATTTTGAATTGATTGATAAAAGACCATAATAAGGGACATATCCTGGCCCATTACTGAAGTTAAGCTCATTATACTGAAAGCTGTAATAAAGCACTTTGTGTAGCTTGCAAACGAGTCATTTTTAGTAGCTGTGTTGTAATAAATCTGTTGCTTTTTAGACTTACTGCTCTGCGTTTTCATGCACTGTAAAGTGTGAGCTGTAACACTAACAATGGTTTATAATATCACAGAAAACCAATCAGAAACCGTCAGAAACTCTTTTTGTGGAATATTCATGGATTTTCAAATGGCAAACCAACGACAAAGTAGCCGAAGTATGGCCAGTAAGCAGAAGTAAGTGTATTTTAAATAATCCACACAAAAGGGCAGCTCACTATGTGAGATGTAATTTTTTTCATTGTATTTGAAATATGTGAACTTTATAAATTTGAGCCTTATAGAATCAAGTATTATTTTGTTAGCTAACAGTAATTAGTTCTTAAGTATAATGTACAGGCTTTGCTACATAAAATTTTGTAACAGAAATTTATCTATATATCAGTTTATGTGCATCATAATTCTTCAGTCACTTAATTTGATATTGACCTAAAGTACTGAAGAACAAGCTCTTTAGCTGCTGTTTGGTCTCTGCAGAACCGTAATTTCTTGAAATATTCAAGATACTTTATGATGTATTACTGTTACCAAAATAGCATGTTCCTTTTCAGGGATAACACCAGTTGGTGTAAAAACATGTTATTACTGATCTAAAATTGATCTAGATTTGAGATATCTAAGACATCCCTGTATTTTAAAGATACAAATTGATGCTTGCTTTTTGTGGAACTTGCCAGAAGCTCCAGATTTATCTGAAGCACTGTATATACCTCCAATTTTCTGTTGCAGTACTGGGATGCATAAAGCAAGATTATTAAATGTTGTTGTTAATAATAGATTCCACTGTTTCATGGCTCCACATCAGTGACTAATCTTCACGTAAGGAGAATTTTATTGTCTGAGCTGTCTAATTCACCTTGTCTAAATTTATGTGCCCAAATTTTGTGCAAATTCATTGTCTGGGCTTCCTCCCTAGATGGTGGAGACAGATTAGGAAACTCAGGAAGTCAGCTCTGAAGAATTGCCTTCTGAAATGTTTTTCAGCCTCTAGTGATTGTGTACTATGACTGATTATGGCTATGTATATAACTCTGTGTACATGCTGACAACATAAATACCTGTGAAGATACAAAGCATTTTCATGGAAAGAGAAAGGAGCTGTGGAATTTCATGCTGTGATAATACAATACTACCAGTAAATAGACTGAAAGCGTCCCTTAAATGAGCTGTGGCACTTTGGAGTTGTAAGAAATAATATGAGCTTATTAGTTTATTTTAAGGATCTGTGTATGTATTATTCAGATTTGCAACTAGGAAGCAACTTTCACACATTTGAGTAAGATCTTAGCAATCTGTGCCCACGTTTGTGAAGAGGTGACATATTAAGAAGCAGAAGTTAAAATAAAATTTGTGTAAGAAAATGCAATAGATGTCATCAAGTAGCAAAAAAGGGATATATCTGGTTTGTATTTATTTATAGTTTTTAAGGACATTAAAAAAAACCTGAAAGTACAAGAGAGAGACAGGGAGGCTGCAAAAATTTTCTCATTGTTGAGGGATTTGCACTATAGCAAGAGCCTGGAATTAACCTGTAAACTGACATCTGCATGTAATTCAAGCAGTTTACTCTTAAAATGAAATATCTTAACAGCTTTGAGTCATTACAGCAGGTCATTCACAGTCATGTGAATAGTGACAAAGATTGTCAGTCTTTTCATTATCCACACATCCACACAAGTTGAGTGATAAGAATCTTTTTGTAGTTAACGGTAATAAGTAATATCACATAAATGTATTTTTACTTTACAGAGTAGAGATACAGTATATGAAGGTAGACTTGTTTTCCAATTAAGAGTCAAACTATGGTTTTATTTGTGAGCAAAGATGAAAAAAATTAAAAATTAAGGTAGGCAGAAAATAAAAGGATTGAGAGAAGATGGATAAGGCAGTTATTTTTTTACCATTCCAGCAAGAGAATTTAGGAAGATGGAAAGATTTGGTGTTTCATAGGACAAAGAGGTTTCTCAAATCCTGTACAATGTGCTAATCTTACTCAAAACTAAAAATACAAGTGGAAAAATACACAGTCTCCCTCAATCTCGAGTGCTTGTTTTCATACAATTTAGATCAAATCCAACACTCCAGTAACTGAAGTTTTTTGGAGGCCTACTTTTAGGGCAAGAGGTCAGTATTCATGGCCATGGGTTTTGAATCAGCAACAAAGTAATTTCGTCTGTATATTTCAAATACATTTTAGGATTGATAAACTGCTATTGTTATGTGTTTCCTTAGTGATGTGAAGAGGTATGAATGCAGGCAGTCTATTCTAGTACAAGTGAAGGTCATTCAAGATATATTTGCACATGTCTAACAAAGCCAGGATATTAGAGAAGAACTTTATAAAGCATGTACATATATAAGTGATGTAAGTTGATAAAAGGAGTTTAGGAGAATTAGCCACCATCCTAACTAGTGGAAGAGACATTCATCTCTTACCTCACAGAACAGCTTTTGAGTACTTAGAAAAGATGATCTGCTGGGCTTTTGACAGTTTGGGTTTAATAATAAACCATGTTTGCCATTTGCAATCAGTATTGTATTTTCAAATATGATGATTATCTCAGCATAATTAAATGAAAACTCATAACAATATTCTGTATACTTTTATTGATATATTTTGATCTGCCAATAAATTTTGGTGCAACTTCAATTCACATAGATTAAAGTGTTATTAGATCTCTGGTACTGAACAAAATCACATTGCTTTTTTTTTGGAATGCCAAATACTTGGTCTTAACCATTTTTTTTTTCTCTCTTGTAATCAATTCTAAAGAAAACGGAGTTCAGAACTTCTCCCACTAATTGACCTGGATTTCTCAGTTAGTTTTTCATTACTGGATCTGCCCCCTGTAAATGAGTACGACATGTATATCAGGAATTTTGGTAAAATGAACACTAAGCAGGTAAGTAACAAATATATAGTGATACTTAAATCCTGAAAGTGCTGATGTTCCTTCTGGAAAATAATTTTCCTTAAAAAGAAAGTTCCTAAAGCTAATGGAACAGTAGAGTATTAAATTAATAATTTTCATCTCTGAGTCCTAATTACCATAAAGCAACATTCTCAAAACTTTTGGTCAGACCGACTATTTCCTTTCTGTGTTAGAAGAGGACTCTTTCATTTTCCTTCCCCATTTTCTAAAGGGCTTTCTGCCTGTCTGTGGTTCAGTGTCCCCAGATATGCTGCCTTGGTGTTTATGCATCACGTGAGACATTTTGTATTTTTGCACTCTTGTGTGAAATGTGGTAAAATTTTCGTGCACAAAATAGGGAGAGTGTGTCAGTATGCTTAGGTCTGAATTTACAAACAGAAGAGGCTGAGCACATCAGTTTTAGAATTCCAAAGTTCTGTTCAGTTCTGTGCTGTCCTTCTTAGCTGTGTCACCTATTTAGTGATCACTTTCTACCTTAGGCGTACGTACAGTGTAACGAGGACAATCTGGATAGAGACATTCAGACTGAGGAAGTTGAGACATTGGAGAAATGGACACAGCATCCAGGAGAAAGTTCTCTTGTGTCTGGAGGTGAAGAAAATTTCAATCTTTTTTGTTTGTGGATGTGTTCATTTCATGCAAACTTCCTCTTTTGTGTCCGTTAATTGTGAGAATGTGTAGTGTGTCAAACTGCCAGAGCCACTTTGAGTCCCCATGTGGAGGGGGGTGAGGAATAAGTGGCAGAAACAGTTCTTCCTTCTGGCTTGCTGTTTCTGTTGGCAGCAAAAATGATTCCCCAACAGATCTTGGTCTTCAACACTACTATTCCTGCTGAAGAAAAGCTGATTCCTACCACTCTCCTCTTGCTTAAAAATTAAATCGTTCTTCCACTTTCCTTAACTGATTCCCGTTTGAAGCCTCAAGTTTGATTTTTTTGTTTGTTTGTTTTCCATAGGTCCCAGAAACAGCCAGGATATGTCAGTGAATGGAGTTCTAACACCTAAAATTGATTCACAAAGATTAGCAAATTTCCTTCGGTCTGCCTGTCAGGTACTTTTGTGTCCTTAATATCCCTTATGAGCTGTGTACATAACTATACATTGTGATAGATCACTTACAGCTCTTGTTCTGACTAATTTAAATACATTACTTAAATAATACTCATTAGCAATGAGAATCATCTCTCTGCAAAGGAATGGAATCAGAGCTGTGCAACTTCTGTGTCTGTAAAGCTGTATTTGCAAAGATACAAAATTAACAAGAGAGTTGATAAAGATTTATTAAATTTATCCACATACCTTTGGAAAAGCTAAAAATAGCAAAGATGGAAGATAAGATGACCCTTTTACTTCTATAAATGTAATTATGTTTGAAAGGTGATTGCTGTTTTGCTAGAGGAAGATCAAGTTGCAACACAACCCAGGAAACTAAGATCTCGACAAACCAGTCTGTCTATTAGTGATAGCTGTTTCCAGTTAAATACTAACCAGCCATTCCTCCATGGTAAGGGAACTTTATTCTACACCTTTTAGTATACAGAGTGAACTCTTCTTTCTTTGCAAAATACCATACTCTTTGTCATAACTGTGCAAACAGCACATATCAGGATATCCAGGTGCTGTAAACCCCACTTTTCTTTTAGTTGCACTAATCCTGCTGTAACTGTGCAGATTGGTTTCACACAGGTAACATCAGAGCATCCTACAAGAAATATCATGCATGTAATTTCTTGCCCCTGTGGTTGAGGGGCCATCCCAAGGGGTGTAATTTTGTTGGGGCTCTTTATGCTGACAGTAGGGCCAAAACTGTAAATAAAGGCAGGTTATTAACAGGGAGAATATCACCTGATATGTTTGAAAAGCAGTTATATCTTCCCCATATTAACAAGAGTTGTTCTGATGAAAATAAAAATGAAAAATAAAGCATCTGTAATTATGTTAGGAAGGCCTATAACACACCTAATCTAACATGAACACATGAGATGAACCAGCAAAAACCTGGCCTGTGCTGTTTCCTGTTTGAGAGTCAGCTTAATTTTGAGTATATAGAGTGACATCAGATCAGATTGGCTTGCTTATGCCCAGAATAATTATTCTATTAACTTTCTGACTGTCTTGCTTTTTTTTCTCTACTTACTTATAATATTTTGGAATCTTTCTCTAGTCCCTCCTTTTTTATTGTATAGCTTCAAAAGCAACCCACTCTTAATAGAAATATTCTTCATAATTGTGTCTTAGTTCCTTTGTTTGTTGCTATAGCAGCTAGATGTGCTTTTTCATCTGCAGTGAGTTTGCTTTTTCATTTATTGCATTTCTTGCTTGACTCTTTCTTAATGGTTTAGACCGAAAAATATCCTGCCTATATGTCTCTCAAGTTCAGAGGCAGACACTACTTTCTGTTCATGGATTACCTCAGAAGGCAGGTGTGGACTTACTGAACAGAAAGAGCCTCATATGTGTTTGGAACATCTGGCAGCCTTCCAGTCCTCAGAAGGTTTTAATATGTGACTCAGAGGTATGTTTTAATAGCATTGTATATATTGTGTATATGTATATATTGTATATACCCATTGTATATGTGGGTTATATTGCATATGACCCATCAAAAAGAAAAGCTTTATTATGTGTATTTTGGGGTTTTTGTCTTGCTCCGTCTTTTGAGAAACACATTTGAGCCTAGTAAATGAAACACTATTCTCATTCTGTTTTGTGCTCCAGAACAAAGTTGTAGTGATGGTCATGGTGTTTTGTTTTTTTGGTTTGGATTCTATTTCATTGTTGAAGAGTGAATGAAAGTAAAACATCTGGTTCAGATGTTGTCAGGACTTTACTCATCACTGTCATACAGCTGAGTCACCCACTTCAGTGTCTTGGTAGTAGATGCAGATTACGAAACATTTGTCTTGAAAAGGCAAGGCCTACTGAAAGTCTTCTATCCTGCATCCCCTTTTAAAATGAATTGCCCTTTTACCATAAACACGTGTAATCTGTATAGGAATTACACTATGAAGTACATATTTCAGGCCTGTCAAATCATTTGCCTTTATCATAATATCAACCATGCATGTTTTTACCGTTTAACAGGTGACATGTTGCTGCTTTAGCCCCAGTAAAACAACATTAGTTTTTGCTGGAACAATAGATGGTTCATTGTTGGTCTGGGATCTTCGAGAAGACTCAAGAATGCACCCTCATATGATGATGAGTGGTACTGACTGGACATTTAGAGTTCCAACATTTTCCACTGGTTAGTATCTGTGCATCCTGGTTAGTCATTTTGTGTGCAGTGAAATAATACTCAGTAGCCTAGTTTAGCCAATTCAGGTATTATATTTAGTCTAGTAAAAATTGTCAATAATTAATAGCTGTACAGAGACAGAAGCCAGCTCAATGTGCATCAAGCAGTGAGAACAGAGAGGTGAACCAGCTATAAAATCTAAGGAGCATTGTAATATTAAAATGGATACTCAACTAGTACCTCATCTGAAATCATTAGCTTAGTCAGTTTTCAGTGTGTTGTGTCCCCTAATATAACCTACATTTTTTGATCTACATCTAGACACATATATTAAGATTTCTCTGATTTGACTTAAGCACATTCACAAAATCCTCTTTTCTTCAGAAGTGTATCTAATTGCAGAAGCCATGTAAAAATAAACAGTAGTTGGTTGTTGACAGACTTAATTTTTTTAGTAGGTCAAAGATGCTTGATGTTGTGTTGCACACTGGGTTGGTAGTCAAAGATATGGGTACAGTTTCATGTAGTAGCAGACAGGTTTAATGCTGTATACTTAGGAAGCTTTGTGCCTTTAGTCTTAAATGAAATTAAGTTCAGCGCAAAGGAAAAGTCCAGAAATCATGAGTATCTGACAAAGAACACTTATTAAAATTACTCTAAATACACATTTATTTTAAAATGTTCTTAAAGGGTAAATACATATTTTCTCATGGTGAATTCTTTGTTTCAGGGTAGTTAATTTCTATTAAGGGTAATTTTTCTTTGATTTTTTCTTTTTTATGTTAAGCAGTGATTTATTTCTACCACTATTTTTTATGAAGCTTGAAATTATCATAATTCTTTTCATGCTAACCCTGAAATGGAAGACTTTAATGAAATGTCTGGTACAGTGGCATAAGTGGTGCAGCAGTCATTTGGAAAATGAGAAGTAAATAGAAATATTGAAACATTGATTTATCTAGTAGTATTTTGTTAATTTAGGAAACAGTGTGCAGTATTGTATTTGAGGCTTTTGCAAAGTCATTCTTTATGAAGTTCATTATTTGCCATTCTTTTTTTGTAGTCATCATTTTCCCATAAGCTGAAAAGTGATTAAGGTTTTGTTGTTGGTTTTTGTTGAAAGTAATATCATGTTTCACTTTCATTGTCCTTAATTACAGATGGCATCCTAAACTCAGTAAACCACACCTCTCCTGTGCTTGCAGTGGAACCTGTCTCAACCTCTCCTGACACTGATCACAGTTTTGGGCTCTCAAGCCTCTCCTATCAGGAGGGTATGTAAGCTACTCATCAAAGCATCAACACATCTGAGTCTTTCTTTATGTATCTAAGGGAGCAAATATGTCATAGTCAAAATCCAGTTTAGAATCCTACTTTGCCTCTTGTCTGTAATATCAACTGCACACAAATGTATGTTTGTTTTCTGCCCTTATTTTTAGGTAATGTTCGTTCAGCTTCACGTCAGATGTGGGTGCATGCTTGTTATAATGTCTGCTTTCCAGACAATGGTTTATTCTTCCATGATAGAACAAGTTATCACTCAAAAACTGCCTTTAGAAAAGTCTTAATGCTTCTATAATGCCTGAAAAAATCTGTCTGAATCAGTGGAGCAACTTGCTTATATCTGAAAGCACTTAAAATATGTGACTGTACTTGGTGGGTTTTCCTGTACCTTTTTCCCATTTTTTTATGACTGACCTTGGGAAAAAACATTCCAATCCTCCTGTCCTCAAATTCTCAGACAGTGTGCTGGAGGAGACATTATTGCTTCCATTGCAGATTTGTACTTCGAAATCTGAAGTGGTTAAAAAAATGTGCTTCATATTGCAGGTTTTACAACATTTCATCTGTTGCACTTTATGTTCCCTTCCAAAGTCCATGCAGAATCCAGACATTTTTAAAAGATGCAGACAGAGATCATCTGTCTTTCTAGTAGGACAAGCTGCACATACTAGAATAGACAGAGATACAGAACAGACTATTGGAGTTGGAAGGGACCTACAAGGATCGTCCACTCCAACTGCATGACCAGTCTGGGGCTGACCAAGTTAGAACATGGTAAAGGCATTGTCCAAATGCCTCCTAAACACTGACAGCCTTGGGCATTGACCACCTCTCTAGGAAGCCTCTTCCAGTCTTTGACCACCCTCTCAGTAAAGAAAGTTTCATACCTTTTTTTGCCTTGGTAGAATTAGAGCACTTTCCCTTTATAGGCAGCTGAGAGGATTGTAGAAGTGTCAGAGAATGTGTTAATATAGGAAATGTTTTAAATCTTCTGATATTGTTCAGCAGGAAGGTCAATGTATGACTATAAATTGTTGCCATTCCTTCCATAGAAATGTCAGGCCCTCCATTTCAGATAGCTTCAATGGATGAAAATGGAATCCTCAATATGTGGGTGAGTAATATATGTAGGAAAATATGATGTGTTGAAATAATAAAATACTTCAAATATAGCAACTCAAATTCAGAATTTCTGATGAGAATTTCCTCCCTGAAAAGTGCATTAGCCATTCTGTTGGAATTCTCCTTAAAATTTTTGACCTGACTCCCTAATGTTGTCCTTAGGAGAAACTTATCATGAATTCATGAAAACAGGCAATCAGTAGTTTTACTTCATAGGAATATGTTCACATATTTCTATTAATTTATTAACAGACCTCAATCCTCTTTCACCCATCTGCTTTATTTTAGAATCACAGTGGTTTCAGAGACTGTACTGAATGTAGGGGAGAAATTACATTCATAATTTATATAAAACGAATGTTCAAGAGACAAAAAGTGAAAATCAGTGGTTAGATTGCCTTGCCTAAAATGTGATAACCAGGAAGGCACGAGGTCTGTTAGTCTTAATTGCTGTCCTGACAACTCTTCTTTCTCTCGGGTGTTTTCAGTCGTTTTTTCCCGATGCAGCTTTGGCTCAGCTGCTGAACTTGTTTGCAAGCTGAATTGATCTTGCTTAAGGAACTAAAGAGCTCAGGGAATAATAAGGGGATAAAAGTATTTCCCTTCTGTATCACTAATTAAGTCCCTCAAAACTCTAACTAACTTTAGCAGCAGGTGATTCAGGCCAAATGATCTACCCTTTCTATTTGATGAATCTCGAAAAGCACAGGAAATGTGTAACAATTTCTTATTTGGGGGGTTTAGGTGGTTTGTTTATGAATGATCAAACCAACAAGACACCAATTAGCAATTAAGTGGAGAGTGTAGCCTTCCATATTCTGCTTTCCAGCAGGGAACATCCAGCAGGCATGGGAAGCTATTTTAGAATTGCAGACATTGACAGGGGATAGAGAATCTACCTGTGATCACTGTGATGTTAAACCTGCCTCTCTAAATGTTCCTTTAGAGTTATGTCATACATTTTTGCAACTACTTAAAAAACTTTGCAGTCTGCTAAATATTGATTGTTTACTAATGTTAAATATTGACTTTTCAGGTAGTTGTTGAATTACAAAAAGTGGATTTAGCTGGTTCACAAACTGATTTAGGTGAGTACTGTACATTAAAAGTAGAATAAAATGCTCCAGTTTTGAGACTATGATATTAGAAGAGAGAGAGTCAGTGATGCCAAGCAGTTTAAAAGAAGGAAAACTTACTGAGGAAAAGATTAATTCTGAATAGTACATATCTCATGTTTGGGGTTATTGGTTAGGTATAATGAGAATTATTTTCACTGCTATCTGAATCTCATTTGCTAATTCTGTATTGGTAATTATCACTAAACAACCACATTTCTTATAATGTCAGAACAGTTGTCTGTATCCCTAACAGCTTTTTTTTTTTCAAAGAATATAAGATTCTTTGGTCCTCCTGTTCTTTCTTTAGTTTTAACAAATCTGTTACAAGGCTTTTGCTGTTGCCTGTATCTCCATTTTGATAATTGTCCTGAAAGTTCTCTTTTGGGTAAGGTGCTTAATTTAGTGTAAGAAAAAAGTTTCCATGAAAAAATAAAGAACCAAGTCCATTCAGCCCTTTTTGAGTTATGTGAATAAAGCAAACGACATTCTTCGTTCTTTAAACAAACTTAGACTTACATACTTACTTAACTGGAAAAGGCTGTGATTAAAATCCTGATATATTTGAAAATACATAAACAGTGAAGCAATGCCAGCAAACCAGAATTTTTGATCAGTTTTCTATAAGCTTGTGTGCAATGTCAGTCTGTATTAAGCTGCTAAAGCTGGGTATTATGTCTGTGGAGAGGTACATTTTAAAGCTGTGGTCATGGTTTACACACAGTTTTGCTGCGACCAGCTTTCATTTTTTTCCTCTTCAAAAAGTTCTTGTCTTTGAAGGATTTGAATTATTTATGCCATCCTCTACTAACAAGCAAAATAGACCAACTTTGTGGAAGCATTATTACAGTTTCTCATTACTAAAATTCATTGTCAAAGATCCAGGTGACTCAAATGTACATTTTAACTGTTGCTAGAATTGGGTTTTATGGAGTGATATTACAGGATGTTATATGCATGCTGAAAAACTAAAACAAAAATGTAATCGTGTTTCCATTTCTGGCAAAAATTATAAGTCTTCAGATTTGGATTCTGAAGTAAAAAGTTGTAAATGATTCTTACATATCAAAAACTATATCTTCAGTAAACAATTTAATTATGAAATATCCTTTTACTTATTACCTTAGGATTTAATTTAAGGATTGCACTTTTTTAATGCAAAGTGCTTAAATCAATTTAAATAATAATGTTGTATAATTTTAGGTTTAGTTCCTGGAGGGAAAGTGAAGTTAGTACATAGCTCTACTATGGAATTGAATAACAGGTAAGAAAACTGAGGCATTTCAATTTTACATATGTATCTCACAAAGCTAATTCCTCCTATACTTTATTAATTTGCTGTTATATAAGACATATTTAATATTATTTTGATTAGTTGTTTTGCAGGTTTTTTTTAATACACGTGTCTTCCTAGAGCTAGTCATATATGTTTTAGATCAAGAGTTTCTATATGTACTTGCACAGCTTTTGGAGACAATTTCCTTTATTAATGTCATCTTTTCCCTTTATGGTTTTGTAGCCTTTTCCCAAAGGATATTCGCCAGAGAATGCCACAGACACTGACTATTAAATTTCTGTCTTCTAATCCTAATCATTTCATTGTTGGAACAAACATAGTGAGTAATGTGCTGAAATTCATCTGATTGTTATTTTTTGTTTTGGAAGATTCCCATTTAGTTGGAATTTCACCAGGAGGCTGTATATAAAATTTATAATTCGAGCCTATTATTAAAATCTGTTAGCTAATAAAATTTGTTAGCTAGTAAGGATCCTTTAGGTAACAACTCTGTGGATTATTTAACTTCCTCTTGTAATACCTCTATTGCACATTTTGTTTTTTGTTTGTTTTTTTTTTTTTAATTAATTAATTTTCTTTATATTGTTCATAGGGTCTGGTAGGCCATGGTACAAGACATGGTTTAAAAGTTGTTCCAAAGCTATTCAGGCCCCAGGAGAGTGGACTGAGATCAATAAGCATCACTGCAATTGATTTCTTCCCTTTTGGAAAGCCACTATTTTTGGTATGAAAAAGTTTTAATAGAAGTTTCATTTTTTAATTAGTTGCTGAGGGAGTATTTCTTATTTGACATATTTAACTAGATGTGATAATTGATTTACATCACTAATTCCAATCTGCCATGAAGATTTTAAATGTAAGCACTATTTATAGAGTCACTGTAAAAATTTAATATAATTTGAAAATTCTAGGAAGTCTTCCTATGTAGAAGTGACTCAGGATTGTAAGTAGAAGTTATTTTCTGTTTTCACAGAATATTTTCTTTTGTACATGGATTAGAGCAAACTTGTAAATGTCAGACAAATGTTATCAGAAAATACCCAGAAGCAGTGGTATCTCCCTGTGTTTGGAATTAGTTGTTTGTTATGAATCAGTTTAATACTATTATACTATTAAACACAACCTGTCCTATTGAAAGCTGTTCTTCCTTTTACAGAGTACATGTGGCACTAAGTAGATCTTGCCCCATTTCAGACTGCTGTCAAGTTGTGCTGGATGACAGTATTAATGAAGCTTGGGAACTTTTTGTAAAATAGGAAATTAGGACTTTAACCCAGGATTAGTGGATACTCTAGTGTGCTTACATACAGCAGTACAGAGTGACTGCTTTTGAACTCAGAATTACATATTGATACATAAATACAACAGTTAAAATCCAGATAGTCCATAGAGTGAGATATGAGAGACATGTGCCACTTGAGTCAGATATCTAGTTTTATTTATGTGCTTGATATTCTCAAGAGTTGAACAGCAGTTTTTATCTTGCTTAGTTTGTTTTGTTCCAGAAGGTATTTTTTTTTGACTGTGATATAGGTTGGCTGTTCTGATGGAAGCATTAGATTACATCAGATGACATCAGAGCATCCTGTCATGCAGTGGAATGACAGCACAAATGGCCAGCCCATTATTGCCCTGCAGTGGGCTTTAACAAGACCTGCTGTGTTCTTTGCCCTGGATGCATCATCTAATATTTACATTTGGGATCTTCTGGAAAATGATTTGTTGCCTGTGGCAAAGGAGACTATTCCATCAGAGAAGTAAGTGCATTGCATTGCTCTCTTTTTAACAAAATATTAATTTTATTACATGGTTTTTTTTCTTGACATTAAATATTCATTAGAGTTTGCTTTTCTAACTGTGTTTTGTAAACTACTGAAGGTGTGGAAACAAACTACAGCAAGCTAAATTTTAGTTTATCTTTATTTACTTATTATTTTATGCAGTCTGATAAAGGAGAAGTACTGTTAGTATAAATCAAAATCAGGCTTAGTGTTACCAGATGGGACAGATGTCTCTAGAAGGAGCAGCTGCTGCTTATATGAAGAGAAAAATTTTGTTCCCACTAAAATCACTGGATTTTAAGTTCATTTAAGTTCAAAATAGGCAAGATGTTGGACATTTTAAAATGCCTTTATGTGGTATGGTTACCAATCTAAAGAACTACACTGTGATCGTTGTCACAAAGTAAACCAGAATATTTTTGCCTGGCACATATTGACCACAGAGAACACCAGGGTTGTCTCACAATGCTGTTCCTGGAGCCAGGGTAGAGACCTGCTAACCTGTAGATTGATGCACAACAGCAGCTTTGTTCACCCTCACTGAATTAAAGCATTGAAGATTCTCTTTCCTTCCTGATGGGTCCCCCCAGCCTGGGAGACTCTGTCTTCCCTAGGCTTAAGTTACCCTTGGTGAATGTCCCTCTAACTGAAAGTTTCCCTTGTATCCTTGTGAGCTTTAGCAAAGTGCTGCTAGTTTTGGGAGAAAATCGTACAGTTTTAAAACTTGTTACACTGTGCTGGAAAATGCCATAAAACATTATTGGCTTTTACAAGCTTGAAATAATTTTCTAGTCATGATTAGAAATGGATAGTGGAATGCATGGGGGAAGACTTGCATGTTATATTTACATTAAATTATTGCAACTGGTGAAAAAATAAAGAATATGCTGGGACTTGAGCAGAAAAAAGGAATCATTTAGTTGACTGTAAGTAACCTGGTATAAACATGTTTGAAAGCACCAATTTCTGTTAATTTTGCCTCAGTTAAAAACCCTGTTCTTCTGATTTCAGGGTTGTAGCTATGGCTCTGCTAGGAGAACCAGAAAAAGCAAATGGATTGTTGGGCATTGTGCTGGCCAAGGAACCTGGCCAGATAGACATTCAGTATGTAAAGAAGAAGTGGGCATCACCTCAGCCTAAAGAATCTCACAAACTGCATTCTATTTTATTGCAGTCTTTTTAGAAAGAGGGTTGTACAATTTATTGCAAAATTTCTAGATTATTTTTGTCTGCAATTAAAATATTTGTAATTTTGCATTTGTATATAACTTGTATATACTTTAAAGAATATCAATGCAATATTTCAATGGAAACAATATATTTTATCATAAAAATGTTAGAATAAAACTTACCATTATTGTACTCAAAAATATGATGAACTGTTTTTCATTACTGAAAGAACTCTAAATGTATATATATTTTTTAAAAATAGTGAAAATGTATTCTTATAAATTTCATGGCTGTTTCTCATTATTCCACTCTGAACTAAATCACAGCAATCCTTTAACAAGCATAAAGTTGTGCCTCTGTACAAACTGAATGTAAGGAAATTTCCACCTCTGGGCCTTTTGAACAGTAGTGCTTGATAAAACTTTCTTATACCTACCTAAAAGTGTTATGGAAACATATGAGAATACAAATTTACATCATAAATACCTTGCTTCTGTTTTTGACCCTGAAACTTTGCAAAAGGAATACCTGAGTAACTCAAGTTCTAAGATGTATACTACCTATTTGGATCACTCTATGTGAACAATGTGCTTGGGAGATTTACTGACATTCTAAATCTTTTGGGATTTCTGATGTAAACCAGAAAATACCGACCTGTTTAATCCTACAAATAATTTCCAAAGTTCTTGTACTGAGAAGAGGATAGCTGTTTATCATATGACACTAATCTTTGTACACTATTGGTAAAGTTTGGATCAAAACCAAACACTGAAAATATCTTTTGTAACCTAACAACTTCTGGCTTAAAGATCATGAGGAAAACCTTGATTAAACAAACACAGTTTCAGTGAAAAAAAGGACAATTGGAAGACAATTATGTTAGTATTATAGTGAACATATATATTTAAAATATTTATCATCTCCATGAAATATTTGTAAATTCGAATTAATTAACTGTAAATCTTTTTCTGTGTAAGTTGCTGCTTAAATTGAGCAAACTCAAAAGTGGCCACATGATGGTGCCAAGTCACAGCAGTAAAAAAAATGAGCACCTTATGAAAACAACATCTACCACTTTAAAAGTGAGTCTGTTGTTGTCCACTGCACAAATCCACAGATGAAATGTTGGAGAAATGCATATTTCAGAAATTTTTGCAATCCTATTTCCCTGGTCGGCCATGAGATTTTTTTTTTTTTAATGTGCGTAAACACAAGTGACCCTTCTCATCTTCATTGTTGGGTTTATACAGCAGTCATATACACTACAAGTTAAATTAGAATTCCTTTAGTAATCCAGATAAAGAAGAAAGGGCTGTTCCTTTTTCCAGTAAGGTAGCAGAGCATCACTACTGTAACACAGTTAAAAAGCAAACCCAAATCTCACTCTTTCCACCCCAAAGATCTGCACCATTCCTTTCCCCCAACTTAAGATCAAAATTAAGTTTTGAAACTATAGTAATTTTTTGAAAGAAATCTGTTATCTTTTCATCATTTTCATCAGGACTTCCCATCCTGAATTTTCTCTCCTGCATGGAGAGAAATTTTCTCTCTCTGTACATGGAAACTGTAAGTAAATGGTTGGGGTTTTTTCTGCCTTGTGCCACCTGATGCAGTGGTGGTGGGTTATGCAAAAAGGAAAAAATCGTGTCAGCTTTTACACAGAATTATCTGTCACTACTTTTGATTTGGTGTGAATAGGGAGGCTTGAATTCAAATGTCCAAGTATTTCAGGCCACTTATGCTTGTACTGCCTGGAGAGTCAGTTCCTGCACTGGGCTTGATGCTTCTTGCCTAAAGGATGAGTTTTCTCTCTTGAACTGCAAATTAATGTAATAATATACATTTAACCTGTGCTGCTATGAGAATGGGAGGAAAAAAAAGTGTTGAAGCTGCCCCTTTTTTGCATGCTCTCTCACTGGGTAAATAAGGGCCTTTAGAGTAATGCTTCAGGCCATCTGAGCAGTTGGACGCATCGATGTCCCCATTTTGGACCATATATCAGGGAAGTGGGAAGTATTGGTAGGCTGCAATACAAAAAAGCATTGCATGCATAAGGACTTATAAAATTGTTTCAAACAAAAGGTTTAAATTTCCATCAGCTACTTCTAATATTTGTTAAGTTTATACTGTTAACATAAAGTCTTGGATTTTATGCGTAAGAAAGCGACATGATTAATTAGAAATGAGACTCTCTATATGAAAGAAAGAAGTTCGCTGTGTTTACATATACATATAATTTTAACCAGCCCCTCTGATACGTGTGCACATGCACACACATTCTGTTGAATGATCTTTATATAGGACATAAACACTACCATCATGAAACTTATCAATCAGACCAAATAGACATATTTTTTCCCACCTGTGGGCAATTTTGGAATACAAATTCTTAACAGTATGAACTGTAGCTAAAATTAACTGACCCACATAATAGAGACTTACCATTCAAATTATATAAAAGTTAAATGACTATCCACACACATTAATAACTTCTGTAATATAAAATACAATCTCCTGCTCTTCGGCCAACAAATCCTGGCACCAAGGCTGACAAATTTTAAATATGCAAAATGCCAGAAAGTTTTGGATAAACTTCTGCTTTTATTTTCCACTTCATGAAGGTGCTTTGAAAGCCTTTTCTGTTTAGAACATAAATATTAATATTGTTTTCATTCAATTTTGTCATCTTACAGATGGGAAACTGAAGTTTTCAGTAGCTGAATCATAAGTTAACTGAGGAACAGAATTCTTGAATCAGATGGCTGATTTCTTACAACTGTTAAAAAATGCTTTTATTGACCTGTCAGCCTATATTTGCAGCAGAGCTTTGGAGAACAGGAATAGCATGACTCTTGTTTTGTACCAGAACATTTCTTTTTAATTGTACTGAAGGTGACCATCCTACTCAATGCAATTTTGCCTTAATTAATTATTACTGTCATTTAGTTAAGACTGGTGAATGATACAGGAGCATTGTAGCCTCCATAGCAATGAGGGAATATTTTGCTAGCTGAATATTTTTACCAGAACACATTTAAATCATAGAAGCTTTTTCCTGAGGAGTTGGAAAGTCCATCTAGGTCAGTTCTAGGTGTAGAAATTGGCTGGACTAAAGCAAATACTAAAGTGTCATTGAATTACACAGACTGCTGGAATAGGCCTATGTAAAATTCACTGGGAATGTAGCCAGAGTGTGGCCATCAGTTGTGAAATACAAACCAGGAAAAGCTGTGAAGATACTGGGACAGGAAAATGGCTAATGAGCCATATTTTCATTACTAGCTTCTATTATATTCTATTTATAGACAATTGCTTGTTTTTCCATGTGCTTCTGAGCCTCCTCAGCCGAGAGGAGGAAGGCAGATGAGAGTTGTTTGATAGAATTGATGGGCTTGATTTTGACCACAAGGAAATCCGTACTTTTCTCTTCATATCAGTTGCTGACAGTGTGAAATACTCACTTGAATAAAAGCACCAACATTCATACATAGTTAGAAAAATCTGTATTTTTCATGGATGTAGCTTAAACTTTCTGACACTGTGTCATTAAACTGATGGAATTTCATCTCCAAATAATTTATATCCTACTATAAATTAAAGCAGCCTAAGGGCTCTGTTTCCCAGTTACATTAGTGCAACCCAATTGAAAATAGCAGTGATACCCTATTAAAAGCAGAAGTAATACTGTAATAACCTATACTACCCATTGACATTTAAAACATGATTATTTTTCACCTTTAGTTGAACCCTTACTTCTATTGAATTAATGAAATTTCGTAATATATTTGCTGCCCTTTTCTCCCAGATGTCAAGTGGGCTTTGCTTTTAGGAGTCTGAAGTATAACAGCTCCATATGAAACTAATCTCATGCACAGGTCAGACAATCTGTTGCTGCTGAACAGGTTTAATACAATAAATGAAAAGCATATAGACAATAATATTAGTCTTTTTAGTCCAACCTTGAGGTGCTACAGAGTTCTCTAAAGAGATTTTTCCTCTTAGCCAAAAACTCTGCCTCACCAGCTGATAATTTCAGTGCTATTCCTCTTTTATCTTTTCTGTCTTGTGACCAGGCAAGGCTATTCAACTCATCTAGACCACAGTTGTTGCATATCAGGATTTCATAACTTGCCTCTAACTCAAGTTGCAATATTTGGTTTTTTTCTCATACAGGAAAAAAAGAGACATAACACAGCAATTCATTAGGCACATATCTTAAGAGCCCCACTTTTAATCCACTTGGCACTTCTTGGAGAGAGAAGATGAGAGAGCTGGGTAAAAAAGTATTGCTTGGGGACATAGAGATACTCTTCCAAAGGCTTGGACAACAATCCATAAGTCTATAATCAGATATTTGCTATAATTTTTAAATAGCAAACAGTGAGCCCTTAAAATAAAGATGTGAATTACCATGCCTGCGCTCAGTACTGTAGATTTCCAATGCCGTATTTTAAGGGTAAAGAATAAGGAGAAAAACTTAATAAACTGTCCTCACCTAGAAAAATTTTTTGTCAACCATTTGGGAATCAAGTTCTATTGCACTGTTGAAATAAGGGACCAAGAAAAGAGTCTTTGTCTCACAGAGCTTATGTGATGTAGGTGGAAAAGATTTTTTTTTTTTTGATTGCTCCATTTATTTGCAATGGTAATGGGATACTCTCAATACCCACGCAGTTGAGCCAAAGGACAGGCTGATTAATACCAGAAAAGCAGGAGAAAGGAAAAAATGGCTCTGAAACTGCCCTTCTAACCTTCATTTAGAAAATTAATGATTACTTAGGTTACTTTTGATCTCCAGCTATTTTTCATGTTATTAAGACAGTGTCAAAGGGCCTCATTTAAAGATTAATTCACCCAAAATGATGAAATTCCTTCAGTGGGGTTTTTGGGTTGGAATGCAGGACATAGGTTACAGAAAGACACTACATTACTGTAAATTCCCTAAATTCCCTTGGGTTTTTAGTTTATTTGCTCTGTACTTTGCAGTTTGGCAGTTCAGCGAGGTCAATTCACTGAGCACATACATTACTAATTATGTGGGTGCTTCACGAGGTCCAGCTGAAAACTACCTATCCACAATCTTCAAAGACATTAAGAGTAGTTTACACTTGTTTAAGGTCTGCTTTGCATTCTTTTCATATTTTACAAAGATAAGGATTTCGCAATATACCACATTTCATATCTTTGCATCCACGTCTTTAAAAATAAAAAGCTTCTTAAGTGCCTTTACTGATCTCTGAATTGTAAGGTTTTTCAAAAAATCTACCTGCACATGAAAATGGCCATGTTCACATAACAGGTTGATCTTACCTCATCCACGTAGGCCAATAGCAAATGCTGAAGAAAAGAAATATAAAGTAACAGAGGAAGCACGCATTGACACTTTTCTTCCAAGTATAGTATGTCATCCAAGCTTCTGGCAATCTGTGGCATAGGAATTTTCTGACTCAGATGGTAGCAGATCATAGTGTTTGAGAGAAAGGGAGGAATTTTTTTCCCCAGTAGTTCATCCAACAGCTTTTAAAAACTATTTTTATTATGGCTGCAAAAATTTTGTGACAATGTATTTCAGCAAATAATTACACTGTATAAATAAATATTTCTATTCTAAGCCTACTGAGTGACCAGTTCATTGCTTACGTCTTGTATTATCTGAAAAGGGAAACTTTTGCTGGGAAATAAATAAGGAAATTATTATTTTCTATACTACCTGTCTCATCATAGAGAAACTCTTCCAAATTTTCACCTCTGTGTTGAGGTGAGTTGCATTTAGAGCACGATTTAGGCTCCAGTATCTCACTTCAACTCCAAAGGTGTTTTCTGTAATAGCTACACCTGGGAACACCAGTAAATTGCATCAGACCCTGCTGCAAGGACACTTGTTTAGATAAGGAAAGTAGATGTGTGTTGAAATTAGCCTCAAGCAGAGCCTGGGAGCCTCAGCCCTTGCACAATGTAGCTGTAGCCTATTTGACTCCAGTAAATGTCTGTAGTGGAGTACATCATTATTCTTAAAGTGACCACTTTTTGAAGTAAGAATCCATATTTTGGCATAGGATCAGAGTAGCGATGTGGTAGGTCAACCAGTCTGATCTCCCCAGAGAAATAAGAAAGGTGGCTTTCATTGAGAGACTGCAGATTTCCAAAGCAGAGCAGCTGGGGCAGGACAAGCAACAACTGAAGCGAGTGGAGGGGTTGCAAGCCTTAGACAAAGAACCTGGCAAAGAACGGCTGCCCTGTAAGCCAGGGGAAACTTTGGGCCTGTAAACTCTAAATTACAGCATCCAAATCTGCACACACTTCAGAGACAGACAAAGTCCAGGTTCCTCTGATTCCTGATGGTTCTTCAGCAGAGCTGCACATGTACCCAGCAAGGCTCATGTGTTAAAGGATGAGGTGCTGACCCCTTCACTGATTGCTAGAAAGATTTATCATTAATTATCTTAATCAGACGTCAGTAGGCCTCTTTCAGTGTAAACAATATTTGTTTGATCTGTAATATTAACATTTTGAATCCTTTAATGTGGAAATTAGACTGTCAGAGTGAGTCAGGGTGTAACCCATTAGTGGCTGACAGCTATTGCTTTAAACTGTCTCTTTACCAGTTCATAAGGAAATTACAGGAAAAAACCATTGTTTACTGATTGGTATTGATCAATATTAATCCTCAAAGTCAAAAGCTCATGGAGAATCAAGATATCATTCAATTCCTAAGACAGAACCAAAGACAACAGATAGTTATCTTGTTTTTAGAACACACTTTCAAATACACTTGTAAAATGTTGACATGAGAAAGGAATATCAGAAATATCAATCAATGAAAGATTTAAATATAAATAGAAACATGTATATATTTCTCTGTATCCAAAATTTAGACACCTCATATATAGATTAAGGTAATTTAAAGACCTAATGTAGACAAAGATGCTTAGATTTAGATTTAAAAGCTGTTTTGTAAGCAGAGACATCACCTGTCTTGTGGCCATTACTTTCTCTTGCAGGCAAGCTTGGTCTTACCAAGGAACCTCAATCCTGAGCCAGGGACAGGCATTCCAGGTGTCTCTGCCAGGCAAGAGGTGTCACTTATGCATAACAGCAAAATAAGTCAGATTTAGGATTCAGCCTTCTCTTAGTTTTCTGGGATGTCCTAGGGTAATGGATTCTAGGGTGATGCATTTCACAGAGGGAGAAAAATGTTTCTCCATGAAATTTCTTTGAGCTTTTTGTGGCGTGGTACGATTGACATGGTTCAAATGAAATTAAGAGAGACTGAAGCAATGCTAGTCACTGTAAATCTCTCAAATGTCTTCATCTGTGTCATCGTGGATCTGAAACCTACTCTCCTCAACCCATCATCAGTCTGACATAGATGGGTTTCATTATAACAGTATAATTTACATCCAGATATCAGAAAACAGAGGCAAGACACCAGGTTCTGCAACAAAAATTTCATTGCAGAAAGCTGTTGAAACGGAAGTTTCTGAAACATTATTTTAATAGTTTCTCTGCAATGTATTCCTTAGAGATAAAATATATAAATATTGCAGTGTAGAGCAACTGACACTGCCCCAGAAGGGACTGTGCAGCTGGTCACCTCTCTGCCTTACCTTGTGCCAAAGCCCCATGGGCAGGTACACAGGTATATATAGCAAACAGGCCGTAGGGCATCTAAAAGGCCAACAGCTGACCTAAAGAAGATCTGCAGTGTCAGGCTTATGCAGATCTGTATGTTGATACCAGAATAATTTGCAATATTTCTATAACTTGCATAATTCAGGAGTTGAGACTTTAAACATGCTCTCCCAGGAGGATCTCTGTGTCTCATGGCCAAGAATGGTCACAAAAAGTTTCTAGTCACAGTGACACAATTCAAATGAAATGAAACAGCAAGGCAAAATTGGCAGGTACACTATTTCATAAATGTCTGCCTTTGAGCAAATGTGGATTTGAAATCTTTATTTTCCTCATCCTCAACAGTAGTCTGACAGATGGCATTGAAAAACATGGATTTTGTGGAGGATGACAGGGGAGGGAAGTGGTGCTACTGCGTCCCAGAAGCAGAAGAAAAAATGAGCACCGATTTGGGGCGTTTGCATTAGAGTCTCATTGGAGACTAAGCACCTCATTCAGACACCTGGCTCAGCTCTCCTCTGAAAGCACTGCCTGAAATACTGCTACTTTTTGGAGGGGAGTCTCAGGACACCAGGTTGGTTGCTGGGGCCACAGGTGTCTGTGACATAATTGCAGTGGCTGCTGAGGAAGCAGATGAAGACTCCAACAGTGTAACAGGGATATATCTAAGGTTATATCCTAAGGCATCTGTTCTGCCTCCTTAATCCCTTTTATCCCACAGTGAAGGTGAAGAACAAAGCTTCCATATGGCATGGCAGGAGACAGCAAGAGAAAAAGTGCCCGTGTGGCTGCAGAAGGACATCAGGACCATAGGGATTTTCTCCTCCTTACCCTCCTCATGGGACAGAAGAATCCAGGGGAGCTGCCACTGAAGGAGGAAGAACATGAAGCTGAGGAGTTCACCCAAGTGATGGTGAGGAGGAAGGAGCAAGAAGGCAAGCCAGTCCTATATGGAGAGGGTATGTTCATGCTGCACATTCCCTCCTCTCACACCAGACATTGCCTCTATGCTGTTAACTGCCCAAACTGGAACTCACAAAACTGATGACGCTTTTCAAATTTCTGATTTCTTCCTTTGTAGAACCAATGCTGCCCAACCACATTCTGCAGAGGAGAAATCAAAATGTAATTTAAAAAGCAAATCTTGCTGTTGAATGATTTTTAATATCAGGCTGAGAGATCAAACAATTAAGTTCCCTTTACTCTAATAAATGCAAATACTGGGAGACGGTGAGATCGTGTATCACAGGAGCATGAGGTATCCCAAAGAGTTTTGAGTAAAGGGGAAAAAACCCAAACCAACACTCAAAGTGCCTAGAAATTGGCTTCAGAGCAACAAATGTACAAGTTGAGATCAAGTGTCAGAACCCAGAAGAAAAAGGTGGCCCCCAAACCCCAGTTACAATAGTTGGGACATTTAGAGGTACTGGATTATCAAAAAATAAATGCAGCCAAGAAACCCACAGGTCTTAAAGTGGAATTTTTCTTATATTTTGTTTATCGGTGTCTCCTTTTTGCCACTTTGTAATGAGAAATCTGATTGTTCACCCAGCCCAGATGGATCACTGTTGGTTTGCCCTTGCCTGGGATATGTTAATGGTGACCCTTAAGTTGAAGCTCACAAGTTACAGTCCCCAAGAGACCCACATGCCCCAGCAAGTGTCTAGGGAGTCCTTAGGACCAAGAGTGTTTGAGAAGGAGTCTCTTTATGGGTATACAGCAGTGCTACCACTGCCCTGAGCTCCAGGGAAGCCTTGAGCCTTCACAATCCCACTGTGATTCTAAGGCAGGTGCAGTGCTTCACTTGGGAATACAGAAAAGGCTCACTGCTCCTTGAACATAAGCTCTCCTGTACTTTCCCACAACTTCATCCCTTTCCATTTAGGTATGTGCAAACTATCAAAACAGCTTTGGGGTATAGTAGTCCATGTTTGGTTAAGTTATTTTGGGTTATCTTATTTTTGAAACTTGTCCAGAATCTAATCTGCTATACCGGCAATGTAAGACATGATGGTAGTAGAGTTTAAACTCTGCAATTCAGCTCAGCTTGTATTTCAGAGCCTCATATTAAATTCTGCTCCAGGTTTTGGTTTCTTTGTTCATATTCAGAAATTCCAAAGTATTGCCTTTAGAGGCAATGGGTCTCTGCTGTCTCTCGAAATTCAGGCCCTTCTAAGGGCTTAGCTCTTGCTGAAACTTGAACCAAGGTTATTCAAATTCTATCAAAAAAGAATTCATTAAAGCACTTCCATATTTTGTTTAACAAATGTCTTCACTTATTATTTTGCTAATATGTCTTATCCATTGCATTCAGGGCATAGCAATACCTAACCAACCAGGCTAGTGGGTAAAATCCATCAGAAAGTTTGATGCTTGACTTAAAGATGACTATGGCTCATAAAACTCTGCTACTCTAAAAGGATTATCAGCTGCTGAAATCACTTCAAAGTAATTTTCTGTTCCAAATTAGAGTGCATCTTTGCAGTTTAATCAAGTAATTTAATTTACAGCCACAGTTATTATTTATGGCTTATCATTCATATATTATAAGTAGTTTGCTGCAAACTACATTTGTAATCTTGATAGGTGCATTAACATACATAATTTAAATCAATACATTTTAAAAAACTTGAACACCCGTAATGGCCTACTTAACAATCACTGTGACGCCTTTAAAATGTTTTCAGAAGCACAGGGACTGTCTCACAGGGTTTTGCATTATGGAACATCTATCAATTTGCAATAGTAGCAATAACATCGCTTAACATTTTTGTTAAAAAAATGCTTCTAACGTAGAATAAAAACATCAACAGAAGGAAGGAAAGAAAGGGGAAATATTTTGTCCAGGTTGCTTCAAGGAGAGGCAGATATATCCAAATGTGTACTGATATATACATAGACTATACACACCGTAGCGCTGGATGATGCAAAAGAACATCATGGATTTCCTAGCATTTGTTTTCCATTTGCCTTATAAACTTTTGACAACCATCTGAACGAAAGTCCTTATGTTTTCAACCCCTAGCTCAGTGACTGCCCAGCTGCCTTGCTAGGAGCTGCAGGCATCTCACTTACTATATTTAATGCTTAAACACCATGGAAACAGCTGCCTTAAAAGACTTATTCAGAATAGCACAGTCATCCCTGCTGATTGAATCCATTTTTCGATGATGACCATCCAGCTGTGAGCCCATGAAAATAATTAAGCCCAGGTGTTAGAGCAACATGACTGTGCTGCTGTAACAGGGTCCACCTGTGGAAAATAAGTATGAAATACTACAAATAAGTAGAAAATAAGCATAAAATTCTACTAGTCTCTCTTCCTCTAGTTCTACATGAATGCAAAGGACAGGACAAGGTGGGAGGCACTGACAGATCAGGATCCATGGCTGTTAGTGGCCTTGAAAGACAAGGTCTGAGAAGGGCTGGTGCTGGGCTTGGCATAATTCAGCTTTTTGTCCACTTCCTCAGCATATCATTATGGGCTGGTATCTGTTATTCGCTCATCTGGACAGCAGTTTTCTTTGTTCACACTCATAGTTTTACCTCCTTCTTTTGGCTTTGTCCCACCTTTCATTCCCTCATTCCCCTTCTTGCACCAGCTCATTATGTACCACCATCCCTCCTGCCAGGCTGCTCCAAACCTGGCAGTTGTCTTTCCACAGCATCCTCTGCCCATCTTCACAAACTAAATGAGTCCAACAACCCTGTAAGATATGGTCTGTCCTCTTCTTCAATGCAGCTACAGTGACAGTAGTCTATCTTCTCACTATTTTGGATCTTGGTTATTCAAATTCCCATTACCTTGACCTCAGTAAAAATCGATAGATGAATAAATTAAGTTGTCCTAAAAGAGGAGGAACGTTTCTGAGAATTTGGATGGTGCAACATTTGTGAGGTAAATGATTTCTAACAGTATAAAAAGGGAGAAATAAAGAAACCTGAACTTGCCATTCGGATTTTCAAATGGCAAATGGACAATTTTTTGTTTTTTTCACCCCAATGAAAAGCTTGTGCTCTCAGCCTGATGTTGAATTCCGTAACAAGTGATCTGTGTTTTTGAAAACCCAGCTGTAAAGATAAGACCTCTATGTTTCCCTATGAATCCTGAGCAGATCCAGAATTTTCTAAATATTACAGTGTTGATGCCCAATGATTCTTTGAAATTTTCATCCCCAAATTTTCATCCCCTTTCTCATCCCCAAACACAGTATCTCACAATCTCCTTAGCACTTGTAAAATGTGACCAATAGTACAGATCAGCCATGGAGACTTTAGCAATTAGTAGAAGACACACTCTAATGCAACACCTTTTATTGCTATAAGAGGGTGATGGATGTGCACACCTGTCTGAAATTAGGGGGTCAAATACAGTTGTATTCTTAAAGAGAACCAGTTCTTTAAAAATAAAACAGTGATAGCCTCTGGCAGAGACAGTGTCTGGAAAACCTTGAATCTTCAGCATTTTATTATGTCTCAGTCTAAAATCTTTGGCTATAAAGATTTATGCTAAGAGTGCTAAAGAAAAGCTTAAGATTACTGATACCATAAATGATGGTAACAGTCTGTCTGATACAGTCAGTTGGCAGAGATTAGAAAGAAATGAAGATTGTGCTGTTCTGCAAAGTGACACTTGTTTATCTGATAGATGATAGAAGGATGAATGACAGGGTGCAACCCTCATGTGAGGGACTGGCTTGGAGAACAGGCAGGTTGGAGAAGAAACTGGGAGCCTTTTCGCCATGCAAAACACACACAATGTTTCATTTGTCTGATTTTTAGCTGTGACACTGATTTACTTTGCAATGAATTAAGAACCAGAGACAGAGCCAGTCCTACTAAATTTTAGGAGAAAAAAAGATATGGAATCTGAGTCCCACCTGCCTCCCGCTCGGGGTTTGATGTCATGTAGTCTCTGCTGTCCTTTTAGAGCCCTAAGTACCTTTTTGCTTTTGCCCTGAGATTACAGATATCTACCTTTCAAGCATCCCCATAAGCTCAGAAGCACCCAGCTCTGGAGTAAGAGTGATGTCCCTCCTCAGATCTGCTGATTTAACTGTGCCTCCTGCCTGAAACTTTAACTCTAGGCTAGCAATGGTGGCAGCCTTTTGCATGTGGGCCATTGAACCAAGCTTGAACGTGACTTCTGTTTGAAATTCACAGTGTGTCCTGTTCATTTTCTCCTACATAATGTCCAGCAGCATTGAGTGAAGGCTGGCATGGGCTGCTGCTGTGCCACAGAAAGCCCCTGCTGGGATACTCCAAGCTCAAATGGAAATGGTAACCAATAGGTTCCTCATGCTGTTGCCAGCTCAGTCTTACAGCCTCAGGAGGTACATACATTATGAATGTCACACAGATATCATCAGGATTAAGGCTCCTTCTATAAAAAAGTCCTGCCTAACACCTCTGAGTTTGCCTGTGTTTGCATCATTTCCATGTATTGAAATGCTAATAAAAGATCAAAAGCATCGGGATGGCTGTAAAAGGCAAAGAAGTCCCACAATCCAATGTCTTATCAGTACTGCAGCTCTTTTTGACCTTTTACCACTCAATTTGCATAAAATCATCCACTGGTACTACATTACCCACCTGGGCATCCTTGGATGATGGACCATGCCAGTTTTGCCTGCATGTCCATTCATGGAAAGGAGGTAAGGCTTTGGATGTAAGGCTATGGAAATACCTTTTGTATTAACCCCAGTTCCCTTGCCATCCTTTCTTCTCTATCCCTGCAGGATTTTCAGAGACAAGAGACAGTCACAGGGATTTTCATTTCATTTTCTTTGGTCAGTTTTATTTGGGCAAAGAGAGGAGCCAAACTGAGGTAATCACTTCAGCTTTCTATTTGTAAGAAAGGAGAAAAAATATAATCAAAGAGCAAATGCACAGTCTTGACCAGGAGATAGACACTTACTGGTGATAGGAGCAATCAAATAATCCTTTGTGAGCTGTTGGAGATAAATATTCCAGTAAAAAATGTAAGGAACAAGTTCAATTGCAGGGCACATGAAACTTCACAGGAAAACCTGAGTCCTGACAGGCATTAAATAAGTTAAATCAAAGTTGACACATGTCTGTGCTTGGATCAAATTAATTTTTTGAGATATCAAGAGTAAAGAAAGCCTAATCAACAATCCTTCACAAAAACAGTTCATGCTTATATGTCCCAGCTATTAAGGTTCCCGGAAAGATGAATTGTAAGTATACATTGTGAGGAAAGCTGGAAAAATGGGAAAAGTGCATACTGTGGTGTGTGTGTCCTTATGGGTGGAGGGCAGCTTCCCAGGCTCAGCTGTTGCTGTGTAAAAGACAGTCTGTGCCTAGTGAGGGCCAGAAAGGAGGTAAGAAGGGACTATGGAAGCAGCTCAGCGGGAGCTGAAGAGCAGTGCTTCCCTGGACAGCAATGAGAGTTCAGCAAAGAAAGGGACATCATCTATTCAAATGCACCAGGCCTGGTTTACCCTGGTACTCATGACCTGCTTTTAATGTCAAGATTGTTAAGGAATGCTTTTATCCCTTATCTGCTCTCACAGCAAACCTGCCTTTAGCTCCTGGGGCCAGCACTGGTTCAACCATCCGAGAACACAGAGGGGAAGAGCCACATGCATAAAGATTCCCCTTGGATGGGTGTCCTCCTCCTCCCATCGTCTGCGGGTGGAGCACGGGGGGAGGAGCAGCACACGCAGGTGGAGAGGGGCTATTCACAGTCTGATTTCATACGTGTGTCTTGCTTCATCTGCAATCCCAGACAGGCAGTCTTTGTGCTTCCCTTTTTCTGATGACAGCTGCTCTTTCTTTGCACTCGCCTACCTAGTAAACTGTGATTAAGAACCTTTTATCTCCAAAAATTGTGTCACCATCATGAATAACCGGAATAATGGAGAGCAATTAATTGTGCTGAAACCCACACTCCAAAATGTCTGAAGTAATTAAACGTGTTGTTATGATGAAATTACCTCAAAATATTTTCAATACTATGCAAGCTGACTTGAGGAGGAAGGAAGCTGGTTGACAGTGCTCATTAATGTTTATTATGTGCTTTTCAAATGCTAGAGGATGGAGGTGTTTCGAGGGGGTGGAGGGGCCAGCATGATGCCTGCTGGCAGAGAAGCCATTCTCTGGGAGTGGATGAATGCCAGCTCCTGTGGTGCCTCCTGCAGTGACTTCGCTTGGATTATTGCCATCTATTTCTGTTTTAGCAAGAGTGAGCACTGAGTGCAGCTCTGGAGCAGCCACTGACAACAGAGCCAGCAGAACACATTTATAATTCAATATTTAAGACAACTATCTTTCATTTAATGACCTTGAGACTGAAAAAAATTTGTGATAAATTGGAGAGAGAGAGAAAAAAGTATTTTCCCTGAGCATGGGCAAGCAGAAAAGGTGGGGAGGTGAAAATAGGTACGAATTTCAAAAGCATTTCAGTGAATTTTATCCATTTTAAAAGTGCCACCAGCACTTAGAAGATCATGAGAGGTGTGCAGATCTGTCAAGTTGCCAACAGTCACCTAACAGTATTTTCTACTGGACCTGTACAACTCACTCTTTTTCATTCCTCTTCAAGTTTCACTTTCAAAGCTTGTAAAATGCTGTTTTGTCATGCCTTGGCTGTACCTATCTCATGGTGAAATCTGTCTGGCATTTGAAACAAGGAGTTTATAGCCACAGGTTTGCTAAGAGAAGGAACTGCAGGGATTGTAGTGTCCACTGACATCAGCAAAACTCTAGTGGGTGCAGTCACTTTGGCCCAAAGCTTAGTGTGGGGGAGACACCACTCATCCCTCACCCTCCTGCAAAGCCAAATATTGTTAAAATATGGAAAAAAAGAAGTAGTTGATTTATGGTAGGAGAGCTGAATTTTGAGATTGGCTCTCCCTTACGCACATCACCCCTGCACCAACCTTTCATACTTACGTGTCAAAGACTGAAGGGTACAGGACTTTCCTCTGAGCATCATAACCACAGGGAGAGATTGTATGCCAAAGTAAACCAAATCCCAGAGGTTGGTGTCTGTTATATGGATTGTGTCTGAAGATATCACTATAAATAAGGGGAAAAATAAGGGGGGAAAATGCATGCATAAGTGATAATATTCTTAAATAAATGGTAATATTCTACAATATATATTGCTGATATTTTGATAAGTTAAAAGTTACTGTTCAATTTATAATGCATACACTTCATCATGCCCTGCTCCTCCAAATAACTAAATAGAACAAACTATTTTTCTGCTGCCTAAGACAGAACAGGAAGGGGGCAGTCAGGACTAAGGAGAAGAATTTTAGCTCTTTGGAACATTCTATTTAAAATGTTTTTGAAATTGAAATGCTCTAGCTATTTTATTTTAAAAATATTTTATTTTATTATATTTTTAATAATGAGAACATCTCTTTATGTCTGTTTCTAAAAATAAATGTGTTGATGCAAACACTACCAGGTGTAAGCTGGAAGGCTGCCTTGTTCTCAGTCCCTGTGAGTCCCAGATGAGAGTTCTGGACTCCTTCCAGGCTACTGTATATTGTGCCTGAGTGATGGTGGCTGCTCCAGCAGCAAAGGCATTATTTATAGCTACATGCAGATTTCCAGATGGGTCTGGAGGGTAAACAGCAGCAGTAGTTATACTTGGATTGTCTAAAATAGTACTTTTTAGCTTATGATCCTTGTGAAGTGCGTGGTGTGGATTTGGGAGGTAAAGGGCTCGTTTTGGGGTGAGCAATGAAGAGATCACAGTGCAATTTCCTCGACTTGTATCACTTGCTCGTAGGTGGCACCGTGACACTTGGAGCTGCTCCACTGTTGGGTGGAACAAACCACTGGAAAAAAGACCTTTACAGCAGACACATACTGATCCTATTATAAGTGAAGCGAGGAAGGGAGGAGGTATCTTCAACACTTCTCTTAAGGCAGTATAAACTGTCCCCTCACATCTCCATGCTGACTGTCAAAACTTCCCTTGTCTCAGATGGGTGAAATCAGAGTCTCCCCTCCAGAGGCAGGGTTGCATCTGTGAAGATCTAGTAAGTGTGGACAAACTTTTAATGACATATTACATTTACTTCATTTTTCAGTACCTTCATGGAAACCAAAATGCGAAGATAACACAAAAAAGAATGAGGATGTGACCCTAAATTGCCAGAATGCTACTTACAGCTTTGCACAGGCTGGAAAATGGAGCTGATAATAGTCTCACTAAGTGAACATCAACATCAAGAGAAATTACAGTTTAGGACAGGTTAGCACTATCACATGGCTGCTGCACTGGGGTTGATGTACACCCTGTTTCATGAAGCTCCCAGCAAGTAGAGGTCACCCCAGAGTCATATCAATTTGGGCACAAGATTTCAGAGAGACAGACTAAAAGGAGGGATTTTTTTCCTAAGTTTTCTACAAATGCAGCAAACCAAGTATGTTGGGAAGACCTCAGAAGTCCAGAGGTACAATTTGAAGTAAATTCCAGAGATTTCCAGCAGCATTGTGTGAGATTTCCATCAGTGAGACTGTGATTAGGTTTATTTCTCTGAAGGCACAGAGGATGGTGACAGGCAGTACCAGACTTGGTGTCTGGTCACGGGGGAGCAATTCCAGAGCTGAGCACAGGAAAGGAGGTCACTTTTAGAGAGTGGTGGCTAAATGCAGCTAATCTCACTTCTCACACCCAAATCATGGTGATGTGTGGTTCTGAATTCAGGTCCACTGAAACTCAGAAAGGTTTTTTCTTTTGGGGAAGTGGGGTTAAGTGGAGTGAGTAACCTCTGCTTGCATGTACACGATTTGCTGCCACTGAGTGTGCTACTTGCTCATCTCTGGGAACAGCACTTGCTGATAAACTGAAGCCATAAATGCAGTTATTTTGCTAATGTCATCACCATTCCCCTTGGCCAGGATACTCTGCACCCACCTATCACACAGAACTGCTACTTGATACAGTGCTGAGTGCTGAACTTCTTCCCTCTGCAAAAAATAACACACAGGTCAGCCCTCTCGTTTTCAGCTCATGGCTTTTCATCATCTCATAGTACAAACTGTAATGAAGTATCCTTTTAAATGTCTTTTGACACATGCTATTAAGAGCACAGCATGGTGCCCCTGCTTCTTGCTGGTGCTTGAACTTCTGTCTGTTGTCTTCCTCTGGCCCACAGACTCCCAGGAGCGAGGAGCTGGCACGCAATGCAGTGTGTGGCAGAACAGAATAGCCCAAATACGCAAGAAAAGTTCATAATCTCATCAGCTGCTTTTGGAGATTGGTGATATTGTAGGAGAAAGAAAGACTGGAAAAGCTCAATGCGAGCTGTTAAGTATGAATTCACTGCAGAGTCAGGCAGTGAAGTTAAGCTCTGTTTGCTTTGGCTGGCTCTTCAGTGGACAGTTTGCACACACCTTGTTTCAGGTGGGGTTTTTCATGGTTTGTAACATCACTGATCATTGTTATGGTTTGAGATATAGCTAAATTCTGAACGTCTGCACACCAGTGTTTGCTTCTCACAAACAATGTCTGGGGATTGCTCTGTGCAACGCTTCAATTGCTTTTTTTAAGTACAAGGCGTTAGTGTGTACAAAAATTGGTTTGGGGAGAAGCAAGGAAGAATACATTTTTCTCCAGCTCCTTCAGAGGCCACAGAGTCAAGCTGGCTCCCTTTGACATTAATTTAGGTAAAGATTCACCAAAGCCTTGGTATACTCAGATTTGGTTGGCTAAGGGTGGATTTCAGCATTCACCTTAAAGCAAGTATGTGCTGCAGTGCCTGGTTGAATCATTGCTTGTTTCCCACTGTTTAAGAAGAAAATCTCTGCTAATCTCCAAGTCTCTGCCAGTTGAGTTTGGTCCTTTCTCCACTCAAGAGAGCATAACTACTCTTGTATGTTGGTCACCAGTCATACCCATCCATAGAGTAGAAATCTATGAAAGGTCCAACCTCCAGTTCCAGTTACATTTCCCTGCCTCAAGTTGTCTGACCTGTATCAGAGAGGAGCCTGAACATGAGCCAGCATATACTTTGCACTGACAGTGAGGACACCAGAGTGCAAAACTGGTTGTGCTTCAGCATGACAGAACAGACCAGTTTACAATGTATAATTTTGCCCATGCTAAAGTCTGCTGATAAGCTTCCTCTCTTTATGGTTGCTAACCATGGTGGTAATTTGTGTGGACTGCTCCCAGGAGAAACCAAACTGTCTATCTCTCACAGGTGGGATGTAAGGTTAAAAACAAAGGAGTTCACCTACAAAAAAATAGTCTAAGCATCTGCTTCTTGTCAAACAAGTATGAAAAGACATAAATGCTGGGAATGTGGACAGTCCTTGCATTGGAACTATTCACATTACATCCTCAGCTGCAAGCAGAAAAGCAGATTTCAGCTTCTGTAGTTGATTGTTTACTGACTTTGGGACAGTCCCAAAGGTGCTGACACAAGTCAAGTCGTTTAAGCTAACTCATTGCACTTTGCAGTTAAGGTAAATAAAAAGCAGGTGGTGGCTCAGCAGCTCTGTGGAGATGGATGGAGTACCAAGCAGCAGCTCAGTTTCTGATGAATACAGAACATCCCAGAGGATAATGCAGTGAGGTTAAGCAGAAAAATATGAAACAGTGGGGTGTGTAAATTAAGTAACTCTTCCTCTTAGTAATTCAATTCTTGTTACAGCGAAGGGATGGGAAGGGTAGGTAAATTTTATGAGTTGCTTATTTTCTGGAATTCTCAGGTTTTGATTAAGAACTAGGTGACCTCGTAACTCATAAGTGTCCTGCCATATCTTTCTTTAGGAATTTTTCTTTTCATTGTTTTATAATTCAAAAGTGCAGGAACCACTTTTGAAATGAAAAATCCTTTCTATACTATTTTTTTCTGTCTAGCTATTTTAAAAATACCTTTATCGAGGTCTCTTACATCTATTGTTAGTAGGCAGCATCAACAGCAACACTTTCCTATTAATTTGGCTCAGTTTCTGCTCCTCCTACTTTGTTCTGCCACTGGCATTTCTACTACAGTCATGGATGGTTTTTATTTGTCAAACTGCAGTTTAAAGTTTTATGTTAACTCTCTTTTTCTGATTTAATGCATTTCTATTTAGTGATTTCCATCATCAAGACACTATTTTGCCAAGCTGACCTTTGAATACTTACCAGAGTTATTTCTAAAAATAGGATCTCATACCTCATAAACAGTCTGTACCTCAGATTATTAGAACAGCAATTTATAAGTAACATATGGTGACTCTATGTATATAACTCCTGTTAAATTGTCCGTAGTAATAATAGTGGAAGCAGACTTTAGGGAGAGCTACTCAAGAGAATATTGCTATGAACATCTTAATACAAAATGGGAAGTAATGGAAAAGGAAAGTTAGAATAATTAAAGTGTACATCACTGTCTGCAAACATACCAGTGTAGGCAGAAGTTAAGAGATGAAACGGGATAGAAGAAACTATGGTTACAATACATATAGACCATAGAAAGCTTAAATGTGAAAATGAGTTAGTAAAATATTCCTGAGAATGCTGAACAAAAAATACAATATTAGTCTGCCTTCTGAACATCTCACAGCATCTTGGGATATTTTAGAGTAAGGAATAATCTTTTCAAATATTCCTTTTTCTACCATACTGGGGAGAACTGCAGAAGAAAAGTTTATAGGTACTTACTGACTGGCTGAGTGAACTGAAGGGAATATGTGTTGTGATGCCAGATCCTGAGGAAGGTTTAAGGAAGTCAGTGAGGTCAATCCCCTGGTATTTTTCTAGTCCCAAAAGCAACTTGATTAGGCCACACATTTTGGAAACCTCGCTTGTTTCCAGACTCTGGGACTTGTGGAATTGTTAAGAAAGGAAAGTAATGGGTGAAATCCTGAAAAGACTGCCAGGTAAAGAATTAAAGGCCAGCAGCATACTTAGTGCCAGGTAGCATGTTTTGCATTGAACACTGATCAAACAAATTTATGTGCGATGATGGAAACTGCCTTTGTCCCAAGCGTGTATTGTTAGTTCACATGGAGAAGGAAGACAGGTGTGTGGTGGTGGTGGGTGCTGTATGTCACATCACTGTTGTAGTGGATGAATATTTGCTTTATATGGGGTGGATGAGGTCCAGGCTGGGTCATTTGACACAGGTGACCCCACAGTGGAGAGCTGCAGGTACTGGGAAACGAGAGGGGTTGAAAGAAGTGCATGAACCTGCACAGGGCTGCTGTGTTAGGGGCCAGTAAGGGAGCTAAGGAAGATCTCCAGGGCTTTTTAGCTCCCTCTGAATTTCTGAAGTTATTCCAGATGCAGCCACTGCCGACAAAAGTTGGCAGCTTGGTTACATTCAAAACAAGAACCTGATGGTACAGTGCACAAGCCCATATTCCCTATCTCCAGCAGTGAAAATAGTTCACAGCTGTCCTGTCTGGTCAGATGAGCTTTTACAGACTACAGAGGGTAAGATTATTAATTTAGTTTAAAGCAAGGCTGTGTTCCCACAGCTGAAAGGGATGGAATTATTGTAGATAGTTTGCAGCTAAATGTCCTCCATTCTGGAAGTTATTTAGCCTTGATGTGAGAGGAAAACCTTGGTTCTGCTAAAGCTAGTAGAAAAATTCCCATCAAATTCAACAGTGGTAAGGTTTCAATTTTAACTTTCTGAGATAACCTACCACAATTTATAGAGTAGGTGTTACTCAAGGGGGCATTTTCTACCCTATGACATGGCTTTTGCTGCCCTGGTTGCTAGCTGGGAAACCAAGGGAAGAGTCAGCCCTTTCAGCTTTGGAAAAGCAACCTGTCCTTCTTGACCTTTCCATCAGCCCTAATTAGAGTAGTTAGAGTAAATATTATGGGAGGTTCACCACAGACACTTTTCATACCTTTATGTTGCTTAAAAAAGCAACCAACCTGATTTCTTGGTCTCTCATCAACTGTGTAGCCATTGATGCTGTTAGAGAGTGAAAACTAGAAATCTTCTCTAGAATATTGATTATGATTTATGTGCCTTTCTAACTGCTGAGTGGCCAGATTCTGTTTTGAGATTCTCTGTTATAAATTCAACTAAATGATGGAAAGGAGGGCTGGGAAAGGCCTGCTGTTTCATTACCCTTTCTGCATCTGTTAAGAACAATACACCTTTAGCAGATATGTCTAAGGCATGCACACAGTGTGTAGTCCCAGGCATAAATTTTAATGCATGTATGGGAAATTCTTTCATCTCCCTTGGTGATCTACTGTAGGATTTATCAGTTCCTACAGCACACATTCTTTCCTAACCCAGATTCCTCTGTCTGCAGAGTTGATTCAATGTTGTTTAACATCAATGGAAAAACCTGGATTATCCTATTCTGTAATAATTCTTCTATGTATATGAAAACTACTATCATGTTTCTGCAACACTTCTCTATTGTAGAATGAATAAAAATAATTCTTCCAAATTTTTCTGAGAGGCTGAGGGCTTTAAAAGTTTTTGTTATTTTATTTCTTTCTTCTAAGGCTTCTTGTTTGTCTAGAACAATAAGTGAAATGTCCAGGGCAAAATGTGGTACTACAGCAACAACACTCTGTTAAATAGATGGACTTGTGTGAAGGGAATAAAAATGTAGAATGACTTGCACTTAAAATAAAATTAATTCAAAATGCCATTAACTAGGTTATCACAATTTTCACTAAGCAAAGAAAATCTGTCATTGACTGACCCACTGCCTGTAATACAGCACCACTTAATATATTATTCTTTAAAAAGACAATTCATAAAATAATTGTCCTCTTCTTTGTCTGCTTTTCTACTGTTCCCATCCAGCAAGAAACTTTCATGGCCTCAGTTTGGGTAGTGCTATTTGGCTGCTGCAGAGGGAAAAAGGACTAGTTTTTCAGTTATGCTGCCTACTGTTTAATCCTGATTTATTTTCTGCCCTAAGTACTGACAGCATCTTTCAGATTTTGTGGCCTTGCCAGGATTGAAACGCAACGTCTGCATTTTAATATCTGCACATCTTCCACTGGGTGACCAGGCTCACATTCTTACTGGTTTCACTGTGCAGCAAGAAAGGGTTACACATACCACTGCTGGGGGCTGGAGTGACACCTGGTCTAGCAGAGCAACAGGGAAAATCAAATGCTTATGTTCTCCCAAAGATTAATTACTGTTGAAGATGAGGACAGAATTTCTCCAATAATTAGAATTCGTACCTGGAACAAAGGGTAGCTAGCACTTATTCTCTTCATCTGCCTGGAAAACAAAACAACATTTAGCTTGAGATAGTGTGAAGGAAGTTTTTATTTCCCTTTAAGTATAGAAATTCTCGTCTAGGACTGAGAGTTTGAAATATGGAAAGGAGGCTTATGTGCAGTGGGACAGAAGCCATCTCCAGCTGTGGAATTGGCCCAAGTCATGAAATAGGAAGTGCTTGTTTTAAAGGGTGTGAGACACTGTCCTGGCTCACAGCACAAGTTATGCATCTTCCCCTTCCTGCAGGCCTGCAGTGTGTGTCGATGGCTGAACACACAGTCCTTGGCCACAGTGGAAAGAGGCTGTCTGGATAACAAAGGAAATGGAAGATTTGTTACTAGGCAGAACAGTCATTTCTAGCTGATCCTTGTCCTTAATGACACTGGAGTGTGCTGTTGGGATGGATGCAGCTCCTTTCCTGAGACTGAGCACTATCTAAAAACAATTGGTGCTGCACTTCTGACAGCCATCCCAAGTAATTATCACCTTGGTAGATAAAAGGGAAACAAAATTTAAAACTTCTGAGGGAAATGAGGATAACTCCATCTCTGAAAAAGAATTCTTTAATGCTTTCTCATTCCAAACTGCATCTATCTTGTTCACATTATGTTCAAACTTACTCTGACCAGACTCTCTGCTCCTCTTCCTCTCCCATATATGTATACACCATTGGTTAAATGTGTGTCCAGACCTGGTCTAAAGCCCAGTCCCCTTTAAAATTCACATCATTAGCCTGCAAATGCACATTCTGGTTCAGACTTAGTCTTAGACCCAGGGCACTCAGAAGGATATTGCTGTGTGTACCAGGTTTGTCAGGTTGGGCTTGGGCTTTTACACTCTGAGCTGAGAGGAAATGCTCAGGGCTGAGTTTGCCCCAGTCACAGAGCGTGACCCTGAGAGTGGATCATGGTAACCCCCATCCAACCCCTGTGTCAGAGGGAGCAGTAGCGTGGGCAGTCAGAGCCTGGTGACAGAGCAATGCAGATGTGTCTTTGTACTCTCTGTGGTAGCCAAAATGCACAAATGTGACTCTTTACTTTCTGCCATCAGCCATGAAAAATGTTGGAAGCTGTCATATAAGTGTTATTTCTTTTATCATCTCTTTAAAAAAGTGTATGAGAGAAAAACAGAGGAAGAGAACAATATAGAAATTAGTATTTAGTATTACTTGAAATGATAGCAAATACTGCCTGGTGGAGCAATTTTTCACAGATTAATGAGCTGACTTGGTAACCAGTGTGAAATGCCATTGTAATGAGCATGGGGCAGCAAATCCATGCGGTGTCTTCAGGGAAGAGGAGAAGCCAGTGGGTGAGTTGGTAGTACTGGCTGCATGAGCTCCACCTCTGGAGGGAAATCCTCAAAACTGAGAGAAATGAACAAAAAACCAAAATGTGTTCTCGGCTCCTGGCTACAGAGCCGTGTACTTGGAAAACTGCATGGGAAGTGTAGTATTCCTTCAAGTGTCGTGGTAGAGAAAAGATATGTTTGTTACAGCCAAGAGCAAGCTGTAAAATACAACAGACAGAGAACAGTCATTAAAAAGGCACTGACTAGTTTAATTTAAATTAGAGGATAGTCAAGATTTGGCCATGGTATAGTTCATATTCCTATAAAAGATGAACCCATCTCTGACTGTAACAGGGCTGTCCCTTTATATTTCATTGTCAGAAAAGTTATTAAGTGCAAAATGCTGCTTGGCCCTCATAAAACTGTACTCAGGTTTTGAGTGCTTTATTTATGGGATAAGCAGTGTGATGACACTTTAAATGCTTTCTCTCTGAATGGTGGTAATGATTTAAAGATTACTTAAGTGATTTTCTCAAGCAGTCCTATATTAAGGAAACTGAAATGTATGAAAAGTGTTGCCATGTAAATGTCAGTGAAAGTAATTAAGAAGTGAGAAATTTAAGATGGTATAATTTGTCTCCCTTTCCCCTCTTCTATGGAGATTTTTAAAAGTGAGCAGAACTGCAATGTCCTGGGAAATATTTTGGGATAACAATGACATGATTTAAGAAAGGGTTGCCATCTCTTCTATTGCAGTTGCCTCGTGGTATTTCTGTAAAAGTTCAGAATGTAGTATAAATGAACTACATTCTGGATCCCTAAATGTAATTTAATGGCACGCAATCACTTCTGAGTGTAGACTTCTATGTCCATTAGAGCAGAAAATAATTTATCAGGAGACCACTCTCCTGAAAGTTATTGAATGTTTCAGAATAAAAAGAAATGGGCTGCTAAGCATGTTGTCCAGTGATTCTATGAATTTCTGTTAATGGAAGATGTTTAATACAGATGAAGCTGTGTGTTTCAGAAACTGTTTAGCAAGGTTTATCAGGAGAGGTGCTTCAGTCTTCACTCCACAGAAATGCTGAACTAATGGTTTAGGTTAAGTTGATTCTTGAGGATAGAGGTTGAAAGGTTTCTTACAGAAGATTGGGTGTTCCTTGATTCTATGATCTATTTACAAAACCAGTCAAATTAAGATTAAAAAAATCTTAATTTTTTTAATTAAAAGGCATTTTGGAGAACTAGAAGAGATTTTCTAATAACCTTTCTGTGATTTTTTTTTTAAGTTCATCATGGATATCACTGAGAAATTATCTCTTTTCTTGTATATATATTCTAATGCAAATATCATGATGCTGATGTACCTGTATCTGATTAATTTTTCCATATACCATGTTCTCTACTCAGTGAATTCATTCATTATTTTTCTGTACAGCAGCATGTATTTCATTAGATGTTTTTTCCCCTCCTGCAGAGACAAATACATCTGAAGAAACATTTATCACTGATTATTGCAGAAAATATTCTTGAATTACGAGATATGTGGAGTTTCTCTTCCCTTTGATTTCTTGACTTATTCTGTTTTCCTTGTAAAAATTATTTCCAAGAAAAAAGCTGCTGTTTGACCCTCCATTTAATTACAACTTATTGTTCAATTCTTTTTCTACCGTTAACAAGACTGCATTATTTTATTAGTATTTTTATTAATTTATAGAGATTATCAAGTAATCTTTTTTATCTTGAAGAAACGATGGCTTTACTATTTACTTAAATAGATATTTTACTATACAAAAAATCAAGAAACCATCTGTTGCATATAGGTAGTGTTTTTCTGATGTTTAAGGTAGTGTATATGTGTATATTGTGAATATACAACATACAGATATATATAACTGAAACGAGAACAGCATTCTGCAACAACATCTTAAAAGCTGATATTTCTGTAGGTTGTTATGGAAATTATATTTCAGATATTAATACTTTACTTCAATAGACAGAAGTTTGCATGGCCCTAATTAATAACACATTTTATCCCATCACTACAGGGTATGTGCTGCAACATCCTTGCTAAGTGTGGGATGTCCTGATTTAGGTAGGACACATGAATTGACTATTGGGTGTTTTGGGAAAAGAGGAAACAAGGATTGGAGTGGTGCAGTTTGGAGTCCACTGCAACGTGGTCATTGAAGTTTAAGATTCCATCAGATTTTTTGTTTTTGTAATTTAGTACACAGTTGCTGTCTACCCTAAAGTGTCTTCCTGGCATCAGTGGTACTGATGAATCTGGAAGGGTGAGTTTTTTCTCTGCTGTCCCAGTCATCCAGTGTCATCTGATAACATGTTTATGTTCCTCCAAGATCACAGTATCAGACTCCTTGTCAAATGGCTTGATCAACAGAGTTGCTGAGAAGCTGCAGCTTCTCACCAGGAGACATGATTTGCCTGGTAGTGACCAAACACAATTATTATTTTCAGGTTATTAAGAAGCATAAAGTTTATTACAGTTAAAAAACAACCAACAAAATAAACAAAAAGGTGAAACAGTGATTTTAAAACCTGACCACTTCCTAACATCCTCGGAGTCAGCACCAGATAAAAAGACTTTCAGAAAGAAGATCCCTATAAGAGGTTGCAATAAAAACCATCCCCCTGGCCAGTATCTTAAAGTTATGGCCCAGTGTTTTGGTTCCATATATCCAGTATAGAAGTATTTTGGACAAAATGGAGAAAAAACTGGTTTAGTCCTCTTGTTTATAGTAAGCCTTGGTTCATTTGGCAACACCTTTTGGTGATGTCCCACTCCTTTTGGGCCTGCCATGTCTCAGTCTACAATTCCACATGGGCAGAGAGTGATCTCTCAGTCCTCAGCTAGACCCAACCCTAGTTCTGAACTTTGATTAATGGAAAATCCTTAGGAATATCTGCATCTTCAGAAAGGATCTGGTGAATATGAATTACTCAGGACCAGTGCAAAATGCTATGGGCCTCTGAAAAAAAACAAATATTCATTCCCTCATCCTCTCCTTGCTCTATAACCTAGATATGACTCTGGTCATCCCATTCCTCCACTAGTGACCTGTTTCCCTCCTGCCCCTGGTACAGTGGGATGGTCCCTCACCCCACATTTCATTTGGACTGCCAAACAACCCTGAGGCCAAGAACAAAAGGTCTTCTTTGTGTTTGATTTTCTGTGAGCATATTTTATCCAGTAGTTTCAAAACTCTACATATTTTATAAACATTAGTTGGATTTATCGCCTGTGACTTTGTGCTCTTCTTCCAGGAATTAGCTCTTTGAAGTACTTTCTCAGAGAATATTACAACTATGATATGTCTGTTCCATTGTAAACTTACTGACGCTCCTCTGTCTTTTCAGATAGATAACACGACCAGTTCTCAGACTGCTAGAATTTAAACTCATCTCTTAAGCATGGATCAGCTAAGCGCAGTGAACAGATATCCCTGATGTCTTCCCATGCTTTGGAGATTCCAAAGCCAATGGTTTCTAGGAAAGGAAGAATACCTCTCAAGCTGGTAATTGCTTTAAACCCTGTGACCTGTTCTGTCCAATTTCAGATGTCAGTACTCAAGGACATGATTGCTCTGAGTGTAAAATTAAAATTGGAGGATAGAAATTTATCTAATACATATTATAAACAGAATTTATTTGAAGATGTGTAAAGCTCCATGAAGAAAAATATGGGTCCAAGGATTCTTGTTGTCATGAGGACAACATGAAGGACAGAGTCTAGAGTCACAGTATTCCTGTCATTCCTGTCCCTGGCCAACTACAGAGGAGATGCAACTGTGCAACACTGGGACAATCTAACAACCTAATTTTAATGAAAGAATTATGTAGACAATTCAGTCACATACATAAGTACTATCGTCCTTTTGCTTAAAGACTAGCACCAGATTACAGAACATGACAACCCTTCATCCCTCCTAGTGAAGCTGAGCCCTTAGAACAAAATAGAAAGGGAGAGTCACAGAGCTGGAACTAAAGTGCTGCTTGTTGATGAGTAGTTTTTCTGGGAAAAGGGGCTTGGGTTACGGCAACACCCAATCACCCACGTATTTTAGTTAATGGTCTTTAGTATAAAACACATGAGCAGCAGAGGAAGTCAGGACTGGAGCCCTGATAACTTCTAAAACATGAGTGTCCATCTTATTTTCTCTATTTCTGTATTTGTGCCTTACAAAAGGAAATGTAGGAAATGTAGAGAATGAGAAAGCCTATCCCTATCTTTAGACAGTTTTTTGAAATCAGCTTTTCTGAAGGTGATTCACATCCAGTCTCCAGTTTTGGTCGAAGAACAGGGAAGCATTGGTCTATCATCATGATTCCAACCTAAGGAACTAAATCAAAAGTCTGGGTTCTTGGCTCTCATCTGCTTCTTCTCTAAGTGCCTGTTGGTTTTGTGTGTTTGGTCTGCCATTGTAGAGATAATCACAGAACACTTTGTTGGAAAGAACTAATGAAAGGGAAACCAAAGGACAAGTTAAAAGAATGGTATTGAAATACACTTCTAGGATTGAACAGCTTGAGTAAATCATAGAATGGGTTGAGATGGAAGGCACCTTAAAGTTCATCTAGTTCCAAGGTCCCTGTCATCGACTGGGACACCTTCTGCTCACCAGGTTGCTCAAAGCTCCATCCAACCTGACCTTGAACACTTCCAGGGATGGAACAGCCAAGCTGTGGCAACAAGTAAGCTCTGGGCAACAAGTTCCGGTGCCTCACCATCCTCACAGCAAAAATTTCTTCTCAATATCTAATCCAAACCTACTCCCTTTCAGTTTAAAGCCATTATCCTTTGTCCTGTCCCTCCATGCCCTTGTAAATGTCCCTCTCCAGCTCTCTCGAGTAGCCCCATTCAGGTACCAGAAGGTGCTCTAAGGTCTCCCTGGAGTCTTCTCTTCTCCAGGCTGAACAAGCCCAACTCTCTCAGCTTGTCTCCACAGGAGAGTTGCTTCAGCCTCTGCACCCCAGGTCACACTTTTGATACAGCCCAGGATATTTGAACATTGTGACTTTGCAGGGTAAAGCCACTCTTTTAAAGCGAGAATAAATATTGCTAAAAATGTTCAAGGATTTGATTGCAGAGGTGGTAGAAGATGATTTTTGTGCATGAAGACACTTACATAGGAGTTAGAAAACAGAAATGTTTTAACAGTTTTGAAAACTATTAGGAATTCAATCCCAAATTCCATAATCCCCAACACTGTTTAACATGGATTTGTTACTCATGTAAGTGCCTTTTGTGTTGCTCTTACTGATACTATCATTGTTATCACAAAATATATTACACTTTGTTCTTTAATGATTAATCACTCTGCTTTCCTATTAACGAAAGCAGTAAATGGGATTCTTATTTCTTTTCGTCCCTACTGAGGAGATCATTTTATATAATTTTCTTACAGCAGACATAAGGAAAAATAAAGACTGGTTATTGTGAATTGCTGCTATGGATACAAACATCTTTTCTCTCTCTGTTCTAAGACTGCATGGTGTGCTTGTTAACACATTAGCTAAAAGGTATTTAAAGCATAATATAACTTTATTTCATTAAGATTTACTGCTCATCTTATTTGGTTATAGTCCTTTCTGTAGAAACAAATGTCAAAGGTCCATTTTCCCTGTAAATTATAAAACTTCAAAACTAAGACATACAAACCTTTAGTGTTGATGTTAATAAGAGCTGACAGCCTCATAGGGTACATGAAAAAGACCAGAACTGACTAAAGAGGCATTTACTACACAGATAAGCCTTTACTAACAATATATCAAACATTTTCAATTAACTCTTTAAACAAAATTTGGAGGAAATTAACTTCTGATATTCTTTGTGTAGTAATCCTTATGCTATTGCTGACATATATGTAGGTCAGTGTTATTTCACTGTAGAACACTAAATGGCACATCTTACCTAAAGACATCCATCTCTGTGATGGAAAAAACTCAAACCTAAAAGCATCAAGATAAACAGACAAAAGAAATCATTTAGTTCAGCACTGTAAGGAAATGGGTTGTACTTCTTCCCAAGATTAAATAAATGAACACTTATATGACTGCTCTGTGTGAAGTGACGTGATTTGTTTCACACATCCACTCAGCGTTGTGTTCACAGTGTATCTCACATGGAGGATAACAAAGGGAACAGCTCTTGCATTTGTTGTTTGACTGTGGTAGAAATACAATACACAGTTACTGCTAGTGAAAAACTGTTGATGTAATTCTGTGAGACTCTCTGATACTTATTTCATTTTGGGTTCTATGTAGGTGACATTTTCAAAGGCCTTCAAGACTGAGTCATGCGAACAATGCAAATGACTATTTGCATATGTAAACTGTGTACTGGCACGCACATAGGTGTGAATTATAACTATAAACTTTATCCAGTTTGCTTGAAAAAATCCCAGCTTGAGGGACACGTACACTGAACACTTGCACCCAAGGAACCCTTCAGCCTGTTCTCCTGTGTTACTTTTAGTGCCAAACCACGGGCACAAAGAATTGGAAGGTAATATTTTAGCAATATATGATAATATTTGCAGGACCTAAAATACCTAACCATATGGAGTGTTGTGTGCCTATTCTTTGCTCTATTGAGTTATGTAGCTCTTATAAAATAAAATTTCAGGACCTTTTCAAGTTCTTACCAGTTAAGACAGTGTTTGTTGTAAGGAACTAGACCATTGCAGTCTGGGACTTGATCCAAATTCTATTTAAATCTCTTGAAAATCAGGTGATGACTGGTCATACTGTGTCTTGGGCACATGCTTCATGTTCATGCAATTCTTAATCAAAAATAAATGTGTTGCCCGTGAAGCAGGCACATGAGTGATTTACTTAGTCAAGATCTAAGGAAAAAAAGAAATTATTCTGTCAGTGCATAATGGTAATTATCTTGTCCTGCTTGGCTTCTAAAGCAGTTCCTTGTAACTTGAACTAGTTCAATACTAATTCACTGAATACCGAGAACCAGGGATACTGTGACATTACATTAACTTAAATAGCTTTGTAGCAACCTGGCAGCAACTCGGCTGGCATTGCAAAGATCTTCTTTATCCGTTTTGCCTGCTGTCACTACAAACTGATGTGTTTTACTGGGACTTTTGTTAATGGGGTGCATTAGTTTATATATGAGCCACTACTGAATGCGAGATTAACAGTCCAAATTTTCCACTTGTTTTCTTTGGGTAGCTAATAAAAAAATTTCAAAAAATTAATTATGGTTTTTCTTCCCTTGATGTTTGATCTCACAATAATCTTATTAAATGCTGAGATATTAAATGGTCATAAAACCATTTGTTTTAAACATTGAGCAAATTTTCAGACTACCTATGAAACAATTTAATAACCTGCTCTACAAATGGCACACAGCAAACATTACTGCAAACCACAAGACATCGTACAATTACAGATTTTGTTTAAAGACTGTCAGAGCAGGCAGACTTGGATTTATCAGAACAGATTTATTTACTTTGACAATTTATGCCTTGACTTAGTCCACTGATGTACTCCAGCAGATAAGATGTTTCGTAGATTACTTTTGGAATAGCCACTTGTAAATATTCATAGATAAATGTCTGTTGAAAATATGTTCATGATGAATTTTGATGGAAACCTTCATCAAGCAAACCCACTCATGGGAGCTCTTGCTGTGGCATAATACATGATTAATGGACAACTGAGAATGGGCCTTGAATGCTGTGAGGGGCTTTTAATGAAGAAGGCTACAAATAATTTATATTAAGAGGGAAAATTATTATCTGGCATTGTTCAAGAATAATCTTTACTAAATCCAGAAAAAACAGGCTGTCATGGCTCTGAGAGCAGCTCTGTGTCAGGGGTTTTGCTGCTGCTGTAGGTGTCCCTGTCCATGGGCTGTGGGGCTGGGCTCCCGGCTGTCCCCAGCCCCGAGGAAGTGGCCAATGCCCAAGGCTGAGGCTGCTACTGCTGCTTCCCAGCTGTCCAGGTTGGGAGCAGGATGGGTCTTGCCTGTCCTACCAGACCCTACCTGTCCTGCCTGTCCAGGTGCCCCTGCACCCCCAAACCCTCCCACGGGGAGCTGTCAGACTGCAGGACCCTGACCTGCAGACTGAGCCCGCATGGGCAGGTAGGAAGAAACAGTGGGTTTTGGTGATGTTTTTCAAGATTTAAAGACTTTATTTAAGAATTAGACGCAAATTGGCCAAAAGAGGCAAACATACCCTGAGGCACATCAGGCACAGGATCACTGGCTAGTTGAAGGAGGTGATTGTCCTGCTTTACTTGGTGCTGGTGCAGCCTCACCTCAAGCACCGCGTGCAGTTTTGGGCATCACAATATAAGAAGGAAAAAATACTGGAAAGTGCCCAAAGGAGGGCAAAGAAGAATGGTGAAGGGTATAGGAGAGAAGTCATAAAAGGAGTGGCTGAGTTCACTTGAGCTGTTCACCCTCTAGAAGAGGACACTGAGGGGAAGCCTCATGGCGACCTACAGCTTCCTCACAGGGGGAAGTGGAGGGGTAGATCCAGACTGATCCCTTCTCTCTGGGGATCAGTGTCAGGACTCAACAGAACAGCATGAAGCTGAGTTAGGGGAGGTTTAGGTTAGATATTGGGAAAAGGTTCTTCTCTCAGAAGGTGGCTAGGAACAGTAACAGGCTCCCCAGGGAAGTGGTCACAGCACCAAGCCTGCCAGAGTTCAAGAATTGTTTGGACAATACTCTCAGGCACATAGTGTGTTTTTTGGGTGGTCCTGTGGTGGGCCAGGAGATGGATTCTATGATCCTTATGGGTCCCTTCCAGCTCACGATATTCTATGATCCCATGATTCTACGGAAAAGACTAAGAGTGCCAGAGAATTTAAGATCATCACATTTTATTTAAGATATAAGTATAACATTCAGATTTGTTTCGCAAATAACTCAGCTGCTGCTTAACCCTGCAGAAATGAGAGAAGAACCTCAGATAGTCAAGTGACTGAAAGATACAAATTAAAACTGTGAATTTAAAGTTGCTTTGAGGATTTTCATTCCAATGATGAATGCAGTATAGAATCATCTATTGTGGGAAAATCACAACCCTGCTTCATTGAAAGCAACAAATCCTTTATGACTAAGGTAAGTCAAATGCCAAACACTTCCATGGCAATAGTGTGGTGTAAAGTCCTTCAGGGACTACAATTCCTCTGAGAAATGCTGATCTGAGTGCCAGACTTCCTATTCCTGTACTGGGAAATACTCTAGAGAAAAGTAACCCATTATCTCCATAAACGAAGGTTTTGTAAGAAATACGTATTTCGAAAACACAGAAAAAGTAATAGAATGTTTTGTGTCAGGGAATTTAAGGATACTTGAGTGTATGGTAAAAAAAATTCCTTAAAGTTGTATCATGGCAAGTGCAATGGAAAAATAACTAACAAATACTTAAGCAGCAGCAACAAATGACTGAAGTTCCCCAAATAAAATAATTTGAACTGTTAAGTCAACTATATAAAGAGTGGAAATTAAAGTCTGTATTCCTCCCTCTCAATGTTCCTTCAAAAAATGACCTTTCCATCACTTCAGGTTTGTTTTTCCAAAGTTCTGAAATTATGAAGTGTCATAATTGTATGTGGACTGCAATGGTGAGAGAGACAAAATAGCTATAGGAAGTGTGTGTTGGAACAATCATCAAATCAGTATTAGATATAGGAAAAAAACCCAAAAAACAAACAGCAAGGAAAGAATCTGTCAAATGGAAGAAAGGGTGAAGACAGAAACAGAATGGAAAAAACATTGTTTTCATTATTAAAGCAGACTTTGGGAGCACTTGCCAAGATGAATACTGGCTAGTCAAAATAACAGTGATTAAAAAGATATCTCTTCACCACATCACTGCGGGTTTTTGCAGGTCAGTGGCTCCAAAGGTTGCTGTTGCTCAAGACACATTGAGGTTGGGTAGAGAGGGGAGGCAACCACAGACATTCATCTACCAAAATATTTTTAAAATTGATCATGGCATTCAATTAAACTGAATTTGGGAAGCCTTGCTTTAGGCTCACAGGTGTTCCTGAGGATAAGACGTTGCCTTATCTTTTTAGCTGTTACTAATAATTATGTATTTGCAAAAAGAAAAATAGTAGTTTGATTTAAAACACCAAACCATTTACCATGTGTCTCTTTAGAAAAGTCGTCCATGAGATTTTTTTTTTAATTCATGTAATTTAACTAAAACAAATTCCATGAGATTATTCACCTGCTCATATTTTTCAATTTTGTAAGCAATCCATGGTAAACTAATACTCATTACTTACTTTTACCTGAAATTTACTGTCTCTCAAACATTTGTGATCATGAAGCCTAGTGAAAAGGAGTTTTGGACAATGTTTGAGAATTAGAATTTATTTTTTTTATTTATTTAGAGAAAACCATTTCTATTAAAGGAAGAAGCTTTCTCTTACAAGCTCTCCAAATACAGCCATACCAAAAATCTGTAGTTGAAGCAACTGTTTTTAGTGATTGGATTTGGGTTGGTGTGCTTTTGTTTCTTTGGTTGGTTTAGTTTGATTTTCTATTTTCATTTCCCTGGGAATCAAATTACTCCACTTAAGGGCTGCATTGATTTTACTCAACTCTAATTGCAGTATTTCCTAAGAAAGGGAAAAACCACCTGAGAAAAAAAAGTGAGAAGCTTATCAGGAGATGGTTGTGAAAAGAAATGGATATAATATACAGTTTTTTACATTCTGTTTTCCACTGATTATAAATTACTTTTCAATCAACTCAAAATATTTCGGCTATGTCATGTAATGAAAAGAAAAACCAAATGTTACAGAAAAGAATATTCTGCTAATAGAAGGTTTTAAATTCACGTTCAATAAGTGTTTTTTGCTCAACTATTTCATGTAAATCCATAGGACTTCTGTACTGTAAAGCTTCCAAGGTAGGGTGTTCTGAAAAGAAGAAATTGAATGCATTATGAATGAGGTTCCTGATGTATCCTTTTCTGAGGTACATTTTGCTTGAAGTCAGTTTTATTCTGGACATATGCCTTTGGAAAGACTGCAGATGGGCAGTAAACCCCACAGCTATAAGCATATATGGCATAAAATGAGACACATATACATGTACCACAGTCACTCAGAAAGGTGCCTTTACATGATTTTGTGAAAATGGTATCTTACTGCTCAGTGATAGTCAAAAGTCAAAGAAAATATCAAATATTAAACAACGATCTTTGCTTAATACAAACAGAAATTATCATTGTAGAAATCAATGGGGGAGCCACTTCTTTATCACTGTGTGCATCTCTGGTTCCTGTTGGAAAGCAAATCTAGGGGCAATCCAAAGTGGGAAGAAGAACACAATCAGAGGGACAGAGCATCTACAGTATTGAGACAAATTAAATAGCTGCTGTGGGCTAACCCCAACAGGCAGCTCAGCCCCACACAGCTGCTTGCTTACTCTCCATCACTTTGAAGGGGAGGAAAACAGAAGGGTGAAAGTGAGAAAACTTGTGAGTTCAGAGGAAGTCAATTTAACAGGTAAAGTAGAAGCCACACACACAAGCAAAGCAAAACAAGGAATTTATCCACCACTTCCCATGGGCAGGCCGTGCCCAGGAAAGTAGGGCTCCATCACACGTAACAGTGACTTGGCAGGACAAACACCACCACTCCAAATGTCCCCCCTTCCTCCTTCTTCCCTCAGCTTTTATTGCTGAGCATGGTCTCATATGGTGTGGGACATCCCTTTGGTCAGCTGGGGTCAGCTGTCCTGGCTGTGCCCTCTCACAATTTCTTGTGCACCCCCAGCCCTTGCTGGAGGGGCAGCATGAGAAGCAGAGAATGCTTTGACCTTGTGTAAGGGCTGCTCAGCAACAGCTAAAACATCCCTGTGTTCTCAATACTGTTTCGGTCACAAATTCAAAACAGCACCCTACAGGCTGCTACCAAGAGAATTAACTCAATATCAGCCAAATCCAGGACAGCATTCTAGCATTTCCTGGTTTAGAAGAGTGATGACTGCAGAGAGTGCTCTAGAGCCAGCTCTCTAGAGCCAAGCATGGGGCAACAAGGGTAACGTTGTTCACAACTTCCCTTAATAGAAAACTTAAAGGGATGCTCAATTAAATTATTGTTACAGTATTAAAATAAAAATAATTACTTCTTGAGATAACACATAGTGAAATTGCAGTAGTCAGACTTTGAGAATGCTGTGGCAGTCAAAAAGATGTATTATGTTTGGTTCAGTTAATGGAGGGCAAGTCTAACACTGGATATTAAGCAGTTTCTGGATGCAAGTTTGACTCAAGGTTCTCCCAGGCTTATAATAAGCTGGAAACTGGGAGAACAGACAGAAAAGAATATTTTTATCCATAGTTTTCTCCCCATCACTTTTCCCCCTGCATCCACCAGAAATTCCTGCCAGACATGGACTAATCACCTGGGCTGATCTCTCAATTGGTACAATATGGCATTTATGCTCTTGTTCTCCAAGAAGTTATTAACAAGTGAACACAAACGAAGACTGTGGAAGTGAAAATCGTCATCCCTGGCAGAGCCAGTTTGTCTGCAGCCATCTCTAAACATCAGTCTCCAGGGCTCCAGGAAGTTCAGTTCACGTTGCACATAAACGAAAAGACTTAAAAGGTGTCTGTAAAAATAAGGCTCTTTGTAGATGTGAATTAAACAGTGTCACCTTGGCAAGCAAATATTTAGAAGAATGGAAAAAATCCTCAAAAATTTCATGCACTTATTTAAGCAGTAAATGCAGGTTATGGATGGATGTTATCATAACCTGTGCTCATAATCACCTTGCTACTCTCTGCAATTGCCAGGGAAAAACATTTCAGCCAGAATATAAAGATAATGGTACAGTTAAATTTAGTTGACTATTTTAATCTTAAAATTCAGCCTCTAAATGCATGTAATTGATAGTATATGAATGAGTCATGGAAATTTGCTTTTTCATGAAGAAAATTACTAATGTTCAGTTCTAGATTTTTTCATTACTTTTTATATCACTGGTATCTTTCCAGGATGCAATTTAGTCATCCTTGATCTACAACATTTACAGTCATTTAAATGTATTTCAGATGCTGGTGACATGGCTTCTGCCGTTTAAAATGCTCACGAGTTTCCAAACTATTCTACTTTACTTTTGTTCTTTGTAAGCAGATCATTATTTATGAAGTCTTTAATGATAAACTCCTACTTTCCTTAGGCTGGAGTGCATCCCTTTCACAGGCAGCTTGCCAGGTCCTCTGCACTGTGCTTCCAGTCCAGCACAACTGGGAAGGTCAGTTGTGACTGGCAGAGAAAAAGCATTGGGACCAAAAGGGCCAAGGAGGTTCTGAGAGGTGCACGATGGGTACCTTGACAAATTCTGATGTTGTGGTGTCCTGCAATTTCCCCCACTCTACCTTACAAGGTTGTGCTGTCATGGAGAATTGTGCTAAGTGCACACTTCCAGGTATCCTTCCAGTTGTACGTTGCTTTGACTGTGCTGCTTTTGAAGACAGGTTGAGCTCGGTATATTTCCCACTTAAAGCAAGCAGAAAAGAAATTGACATTCAAATATTATTTCAATTAACTTTTAAAATGATAACCAGAACTTTCAAAAATGATGGTGACTGCTCTCAAGCTGCGCTCACTCAGCAAATCATTGGAGTGTGTTTGCATGTCAGGGCAGCCCTGTGGCACTGCCAGGAGGGCTGGTAAAGAGACTGAGTGGATTTTGGGAGGAAATGAACCTGTCACAGCCAGTGGGACTAGTCATGATGTTGTCATAGAACTCTGAAAGTTCTCAAGCTGAGAAGGCATGGAAGCTGTTGTCTCACCCATTCACATGATTTTGGCATCTCCTTCTTTTTAGTTAGATAGCATATATGGAATGTTGCTCGCGACTCTTGATCATGATGTATATGGTGTGCAGCTCACTTGAAGCTCACACTTCAAGTATTCCAGCAAAATGCTCCCATTGCCATAGATGTACAGGAACTGGTAAGCCAACTCTGTCCTCATTTGCAATGGAAGACATTTCAGAGACATCTCCACTGCTTTCTATAAGCAATTTGGAGCTAGAGACATGAAGTATGGCCCCTTTCTGGCCAGAAAAAAGCCCCACAAGTGCATTTCTAGTAATTTAAATAAGTAGCAGCATGTAGTCATACATATTTCTGATAAAGAGATTTGAATAACTGCATTAAATTGGCAACATTATTTCATCAGCATGGAAGTCAGCCCATTTTCAGTGTCCCTTGCCACTAAAGGTGACAACTGAAAATGTGCGTTAGGCAGCAGAAGATGGGGATTAATATGAGCAGTGTAGGAAAAAACCTGAAATGGCAGGCAATCCCATTTAGGGTGGAATGAGATATCAAAGGAATTCCTCAGGAATCAGTCTTGAGACTAATCTTATTTAAAAGCAATTATGAATTAAATCCATAAGGCCTTGGTCCAGAAATGTAGGAATTTACTCATGAAACCTGCTGGTAACACAAAGACAAGAAAAATCATCCATACAAAGGGATTTATTATGTAAAGGAAATATAGTTATATGGCACTTGAGATCAAAATGTTAGAAAAGGGATTAAACATAACGTGAGATGGCAGCCCATTAAGCAAAAGAGCTGTTACTGTAAACTTTGGCTATGAAGTGCCACCCCTGGAGGTTCCAAGGCTTGGCTAGACAAAGCTAAAGCTGTCATCACCCAAGCTGGCAATGGCTTCTCTCTGAGAGGAGAACTGAACCAGGGATCCAGAGATCTTTTCCAACCGCATTTCCATGTTTTTGTGAGAACAAATGTGAGAATGAAAAATGGTTGTATTTGTCACATCATGGACTATGACCTGCCATTGCTATTCTGAGGAAGATTTTGCAGTCCCAGCAGGTCTTTGGGAAGTTATTTCTTATAGAAATAGGAAGTGCTTTGAGAAAATTTGGGTTTCCAAGTGGGATATTTTATACTGCTGTAGTGGCTTGTACTCAGGAAAGATTAACTTTAATTTAAAAATGTGCTAAAAGAGCAGGATAGGACTAGAAGTCAACCAAGGTTTGGGATGTATCTGCCTAGACCTTTGAACTCTAGGAAGTGTGTCATAAAACATAAACTATTTTTGGAGATTTTAAACACAAAAATAATGGAAAAGAAATTAAATTAACATTTGATAAAAATACAAGGTAGAAGTGAATTATCAAGAAATCTCATTTAGAAGGGATTCTGGGGTGGCTGTAGGATACATTGCAATGTTATGTTCTTACTTTTCTTCCAAAGCTCTGAATAATGAAGGATTTGAGAGACCTCATCATACTGATAATGTGATGGTAGGCAAGGAAGCAATGGAGAGTAAGAATTTTTTATTTTTGGGGGGACAGGGGTGGGGGGAAAGAAGGAGAAAGAGGCTATTTTAGAGTACAAATATGACTCAAAACAAGTCAAGTCTCAGGAGAGCTGAAGTTATAGCTAAATAGCAGGGCTAGGATTCAGAAGATCTGGATTATATCCTGGACTGCCACAGACTTCCTGTATGATCTAAGCATATCAGAAATATTCCGTTTTCCTCCTAGAAAAAATGTGATTAGTTCTATCATGGTAATAAACTGGGAGAATTTATTAACTGATATTTTTCAAGTACTGTAACACACTTGCTTGAGACAGTATGGAGCCCCAAAAGATTGATATAAATTATATTTCATCACTGTATGTAGTAGGGTGTCTACACCTGGCACTTATTCTGTTTCTTGGTAGAAGTCTAAATTATTCATGCACTGTAGATTTTTACCATGAAATATAATCTTATCTTTCACTCAGTAAAATTAATTTTCTTTTATTTCTCTCTTCATCATTCATTCTTCAGCCCTTTCTCTTGAAGCTACTAATATTTCTCTACATTCATACTTTATCAATTGCTTCTGTTCTACAGAGATTCAACTTGCAGCTCCTCTGAAAGGCCACAGGTAGGTCTTCATACTATCCCCACACATGGGCACAGAGGTACAGGTCTTTCTTTTTAGTTTGAGCAGCCTCTGACTCCCTTTTCCTACCCCCATTCCTTTGTCTACAACAACTCTCAGCGTGCCAAATTAACAATTTGCAGGGTAACATAATGAAACAGAGCCCGGAATTGCTCCAAGGTAAAAATGACCATATTTTGCAGGGAGATTTTCTTTTGGGATGGATATCCACAGGCAGAATCTTACCTTTGCCAAGGCATCAGAGAGAAGGTCGCATTGATCAGCACCACACTTTGTGTCTGTGCTAAAATGCTGCCCTTCCCTTCCCTCTCCCACTGTCCCAGGAACTTGTGGAGAAGATTGCTCTGCACCAGCTATCTGCTGCTGGTTTTCAAGAGAGGGGCAGAAACCAAACCTTAGCTTTCAGCTCCACTCCTCTGAAACTAATCAAACAGATAATGTGAATTGACAGCCCCTGTAGTATCATTAACAAAACAGTTTGATTGCTTAATTAACTGCCTGATCACAGTCGTGCTCCTTTCCAACAAAACCACTTCAATTGCCCTTTCCAGCTCCATACAGCAGTAAGCTGCTCTTTTCACAAAATCCCTCAGAGCTGGCAATACACGGGGCATGCAGCATTATTTAAATTCTGGATGTCACTCTCAGAAATAAATACTGTGAACTGAAAACCAGCCAATATACCCATGATTTATTCATGAATGGAATAGGATATTAATGCAATGGGGTCCTAAACACAATGTATTAAGGAAAGGGATAAAGTAGCTTTGTTTCATTTTCACCACCTCTGATGTCCTTAGATTGTTTTACAACCCCACAGGGAGAAAACAGCTTTGAATCTGGCAAAAAATATGTTTTGAAAATTATTCGTATGATGATACAAAAGGTTTTACTAACCATTTTCAAAAGGACATGGCATATGAAAGTAAAAGAAAGGAATGAAAGTATAAAATGGGAAACACTACACAATTTCAAGGAGAAAATTTTCCTTATTGGGGAAAGAAGTATCATAAGGCAACAGCAAGGAACAAAGAAGCAAAGTTTTGTAACAAACAAATGGGCTTTCAAGCTTGTGTGGACACATCAAAATTCTGGCTTTTGAATACTGTTTTTACAGAGGGCTAAAAGCAAGGGAAGGCAGGAAGAAGCTGCTGCTTTGGACAATCTTAAAACTCCATCTTAACATCACAGAGTTAGTTCTACCTTCATTGAAACTGAGATGAAGGAACCAAAGAAAGCTTTTGTAATTAAATACAGTCAACTGATATTTTGCTATTTTATTTTTTTTCAAAATCTGTAATGTTTCTGGAACTGTAGAGTATGAGACATTTGATGTGTAATGAAGCTTTTTGTTCCTCTGGGAGTGGAAATCCTGAATAAAAGCATCAGTACGTCAGAGTGTTTTCATCTGCCTAAGCAGCCTAAAAACTTCTATCTTAAGAGGCTGGAGAAGGGAAGGAATATCTTCCAGCCATCAACCATAATAAGAAAATGTCTTGGTGTGCAGTAAAGCAGCATGGAGTTCCAGCCTGGAGGCTAGAAGCCCATAAGGAGCTGCAATGCCTTAGACTTGAAACTTCAGACTAATACAAGTATTGTATTATACAGCACAGAAACATTGCACTTAGAAGATGCACTAGTGAGCTCACCAAAAATAACTGAAAAGAAATTTGCCCTTTAGAAAGGACAGTCTACAGGGAGGTAGGAATGGCAAAAATAAAATCAGTCTTGGAGAAGTGCTATGGAATAGTTAAAATGCAATGCAGGGAGGTGGGTGTTGCGTGTGCCATGGGTGTGAGTTGTGAACTCTTTGGGTTAGAAAGGAACCAAGCAGAGGTTGTACAGTAGCAATGCTTAGGTGTGTTTTTCCTGAAGCATTTCATATAGGTGACTGTGAGATCATTGATTTGATTTAGTATGTCACGCTGTGCTGTATCTATGATACAGCAACGCATTTGGAAATGTTTCTAAATATATAAATATTCAAAGAACAAAAAAAATCTCTTGAAAACTAGCAGACATATACACAGTACTCAGTTTGTAACAGGTAGTTGCAGTCTTTATCCCTATTTGACACAGATTATTTCACTTTGTGGGACATCTCATAGAATCCAGTTGAATGATTCTTGGAGTAAAATGGTATTTGAAGTAACTTTATGATAATCTGATACTACACAGATAAATGGAAAGTCAAGCCTCACTTTTAAGGCCATATAGTTGGCTATTTCTGGAACTAATTTTATCTGTAGACAAATCTGTGTTGTTCCCTCACTGATATTGTTGTTGACTTGGGAAAGTCACAAGTTCTCGCTTTCTTATTTTTCCCCATCAAAGATGTGGCTTTAGCAACAATTATCTCATTTGGGTAATGTGAGACTTAGTGAAGATCCTTAAGTACTTTAAATACACTGTACCATTCTCAAGTGCAATCATTAATTACACAGAAACTCCTGCACTAAGTGTCCTGTGTATTGCATCCTATTTTTCAGTGTCCAGGCATTATGTCTGGAGTTTGTTAATTTGGTACTAAAACAGCATGTCATATATCAAACAGTATTACTGGGGATGGAGGGTGGGGGTGGAGAAAAAGATGAAAAAAACTGTGTATGGGAAAAAAAAGTGTAGAAAGAAACAGGAATTGATATAAGTGTCATTCAGAATTACTGTTTTGTACAAGTAGTGCTATAGATTACCATGGTTATTGTCCATCCATAACATATAACAGTTTTAAAACTCCTTACATTGGAGGTTACAAGGAAAGTCTAGTGGGCTCCTCTCTCTACTTGTTTGAATTCCTCATCTACATGAGAATGGCTGATTTTTAAAGAATGCTAAGTGATATTGGGACCTAGATGGACTTGTGTGTTTACTTGTTTACTGTCAGTTGAAATGCATCTAGAAGCTTGCTCCAAGTTATTATTCACCAAGAAAAGAAATAAAATCAGGCCCAATCTACATCTTGGCTGGTCCTGTATCCTCAAAATCTGAGACTGTTTTTAATTTACTCTAGCTCTCTTCTTCCACTGTAACGTAGTCATAGGCCTGGTAGAACTATTCCAAGTAATGCTACATCAAATCTCTCAAGTTCAAATTCTTAGTAATTAACTATGATAAAAGCCATCTTGATTTAAGTAACTGCCATGATATTCTCAAGCCATGTATCAGATCAGTACTTGAAACACCATAACAGGATGTAAAACAAACATTTTCAAGGAGATATGTGAAAGAATAAACAGAAAACTTGAGCAATGATAGCGAGACTTTCTGATGTATGAGCCAGAGATCCTGCTGGAACTCACAACTGGAAGGTCATATTGCAAGTCTGGAGCTGTCTGCACTGCTGTCCAATGGCCCCAGATGAGGTTGCTGTGGTTTTAATTATCCAGTGAAATAAGTCAACTAAAGCCTTCAAAAGAGCTACCTTAGCACTGGTGTAGCTGATCCAAGCCCTCCCCTTATGCTCTTCTAGTGGGGTGTCAATTTATGCCAATACCAAGATCACTAGGAAAGGGTTTCAGACCCTTCTGTGGGAGGTTCTGGTGGAATCTTCTTGGCTCTGCCCATGGCAGTATGGGTGCTGAAGGCTAATTTCTGCTGCATATTGACATGTTTTCGTCTTCCAGCTCCCTGCCTTGGTACTTGCCCTCTTAGCTTAGTGTTCCAGTCTGTTTTCTTCCCTGAGGGGTATCATGACTGCCTTGTCTCAGCTGTAGCTCAGATCTTGTTTTCCTCCTGCCATAACAATTCTGAAAATGTATCAAGACACCATAATAAGGTGCAGACCAATGTCAGCAAATATGTCCACATAAATTACAGGGAAATATTTACAACATCATAAAATATTCACAGTGTTACAAAAGAAGAAACTACGTCTTGAGGAAATGCAAAAGATGAGTTACAAACATGCTATAAGATGGGTAAGTATTAGTAAGGAGTTCTCAAGATTGTATATAATTTACACAATGGAAATCATGAAGTATAAGCGGGGAAGAACAAGCACTGATGCTCTAAAATATGTTTGTGATCAGCAAAAACAGCATCTTGAGTTCTGCTGATGTTTTAGGATTTATATATAGGTTTAAAGCTTGAAATGTGCTCAATGAGATACCTGAATGGGCCTGAGAGAATATGTTTCCTTTGTAGGAGATGGTGGCACATATTTCTAGATGGTACCAAACTGAAACTTGTACACCCCCAGCAGATACAATAACACAGAAGAATTTGAGTATTTAAAGCAGTATAAATTTATGGTAAAGAGATTTCCAGATGCCTTTGGGTTTTGTTCATTGCAGAAGAAGAACTAAAACATATTGCAGAAGACTTATTTTAAAGCAGCAACTATTTTCATAAAAAGAACTACTATGATACCATGGCATGTGTGAATCCCACTTGAGGAAGAATTATACACAAAGCATCCATCTTTCACCATCCACAGCTTGTGACAAACATCTGCCCTGACAGGACTTCTACCCTGTTAAAACTGTTTGCCCTGTTAAGATTGTTTAGTGTCTGTTGCTGAGGGACATGGAGTACAGATTGAATGAAGCTGTCAGGAATAACAGGGACATAGTTGAGGTTGGGATAGGTCATAGGTTACCTTGCAGAAATTTGACTCAGCATGTCTGAAATTTATGACTTCACAAAGGCAGATGGCAAACTTTAAGCTGTATTAATAGAGAAACAAAATGTTAACTATGTTCAAATAGAAAACTGAAAGGCAAATTAATGAGTCATCCTGAAAAACTGGCCTTCTACTTAGCTGGTTTTGAACTGTACTTTGATGGTTAGCAGACTGCTGGCTACTGGGATTGTACTGTTAGTGAATCGTTTGCAATTAAAGAGGTACAACATGGACAGCTGTGAAGGAATGAAAGCCAAAATTATTGTGTTTTGGTTTGGAAGAATCATAGAATAAAGTTATGCTGGGTCTAAATAAAAATAAATCTCTGATACAGGGGAAATACTTCAAGCCATATGAAAGTATAGAGAATGTTATTTTTCCATTACTGATTTTGGCTTTGTGAATCACAGCTAATATAATCCATCAGCAGACACAGCTAATGCCACAGTGTTTAAGTTTGGTAATGAGACCATGATCTATATTTAAAACCTCCCAAATGTATTCCCTTATTGGCTTATTGGTGTGAAAATGCTTTCTTAGTCTGATGGTGTGAAAGCCTTCTGTATTTTCTATCTTAGATGTTCAATCAGTGCTTCCCAATTCTATTATTTACTCAGAAAAGTTTTCACTTTGTCATACACAGAAAGCAAAAAATGTCCTTCATGTCATCAAAAATGTGCAAAATTTCTGGGTAGGAGCAGAGAAATGTAGACCATCAGTGACAGGTGAATTGTACCCGAACACCTGTTTTTCTTCAGACCGTATATCTTAGATCCAAAAACTGGAACAAAACTGCTCAGCTTTTATATGCAATGCATGTTTCTGAAAATTTAGGTTCTAGTTTAGCTTCACATGTACACAATGGAAAAATATTTTGGAAGATAATTCCCAATTCCTCATGAAAACCGTCCTCAGGTAGTGATTGACTCAAATGGGATCTTCAGCAGAGCTCTTGGCTTCCTATTACAACCCTTTTTCCACCCACTTCATCCTATATGTGGCCTCCCCAAACCAACCTTCCCTTCCCACTTCCATCCTTCTAGAGTACAACTGTATTTCCTCAAAGATCCTAGATTTGACCCCAATTTATTCCCCAGCTTCACATGCTTTCTTTTTATGTTTTTCTTCTATTTTATCACTTTACATTAATCTGAATTGTTTAAATATTCTAAAGTAGTTGACTACAAGTCAGTTGTGAAGGTCAGAAGCCATTTTCCACCCGATGAGCCAACCAAATATTTCAGTATCCAGATTGTCCAAAGAAACATCTATTTTTTTAAACCTGATGACACATTGAATCAGGAAAGTTAAAACCATTTGAAAACATTGCCAAATGCTGAGATGAATAATTACAAATCAGAGGAAATAAACTATTCAGCCCAGACATTTGGAGAACATATATAGAAGTACAGTTGTACTATTCATGGATCAGTATATGAATAGGTAATTGGAAGAACTTTTCTACTCTTGGGATGAATAGAGAGCACAATAGAGGGAGAAGATGAACTGAGACTAAAATTCCCTTTATAGTGCTCACATTTCTTTCAAAGCATCTACGTCACAGCAGTTTCCATTCATCCAGGCACAATGGAGCCACATCAGACTGAATCTACAGCTGAAACAAGTGACTGAAATAGCATTAATAGAGAGTTTTATGATAGCATTGACAACAGATCAAAATCTAATGATTTTTGTGACTAATTCTTCTGTATAAACTCTCAGATTGGAAATAGTTTGTAACAGTTTGTAACTTTTTTTTCTAACTTTTCCTATTTCTTTCCAAAACTTTGGACATATTAATGCAGTTAAGATCCCATAGTCTGATGTAAGTCTATGAAGTATGAGTGCATGGGCCGTGAGGTCTAATCCCCTACTGGTTTAGACTCATACCACATTACTCCCCTTAAGCCATATAAACAGGAATCTAAAAGTGGAATTTTCCTTGCATGCCATGAATCTTTTTCAAAACTTCACTCCCCCCATGACTGCAAACAACTTTCTAACTTCCGGCTTCAGTTTATGTGATGCCAGTCAATATTTGACTTATTCTTGTGTAAATTCGCATAGGTAGCAGAACCATAGAAATCTCCTCCTGCTGATTTTTGCACATCCAAGAACAATTGTTACTCAACTTTAATCCTTTCAAACTAAACTCTCTCCCTCCTCATTAAGATGTTTCAAAGCATTGCTATAAATTCTATATTTCACTGTAGTGAACTTCAGAAAGGGCTGTAAAATAATTGTATTCCTACTGAATATTGTGGGAGTGGGACAATAAAAGCAGGGATCACCCTGTTTAAATTAAGATTTAGATTTTGTAAGCAGATGAAAGAGTGGGAAAAGCTCAACATGTCTATAGCACAGCCCTGTCAGACTGCCAGTGAGAGGGAAATTGTGCATGAGGAGCAGCAGCACTGCCAGGAATTGGTGAACCCTCTATGGGGACAAGGTAAAGCCTCCACTGGGGCAGGATCAGTACTTGGGCTGGGTTTTTGGCTTTGCATTCAGTCAAAAAGGCAAATTACAAATAGAACACTTAATTGAGATGGTTAAAGTTAGATAGAAATTAATTAGACCTAAATGATAAAAAACCCCAATATTGCTCCTGTTTTCCAAGCCACACTCACCGTTTGGTGCATCAGGACAGGTAACCAGAGGTATACCCTGAACAAGGTATACTGGGCTTTGAAAGGAAAGGATTTTAAAAAAAGCTTATTAACAATATTAACTCCATATGTTTCCAGATAAAATGGTACTTTCAAGTGTCTAAATTGATAAATTATCCAAGAAACAGGATGTTATGGTCTTTATAGGCAAAATGAAAATGATTTTTTAAAGATGTTGCCTATTTGAGGGAAATAGTGTTTTTCTTCATGTTTTTATTGTTGAGTAATAAGGTCAATTTAAGCATTTTTTAAAACAGGACATATGATTTTGGTTTTTATTTGAATAACAGAAGCTATAATCTACAGGAATGATTAAATTGTCCAATTCGTCACCTGGCTACGGCACAATCATCCTCTACAACACAATTTTGAGTATTACTCAGATTATATTTTAATTTTCAAATTGCTTCTCGTGAATGCAGTTCTGTATAACAAAATGTCCCCCAGTAGTCAGGATCCATTATTAATTACACAGTTATAAACTTGGTTACTGATTCCCTCATTATTTGCAGGGGTTTTTTTCATATCCTACAGAGACGAACAGGCAAAGCCCAAGGCATTAATTAGGAGCAGGTAAAGAATGTAAGCAGGAAACCAGGGATAAGCAGTGGCCAAAGGCTATTGCTAAATAAAGCCTTTCTTAACAGAAAATTTCACAGCTTAACAGGATTGTGTTGAGAAGCAGTCTCAGTCACAAAGGCACCAGCTCAGAAATAGAGAAGAGCTTCAACATAAAGCACAGGTCTTTCTTTAAATTTCTGTTGTCTTCCAAATCCAATATTCATATTTAATGGAATATCCTGGGGCACTGACTATATTCAGTAGGATGTTACTAGAAAGATATTTATTTGTCCTGTGTGAAAAATCTATAACTAGTTTGATACAACACATACTTATTTAATGGTTTGATGCAACATATATTTACTTATTAAATGATTTGATACAATAGTTAACCTAAATTGCCTGTCACCTAGCTCAAAATATATCCCAGTCTACGCTAAGGATATTAAAATTCAATCAATTATAAATAAACTAAATTAACAAATAGCATTTCATTTTAATCAGTTGGATACATAGGGTCTGATTATTTAGGACTTTGTATTAACTCAATAGCATTGTGCAGCCCAAGGAACTTCCTTTGCACACTGGAATGACCTTTATCTTGTCAGAGTCACCTCAGTAAAACTCTACCTTTATACAGGACACTATGATTGTGGGGTAGATGGCTGCTGTTCCTGAGCACTGGCTCTCAGGCCTCTCATTGAGTGCTCTGTTCCTCCTTGTTCTCTGTGTAAATCCCCTTTTAGACTGTCCGTCTGTCACCCAAATGCCAGCCTCTGCCTGGGTACAAGCAGAACTAGGAACAGCACTGTAAACACTGCTGGAATTGGGAGATGGATGGGGATTTGGCTTACACACTGCCAAGAGAAAACAAGATATCCTGTAAAAGCAATCTCATTCTACAATCCACACCCAAACTTACACAGGCATACACGTGCAAACACACAGAGTTTGCAATAGCTTTTCTCTTGCTGTCTGCTGTAGTTCTTTGGTTCAGCTCCATTACAGAGATAAAGGCAAGACAGCCTTTCTGATTTTTTGCACCATCCTAGCCACCAATCTCCTTTACTTTTTCAAGTGTCCCAGTTAGAAGCTCCTTGATGTAGTCAGAGGGAACAGAGCTTTGTGCTATATTCACACCTCCTGTGGGCCAGTGTTTATGAGTACAGAGCTAAGAGGCTCCTGCAGTCAGTACTGCCAAGTGTGACCATGCAAAAGTTGTCATAGAAGTGTTTGCTTCTGGAGTGCAGGCTCCCTTACCCTCCCCCTCCACAACACACCAACTTTTGTTTTTATTCTGGGGATAACCCTTTCTCTAGCTATTATCCAGAACTTCTGTAAGGGACCAATTTTCTGCTTTTGACAGGACTCGGAGTAGCCATGGAAATCTGCAGGTGTTGTTGCCAGAACTGATGAGTGCCAGTCCCACTGTCAATGCCTCTGCTCATCTGCACTGTACCTCTCCTGCACAGTTAGACTCATTAGCTGTAGAGCAGCTCACCTGCAGACATCAAGGTGACCTGGGGCTGCCCCTTTAGCAATGAGGAACAGAGGACATGCATGTGGGTGAGGACACTGAAGTGCTTTGCAGACATGCTGCTCTAGATTGCAGAAGGGTCCACACTGATGCAGATCATACAAGTGCACACATAAGGTGGGAGGGGATGAGAGCTCTGGTCCAAAAGGGTCAGAAGAGCCCTCTGTGTGGTGTAGCTTCTGTGATACACAGATACACACAGAAAGGGACAGACTCTCTGGTCCACATGAAATGGCAAAACATCCTTTGTCCCTCCTCGATGTTGCTGCCAGGATGGGCACTGCCTCATGAGATGCCACCTCCTCCTCCACAAGTACTGACCCCACCAACAATGCATCACTGCCAATATCTTCCCTGTGCCCATTCCCATTACTTTTAGGAGAGAAAAATGTGATATATGGTGTTGCCTCTACAGGAGACATTTCATAGGTTTCCTTTGTTCTAGCTCCATTATACTGTGCTTTGGATAGATACCTGCACATCTGAGAGGTGACTGAGCAATCGAGTTTCAAGCCAGCCATAGCAAGAAAAAAATAGCTGCTGAGCACAGAGCTGTTGACATACACAACACCTGGGTCTGCTCTGTGTGTGTGCCATTCTCATGCCCCTGTAAGCACATATAGGCTGCTGGAAGATACGTAGAGTATCTCTTGGAGGGACTGTTTTTCTTTAACAGTCCCTTTCTTTGTCTTAGAGCTGCTGAATTAAAAAGTGAAATATTAACTTACTCACATACTTCAGTATGGCCCTGACCCACTGAATCAATAAGAAAACTGCATCTTTGTACAGAATATTTTTTAAACATAAATAACAGAATTTTTGTGCAAAACTTTTAAAATTTTTATTCTCTGATTCCTCTTCAGTCCATTATGGTGTTATTAACTACTATTATCTCTAATAGCATAAAGATGTAAACACTTATTTGTTCACAGCTTTATATATAACATTTCAGAGAAGGCTGTTAGGTATGTGACATTAAAAACCGAAACCAGAAAAGAAAAAAAAAGTAAAACCAGAAGAAAAGTGAATTACAGTATGAAATCTATTTACACACATTAATCTATACAACATCATAGTCTGTACATTTTGTAAAAAATAATCACATTCATTTACATAATCTTTACCATACTTGACAGATAAAAAGGTATCAACAAAGATGACAAAAGAGAATTCCAAAGTAATACTCATATAATGTACCATGTAAAAAAAAGCTGTAGGTTATCATAAACTTATTACAGCGCTTTGGGAAACAGAGGGGGTTGAGACATTTCAGTCACTGTTCGAGCTGACAATGGAAATGTTACTGACTTAGATTTAACTACATAATGTTATCACTGGGCAGAACCAGACTCAACACAGAGTGCTTAAACCATACTACAGAATGCTCCTTTTAAATGTTATCCTGATGTACTCTTATAACATACATGTTAGAACACCTTTTTTTTTTTTTCATCAGTAGAATAGCACTGCATACTGACTTCTGCTATTTGGTCATGTCAGGGTGGCACTGACAGTCCATGGCTTATATAGGCACTCATGGCAACGTGAAGGTACTTTTGTTAGTAAAAGTATTTCCTGTATGACCATGCATGGACAGTAACTTCTTGGACAATAACCCTTTTACGCATAGCAGATTTCTTTGTGGCTTACTTGCTGGTTCTTCCTTTTTGTCAGACATATTTAGTCCTTGCTTTTTCATTAGGGATGTCTGAAAAAAATCTGTGTATAGTGAATTTGGACTTTACCCTGATTGCTTTGCTGAACTGGGTAAATTCACAGTCAACAGAAGATGTTTTTTAGAACATACAAAAATAGGAGGCAAATGATGCAGATGATTCATCTCATTCATTACCCACAGAGTGTGTGACACGTGCACCTGCCAATGCCTTATTTCACAAATCTGTCCCAGACAGTCTCTGGTTTGCTGAGGGTCTGCATCTGTTTTCCCTTTCATCAGGTTAAAGACAAAGGAAAGCTGTCTGGGCTGAATCAAGACATGAAGCAGGTGCTTCTGAATGGGGTAGCCTGCCTCCATAGAAAGCTTTTTGTAATGGTATTTGCCACCATTTAGCTATTGCTGCTACAGTACAGTCCCAATGTATGCTTAAACTGGGTAGTTCTTCAGCTGGCTGCCCCCAGCACCCATCACCATGCCCTTCAGGGGCAGTCTGTTGGGCTCTCATGCACTCCAGCACAGAGCACTTCCTTAAATACATGTCAAATTCTTCAAATTTCATGAAAATCAGCACTGCTGGTGGGATCTTCCATTCCCTGAAATTTTGAATTAAACTGCACATTTCTCAGAGGATAACTTTGGCCAACGGAAGTCAATGGCTTAAAAAGGAGTATCTGGGCACTATTACCCAGATGACTGAATGATCTCTTCTGGAGAGATTCATCTTGCCTCATTTTAGATGTAGAATGATTAATTTAAGTACTAGCCAGATGTCCTGGGCTCCTTTTATAGTGAATAGAGAAAAAAAGGTCATCCAGTTTACCCACCTTAGATGCCCAGCTGAACAGGGAATGAATAATCTTTAATTAGTGCCTATTTCCCTAAGATGACTATGGAAGGCACTTAAAAGGAATCTTTAACTCAGAGACAGATATCCAGCTTTTAGACACCAAAACCATGAATTTCCCCCACATTTATGGAGCACCTGACTGAAATAGACTCAGCAGACGAAAATTTACCTCAATGTGTGCTATATATTTAGATTTTAATAATGGTTAGTAACTAGACAGCAAACTGTTACTGTGCTCCTCAGGCACCAGCAGCAGTTAATGCTGACAGAAATCACACATAATGAGTGGTGCCTCCAAGGAAGATAAAGTACAATTAACCACAGTACCAGAGAGTGAACTGTATTATCATTCTTGTTCAGTAACTACAAGGTGTGCTACTGGCTTTTCAAAGGGGACAAAAAAAAGCAGGGTCGCTGCTCTGAAGACTTTACAACTCAGCTTGGACCCTGATGCGACCAAAAGGAGAAAGGCAGTAAAGGAATAAAGAAAGAAAGGAAAACTACATGACAAGGGTGTGTAGAGAAAGGTTATACTTGTTTGCAGCCTCTACTTCCTCCCCTCATGCTGCTGGGAATGAGCAAGATCTAGATTTGGGGATGACAGAAGGCCAAATGATGTTTCCTTGCATTGTTCTTTTGACTCTTAAGAGTCGCCATAGCACAGAGCAAAAATGTTTAATTCCATACTCCTGAGCAAAATGCAGTGAAAGACAAAGCCGTGAGAAGCTACCTTGTTCTGGGCGTTGTAAAGATGTAAAATACAAGTAAAATCAAGTTCCAGATTTCTCAAACTGTTCTGCACCTTTTACATACATTTCAATATGATGTGTATCTGTACATGAAAAGGCAACTGGAAGTCAAACAGGTGATGAGAGGGTTGATGCTGTAACTTTGCATAAAATTGTTTGGAAATCAGAAATTTTTGGGGAGTAAAAGCAAGCCAGCATAGTGCCCTCTGGACCTTTACTGCTATGATAATGCTTCCACAAAGCCTCAGAAAGTACCTTTTCTGTATTGAGATTATCAATAGAGGGATGAGCCTTTACCAAGTTCTGTACTTTTCCCCTGTGTGAAAGAAAAATGTGTGCAGCACCTCTCTCCCCTGTGTGACATTCTTTGCACATCCACATAGTCCTTTACAAACTTAGTGATACCATCTCTGTTCTCCCACTGGTGCAGTTTGTCTCATATGGCATTACATCCTACATGAAAAGTGGAATCAAGTCCAAATGCATCTGCAACCTGTTAAAGGACACAGTGCTGTTTTGTTGCAACTTAAAATGTGTTTTCTTATTAAGGCTCTTCTGTGTTATAATCCAGAAATAATTAAAATGCAGGTTTTCTTCATGCTCATCTAATTAGAACAAAGATGGGTTGCTCTAGGATACAATGTATTATAAACATGTATAACTGGTGATGCATCATGCAGAACAGACTGATGGAAATGATTGCTTGAAACCCCTGTTTCTGCACCATCATTCTGTCTGTGTGTCAACTCACTCATATAATCTCATTTGAGCAAAAAGGTGAGCATGTTTTAATGCTTGTCACATGTGCCTTTCTACCCTTGAAACCTGGGGAAAAGAGAACATCCTGCACATCACACCTCAGGGAGCTGAGCAGGTGCCACTTCAAAGAAGCCTAAAGTGCACAGATGTGTTTAATTTAGGTATGGAAGCAACCCCTAAAGCTCCAGTGGCTCTTAATATATTTGCAATAAAGAGTTTGTGAGAAGGTTGTTCAGAGATCCAGGAAAATTACTAAAGTTTAGCAATGATTTCTGAATCTAAAGCCTTTGGGAATATATTTAGTTTAAATATATACGTAGGGGTGTATCTTTAGACCCCCATGGGGCTGCCTTTGTGCAGCCCACTTCCATCTAGAATCTCATAGCTACTTCACCAGTTGACAGCAGAAAACACCCTGAATGACTGGAGGTGATCAGTAGCTTCCTTAAAGTCAAGTTTGGCAAAGTGGTTATTGTTTAACTGAAATGATACCTACTGGGTAAAGGATGGTGTCCTGTAACATTTACCACATTACCTGTTCTTCAGAACCCGTGAGAACCATGAGGCCTTTTCTATCTTTGGTCTGACAAAACTTTGTATCTCTCTGGGGTAATCCCGTGAAAACAAATTGTGTTTGACTGATAAATAGCTAGATTAAATCAGATTTGTAAAGACACTTTGACAGCTGCTGACAATATTCCCAATATTGGTAATATTTTCAAAAATGTACATGTATGCCTGCCAAGACATGCCCTTGATCCTGTTCTTGCCTTTATCTGACAAGACCTTAAATTCTGCAAGCTTCATACAATCTGTTGCCTGAAATAAAAGGGCAATTGCCTTTATGGAGGTACTCATGCCAATATTTGTTATTCCCACACATTATGAATAGTGGACATGGTTAAAAGTAACATGGGAAGTAAACATCATTTGGATTATTTCTTTTAAAGAGTGCAGATGTTCTGTGTATTTTTGTAAGACTCTGTGAGTTCTATCTCTTTTTTGAAAAATGTGGTTGCCTGCGAGGCTTGGCACTGTTAAGAATTCTTTCTTTATGCCTTTTACGGTAATTTTTAGGGATTCTGCTCAATTTTTTTTTTCTAGAATCACTGTCAGGACTAAATTTTAAATCATCTCAGATAGATACAGAATTAAATAAAACTAAAAGAATTTACTTTATTCCTTAAATGGGAGTTGTAACTTCATTGCAATATTCCTTGTTTTAGCTGCCAAGTATGTAGTTCTAGAGACATATTTTAAGGAAAATACTACATAAAAATGGTACTTTTAATAGTTAATTGAAATGGTTAATTAATCCAAGGCTGTTATTCCTAAGTGAGGTTGCTCGAGCAATAAAACACCTCTTTAGAAAATTGCTTAATGAAAGATTGACAAAAACCTCTCACTTTAAGCAGAAGAGAACTGGTGATTAGAACATCACTATTGGAAAATGCTGAAGTTTTAATCAAAACTTTTATAGTAGTCTTTTCTGCTGGACTGTAAATGTAGCCGTACTTTCTGCACCTAAACTTAAAACTAGGCACTTTTGAAAGTAACAACAGGATTAGAATCAAATTCTGTATAAAGTAATCTTTGAAATTTATACAATTAGCCAAGAAGCACTACCTTTTACTCTCTGTATAAGTAATGTTCATGATTTCCTGGATTAGCACTCTGAACTCCCACTGTGGTTAATTATAGTCTTAGATTTCTTTATTTTTATTGTATTTTCCATACTCAGAAAAGAATTTCCTTATCCTTAAGGAAAGAAATGTTTCCTTAAGTATAAACAAAGTGTAAGAAATTTTCTTGCTTCCCATCTTAACCCTTACAACATGTGGCAAAGCAGTCTGCATTGAGCAGGATACCATGCATCAATCTTGGAGCCACACTGGAGGGTAGAGGGATCATTATGGAAAATGAGTTGCTGAATTCTTATGGCTAGTAAACTGCAAGAGAACACCAGAATTAATATGAACACCACTTAAACAAAACAGAAAGCATCCATGGGGCAGGTTTCTCTGTTATTAACAGGTCAGCAGCACAAACCAATTTCCCAAATACCAACATGTAGAAAAGCAAAGCACTAAACTGTACATTTTATAAAATATCACATCAAGCTGCATAATGAATGATATATTCCACAGTTTTTCATGTTTTGAGGGACCTAGCTCATTTATATCATGGTGGTCTCTGTCTGCATAAACGAGTGAGCCCTTGAATTCCGGTGGAGCTGAGAAACACTTTCTGATCCATTTCGAGAAATCGAAGAGCTGTGGAGTCTGTAATCCCTTCCTGCTGTCTGCTTCCAACACAAACTGCGCCATTTTCTTTTCAGCTCCCCCTGCACCTAAAAAGAAAATGCACAATGTGAGCTGAAAATGTTCTTCATGTGAGGAACCGATGTACTGGCAGTCAAATAGGGACCTCTGGGAGTAGAATCATTGAATGGTTTGGGTTGGAAGGGACCTTAAAGTTCATCTCGTTCCAAACCCCTGCCATGGGCAGGGGAACCTTTCACTAGACCAGATTGCTTCAAGTCCCATCCAAACTGACCTTGAACACTTCCAGTGATGGGGCATCCCTGGTCCAGTGTCTCCATCACCCTCAGGGAAAAAGATTTCTTCCTTACACGCAATCTAAATCCACTACATTTCAGTTTAAAATTGTTACCCCTTGTCCTGTCACTACAGGCCTTGCTAAAAAGTCTTTCACCCTCTTCCTTATAATAACCCCTGTAGGTTATTATAAGGCTGGAAGGCTCCTATAAAGTCTCCCCAGAGTCTTCTCTTCTCCAGGCTGAACAATCCCAGCTCCCTCAGCCTGCCTTCATAGGAGAGGTATTCCACCCTACTGAAGATTTTTGTGGCCCTCCTCTGGACTCACTCCAGCAGGTCCATGTCTTCTTTGTAAATCGCCTCTCCCAACCAGCTGGCCATGCCTCTTTTGATGCAGAATATAATTGGGTTTCTGGGCTGCAAGTGCACATTGCCAGCTCATGTCCCAGTTTTCACCCCCAAATATCCCCAAGTCCAGACTGCTCTCAATCCCTTCATCCACCAGTCAGCACTGCACTGACCCAGGTGCAGGGCCTTGCACTTATCCCTGTCATGGATAAGATGAGAACTTCAGGAGGTTCCCATGGGCCCATTCCACATACCTGTTGTGGTCCCTCTGGATGGCATCCCTTCCCTCTAGAGTATAAAATCACTTTTTACAAAGACTACAGTACTGAAGCAAAGACTGGGTCTACACTGTGAGCAGATGCCCCAAGGCCACTTTCAAAATCAGTTTTGTATCACTTGTGCTGCAACATTAGCTTTTGGTATCTAGCTATTAATCACATGTACTTAAAGCATAGAATCAAATGATTAGCTCAAAAATCAGGCATCTCATGAATATGAAAGATTAGAATAGCACTCAGGAGAGCTGAATGACAATTCCCTGTGCAGGCAGGTGTCTTCTTCAGACAGATTCCTCCTGTCAGGTACTGCATGGTGGCTGACATCAAAAGGAAATCCTTTCATCTTTCTCAGTTGAGATTAGGAAAGATGCCACATGTTTAGCACTTCTGAAAAATCTGCTGCTGTTTTGAGGGTTACATGTTGTCAGGAGATTACCCCTAATACTTACTAAATGGTGTTTCAAGTCTTGGATAAATTTCTACACTTGTTGGACCTCACTTGCACAGTCCACATTGCTCCTAACAGAGCTAGATTAGATCATGTTAAATAACAGACAACACGAAGACCCCAGTTTGCAAGGATTTAGATTTTAAATAGCTCTTAAAACTCTTCACCCAACTACACTGATTTCCCCTGTTACACAGAAACTGTCACATATAGATTCCATAAATAGGAATGCAAACATCTAAAACAGCTCTATGTATCAGAGTGGAATTATAGGGACACTTATACATTTGCTGAAAACACTATTTAACATTCTCAGTAGGAAAGGTGAGACTTACTTCACTGTTCAAAAAACAATACAGGACTGCAACAATCAACCCCTGGAAAGAGACAATATTTCTTAGTTAGTAGGTAGCACAAACCTAGGGCGATAAAACTTCTTTTGAATAAAAACTGTAAAATTTACCTGAAAAGATCCCAAACACAACTCAAAGATTATTTTATAATTATTGGAACTGCGGTCAGGAAATAGAGCAAACACTGTGTAGTGAACTCCAAATAATGGAATAAGCAACAATGTGGATTTTGCAAGTCTCCTGGGCAAATAAAAGAGAAAAAACTGAAATTTAATGGTAAGCTCTTGTTTTACTGGGATAAGAATATGATGCAATGCAGTTTACATACATCTCGTAAGACTTCAGATTTATAAACAGTAAGAGTAATTTATTACAAATTGTTTTCCTTTCAGGCATGCTATGAGATTAGTCCCATAGTCACCTCCCAAACTGACATGCCAAATTCCATAATATACTTGATCTTGCTGACCTTGCACTCTTCCAAAAGCTGCTGAAAGGTTGCAGGGCCTCTCTAAACCATAAGTCCCTTTTCCAGACCCCTCCTCTGCTGTGGTTGTTTGACTAACAGCCACCTCCCAGCCTGGTTCCATGGCACGGGTTTTGGGTGTGGGATTTACTGCATTATTCCACAGGACCACGTTCAACAAAGTGTTACGAGCTGATATCAAACCTCGAGATATTTTTTACTTGGCGTGAAAAGTTCAGAGCTGAAAGGAATGATGCCTTCCTGCAAAGTCATACTGACAGATCCTCATGTGTGGAAGGTGATATCTCTCTTTTGAAGTTAGTTGCTGTTAATTTTTTTTTAAACGTGCAGCTTCATGGTAAGTTTGTACATTGCACATACACAGCATGTAAATAATACCTAGGAGATGTAATCCAGAATAATCTCAGCTGTGAGATTTTCACGAGCAACTTCAGATTTATCCCCAAGTACTAAAATTTCATAGATTTACTGATGGTTTTCAGCATACACCATTAACTAATTTTCAATGTTGTCAATTACATAACACATTTTAGCAGAAGACACTATGGAAGTTAAGGAAGGAGAACTTTAAATTACTAAGTGGAGTAGCTCTGACAAACTGCCTGTGAAACTACTGAAATGATGAATTGCTAATTATATCTTGTCTGTCACTTACTTCACTCTAATAACGTCAGTTTTATATATTATACAGGGCCAGTCATGCACAATTAAGGATGTCTGGTATCAGATAAAATTCAAGAAGTTGTGATGTTGAGTTCTATAATTCATCACTGTCTTGATTAATATAACTTGATTTAACGTTGAAATGCTGCTGTTGTGAATTCACGTATTTTAACAGAAAATTCAAGGTATTTCAAGCAGTTTTATTTTTTCTGTGTCAGTCTTCATAGCCTTCCTTTGTTCATAATGTCCCAGAGGCTGCATCTGTTTATGTGTAAATAATCAGTTCTGACAGCAAAGTTTCTCAAGAATAGTAAAACCCTCACATCTAAAGATGCTACCAGTAAGTGGGACAAATAGGATTTCCTCAGCAGAAAAAATTAATTTACAGCTGGAGGAAATGACACTGGCAGCAAATTTTCTGGTTTCCCAAGTCAAATGGAAAACCGATTTTGTTTGAACTTAACCTTATCCACTGCAAAAGTAAAGTGAGCAACAAAAAGGATGGACTATGTACAAGTAGGTTCAGAAGAAAGGAAGAAAAATGGTGACTTGAATGAGTGGTATACATTTTAGATTCATATTTCACTCCATTGTTGTTGTAATGATTTTTGTCTAACTGGTGTTTCTTTCTCTATACTGCACTTACATTTTAGTGAAGGAAAGGGACAGAAAAAATAGCCTTATTCTCCTCCACATTTTAGAAAAAGGCAATCAAATGCTAACAGCAAAAAATTCACAGGACTGAATAATGAAGGACAAGGTTGTTATTAGTGAGAACATTCCATATCATAAAATGCTATAGAAAACTGTGGAAAGTTATGGAACTGAAAGTCAGTCTAGTTATGTTGATTTTTCTGTGGCCCATCAGATATTCATTTTTTGCATAAAATGTGCCACATTCTTTACAAAAGACATAAGGTTCTACTTCTCTTGGCTTTAAAATTATTCTTTACTTCAGCACATTATGTTTCATCAGCTTTTAGGACAGGAATTCTGTATTTTTTAAATAAAGAAAAGGTGTTATCCAGGAACACATTTTTAAAGGCCACTTTCACAGTTTTGAATTTTCAGCGTTCATGTTAGGTTTTGTCACTGAAGTATCATATTGACACCCTGAAGTCTCAAACTCAATGTCTACATCTGGGCTTTAAAATAAGACCTAATACCACAGACCCTTGATTGTGGATTACGGTATCCAACAGATATTATAATAAACAACAATAACTGATACAGCAATATAATAAAATCCAAAGTCAGTTTTAGCAATGTATTTTAACTGCTGCCAACATTCCCTGATTTTAAAGCTGTGGAAAGAAGAAACATTAGCATTTGATGTTCAAAACAAAACACAAAAGAAGAAAGTCTAAACACAAAGGAAGTTGATCTAAATCAGACACAACTGTTTTCCTATAGAAAATAAAGCTCGTATTTTAAATCAAACCTTATACTTAACTTCTAACTTTCTGGGAACAATGTAACTTCTTTTCAGCTTTTAAAATATATGCAAATATTACAAAAAAGTATTTTAGAAATGAAAAATTAAAAAAAAAATTAAGGAGGTTGAAGGAAAATATTTCAAACTTGAAACTCATTATTTCAAAATGAAATATTTATACATCAAAAGAAAGATCATACAGTCCATATATTTTATCAACCTATTCATTCATGGATTAAACTCAAAATCAAGCTTGTTGGTCTTTATGAAAGTGAATATTTTTTATTCAATTTATTGTTTGACAAATAGTCTATATTTCAACACAGTGATATCCTTTCTTAAACCGTATCTAAAAGTAGTTCTGAATTAAATGCAATTACAGTATCACAGCAATTGTTAGAATATTTCAGCAGATGAAACCTTATAGAGATCATTTGGGTTCTGTTTATAATATCTAAAAATATGACTCACTTGTACTGTGATTGGTCATTTCCTCCAACATCTGGAGATCTTAACTTCTGCAGTAAGATTCTTATAATACTAATGAAAAGTATAAAATTCACCTGCAAAGAAAACAAATATAATGGCTATTTCTGACTTTTCCACTCAATATGCAGCACAAAAAAATGTTTATCAAGTCAGACAAGTCAGCACAGCAGTAAGTTGTGGAACTCCCACCAGAACACATCAAGCTCTGCATTGTCAAACCCGTTGTCTGTTTTGGGCTGCACTAGGTTTGTCATGTCAGAGCACATCTGCATGCCCACCAGTTCTGGTCTGGCTGCCAAAAGTCTCTGAAAGCCCCAGTTGTCAGAAATACCCTCCTTTCAAAAGTGTAGATGAAGACAAGTTTCTTAGCAGGATGGGACACTGAATGTGATTTGATGCAGTCAAGCACTGTCCTAAATTGTCACGTGAATTCACAACCGGGACCCCAGAGAGAGTTTGGAACCTCTCTTGCTCCTTACCTTGATTTTCAGTATTTTCTGTCTGAACTAGGAGAAGATTGTTACACAGCTGATCTATCTACTCTAATCAAGCACAAAAAGGGCCTCTCACAAGTATCTATTTGTCTTAGATATTGATGCAGATATTATGACTGAAGGAATGACAGAATAGTCAGGGTTGGAAGGGATCTCTGGAGATCATGTAGTCCAACCCTCAACTGAATCCCTGCAGACCAATTCTCATGATAGCCTTCTAAGGCAAAACAGTAAAATTATTTTATTTCATATTTTATTGAATATTTTATTTAAAAAAAAATTATGATCAGATAATGATCAGTCTAGAAAATTGAAGTATAAGACTTAGTAGATCCTAAGTGTCATTGCCAGTATTTCTTCAGCCTGGGCTTTTGGTATTTTGTGATCACCAGCCCTTCTGGTGCTGAGTTGTTTGGTGCAGTCAAGAAAACCTCACTCTAATATAGCATATCCGTACTACAGTAAGGGGACACTTGGATTGACACCTTCACAGCAACAAAGTGCACTGAAAACTACAGGTACAGCTGTGTAAACAGCTGCATCAAATGCACACATCTTGGAATGAATTAATCTAGAGAAATATTTCTATCACTGTGAAAATGAAAATTTTATTATTTTAAACTAAATCCATCCCAAAGCCCAAAACCTAGAGATAGGATATGCAAACAGACACTGCCTGTCCCACTGTTATAAATCTCCATCTCGATGTATCAGTGAAACTCTTCTTTTTCCAGTCCTAACAATTTGGCTGTAAGCTTTTCAAGTTCAATGAGTTTCTGTGTCTTCTCTGGCACAACCCGTACAATTTAGGATGTTAATAAATAAACCATAATCAAAGCAATATATGTCCCTCTGTACTTACCATTTTGTTTGAAATGACAGGTGAAGGGAAGTGGCAGGAACTGACAGGGATGAAATAAAAACTTAGGAAAATTATAACTAGGGGGTTTTTTTAAGAAGAATAAGAAAGAAATATTAGAAAATACAGGCTTTTGCTGAACTTAACATGTTTTTCAGACACGTGATTACTTAGAAGGTTTCTTTGATGCAAGACTCCCATAAAGGTAACAGGCAGAAACCTGTTATTGCAGATTGTATCTGCAAACTTAATGCATCAGTGTACACACCAAGGTATATATACTTTGTCATATGCACAGGAGCCAATAGAAGTGGACAAGGAGAGAGCTTTCATTTTATTATATATTTGTTAGCCACAAAATAAGAGAAGAAAAAAAAAATCTTTATTCTGTATTTACAGAGGGAATGACAGAATAATTTCTTGTGCTTCACAAGCATCCCTAGTTTCTAGTGTAACAGAATAAACTGTCATCCCCTTGGTTTCTGAGGCATCACATCAGCTGCAGAACTACACTCAGGTGACTCACATTCTTGACTGACATTTATGTATTGGGTTCAAGTCTTTTTTCAAGCACATACTTTGCTATCTGTAAGCACTATTTTGTATTAATGAAAAACTTACATTCTTGTTTGGAGACTGTACAGTCCTTGGCACTACCGAGCTTGCAAATCCAGCTAACTGAAACTGGATATCAAGATCTAAAGGGGGCAACTTCCACTGCCTTAGTCCAGCGGACCAAATTAATTTCTCTAGGATTTCATTGAATTCATTATTTTTTAAAATCCTTTGAAGCATGTATATGATTTAGAGTAGTATTTTTCAACAAAATATGAAGCAAGTAATGCCCAGGAATTTTACTTTTAGTGTTGTAACTTTCTAGTCCCATAAAATCATCTGAGCATAATGCCTTTAAATAACATAGAATATGAATACTGTTCAGTGAAGATCTAAAAACAGGAACATGAGAAAATAATGTGAATGTAGAAAAACTCCAACACAGACAAATGATGTCTCTTTAGTGGAGTAAAAGCAAGATGCTACTCATTCTCTGTTCTACTTCTGACAATAAGTTTTTGAGTCTAAACAAATTGTTTGAGCATGTATCATTTAAACTGGCTTCTTCTTGCTTCTTTCTTTATATTTAATCCCTTACATTACCTGCAATGTGAGATAATAAGAAAAACATTTCTTAGCTACTCTGATGGGACAGAAGTACTGTTTGCACATGAACATCACTCCTTCCCAAATGAGAGCAGTTTATGGAAATAGAACTATGGAGAAGGAAGCTGTGGCAGCATTTACTGAATGGAGAATATGGGTAAGAGCACAATAATTTGGAATAGTCACCCCCAGCTAATAACTCTGAAGTGGGTACAACATGAAGTATGAAAGTCTACCAAACCATTCTGAAACGCAAATTGTCATGAGGAGATGTCGGGAAGGTTTCTGATACACTGAATTAACTGGAGTCATTGCCACTTTGCAAAATGGTACCAGAACTTGCTCTCACAATACTGTTGGATAGATCAGACTTTATCTGACTGACTAGCACTCCATTCTCTTAATTCCCAACTCATTCCCCAATCTTTGCTAATTCCATCTTCAATTCAGGCCTGCCAACGTGCTCCACTGTAACTTCCGTTTCCAGGTCTAGGATTCCTTTGGAAAACACTGCTTTCTGGCACACGAAGTCTCAGCTCTTTACAAGATAGCTCTTTAAAATGAGCATCCAGAGAACAGATTTTCATCTTTCTATAAACACCAGGTGGTTTGTCTTGTTTTTATCTTTCAGTATATTTTCTTCACTCTGGATCATTCCCCATCCTCCAGCTCCTTTGTGGTACAGGTATTCTCTTCATGCTGTAGAACACCCATTTCTTCATAACATAAAATACCTCTTCTGTGAATCCTTACCTTATGTTATTTCACACATATGCCTACTGTGCTTTCTCTTTAAACTGCAGAATGCACTCTGATGAAGATGATAGGAAGTTCTCTCAAAAGGATTTTTAGCAGGCACAGGTTGAAAGACAAGCCCAAGAGTAATGTGAACTTTCAAAATCCTGTGTAATCTAATAAAGGCCCAGTTTTACTGCCTGCAATGTTAAAAATGAGGCAAGCATACCTAAAAATATATCAATTTGCATTCTGACTTTTCAGAAATGGACGTGTATTCATAGTATATTATGCCCAAAGTTAATTACACAATTATTAAACTGAATAGGAATATTATTATACTACCCCAGTAATTCTAATGAGCTCCACACAGGAAAAGTCCTGTGAAATATTCTCAAATGGTATTATTTTGCAAATACTTCATGTTCAATATATATATACCAGTAGGCTACCAATTAAAGAAAGATATACACAGCCATAGTTTTTTATGACTGCAATAATATCAGATTCTCAATTGCAGGTCTATCTATTTACGCACAAAATCAAATCTGCAATTCATTGAAAAGTATAATTAGATTTTTTCTTCCTCCAGGCTCATAAACAGGAGAAATGTTAAAGAAAGAACAACATACAAATAAAAGCAACTGCTCATTTAATAGAAGGCAGATAAATTTTAAAGGCAACAAATTTTAATGGCCTTGGCATCTGTTTAACATTTCTCCTACAGCACAATTTCTTTTCATTAAAACAGAATTCTTGCCTATCTGTAACTAGCAGTAAAGAATAATGGCTATATGCACTGCAGAATGCTGAACAGATCTATAATTCATGCTTCAAAGTTTACTTACTATAATAGAAATTAAAATTGGTATTCGTATAACCCACCAGGGACCACCATGCTCATTTGTATCCCAGCAACTACAAAGAAAAAAAGAGTGAAAAAGATGTTGACATTAATATCATCTGGCAAGCAAGACCTATGAGGAAAATTATTTTTTATATGCGAGTCAAAGCACACTAAAATAATGCCTGTTCTAGCCTAGAATGTGGCATTCAGTAACTTCCTGCTTTTGAGTTTTTTTCTTGTTTTATTATGAATACTCCATTCCTCCGCTTGAAACACTGCAACCAGATGTGGAGTCCTCAGCCTAAGAAAGATATGGACCTGTTAGAAGTGGTCCACAGGAGGCCATGAAGATGTTCAGAGGGCTGAAGTACCTCTCCTACAAAGACAGGCTGAGACAGCTGGGGACTGTTCAGCCTGGAGAAGAAAAGGCTCCAGAGAGACCTCATTGTGAGTTTTCAGAACTTAAAGGGGGCTTGTAAAAGACAGGGAGAGGGACCAGGGAGAGCAACTTTTGACCAGAGATGTAGTGATAGGATAAGGGGGAATGGTTTTAAACTAAAAGAGGAGAGATTTAGATGTTAGGAAGAAATCCTTTACTCACAGAATCGCAGAGTTGTTTAGGTTGGAAAAGACCTCCAAGATCATCAAATCCAACCTTTGACGGATCATCACATTGTCAACTAGACCATGGCATTAAGTGTAACATCCAGTCATTTCTTGAACACCTCCAGGGATGGTAACTCTACCACCTCCCTGGGCAGTTCATTCCAATGCTTGACAACCCTTTCCATGACGAAATTCTTCCTCATGTCTAATCCGAACCTCCTCTGAGGTTGAGACTTCAGACTATGTTCTCTTTCCTGTTGCTTGTTACCTGGGAGGAGGGACTGACCCCTACCTGGCTACAAACTCCTTCCAGAGAGTTGTAGAGAGTGATAAGGTCTCTCCTGAGCCTCCTTTCCTCCAGACTAAACACCCCTAGCTCCCTCAAACACTCCTCATAGGACTTATTCTTTAGAACCTTCACCAGCTTCATTACCCTGCTCTGGACCCACTCTGTCACCTCAATGTCTTTCTTGAAGTGATGGGCCCAGAACTGGACACAATACTCAGGGTGCATTACTCTAAGGGTATCAAGGCACTGGAACAGGTTGCTCAGAGAAATTGTGGATGCCCCATCCCTGGAAGTGTTAAGGCCAGACTGGATGTAACCTGGTCTAGTGGGCCCATGGCAGGGGGAGTTGAAACTAGAGGATGTTGAAGGTCCCTTCCAACCCAAACCATTCTATGGTTCTATGAAATCAGTTAAAACATCAGGCACTCTAAGCTGTACCATTAGACATTGTGGGGAACACTGGCCTTTGAGGACACCAAGCTCAGTTGCACTTTGTGTAAGGACACTTTCCCAATATGCACTTAACACTGCCTTCTGGGTAGCAGGAAGGGATATTTAGGTTACAGACAGCTAGAACTGCTTTAGGAAAATGTGAAACTGAACCCGAAGCTTCATCTGAAAAACTGTATATTTAATTTTCACTGTGGGCTCAGCACTTTTGATCCAAATGCTCACAGTGCTCTGAAAGGTTAGTCATATTAAAGATTTATTACCTTTCAGAGTTCCTCTGTAATCACAATGACAAAGGAAAAAGAAGTTTGCCTTTGGTTTACATGTTAGAGGTCTTGCAAAGAGAGGCTTAAAATTACGTAGGACATGATTTTTCAGTTTAATTACAGAATCAGTTGCAAAATATTGGTTAGTCTAACAAAACATGACTGTGAAAACTGTTTGTCTCATCAGCTAGGATTGCTCTCCAATTCCCTGGAGCCAGCCCGAGCATCCAGTCTGATCTTCCTACAAAATTCTTATCTCAGTTCCCCTTTCCGTGCCAGGAGCCAGGCCTAGCTCTGGTCAGCTATAGTTTTACCTGACTGTGTGCATCTTACCTAAGTTTACATCATGGCACTAAACTTTCTACGTCCCCACTGCCATTTTAAATATTGTTGTTTTGATTTCCTAAGCATATAGCTTTAAATGTGGGTGTCAAGGGGTAACATTAGTCATAACCTATCTCTGCCCTCTCTGCCCTTTGAGTTTTTCAAATAAACAGCAAACATAAACCCACGCTGAAGAGCTCCAAACACCTGTCCCTTTATTGCCATCTGAAATATCGGTTCTGTGCTCGTCCCCTTCAGAACAGAAAACCACCTTTGTGTGAACACCACTGTATCCAAGGCAAGGATTGTACTGGCACAGATGGAGGCTTTAAGCTTTTTCTCCCACACACACTTACCCAGTGTCCTCTAAAATGATCCGTGTCACTGTCCACGTAATAATGAATATGGTAGGAATTCCTGAAAAATGCCAAAGAGTATGATCACAAAAATATAAGTTCACAAAAAAAAAAGTTCAACCTGTTAGTAATCAATTATTCCCCAGACACACAGCATATATAAACAGTTCATTGAATGGAGGGAGAGGCACATCTGACAAGCTACATGATGTCAGTAACATATTACAAACAAAGGCTGCAGGGAAGTGGATTTATTTATTACAAAAATGCAGCCATAATGACTAATACACAAAAACCATGCTTTTCTTAAGTTTCTTGCAATCTTTCAGAGTCACTTACAGGGTGATAGATACAAGTTATGCATTACCAATGCACTTCCAAGGACTGCAATATAAAATCGAAGTATAAATCATTTCAGAAGGAATCTTGTCCACACACTGGTTTATTCCCATTTCCCAGCAACACCTAAATGTTTTATGACCACCTATTACTGGAAGCTTTAAAGTGCTCAATATAAATATCATTGCACTTTCATTTAGGGAAAGTATTTAAAACCAGATGAACAATATCTTTGAGCTTTCCAAAAAGGCAAATAGTATAATATAGCTCACAGCTTTGCAGCTAAATTTTATTTTTCCTCCTAAATGAGGACAGTTGAACCATGTGTTTTCTGAGGGCAGTCCTTGCACCATCCTGTATCCTGAACAACCCCTGGGCATGGTGCAGATTGGCACAGGTCAGAGCTGTGCCAGGGAGAAAGCCAGCAGTTATGCTCCAGCAGTTCTGTGCCTGCTCTCTCCCATGGTACAGCGGCTGTAACCGGTGCTGGAGTTGAACTGAGGAACTTGGGAGTCTGAGGAGTCACCCAGGACTACCTTGGTATGAAATATAGACCCTGACTAATACATACATACAGAAAAAACCCCCACTATTGGGTGATATTTAAATTCTTACCCCATCCTATCAGCAGGTAGATTGTGAAGTGTCTGTTGGGGGAGAATATTAGCACAAGGAGGATGTGGAGGTAAAGTCCTTCAACTAAGAGCCAGTAAAAGTTTGCCATAACACCATACTGAAAAAATACCAAAATTGCCTTGCAGCCCACCTGAAATATGAGAATAGGGATCAAATTTGTTGCAGAAAAGATACTGTATTATTCTGTTATTAATATAGCCTATAGATCTTTGCTCTTTGTGTAATATTAGTAACCCAGTTCCAGTAGAAATTTTTTTCTTCAGTTACTCAAACTGGGACATAGTAAATGTTACTATATATATAGAAAGAAAATTAATTATTAAATAAATATTTAGAAGACTCTCATTGCAAATTTGCTCAGAAATGTTGAAAACTTCATAGAATAAATATTGAAAAATATGTTGGTTATAAATAAATGCATATATTTGCAATAGTTTGTAAATGAATGGCTATTAGTTTAAATGATCATCTATTTGGAGGCTAATAAATATATTCTAATCCCAGCTGGCTTCTCAACACAGTAAAAATTAACAAAGAAACTGCTTTATGAATTTTTCAAGGCTAAATGGGAAATTGAGTGAAAAATACTTTAAATAGACTGAGAAGAAAAAGTTGACTGGACTTTTAAAAATTATGTTTTCTCTTTAGAAAATGCTTTAGTATTTCTTAATTAACAAAACATGTAGGCTTGTATCATAAAATGATACTTATAATCTGTGTGTTGCTTTTCAGAATTAATTTTCAGATGTCTGTGCTGCTGATGTTCCCCGGTGCTGGCTGCTGCTACTTTGGCACTTCCCAGCAGGAATCTGGGATGTGAGAATTGAATATGAAAATATTTCTGCTGAGAATGTGCTGAGAAATGTGATGATATGGTAAAAGTAGCAGACTAAACAAACCGGACCAAATAAAATCTCTCGCTTCTCCGGGCTTTTCTCACTCCTCCCTTTTAAATACCCTACACACCTCCACTTTTTCTATTAAAATTCCAAGTACACCTGATACCTAAGCAGATAAACTTACTCATTCAGTGACTGATTCCTCTCTTAATATTGATATCTATTAAGACATGAGATGCAGTCCCCAGCTGCTAAGTCAGAAGGGCATAGACCTCATTAGAGATACTTCTTCATATCCAGCAGCCCCCCTGTGGTGTCTCAGATATCTCAGTGCATCCCAAGTAGCATACATGCCTATATTTATGCCTGTGAACATGCCTATAAAAACAACTAAGTAGCAGCCCAAAGGCTTGAATTCATCTCACTTATAATCTTTCAAGGACCTAAGAACTTCTGATTACCCCTGGCAGTCTGTCTAAGAGCAACTTTGCCTACTTGGGGTCTGCTAACTCAGTTTCTATTTTTCTCCATTAGAAATATCCCAGATTATGAATTTCTACATACAGCTCGATATGCTGTATGTATGCCTTGTTAAGCACTTCACATTTTGGGACACAATGGCTTCATCAAGACAAAAATAACTTCTTACATATTTTTCTCACAAGCTTAAATTATAATATATTAAAATCAGAAAGTATTCTTGACCGAAACAACAGGGACAGAGAACTGAGAATATCATATAGTGGTCAGTTTTTTAACAGCAAGACTTGAGATTTTTTTAATCCCAGTGCATGAAAATGCAGTACACATATCAGCTTGCTAAGAATGCAGATGACAACACTTCTGTCACAGCCTGAAAGTACACAGAAGTTAATGAAGACACCTCCTGCAAATATTTAATTTCCTGAGTTATTTCTCTCCCTCCATTGACACCTGTCCAATTCCTGCACCCTTGATAAAGCTGCTAGAACACTTCCAGACCAGCTGCCTTTAATCACTCCCAGCTGATGGCACTCCTGTTTGTCTTCAACTTTCCCAGCTGATTAATGCAGTGACCATATTTATTCTGCACTGTAGATGGTTATGATTTGTCTTGGCAGATGACATGGATATGCAAACATTAACGTCTCCTACTTGTGCTGCAACCTTCTTTCTCTGTCTGCTTCTAACAGAATTGTCTATGCTGACACCTTGGTATTCCTAAATATTCAAAAGGATCAGGGAGGAAAATTTAGTGACAATCCAATATTACACCAGGTAGCAAATGAGGTTTCTTACCCATGAGGTTTGATCCTCTGGACAGTGAGCTGTGTTGGAGCTGGAATAGAGAATATCATCCTTGACTAAAACAGAGATTGCTCTTAGAATGAAAGAGAGGAACAGGTTCAGATGGATGTAGTTCCGAGTACAATGAAGTTTTCTAAGAAGAGATTTAAAAACAGGCGTTTTAGATTATGATGCAGAAACTGTTGAACAGACTTCTATTACTCTGAAAATATTTCTTAGTACTATGAACCCTGAGTAAGAGCCTACCCTTTTCTTCTCTGTCATGTTACCAGTGCTGCCTTGCTGGTTTTTTCATCTCTTACTCCTCTCTGTAGTATCACAGACTACAAGATCCAGTGGTATTTCTCCCACGTTTTAACATAAGCTGGCAATAAACATAGATTATTATACCCTTCTGTGTGTGCACTCATTCCAACATTTTTCTTGAAAATAAAAGTTTTATTATCTTGGATATATTTCATACATGCTCTCACATGTTATTTTCTTGTTTTGTTCTTTTATTTAACTCCTGCATTTTGCTATGTAATGGTTTTTCATCCTAGGATGGGAGTGTATGCAGCAGCAATTAAAAACGTATTCAAAACATTTGATCTCCTATCCTTTCTATCCAATGAGATTTAAAGCTTCTCTTCTTTAGTCCATCGGCCATGTGAAAGCCTGACAAACAAACAAAAGATTAAATATTCCAAGTAAGTGAATGAGTGCTCAGGGGAAGCAAGCTGTAAGTTGAGGGCTTTTCACTTAAAATACATTCCCTTCAAGACCTTCCCATTTAAAAGATCCTTTTTATAGCAAACCTCCAGAAAGCAAACTGCTAAGAGGTTTTTGTGGTCAAAACCAGCACCTTGATCTGCACCTGGAAACAGGCCAGAAGCCAAGGCATTTCAGCAAGCAGTGTCCGAATGAAGATGCAGCAGGATGTACTGGCAGTGTGCACTGGCAACTTCCAAGTAGTCTCCCAGTTTTGATTTCTACCAAACCTATATAATCTATTCTGGATAGTTACAGTGAGTGTAGGGAAGTAGAAAACAGATCCACCTTTCTAGCCCCCACCTGGGCAAAAGACAACCAGGCTGAATAATAGCAGACTGAACTTGAAGTAGTTGTCAAAAATCCAGTGATTGCTGTGGCCATGCGTGTCCTTTCCTGAAATAGGTTCTGAGAAAAACTGAAATACCACTATTATGTCAGATTGCATCATATATTCCTATGGAATTCAGAGATACATGAAAACTGCAAATGTGAGGAAACCATTTTCTTGAGTAACTAATGTAGATGATTAGTTATTCATCCCATTCAGCAGTTGAAATAATAGATACTGGATATATATAAGCTTGTCAAACCAATATTTTGGAGGTAGTGGACAAAAAGTAATATTATTTGGGATATGTATGATGCTCCAGAATAACATAGAAATTCTGTTCTGTAACTGAAAAAAAAGCTACCGTGCTTATTAATTTGATATGATTCCCTCACAGTACAAAACCACCATGTGAGGAACATGGCTTTAAGCTGCAACAGGGGAAGTTCAGATTAGATATTTGAACTTTTCTTTTTACTGCAAGAATGGTCAGGCATTGGAGTAAGTTGCCCAGGGTAGAGTCTGTCTCTGGAAGTGTTCAGGAGGGGCCTGGATGTGGCACATTTGGACACAGTTTAGGGATGATTGATAAGGTTACTAGGTTGATGGCTGGACTAGATGATCTTGTATGTGATTCTGTGATTTACAACTCCACTTGGACAAACTAATGATTACCTTTGATTACAGTAACCCTGGAGACTACTCAGAAGCTTCTGTAAAATACGGCCACCCACTTGTCCAGTGTTGTGACCGGCATCCTACTAATCCTCAAGAGCAACTCAAGCTGTTGATTTTAATAATGAAATAGAAAATGCTTTATATAATCCATTCCTAAATGGCTGTTCTTTCTTACATCAGTGTAATGTCTGTAAATGTGTAAAGTGCTTTGAAACTTTTTAATATTATCAGTGCTAGCAAAAATCAAGACAGTATTGCATTATTGTCAGCTGTTTAAATGAGAAAAGTGTAAAACCAATGCATTTTCTAAATATATGAGCGATCAGACAACAGCTAAAGCCACCTTATCATTGTTAGTTTAGTCATGAAAAATACATACCTGAAAAGGCAAAGGATTATACTCCCTGTTGTAAGAGCAATCAGAGATACGCTGTGTCCAAGTGTATAAATTGCTTTCACCCTCACATAGAAGTTGACCTGAACAGAAAAAAATATATGCAGAAACCACTTACTGATATGTAAAATTGACTGTGAAGTGATATAATTGACCATTAAATAGCTCTGAAGGATACAGCATTATTTTCACTCTCTGTTCTACAGTACATGATGAGGATGTTATATCTCTATTCCAACACATTTTTGCAGTGCAGCATTGCTAGCTGATTGACTTCAGTAGAAAATTCAGCCTCAGGAACTCAAGACTTAGACACACAAGCTGGTACCATTCCAGTTGATTATACCATGTCAATGAAGTCAAAGAAAGCATCAGATTCATACACTTCCATAAACACAAACTAGGAAGAATGAGCCAGTTAAAGAATGGGTTATCGCTAAAAGAGATAATTTCTCTCAGCCCTTCTGCTCTAGGGAACTTTTAATTTTAAAGACTTGTTTAAATCTCTTTTATTTACCATTCTAAATTTTCAAATACTTTACTAAATTCTGACCCCAAACAACCCTTTCGTTCTTTAGTAGTTTGCTAAACAGAACAAAAGCAGGCTGAAATGCCCAGTCTGCTGATTAACTGCAATTATCTGCAAATTTACCAGCTCATATTACGTATAAGTCCTATTCTGAATGACAACATCAAGAAAAATAATGCTAAATATTCTCAGAATTAATCTGCTTCATTTATGCTTACAACAAAGTCATTAGACTGACTTAAATTTCCATTCAAGCTAGATAAAATATTTAAAGCTTTTTATAATGTTACAAAATTAAAAATTTTAACAGCAGTGTAGAAAGTGATATGGATAACAGACAGAATTTCAATATTTAGTGCACTTAGTTATCACTAACCTTCTCAAATAATGTTTTTAAAAAGTAACAAGGAAGCAATACTTTTAAATAAACTAAGATAGCAAAAGGAAGTGCAAATCATCTAATTCATTTATTTTTATATCATTAAAAGGCCAAGTAAAGAGGCAATTTTAGCAAACTCGATTCATGACAAACTTAGCTGAACATGCACTTTGCACATATTATACAGATGTGGAAAAGATGAAATGAAATGTGAAATGAAGAATCTCACAAGTGCACTGTTGTAGATATGGTTAAAGGGGAAAAATATGGGAAACAACTGCCAGAGATCGTAAGGGCATTCATAGCAGCTGTCCTGCTTGTTAGGAGCCGAAAGTAGTATACACAGTGTCACAGGAAACAGAAATCTCTTTTAAATTGGAAAAGTAAGCTGTGATGACCTTTTTGACAACTGTCCTGATGTGTTAATGTTTTGTTTGCTTTACTTCAGAAATAATGAAGGAAAATATGGACTTAACAAAGTTTCCAGTGTCATCTGAATGACCGCAAGAGAGTTCCCCAGATAAAATCCTGAATAAACCCTGTCTTTTTTTTTTTTTTTATTGGTGTCCCTGACTGATTGAAATAGTAAAATCTGAAGCATTACTTAATTGATCTCTATAAAGAATCTGGTGTATATCTGCAGAGCCCTACTACACTCCTACTACACTGTGGGTATGAATCATAGGCTCTATTTCACTGAGCATTAGGTGTCTACACTGCAAATATAAACATCTCAGGCAATGTAGGGTCTCTTCATAGGGTCTTCTAGGAAGCACTTCTTGTATCTATGTCAGCAGTCAACATGGACTTCTTTGGATATACTTCTAGAGACAGTGAAGAGGCCCCACAGTGACTAATTCAAGTGCAGCTACCCAGAGTGTACCAACATTTCTCCTTCTATGGACACCCATGTGAATCCTGTGTTTGCTAAACAGGACTCTTAAGTAGTATAATGATTCTGAGTGGAATACTAAGCACAGAATTATTGTCATTGTGACTTTTTTTTTTTTTGCAAATGAAATTTATCTTTCTCAAATCTGCAACACTTATGTGGTGGATGTGAAGAACTTTTTGATTTGGAGGCAATTCAGGCTTCTATTTGTACATTCAGTAGAACTGTATTCAGTAGATATGGGGTCTTCAAATGCCAGTGATGACAGAGTTTGTTGTGGAACTGCTGTGCATCATTTCTAAGCTTTACACTATATTTGCTACTCCTGTTGTGCACAAGGTCAGGAAATAAGATTCCTTTTCTTCCAGAATACTGTTGATAGGGAAATGGGGGTGCCAAAATGTTAAGTCATTTATTGGAGAAGCCTTTTTATATGGTTTTGCAGAACATGTCAGGTTGAATAAATGAAGGAGGGTGCTCAAAGTATTTGTAGAGTTCTTGATGCCATGGGCTTCTGTAATTACTGCTGAGAAACTGGTTGTCACTATATTCCCAAAAAACTACCTGGAGAATGGCTGATGTTCCTTTTGCTATGACAGAAGCCAAATTAAGAAGTGTAGGGATGATGTGCTTGTCTGTAGGCACAGGTTTTAGAGCTCTTCAAAAATGAGCCAAACTTGGGAGTATAATTCCGCCATTCTAGCAGGGAAGTGAAGAGCAGTACTTCAGAACCAATTTTGTGTGAAGTTATGTTAATTTCGAAAAATATTTTTAGAATTGTATTTGAAAACAATTTTAGAAACATTGTTCAGTATTGTTAATGCTGAGTGGGAGATTCCTCTTTCACTTTCATGGAAAAAATTGATTGGTAGAGACACACTTTTAAAAGTAACAGTGGTGTTCAACATCATGTTACTACAGAGCAGAGACAGGTGTCTCCCCAGGTATCCTAAAACCACACACACACCACCTGGTAAGAGTGCACACAGGGGCACTTTACATCTCTCCCATCTTCTTATCTTGGGGAACTACCAAGTAGCTTAACAAATCCTGACGTTAAAATAACCATTGGCCTCCTGTAATTTGTATTTTTTTAATAGCCTTCAAAAGGGAAGCACCTCAACCTGGACTTCTGAGGTAAATTGTGTTCTGGCCCTTCACATTGCCCAGTAGAAATTACCTCCTCCCTCCTTTTCAGATTTCTCATTGTGCCAGAAAATCTTAAAGCAGCTATAAGGCTCCTTTTTGCCGCTGAGCCACAGTGTGCTATGAGTTGATTATGTGATTTGCTCCAAAAACAATCTTTGCCTGAAAGGAGAAATAACTCTGAGAGAAGAAATATGTGAGACTGACACATTCCAACTCATGCATCTGCTATACTCCAGACTAGTTGCCTCTGGCTAGATATTAAACTTTCTCCTGTCACCTCCTTGGTTCATTGCCTTGTGCTTCCTCTCGCACCTGACACTTGGGCTGGGCCTTTGTCCTGGGTTTGGCTGGAAAAGAGTTGATTTCCTTCCTAGCAGCTCATAGGGTGCTGGTTTGGATTTGTGATGAAAACCCTGTTGATAACATGGGAATATTTTAGCTCTTGCTCAACAGTGTTCCTTTTCTCTGCTTCTCAGGCTGCTCCACCAGTGGGGGCTGGAGGAGCATGAGAGTTTGGGAGGGGACAGAGCTGGGACAGCTGACCCCAACTGACCAAAAGGATATCCTAAACCATATGGGTTCATTGTCTTCTAATTGCTTCTTCTGATGCAATTATTTGCAACCCAACAAGTTTGCTGCTAATAAAACAGTGACCACTTGTGTTATCATGTCATTCTCTCATCTATGTATTGTATTTTTATTATGTTAATAATCCTTTAAGAGGTCTAAGCATATCAGATATATAGAGAGATTTTATATTCTTACTATTTATATTTTTTCAGTCTTGTCTTGGAAGCTTTTGTTTAGGAAATATATAAATTGTTTGGTGCTAAATATATCAAACTTCTGTCTGTGTTTAGTCTACATTGCCCTTGCTCACTTTCCATGCTTTTTCCCATCTTTTTCAGAAGGAATTACACTTCTACATTCTTTTTCTCTCCTAATTCTTTTCACAGGCACAGCACCTATTCTACTGTCACAAATTAGAACACAGGATCAAGGGATTTACAGATCTCTTGTCACTATTGTCTTTAGATGGCATGCACTAAGATGTTTATAGGAATGATTCTGGACCAGAAGTAATCATCGGGAAATTGCAGTAAGACAAATGTTCCCATGGGTAAGCATCGATTCTGATCTGTTGCTTTTACCAATAAAGTATACTGCACAAGGTTTTTGACTGACCTGTCTGTAATAATGCCTCCAGAACTTCCTGGAGATTTATATCTAATTCACAACCTTTTGGTGTTAATGGTTAAGTGGATAAATTGCCAGATTTGGAGGCTGTCAGTTTGCAAATGCATCAAATAGACTGAAAGAATAGCACATAAAACAAAAAAAAAAGAAGGATGTTATTTTAAAAAAATGTTCAGAAACATTCAAAGAGAAGAATGTAGCTCAAGTGAATTTCCAGGCAGTCTCAGAATTCCACACAAATTTATCTAACTGCATTTCTGAGATTATTTTTATGTCAATGGAGTGAATTTCCAAAGTCAGTAGTAAAATCATCTGCTAAAGGACACGGTAAATGGTCCAGAAATCCCCTGAAGGCAGTAAAGGTTTCCCACCAGAGACATCCTTGACTTTGGTTGTCTCATGCTTTAAATATTAGCAACTTTCAACTGGGATAATTTTAGTCCTTAGAAAATATCTGATGGTCAATTCCATAGTACTGGCAAGAAACACAGGAAACATCACATTTGCGTCCTCCCTGCCGTTTGTCACCTCTATGGGCAGTCAGAACTATGTTTCACTATATTTGTAATATGGAACGTTGAAAGATCCTTCAACTTGTCAATTTTTGAAGGCATCATAAAACCTCATTTTCAAACTGGGAGCTGGACTATTGTCTAGTAACTCCAGCTGTGGATGTAGATGCATAACTTGCATTGAACTCCACAAACTTACCAAAATTGTTGCCATCTATAAACAAACTTGCATGGCAGATATTACAGAATTGAAAATATTACTTTAAATATATTCCTGCCATTAGACAATGGAATAAGAGAATTTTTTGTACTTTGGCATAAAGAAAAGTAGCTGTTAAAACTGTAATGGGTTGATTGAAACACACCCAACAAGAAAGTTGGATTTGTTTAATTCTTTTGTCATTCTGGACTATCTTGAAAAATCTGTCTAGATTTGATTTCAGAAAAACTCCATTGACTGACACTTTTGAAACTGGACCTATCTGACTTAAGAATTATTAAATGAAGGGAAAAAAAGGTTAAACCCTACATGAACTTACTAACAAACATCAGTTGCCAGCCACACTGCTACAACTGTGTCTGAAATTTAGCCTCTAGCTCTGTTCTCTGAGCTGTCAGGCAGGCTGCATGGAAAGGGACTCCCGTCACTTCTCCCCACTTCTCTCCCAGAGACAACAGAAGAGGTTGTCTTCCTCCAGAAAAAAACCCCCATGTTGTTTAATAAAGTGTTCCTGGCATTCTGTACACACACACACACACACACACACACACACACACACACACACACACGACCCCTACAACAAATAATCTGGCTAAAATCAAAACAAGAACCCTGTGTACTTCTAGGCCAGCACAGCAGCTGTTGGTGTCAGCAGGACCAAGTCTGTCTGCTGGCCATTCATCTGCCAAAAGGATGACTCTGAAATAGCTGCATGGAGATATGTCAGCAAGGAAGACAATCAGCTGGGAGTGCTTTGATGTTACCTTAATACTGACCATGGTCATTTTGTTCAAGTTAAGTACAAGTAAATAAGAAATAATTACACAATTGAAACTATTTTATCACATGACAGCGGTTTTTAATTATTATCTATCCTACACTTGAAATGGTGGAAAAGAACACATTTCCTTCTTTTCAAACAATTTTACTGGTTTAGTTTTATAATGGTCAGAAATCTTAAATGCTTTAAAATTTTCTACTGATCAGAGATTAATCCTGCTCCTCAAACTGTTGCAGAACTAAGTAAACACTGACCAATTTTTAATCCATTACATCAAAAATTACAGTTATTCAAATTCAGGTGTTTTGATTTTCAAAAAAATTTAGATGACTGGAATGTTCTTGATGATTAGCATGAAGCACTTTATCAGCACCAAAGATAATGCAATCATGCTGCTGCTTAAATTTCCTGTATCAGCATAAATAGAGGTGTCTTAATTTGCCTGTAAAGCCCCTATAACTTTTACTGACTCAACAAAAAAATTTAGTAAATGGTGTTCTCAAATTATATGTTAATTAAATATACCCATGACCCCTATAAAGACAAAGAATTAAATTCCACATCGTGATGGGGCAATTGAAAACCAGGAATTTGATTGGATTAATATCGACCTAGTTATAGCTATTAAATACTTGTCATTAATTTTTCTTTTACCTAGAACATTTAGAAACAAACTCTTTATATTGCATTACTGCAAAAGAAACAGGCAAAGCAATACCAAATCTGATGGTACATAAAAATCCATGTCTTTTATGTAAGATGGGTGTATCTTGTTTCTTTCTTACTACTCTGTCTGAACTATAATCAGCCAGGTCTCAACTAACCTTCAGCTTTAACTTCTGAACTTAAAAAAAAAAAAGTGCAAGATTGGCAGGAGTAAAATGACTGCAACAACAGTATGGATTGACCAAAACAGAATTTCAAACTAAATTATATTTCTAAAATGTTATAATACAGAAGAAATACCAAAACACCTTTAGATTTTACAGCTCTATTCAAAGTACAAACTGGTTTGAATCATACACATGGAATTGAAATACCATTAGGAAATTGAAATGACATTAACTTTTCTGCAAGTCTAACAAAATCAGTACTTTTGCAACGGTTGTAAGAACAGCTGCCTCTGCAAAATATTCATGGGATTGTCTGAGCCGTACTGATTCCAAAACTGAAACCTGACAACTTATTTCTAAAGTTCTGAGAAAAATATTAATATTTAAACCATTAAGCTAAATTCAATATGTGGTCAGGCACAGAAAAAATCAGTAGCTTATGATTTTCAGAAAACAAATAATGGAAATGTTTACAGAAATCATAAATGCTTTCTAAAAATCTAATCCTAAAATGTTTCCTCTTTTGTGGCTACCTAATGTTAATAGGTTTTAAAAGGGTACAAACCCCCACACTTATAAAAATAAATTGAATTAGTGTAAGTTTGTGTAACTTATGTTATCTTCAATAATTTTTTTGTAAAATCTATTCTTGGGCACACCTGTGTTTTGTTTTCTTAGAAAAGACACCTGTTTCAGCTAATGTTTCCTTTAAAGTTAGTTTCGTATTATTTTTACTGTATTCAGAAGATAGAAGTCTTCTGTTTATTTACAGAATAGCACAGAAGCTTCCTAGGTAAAATTGACAGTTACCCAGTAGATCTTTCAACCTCAGCCTTGGTTTGGAAGGACCTCTAGGGGTGAGAAGGTACCTCAATGATGAAGGACAAAACCCTGGAGAAAGCTTAGGGTTTAACTCTTTGTCCAAAGGAGTTTTGCTGATGACCAGAAGTCACTCTTAATGTAAAAGAAAATACCTCACTTCTTTATTCACTTGCCCAGAAATATGATTGATCATTACTCAGAATTTATGACCATTATCATCCCAAGTCACTCTTCATTTTGTTTACTACAAACACGTAGTAAAGTTGGTATTCCTCAGAGTATTTAATAATCTGTATAAAAGTAAATAATAATATCCCTTTTCTGACTTTTCTCCTCCAATTCACCCTAAGCCTAAACATCACCCAAAAAAGATGAGACCAGCATTGCCATAAATCTCTCTTAATAAAAGTAGTGTCATTGATTTTAATTATGTCAGTCAGAATGTCTTCTTATTTAAAGTTCCCTAACTGTGGTGGGAGAGACGACAATTTTAGAAATGTACAAACTTCCACATTTTCCTGTGTGAATGTGTATCAGCAGATGTATCTGTAAATGTGAACTTTCTCATGACATACCTATATTCTGCAGTTTATTGGATACCCTGCAATTAAAGTAAATTCCCTCTGTGTTCTACGAGAGACAATATCAGCTAATATTCAATCCTAGTCCTCCCTTGACGTCAGTGGAAGATTTTGCATCTATTTTAAGGAGTACTAGCCTCTCAATCGTTCCTCATGGAAAAATAAATGAAAAAATGCAGAATACATAAATAAGTATAACATGACTTACAGGTACGTGCAAAAAGCATTGGTAGATGGCTACCTTGAGTTTCATTTTGTTGAGAGGCAAGGATTAAATTTAGAATCAATACAAACCACCCATTAGTCCAGTGCAGTGACCCACTCTGCAGACAGCACTAATGCATCTGTTTTCTAAAGGTAGCTACAGACATTCAAGACATGGTTTGTGTCAGCCCTGACCTCACTGCCCTGACTCCACGTGCCCTGGGTGGTGTGTCTGCAGCACACAGGATGTTCTCTCTGGCAGCTGCCTAAGAGTGAACGCTTCAGGAAACCAGCAAAATAGGGGAATACTTCCTCCATGCACGATGTTCCTACTTAATGTACAAGCCACAGCAGTATCACCACATTTAATAGCCCTGAGGATCCTTCTCTTCATGAGTTTGTCTTTGTATGACACTACACATTCAAATCACACAGCCTGTGACTTGTGTATGTTGGGGCTTTTGTGTGATCTAATAAATCTCAGGTCAGTTCACAGTAAGATTAGACAAAGCAGTATTAACTAATTCAGTCATTATTTTAAATAAAAATTTAAAGTACATTTCAGTGCTTTACATTCACCAGACACCTTGCTGTATATTAACAGTCCTGACACAGAGAGTTTAATACCCTCTGATGACAGCTAGGACATGACTCCAGTTTGTTTGGTCTAGATAGAAGATGTCAAAATATGCTAAGGAAAGGTTGTGGTGGGGCTTGAGTTGGGTTAACATACCTTGACGTGTGTTTCTAGAATGGTCAAATCCAGCTCTTTATTTTACAGTTGTGTTACCATGAGCTCCACAGAAATAAAAAATGGAAAAAAAGGACACTTATTTGAGCATCTGAGATGAAGCTAAAACTTGATCTTGAAGGTTAGCAGTAACTAGTTGACTTACAGAAAAGGGTCGGGAGGTATATAATAAAGATTGAGTTCTACCCTTTGCTGTGGCAACAACATACAAACATTTTGTTCAGACATCCTCATTGTCCTGCTTTAACCCCAGCAGCAACAAAGAATACTTTGTGTCATAACACAACTCCTCAATCTCTCCCTCCTCCTCCTGCCTCCCCACTCTGCTGCCCTGTGGGATAGGGAGGGGAACTGGGAAGCCTAAAACCTGCATTGAGATAGCAACACAAGCAATGCCCAACACAATTGCTCAGCACCCACTGATGCCATCTCCAATCAGCAAAAGGCAGCTCCCAGTCAACTCCTCCCAGTTTATACTCTGGGTATGACGTTCTATGGTATGGAATATCTCTCTGGCCAGTTCAGGTCAGCTGTCCTGGCTTTGCTCTCTCCCACCTCCTTGTGCACCTGCTCACTGGCAGAGCATGGGAATCTGAAAAGTCCTTGACTCAGGGTAAGCACTACTTAGCAACAGCTAAAACATCAGTGTGTTATCAACATTACTGTCATACTAAATTCAAAACACAGACCTGTAACAGCTACTAGGAAGAAAATTAACCCTATCTCAGCTGAAACCAGGACAAATTGATGCCCTATAAATAACAGCAGGACCAGTAAACACTACACAGATCTAACATAGAATTAAACAAGAGTTCTGTATCAGACACTCATTGCTAATTTCAAAATGTTAAGAAAATAGTTTCTTTTCATATAAGCTGCAAATAGACAATTTGACACAGAATAAAAATTGAACGTTTCAGTTTGAACATAAAATCAAGGTAAACTGTTGATGCAAGTTTTTTCACCAGAGAAATAATAGATGACAAGTTTATAGTGCTTTTAAATAAGCTTCCTCATTTCAGTGTATAAACATTTTTCAGCATAAACATTTGGTGCCTGTTAATAAATTGTTTGTTCAGTATTTGTTCACCGATTTTTATAATTTAAATCTTCTCTAGAAGTTTCAAAACTGCACAAAAGAGATGCATATCTGGAGAGTTAGATATTTCTCTCTATATGCATATATATATATATAAAATAAATATAAAATATGTATAGAAATAAGCCCCTCTTGCACTAAAAATATGACTCTATATCTTAAAAGACAGAAAAAACACACAGAACAAATACTACATTGGGTCTATAATGGAAGCTCATTCAACAGTGAAGATGCAGGCACCAAAGTGGCACCAAAGAGAGTTTCTACCTACTCCTCTAACACTGTCTTCAAAGGAAAGCATACAGAAGAGAACTTAGGACTTACCACAGGAAAAATATTTTGCCACCTTCCCTGAAATATTATCTCCTTAGTTACCTTGACTTTGAGGGCAACCTCATACACCATCTACAAAGCATATTGTGACACATTGTGTCCAGAATACCCAGTATTCAAATACTTAGGGCTTTATTTTTAGCTCTTACTGTTGAAATACTAGCTTAGAAAAAAAAAACAAACAAACAAATGAATCACACACACTAAAACTCAAAAAAACAAATTGATTTATGCCAAGTAAAGGTTTTGGTTTGAGGTGCTACCATTGAGCACTAAGATCCAAAACGAAGGAAACATCTTCTGTGTAAACAAGTGGTTGGTGCAGAACCTCAAATTCCTTCTGAAATCTCACAACTGCATGACACTTGTATTTTTTCTGTTGTCCCTATGACATATTATATCTATTATATCTTATCTATTGTACTTTTGCTAATGATTTTTTCAGTACCTACTTCCCACATCTCTCTTCTGATCTTCATTCTAACGTGTTTATTTTTGGGGGTTTTTTTCAAGGCTTTTGTAAATATTGCTGCCACTTCCTATTTCCAGTTCTCTAGGTTAATTCCTGCAAGTATAGTCAATTTGCATTTCATTTGCCTCTTTCAAATTATTAATGAAGATGTCAAACAAGAACTGCTTTTCTATTGTACTACTTCATTTGCTAATCGAGTGTTTCCCAGTTCTTGAAATATTATCTTTTGTTAATTTGAATTTTTACGTCTTGACCCATTTTCCCCTGTCATGACAATGTCTAGAGCAAATGACAGTGTTTAAAATGGCCGTTTTAGCAGTAACACACCTGTGTTCCCAAGTTGTCAAATGATACACATTTTATAATGTGTCTTCAGAAAAGCTGGGGAAACAACATATTCTTTCAATTTTCTTTATTATCTATTTTAAACTCTAGTAACGGTTGGGTTTTTAAACACAGAAAGAGGTGGCAAAAACTGCATGCACATCTCTGAAAACCTGACAGAACATTTCTGCTACAGCTATTCCACACAAAATGAAATCCAGAAAAAAACCCCAACCAGCCAAGCATTTTTATTCATGAGAGAACTTAATCTGTTTTGGGTAACAAGAGTTTTACTGACACTATGAGCTCATGCTTGTAAACAAAATCTTGCTCTGTTAGCCTCAGCAGGAAAACAGAGAGAAAATACGTAAAATGTGATGGAAAAAAATCTCTCACTCAATAAAAAGAACAAGAAATAGAATCTGCAAAGTGAATAAATTTGATTTTCCATGCATAGTGTATTAAAAATACCTTGATAGCTTTCTGAAGCACTTCCAATTGCTAACACAGTTTAATGTCCAATATAAATCTGCAATAACTCCAGTGACTTAAATTTTATAACTTGAACAGATACCAGCAAGCAAGTGGTGCATGTACTATTGATAGATTATTACAGTATTCAGTTTGGAAATAACTTCTTTTGAATATTCTTTTGAAATAAGTGAAACTTCTTGAAATAACACAATGCAAAACATATGGTGCATAAGCTGAGTAACACTGCAATATTAGAAACACAGATGCATTACTGCAATTACCAACTGCTTAACAGGCTTGAATTTCAAACAGTTACTGAATTCTGTATTTCTGGTTTTATCTCATTAGACAACTGCAATCCAAGCATAATGTAACCAATGCTACCAGAAATTACTGCAGAATTTTCATTCAGTCTGATTTTCATTGAGTCTGAGTAAAATGGGAGTTATTTAAAAGTAGAATATGTCTGATAGATGTATTGAACACTAGCATCAAAATGAATAGAAAAAGTACTTCTCCTACCTTGTAATCATCTTCATAGTCATTATATCCACAAGTACTCAAGATGTCAGGAAAAATATCTGACCATCCATTACTTGTACAATTTTTGCTAATATTTCCTGTAAAGAAAAATTTGAGAGTTTAAATCAGAAACATTCAAGAGTGTCCTCATCAATGAATCTTTAGACAACCTTTTTGTCATTGGTTAGTCACAACCTAACTCTGTTTCCTGTATTCTCTAGGACTCCTGCTGGAGCAACCCAGCCACTTCCTTTCATGTGCTCTTCATTCACACTGCTTTGGCTTTTGCTCTTGCTTGGAGTTTCCTTTGCACTATGGAAAAACAAAAGTAAACCCAAGCTATGATAGCAGGATTCACCTTCAGTGTAACAGATATTTCTGTTACGTCTGCAACAGCCTGAAGTATTTTGCTGTTTTATTTAAAGTCTTTTGGCTCACTCCATAAAGGGGGTAAATTGTAGGTGAAGTAATTTGCTGGAAAAGTAATTTAAGTGAAAGTTGTTCTGATCTCCTATTTAAGCTTTTCTGAGAAGCCAATACCAAATGATTACTGAAGTGTTATAAAAGCTCTTAGACATTATGGTGATGAATTACTGCTACAGCAAATGTTGGTAAGGTTGGTAATGAAGTTTAAAGGCCAAATCATATTATAGGTTGAAGAACAAGGAAATAAAAATGTATGCTGAATTTCACTCTTTGAACCAATATTGAAACAATGTAGTCCAAGGAACATACAGGACCTGTAGAAGTGTGGCTGGAAAGGAATTTTGAATATCTATTTATTTCAGAAATGGTTTTCTGGTTGGAACCGAGCAAAGTTAACTCTTTACAGAAGTCACACAGATGAGATGGGGGCAACTCATGATTCCACTTCTTAATTTAATTAAAATGAATTAATGTTCATGTGCTGTGGAACATCTTCAATAAGAAAAAACTGAAGAGATTGATGTCAGACTAACGAATAGTCATTAATGCTATTATAACTTACTCCTATAATGTTAATTCATGGTCAAATTCCCCTCACATTTCTTAAAGTGACTTGTATACCCATAATGCTTGAAATGCATAATAATATATTGCTTTAGTCTGGAGTGTACCACTGGTCTTTAAGTGACTTAAAGATGCCTGTTTTTCACCATAGAAAAATAAATTTATATGTCACAGATCAGCTTTGGCCAAGAATAACCAAACTTGTTTATATACACTCCAAACTAAAGATTTTGTGATTTTTATCTTGCTGACTGGTTACTGGAAGTTCTTCTTTGTATAAAGTCTTCAGTGGAAAGTTGTAAATATCCTACAAATAGTTCACCAACCAACAACCTAATCTTTCCAGCTAATAAAAAGGCCTTGCCCTAAATCCACAGTGTTTCCTCAAACAACAGGACCACTTCTGCCATTTGGCATAGACATGACGTTTTTAAAAGAAAATGTAACCTATTTATACATTGTGAAGAGTCTTCACTTTAGAAGTGCATCAAGATTCTCTGACTAGGCAGAGCAGAGGAACGTCCTTACAGAACCACAAATTACGTCAAAGCAATAAAAAGACTCCATGTACTCAAGGGGCTGAAGTATTTTCTGCTTCAAGTACTCTAATGCCTTCTAACCTAAAGGCAATGTTGGGCAATGTTCTGTGGAAGGCATTATTTATTTCTACACCACCTTTTCATGCAATGAAATATTTTGGAAGGCAACCTGATTTAAAACCTGTAACTTGACGCATACATTTGAATAAGAACTTCACAGAATAACTTTCTGAGACTCCTAAACTTGCATTGTCATGTACAATACAGGGAAAACATTATAGGATAATATGGCTGCTTTTACAGTAAAAAGTCTTTTAATAAAAAGTTACTAATTTTCAATAGAGAATTAATTATGTGGTATGCTTAAACTATGATCTCAACCATCACAGAAGAAATTTGGAGCCAGGTCTCCAAAAGTTGTAAGGATGAGAAGACAAACGCTTTTTTAAATTCATGATTTAAATTAAGACATTCTTTAAAGAATTGATGGCATATAGAAATCTACTTTCGACTTGGAATACTTGTATTAAAATTCGGTAGTCTGCATCATCTTGTAGTAGAATTTTAACTCCTTTAAAACAGTAAAAAGCTAAAACATACATCGCAAAAATCTGGCTAAATAAAAAGTTGGACTTCTTGTTTAAATATATTTTTGTAATTTTCTACTATAAGAATGAAGTTCATTTGAAATGTACGTGTATGAATTAAATAGATAACATATTCCTGAGCATAATCAAATTATAAAGGTGCTAAGATAGTTAGATCTTAATTGAATCAACCATGTAAGATGTTTGCTGTATTTTTTTCTCTGAAATTATAGAAAGACAATACTTAAAAAGCACCCTTAATTACCCCTAAATTACCCCTAATTACCTCTAAAAAATCACCCTGTTAGTTTCACAAGCAAGAAGTAAACAGGTAGTCATGAAAAAATCTGTATCTGAGAAAATTATAGAAAATTATAAAAAGGAAGGACTCTTTCAGTCTTGCTGACACCATGCTAAGGTGAAACAGAGTAGCAGTGCACTGTGAAGGTTTCAGACTTAAATATTTATATTTGTTTTATAGTAAAATTAAAATATTGTTGTAATAATAACTAACAGTTATGAAATAAACTCCAGAGAGAGAGTACATGCTCTGTCTGACAAATAGACAGAAGCACAATGATTTAATTCAGATTTTGAATTTTTGATATTTATAAGTTTACCTTGTCTCATGACAACACCTTAATATCTTTGTTTGAGTCATTTGAATACTTTTATAGATTTCATAAGATTTAGTGAAGATAACACATACTTTCCCTTTTTTAAACTGTTTAGACTATCCATGATAAACTAATCAACATTCACCAGCTCCAGGAATGAAAACCTTTGCTCATGTGTAGATTGTTTTAGTTATTTATTTTTTACTGGAACAAGATTTAATCAACAGTTTTGGGAATAAAGGGTATTTTAGTCATACCCCAGGTTACCTCAAAAACAGAATTAAATCACTGTGATGACTTTCACATTTTTCACCAGCTCCTCATGACGACAGTTTCTCACCTGAGCAATGGGGATAAGATTTTTCCTGCTGCATTATGAAATACTCTGTGTGCATCATCTATTTCCAAAACCCCACTAACGTGCCACAGTGCAAAATTAAACCACAGCAAGATGAATTGATAAGATGGTGCAGAATATGGTAGATTTAAAACAGTCTGAGGCACTGATGAGCTCTTTTTAAGCTCTATTAAACGGCGGAATAAAAGGTTTCATAATAACTACCCTAAATTGCAAAAGCAATAATTTTTAGGTATTATGTGTTAATGTGGGCTCATTATTCTCATGATAGCAAGGCAGAGCTCCCCTTCTAATCACAGAAGGGACAATTTGCATATGATCTTCTGGCAGAGATGTCAGTCAGGCTCAGATGCCTTAATAATAATCAAAAATAGGTGAAAAAAGAGCAAACAATGTCTCCAGACTTGATGAGTGCCACTGTATTAGAATATATATTTAGTATCTGGCTCAAAGAACACTGTACAGACCACAAAGATGGCAATTTGGTCTTTTCATGGTCTATCACGAACGGCTCTGAAAACAATTTTAACTCTTAAAAAAGAAAATAAAAATTCCAAATAAATAATTTTTAGCACATGATGTTACAAAATACCAGAAAGAAGCCAGCAAAAGTACAGCTTAAAATAAAATACCTGGTTTTCCAGAAAAAAGGCTAAACACTTTTGGGCAAGGGACAGTGACAGTCTCTCCAATCTTCGCAGGACGCCAACAGGTGATGTTATCCCAAACTCCAACACATCCTGAAACAAAACCAGCAGTAACAGACTTGAAAGCTCAGTATGGTCCAAATCACTCTACTGTATTTACGTTATAAAGACCTGGTGGAAGTTTTGGATAAGTGGTTCAAGAAATGTTAGATTCTTTCAAGAAAGCTGCAAAGATGTCGTTTTCTATGAAAATGTTAAGGAAATCATAAGGTTCTGCTGATTAATATATTGTTTGTGAAATGTTTCATTAAAACTATATCATTGTGACGTGAGGATGCTAAGAAGTAGTAAGAAATGTTTAAAAAATAACTTACAATCATTGATATGAATTATTAAGAACTGCAAAATTTTGAGAATCTCTTAATCACAAAATGGACTTTTCTATCTGCAGTAATATGCAGATTGGACATCACAAAGAAATATTTAAGTAGTTCGTTGGAGTCAACATGGCTCAACCATACCATGTTTAAAGGTGTCTATCTATAATCCATGTCTTCTAAGCTAAGCAAAGAGTGATGAAAGTTTCCAGATATAAGCCTTAGGAGGACAAAAAAGTAAGGAAATGTTATTCATATTATCACAGTTCAAGTTATCTCAAAAAAAAAATCATGTGCAAAACTCTGGGTATTTATGTCTTCAAATAAGGCAATTGACAATTTAAATTTGTAACGAATGCTAAAGAGAAAAATAAAATTTTTATCCTACCAGCATTATGTCCATGAGATTATTAGAAGTCTAAGAGACAGTTTGTTCCTTTCAGTAGAGAACATAAAACTTGGATTAGGAACTGCTCACATCCATACTGTTCTTCAGAATATTTATAGTATTACCAATTCACTGTTAATTTATTCTGTGCTAGTGAGCTCATGCTCAAAATCAAGCCACATGAGTTCAGTGAAGCTAGAAAAAGAATACTTAGAAGTTCTATATTTGTATTAGACCATATTAGTGCAATTAAACTTGGACAGTTTGTGTTGACATAAAATGTGCAGCATCCTGCTTTCAAAGTTTAAGTTATTTTCAAAGCGCACATAAACTAGGGAACCGAAGAATGTATTACAGGACCAGCAGTTGGATTTGTCCCTGGGGTGTGTCCTAGTGCAGCAAGAAGAAAAGCCAGTGGCACAGCATTCCCATGGGCCTTGCTTTCCTTTGGAAGACATCCATCTAAGTGTGATAGCTGGGAGGGAGCCTCTGTGGTACCAAGAACAGGGTTTGGAGATGACGAATGAAGATGAGAGGAGGATGATGGAGGAAATTCTGCATTTGGTCACCAATTCCATAGAACCCTCTGTATACAGTTTCCCAAGCAAGTGCTATTCTCCAGAAGAAACACTTGCTCATGGGGATTGCGTCTTTCTTCCCTCTTAGTATTGTACAGTTCTAAATGCAGCATCTGTTCTATATTCAGAAGGATGATGCCAAAAATAAGGGATTACTAAAGGGAAACTTCACAAAGTTTATCTTTGTTCGTAGATAAAGTAATGCCTTATTCCATTGCCTTGTATGCTGGATCAGGCTCTTTTGGCGTTACTGACAGTATCTCTGAGATATCTCTGATGTTGACTTGGCCATCCCTACGCAATTTAAGAGGTTTACATCTGAGCAAGTCACCTTCGTAGCCTTTGAAGTCAACGGGACTTCAACATGCATGGGTACTTCCTGAGTTGCAGTTTTGGGTCAAGATCAAGTCCAGATCTCTGTGATGCAACACTGGGGCTTATGCAAAATAAAAGAATGTTTACCTCAGCCAATTCAGGTCATGTTTCCTTCCCAATTGATTTTAAGCCAGAAACAACATCAACAACACGACATACAAATAATCAGAAAGACAAAGAAACTGTTTTCTTCATCTGCCAGCACTCAGAACTACAGTGATAAAATGAAACTCTTTTGGCTTTGATGGTTGGACTGCATGATCCAGCATAAACAAGCCCTGGAGGACACAAGATTAATCATCATCTTGTGGTACTTCAGACCTTTCTATTTCATCTCCATTTCCACTAAAAGTGAGAGCTGAGGTGAGTCACGAAAGTGTTGATGCACACCCAAAGAAGCTGATGACTTTCACAAATTTTCCCTTTTGTTTAATATAAGATGATGGATTTGCTGCAGTAATGTGCAAACAAGTTCAGAGGCCTTTATAAATTTTTGTTATGCTGCTATATGGACTGGGCTAAGGTTTTACTAAACAGGCATCTGAACAACGTAGACTTCAGAGCTCCATTTGTACATTTGCCACAAAAAAACCACTTAAAACTCTTACTCAAGCCTCAATTAGATGTAATATTATATGGAAAAGTTGAAGTCCAAACCCTATGCTTACCAAAATTAATCAACACAATTTGTATCAGATCTTGAAGCTTGCTGGAAGGAACTCAGTATGCAAGTTTTTAATGTTCAAAATTTCACAATGGTTTCTGGGGAATGTGTTTTTTACCTCTCTTTTACCTCAGTATTTTTGACTTTACAGGCATCTACGGCACAGGAGAGGATGGTGCTTTTTCAGACTCCTTAAATCAAATGAATGAAATAACACCAAAGATGTATTTCCTACATCTAGACTACACTTTAATGCAATCAAAAACTGGAGTTGCTGTCATCAGAATTCCAACAATATTAAGCCTGAGGTTATGTATGTTTACAGGCTTAGGTATGGGAAATCTGAGAAAACTGCTGAAATGTCCTGGAGGCATTTATAGTCACTGAATGACTACACTGGGGGTCTGAAAACTGGACTGGCTATGAATGCTGAATGCTGCTAGATTTTTAGCAATATTGCAGTCATATACCTTTTTCTTCTCTTGTGAAAACATACCCTAATGCAAAGGTGGGATACGATTAACAAGTCCATTCTTACTGCACTTGTATCAATCTGTCTCTTCCATCCCAAAAACACATCTCTTTTGTACAGCATGAGCTTAACTGTGCACAATAGAAACTAGCAATTTATTTCCTACTGATCTTGGAAATTAAAGATGTGGCACAACTGGAGATCTTGGTGGAGTTTCAGAGATCTTCAAGTAGATACTGCTCTTCATCCACCATAGTAACTTTTTGCAACAATGACATATACAATGACATACGTCAGAGAGTGACAGACAACAATTCACTTCATCCTAAAACACATGAAATTAGGCCAGATTAATTGCTCACAACAATTGCTTGTTGCTTTCCAGCGACTACAAAGCAGTCTATGGTGCTTTAAATACCACACTGTTGGAACACGAAGGTGTGGTAAATACTGTCCGAAATGTTTCTCTTTCTGTACATAGAATTTCTACTTGATCAAACTTGATATTCTCCTCTCTACTCACTCTATTCTATCTGTCCAGCCATTAATTCATTCAGTTTTAGGATTTCTGGACTCTCATCCGTCACTGCTGCATTCGTAAAATCATTATGTAAACTCTTATTCTCTGGAAATTTTATCCATCTTTCACATTATAGGACAGTTTTTTACTGTCTCTGAAGGATATTAATCAAGTAAGAGACAAAATATTAATAATTACATCTTTAAATAAGTTTTAAATTTTAGTTCTGGTAAGAATTTTACCAATAAAATGATAATTTTTATATAAAGTATCTAACTTTTTAAGCAAAACTTAAATTGCTACAATGTTTATTTCATATAATGTCTGCAATTTTCTTTATTTATAATATTTTAAAAATATTTCAAATATCCAAAGGTATATAATGTACACCTTTATTCTTTTATGTTCATTGATGGAATTAGTCTCTATATTTGCAAGCTGCTTCAATAAATTCTCAAGCATTGAGTGGTTTTGTCCTTTCACTTTGATATATACACACATAAAACCAATCCAGCTCTTGATCTGTGTTAGCTCCTCAACTGTTTCTGCACGTCTAGTGTTATATCCTTTACCTTCTTCTTTAACTATTGTGCTGGTTTTGGCTGGTACAGAGTTAATTTTCTTCACAGTTGCTAGTATGGACTGTGTTTGGGATTTGTGCTGAACAGAGTGTTAATAATACAGAGATGTTTTTGTTATTGCTGAGCAGGGCTTTCACAGAGCCAAGGCCTCTTCAGCTTTTCGTGCAACCACACTGGTGAGAAAGTTGGGGGTGCCTGGGGGTTGAGAAGAGATACAGCCAGGATAGATGACCCAAGTGACAAAAGGGATATTCCAGACTATATGACATCATGCTCAGTATGTAAAGTGGGAGGAAGAAGGAGGAAGTGGGAGACATTTGGACTGATGGTGTTTGTCTTCCCAGGTTACATGTGATGGGACCCTGCTGTGCTGGGGATGACCAAACACCTGCCTGCCCTCGCGAAGCAGTGATTTAATCCCTTGCTTTGCTTTCCTTGCATTCATGGCTTTTGCTTTCCCTACTAAACTGTCTTTATCTCAACCCATGAGTTTTCCAGCTGTTACCCCTCCAATGCTCTCCCTGATCCCACTGGTGGGGAGTGAACACATGGCCTCATGACACTTGATAGCTGGCTGGGGTTAAACTACGAGAACTGCTAGCAAGACTGGCAAAGGGAAAAAACCAAAAGGTTCTTCATCTCTGTTTCTATGGTGTCTAGAAGAACATTACTGTACCCTACGTATAACAATCCCTTTACAATCTCTTCATTTGTATAATTTATTTCCCTAATATGTCATTCACAGCATATCCAAGGAAACAACCAAAATTCTCAGAAAACCGTTGCTCAGTTACTCACTCAAAAGTTCTCCTCTACTGATCCTCCCTCCTATTTCTCTAGATGATACTGCAGATGTTATTGTTATTGTTAGCTGGTTTCAATGAGATCACTTACTTTATTTGAATGTTTGGTCTTGAATGCTTGTGATGCATTTGCAGATACTTCATAACGAAAGGAAACATAACAGACTATAAACTACGTTTTGTTTCTTATTTTCTTCAGCTTACATAAGTACTGCCACCACATTCGTCATCCTGCTCTTTGAGACCCAGTCTTTGAGCAGCAAGTTCACTTACCTGTTTGTGCTTCTTCATCTATAAAGACATGAGACACTGAGCTTGCACTAGAAAATTTTGTTTATAGACATATTTTGCATATATGAAACCACTAGGTGGCACTTTGCATTTGGATTTAAAAATTGCTACTTCCAAGAGACCTTTAGCATTTTTTACGCTGTCTAGGCGTGCATGAAACATGAAACAAGAGAGGCTTTGAAGATGAGTCAGAAAGTTGACAGCTAGCCTTGGGTTTATTTTTCAAACAGGGAAATGTTTTGATTTTTGTATTTAACTTGACAGAGCAGGAGCCATCTCATCTCTTATGGGCAATGATTTCTAGATTGCAGGTCTGTACACCACAGCACGTAACTTAGGCTGTGTGGAATTACGATCATACGCAGACTGACATTCTTTTTGCATTTTTACACCAGTGATAAAAAAGAAAAGAAAAGGAGGTGTTAGAGAAATAGCAAGCTGGCAAACTGGAAGCAAAGCAGCAGAACTGCTTAGAGCAGCAATAGGAATAGGACAGTTGCAAAAAAGCTGTTGCTCCACAATACTTCACTGAAATTATTTGCCATCTGCTTTTGTCAGGGCCCTGAGTGCACAAATGGGCTGTGATGGCCCTGCCCAGAGCCCCATCCACGCTCAGGTCTGGACCTTCAGGTGGCACCTGATTCAGCCTCCTCAGAGCAGACCTGTATCTGTCTGTCCAGCCATCTCAGGGTTTGTCCCTGATCCTGGTTTCCTGTGCCAGGTCAGAACCTGACCCTCCATCTGCAGGCTGATGTCCACTGCTGTCCCTGTCCCAGGGAGGTGGCACGTGTCCAAGACTGGGGCTACCCTTGGTTGTTCTCCAGCTGCCCTGGCTGGAGATGGGATGGACCCTGCCTGCCCAGGGCCCCTCAGAGCCCCTCTGCGTGGAGCTGCCTGCTTGTACTCCAAGTCATGTGAAAATGAAAACACTGGCTGCAAAGCAGTCAGGAGGCAGCTCCAATTAGCTGGAAATACTGAGGAAATGTAAAAATTTTTAATTAACAAACACTACTCATAATCAGCAAACACAATTTTGGAAGTCTACGGTATATATTAGGTTGAACCAGCTAAAGGAATGATCAAACCAAGAGAGTTTATCTCATATTCACCTAAAATGTTTGGAGTTCATAGGTTTTTCAAAAGCCAACTCTACTACCAGTAACAGTAAAAATACTGTTTCTGAGATTTCTGAGGATTTTCTGGCTTTTCACTAAATTAAACACTTCAGAAGAAATGTCTTATTTTAATTTTGAAGAACAGTTTCCCTCTAGAGAATCAAAAATCTAATAGCCAATTTTAAATTTAATGTAATTTACATATTTTTAGGGTTCTATAAGGAAATACAGAAGTTGCCAGCAAAAAACTTCAAAAAAAACACCCCTCACAAAAAAGAAAACAGATCTTTCTCCACATTTTCAAAGTAAATTCTGCTTTCCAATCACTCAAAATGTCCTTTGGAGACAAGAGCATTTATTTTTGTTTGACTGGACAGCATTTTATTCATACCATCAGAATGCCGTTTTCTATTCTTATTCAATCGATGTACAGACAAAGCTGTAAGAGGTACCTTCACCTTTATGTTGACACAGTTTTGACACCCTGTACATTCTTCCAAAAATACCAATAAATATCAATCTCCAGTTTGTATAAACACCACCACAAAATATTAAAAGTCTCCGTAAAGCACTTGGACCTTATATTTCTGCTAGTTTGTATTATGTCTAACCCATCTGCTATCTGTTGTATTAGGTTGGAACTTTTTCAGTGTTCTGGTACTGAAGATTTTTTCCTTGTGATATTTGAACTTTGGATGTCATGGAGAGTGGACTGCCATGGCCACAACTGTCTTTATCAGGATTGAAGTGCAAAACCATGCAGGGCAGTATTTCTTTCAGAGTCTTCTGGAAAACATAATAAGTTCACTTATGGCTGTTCACTTTCCTTGGAATACAAATGGCATTTATTAATGTCTACTGCTAAATTTCTATTTACATTTTGGGTGGAGTTGAAATTTCAGGTCTTCAAAATCATTGCAGACAAGTGTTGCTTCTCTTCCTTCCAAAAGAGTTTGTTACTGTCACTCTTAGTAACATTTATTATGTAAGATTTTTGAATGAGGCTGATCAGGACATTTTCTTGTCTTCATCATTTTATTTCCTCTTGGTTATTTTTCAGTAGGCAACTCCTTTCATTCACAGTTCTTTCCCACCTTTCTCACCCAACCTCCTCAAAAAATGAACCAGCTCTGCCTCTCTTCTGCCCTCAAATAATTAAATATAGCTTACACAAAGCCCAGACATTGTCAACACCATGAGGATGCTCAGTTTCATGTGGTGTCATTAATCATGACACTTCAATTGATGAAAGCCAAAGCACTCAAACATCCAAAGCAGCCCCTTCAGTTCCCTTCATAAAAAAATGTGTGCACCAAAAAGTAGCAACATGTCTCTACTACAGCTAGAAAAGCAGCAGCACAGAGATTCAAGAAAGCTAAAGTTGTTCTGCCAAGAGCTACTGGTACTGCATGAAAGAAGTTCCATGATCCCACTATCTCATTTAATTCTACTTTGAATGCTACATCAGATGACTGTAAGCAACACTGCAGGTTGAAATAGTGACTCGTTTTGCAGAGAAAATAGCTGCAAAACCAAACAAAACCTGATGCAAGACCTTGATGAGACAGGGAGGATAAAGAAAGGGGAACCTTTAGGAGGTTTCTTTTCATGTAGCAAGAGAAAAGCCTCATCTGGTTCTGTATAAGTCTTCTGTTTACTAATGTGGAGGAGAGAGTGATTGTCAGGTTGGCCTTGTTATACACAGAGGTGTGTGTGTTATGCACAGATGGGGGGGGGTGTGGTGTGTTGGGTGTGTGTAAAGGCACTTTCTTACTGCAGAAATAACCTTAATAGCTAAATTAGTTGGATAAAAAAATCTTTTGGACAACTTGCTGCAGGTCCAGTTTTTGAACATTCATCCCACTGTTCTGAAGAGCTTTCAGAAAAATGTGCTCTGTTTCATCCACAAGATCTTGAGCTCAGTGCTGGAATCACTGAGTGAAGTTCTACTGGCAGCGTAGTTCAGGAGATTGGATTATATAGCAACTTTGGTCCCTCTTGCTTTAAATTTATGAATAACTAACAACATCATTCTGGTAGTCTTGTCTATTTTAATTTCCCATTCCTAGCTGCGTTTTGAAGCTTCTCTTTGAGAGGTTTATGAAATTCTTTACAAAGCCATTTTTCTTTTTTTCTACATCCCTTCCTCAAAGTCAAGATGTCATATCTAAAATCAAAAATGTTGTCTGACATATGGTCTCACAAAAACACATTTTGGAATGCAAGTTCCAAAAAGACACATTTAACTGTGCAACCACTCAGTCCAAGATGAATAAAAAACCCCTAGACTTCATTTTTTCATAAGGAAATATTTTTAGAACTTTTTGTTGTAAACCCTCTTAAAAAGCCTACTGACTGAGTTTTAATATTTTTGATGGTAAGTTTTCATTTTTCATTTAAAGGTGAACAGAAATGAGTCAGTTACTTTATAAGGAAAAATTCTAAATACTGAATAAAGACAGAAATTTGCAGCAGAACAATTTTTGTGTCTTTTCATTCACTTTATTGGGAGCTTTCAAATTTTTTTGTAAGAAGATGACATGGGTAGCAGATAAAAAACAGATTAGTTTTTTTCCATATGGACCTCAAAATCTGTAGCTATTATGAACTATTTATAATGCATTAATCTGCCCTTCAAAAATAAGTTTGCAAAAAAAAAAAAACCCTCTCCCAGGCTCTCAGCTAAGGTGCATCCATACTTCAGGGGCCAAATTATAGGTGGAAAGAAGAAAACAAATGTGGATAGATGCTAATGCAGTCTTCATAAAATAAACAACTAGATGTGCTAAAGAGCACTACAGAGAGGAAGGCACTGCCACAGATCTTCGGAGAGTGACTTCTTCCCTAAATGGAGTGTAATGCTGTCCACTAATGGAAAAGTATGTGCTAATGCCTGAAAATCCCCCAAAGGGTACAAAGCAAGAGGTGTGGATGTCTCAGACCAACTGGGTCCTGTGGGTTTAGTATATCTTTAGCATTGTCCAAAGGATATTTACACAGTCTTTATAAAGTGTTTCCTTGCAAAACACGCTATTGCTTTATTAAGCCATGGAGTAAGCAAGTCCTTTATAGACTTCATAGTCAGGGATTTTAAGTGCACTACATAAATTACTCAGTGAAATTCTTCAGCCCATGTCATGATGCAGCTCAGGCAAGATGACTATAAGATCATTTTATGATGTCAAAAAACCACCAACTTTCACAGCTTTTAAATATTTCCTTTATGTCTCCCTAACTGGGAGCTGAGAAGATTAGATAAGGTATTCAATACATAATTGCCATCTATGTCAAAGGAGAAGCTGACTGTCCCATATAATCTGGATCCTCCAAAATTCAGTAGCTGTGCATGCCAGCCATATTCTGGTGCATGTGACATAAAAGTATGAAGGTTTCTCAGGTCCCCAGTAAGTTAATGAAAATGTTCCACTCATTTTGACAATGGAGGCCCAAGCCTTTGGTGGAAAAGCTCAGGGAACCTTTATTTTCAAATTCAAGACAGTACATTCAGATTTTGTTCCAGCTTTTGTAAGTCAGGTAGCACACAATAAAGTTAGCAAAGCATGACAAAGGCTGTACAATGATCTTTCCCATTCAGGAAAAAGTGAAATAATAGTTCTGAATTTATTATAAGGAGTTATGTTTCAAATGTACTACAAGTTATATGTGGAGCTAGGACTTGGACTAGTTCCAGTTTGCCAATTTTCATTAGTAATTCTTTATCAGCAGTCAGAGTATTATTGTTCAAAATAGTCCTTACATCTTTGTATGATTAGAGAGAGCTTATTAGGAAAATAAGGACACACAGATAATGGTTATTTTTGCTATACAAATACATATATTTAACATAGGCTACTCTCTAAAGGTTCTTGGTAAGGGTATCTATAACACGAAGCATAGAATAAATTCTCCTGTAACATTAAACATAGAGTTGTAAAGGTTTATTACCACAGGGACTTTATTCCAGTCACTAATAGAATGGAATATTCCTTTAGTTTCAGACAGGAATTCAGTAAAGTACATAAATCCTTCCACTTCTGTTTTATCACTATCTGCAGAGTTGAGTCAACACCAGACATACTGTGTCCTTCCAAGACATGAAGTTCTTTCACAGCAGTTTGCCTTCAGGAGGCACCCCTCTTCCAGTGAAAAGAGGCTGGGAAGAAAATCTTGACAGAAAACTTATTCCTTCCCCTAGGGAACCTGAAATAAAACTGGTATGCATCACAAGGATACCCTTGGAACCATCTAGCATCTGGATGACAAAAGTGTATCTTGAGGAAAGCTTGACTTTCAAAGCCTTATAACAGCTAACAGTGAATTTAATAATTCAAGATTCCATTCGTTAAGCTGGGCTACTAATTAGTTCTCCATCTGGCTGCACAATAATATTATTTATGTAACAGCCATCTCTCTTCATCACTCATAAATAAAAAAATAGAAATCTTGATGAATTGTTCCAGTAAGGTTTTGCATTTTTCTAATTAGTGATCTAGATTAATATAAAGATGATATTATGGTAAAATACAGACTGTTGATGATCCTTTGAACTATTTTATTGTATATAAACTATACTGTATATTAGAGTATGCACTGAGGGAGTTACACATTAAAATCGAGGAGAGGGGGAGAAAGCATCATAAGTTGAGACTCATGTTTATGCTCGAAGGACACTGCAGATGGCAGGTCTCTGAGGTCCTGTAATCATCTTCAGGGTGCTTTTAAAACAGATTGAACACAAAAAAAGACAAATAACCTGCATACCACCCAACTGAATTTATCTGTTGCCTTTGTATTCTGCTTGCTGAACAAATAGCTTTACCATCAGCTTCAACTTACAAGAAAAAATGTCATTTTTCCATAAAATTTTGTTCTGGTCACATGAAAATGTAGCAATCAAATCTGATAAAATCTAAAAAAACCCATAAAAATTCAAAATGAAAATATTAACTACATCTACTCCTCCTTCTTTCTTCCATTAAATTACAGTTTGCTATGTATTTATCTTTCTATGCAGAATGAAAATAAAAACAATAAAGTAACGGAGAGTTTGTCTTTTGGATGTAACACTACTGTCCAGCTTTTCCTTTGCACAACTCCATGGTACTCTGGGTGTGAATCTGATCTTCTGTCTGAAACATCGTCTGCCTGGGAAACCCAGAGATCATTCCTACCACTAGTACTTTACTTTCAGCATAACTAGAGAGAGATGCTTGGATCTAAGGCTTTCAGCTTTTCCTCAGATTTGTTCTTTCTGCTGGTGCCGTTGTCACCAGCCTGCAGTGCCCCTGCCAGTCAGAAAATACCAGCCCCTGGCACACCTCTCACAACATCCTTGCTGCAGGTGTACCTTTAAAGCAAAATCACATGAATTTTAAAAACCATAATATCATCAGCACAGTACAGACAAGTACAGAAACTGCAACTGCAACAGTAAAGAAGGTAGAAGGAGAAAATCTTCGGTTCTCCAGTTATCTGTACATTACAGCTTATCTTCTCTTACCGTTGTAGTCCACTGGCTTTGCACTCTTTAGAAGTTCCATGCACCTTGTTTCCTCCTTGTGAATCTCCAACTGAAATCTGCATTCTGGATGGATACCATTCACCTGTGTCGAATTAACAAATGGGTTTTGTCTTGAAATGTGAATTAAAATGCTTTATGAAGAATGCAACTACCAATAAGGAAAGCCACAACTCTCACTGGCACTGGTTTTGCCCAAGCACGTGCTGGTATTTTTTAACACACTCAGTGCCCATTTTAGCTTCTCACACATCGACTTTTCATAGCAAAATGTTGAAATAATCTACTAGCATTCAGTGGCTCCTTACTGTAGCATTTCATTTAGCTTTCTAGCGCATTCCCCAATATTATGTCATGAGACCTTCTCCAGAAAAACTGTGAGCTAAACTGAAGCAGGAAAGTAAACACATTTGCTTTTTTTTCTCCCCCCTTTGTAGTAGGTTAGGAAGCTGAAAGTTTAATACAAATCACAGAACATGAAACTTTATGAAACTGCATTCACTTTGACATGTTAAGTTTTGCTTTTCTTCCCCTTTTCACCATGTATATTTTATCTCCTGGAGGTCCCAGAGCATGATTATTTGATTCAAGCAAGTGCTATTCAGGAAGAAAACCCTACTACTTAAAAGTTAAAGCACTAATGTCTTTACTCATTCTGAGCCCTGCCCCCAGTTCTTTGATTTTAAGAAAAGGTTATGCATGTCCACGGAAAGAGACAGATGTAGCAGTACTGGGGAGAGAAACAAGACCCTGGGAAGATGTACTGGAATCAGTTGGATTCAGAGAGACACACAGAGTCCATAAGAGAGCGCATGGAAGAAACTACTGTACTAGCTGACAAATGGGAAAGTTGGAAACATCACTGGAGCTAATGGGACAGTTTGATCAACTCAAATGAAATCACATCCTAAATAAATAGAATGGAAATACGCTGTACTTCACTCATCCTCACACTTGTAGTTACCAAGAAAAGGATGATCTCCTTCCAAGTTTCTTTCTCTTTTCTCTCACTTTTTTTTGGAAGATATTTAATAACAGAATCTGGTAACAATCTCTGATGCATTACACAGTAATTTTTTTTTCAAATGACAATACTTAATTAAGCTGTGATTGTGGACCCAGAACCTTGGACCCAAAGCTAGGACTGAGAACCTGGTGATTCTGTAGGCTCTTTGTGGACCAGCCACTTTCACAGCTTTTAAAAATACAGTGTAATAGCCATAAGCATAACAGCAGGAGCTGTTGTTAAAACTCACAAAAATCTGTCTCCTCCAAATGTCTCGTTTCACCATCTACAACACTGGAATCTTACGTTCTTTTCCCTGTCTTTTCTCTGTGTTTACTGTTGAAATTATATGTTTTCAGTGCAGAGTTTTTTCTTTTTAAAGACAGATATTTAACATAAATTAGAATGTCTAGAACTTCTAATAGAAAGTTCAGTATTATACTGAAAATATCTACCTTTTTTATGTTTTATCACTTTACAGATAGCTCCTATGTAAAATAAAAGTCCCATGTATACATAATGTTTTTAATAGCATTTTCATTTTGCATAACATATTTTGGGTTCATTTTTTCTTTTTCCAATTGCAAATATTCAGTAACCAACAGTAGGTTTCCTTCTCATCAAAAAGTATTATAGTTACTGGGTCTTGGAAAAGAAGGTTCCAGTAAATAGAAATGTTAAATAAGGGATAAATCAAAGCAGCTACCACAGTTAAGAAACCAGCAGCATAAACAACTCTCTCTCGTACTTCTTAAATAACTGCAAGTTTTCCAGTATCAGTGACGTAATAGCGAAGATTACTTTTAAATGATAAATTTGCTGGTAGCTGAAGGTAACACAACATTACTTTTCAAAGGTGGGATGCATGTCAAACTGTACTACACGGTGTTCTAAGACACCTGTTTTGTTCAGCTTCACAAAGCAAAAGAGATTTACGGTTCAAGACTATGTGGTTCTGATCACTTCCCGAAACACATCAAGAACTCCAAAATGCATTTTGAGAGTGTTCACCACGGTGCTCATCCATCTTTCCCTCTGCTTAACCAAGGGTAGCTTATCCTTTGTCACCAATGAATACAGAACCGTGTGCGCTGTGCAGTGTAAAGGTACACATTGAGCTGGAAATCCAGCCGAAGAGTCTCTCTGCATTTTAAGAAGCTTAACAATTTCTGAGGCATCCAGACCAGTAGTTTTAATGGATAAATATTTCCTCTGACAAGCAGCTTACACTCACTTTCACCATAGTTTCCTGACTTTTGGTGTTATACAGTAACATCAAAGATTTAGATTTAGAGGGCAGATTTTTGGTTGGTTAGTTGGTTGGTTTTTTGTATATCATGTTTCCACCAATGTAACTGACTTTTACAAACTTTTTAAGAAACTCTTGAAAATATAAAGATGCTAGAAGCAGGCACCCTAAAGAAGGCTGCAATTATCTAAATGCTTTGAAAGTCTCAGTCCGGCGGTCGGGGTTTTCCCCGCACGATGACCGCCAGCGGCCCTCTGCACCGCCCCAGGGCAGCGCTCCGTGAAAACTCTTCGCAAACTATCGGTGCCCACCGGCCACGGGGAAAACTGCGGGGAACAAGTGCCCGCTCCGCGGGGATGGGGACGGGGCCGGGGCGGAGCCGTCCCGGCCCTGCGGAGCGCTCGCGGGTGCGGGGCGGCACCGCGGGTGCGGGCACGGAGCCTGCCCCAGGGGCTCGGAGAGGGAGCCCCCGATGATCCCGGCGGGGGTTATGGACCCACTCCCTTCGACATCCCCGCCCAGGGACCCCTGGGAGGCACCGATGTCCTAGAGCCGCACCTGCCGCGGCTGCCGCCGAGCCCCCGCCCGGGGAGCTGCGGGATACCGCCGGCGCGGGGGGCTCCGCACGGGCACCTCGGGGAACAGCCGTAGGTCTGGAGGGGGTGAGTTTTACCCTGTGCCGCGGGAGCGCGGGAGACTTACCCGCCCCAGGCTCCAGCAGAGCGAGAGGAGGAGGATCGGCAGGTTCCTCATGCCCGCCGATTCCCGGGGCCGGCGGGCTGCGCTGCCCCGCGCCGCTCCGCGGGGCCCGTCGGAAGGCGGCGAGCGGGGTGCGGGTCCCGCCGCGGCACCATAGGGCCCGGGGGGCTCTGCCGGGGCGCCCCCGCCCCGCGGGCAGCGGCGGTGGGCGGCTCCCGCACCTGTCCCCGCTCCGGCCGCCGCCAGCTCCCGGCCCCGCCGCGTCCGTGCCCGCCGCCGCTCTGCGCTCAGCTCCTCCTCTGCCCCCCGGCTCCTGCCCGCCCGCGTCTCCCCAGCCCCTCTCGTCGTCGTCTTTTTCTCCTCCTCCCTCTCGCCGCCGCCGTCGCTCCCCCCCATAAGAGGTGCGGGTCGTTCCCCTCAGCCGGGACGCCCATTCCGCCCATCCCGTCGCCCCGCAGAGGCTCCCCGGCGCTCCCGGGCTCTGGACGGCACTTACCCCTCGCTGCCCGCTTTGAGGAGCCGGAGAACACCCTCTTCCCACGCATTAGTGCGCAGGGCGGCTGGGTGCCCGTCCCAACAGCGCACCGGTGCCCACACTGGGGTGCCTTTTGCCGGTGAAAACATTAAGACATAGAGCACGGTCCGCTCAAGCCAGACACACATGAAAAACCCATACAGATATGGGGTGAGTGAAGTGATCCCTGACAGGGTCAATCTTACCCCGGTGCAGATCAACAGCTGTATTACCAAATCTTTCTTCCCCCCAAGGGGTGCTTTTTCTCGGAGGTCTCAATAGAGGACCAACAGTTTAAGGACACTCCATATTACTTTCTGGCTGTTTATGTTAGGTGTCCATCTGGGTTTTGCCTCACAAGGCATATAAAGTATATAGTTAAGTGACATGTTATAGAAAAAGAAGAGCTTATATGCTGGCCTTTAGCTGAGAATGAGAATATATAAGAGTTGCCTTTCCACTGTCTTATATGTGCTGTAATGTGAGTACAAGGTATTAAAACAGACTGAGAAGGCATCATAAAACTCTCCTAAGTAGTGTTATGCCACCCAAAATAACCAGCTATAAGCAAACCAAGAACACTTCTACGAAAAAGCTGAATAAATTTTTCATTTTTTAATGCATATGCAAAAATTAGTGTAATATACTGAGAAGAAATTCCTGATTATAACGTGTATGATATCATTAAAAAAATAGTATGAACTGTAATGAGCAGTGTTAAAAACCTGCGTGTTGAGAGCAGAAGGAAAGATTAATGGAGAAAGAATGTGGAAACACTAATGTAGAAAGAAAAACTTATACGATGGCATATGATCAGGTAATGAAAGCATTTTCATTGTAACAGAAAATAATACCTCTTTGGATTGATTTTGATCTGTATGTGACAGGTGAACTGAAATGTCAAATTGCACCTACTCCTGAAGCAGCTGGGTTGGAGAAGAGCCTGCTTATGCCATTAGCTCTGAGATTCCCAGGCAGGCTCTCAGGCCAAAACTCTTGGACATGGAGAACTGTACAGTGCAACTCCTCTGATTCCTGAGACCACTGTGCAAGATTCCTCTTTGGGCTCCTCTTTGGGGTTCTGGACACAGGCAGTTTGAATGTGCTCCTCACAATTTCTTAAGAGCTACAGGTTTTTCCAAAATAAAAATCTCAGAATCATTTCTCTTATCTTTCACAAGAATCTGGCGTATCATTATTGCAAGGCTTTGGAAAATCCTTTCTGTCTTCTCTCTCTTTAGAAGTTCTTTCTGGCACTTTGTGATGACTGGCATCCTGCTAAGAAAGCACTTGGTCTCAGCAGTGAAATGTATACATGTCAAGGCTCCCCAGGTTCTTCAGCCGTAAACCCCGGAGCATTCCCCATGGAGCCATCACTCAAACTGTCCCCCAGCGGGGCTGCCCCAGCAGCTGAGGACACAAGAGTTGCCAGACACCAAAACCCAGTGTTTGATTCTCTGAGCAAATGATTCATTAGGCTGTTGAAGCTGAGTAGCCTGGGAAACCAATTAACAAATTAGTGTGAACGCTCTGTGTAGAAACAGTCTGTGGAATGACAGAAAGTAGTATCTTGGGTAGTAGTCCACATATTCTAAAACTGGTAAAGAAGTTTTGAAACTTGCATCTGTTCTTTCACAAAATTGTAGATAGTCAACTTTTTGTGATGTTTTGTATTCAGTGAATCAGCAGTTTTAGGCAAAGAGAAATATCAAAAGTTATTTCTCAACCATTTCCTCTGTTGTTATTCCCAGAGACTCTGACATGAAAAAGACACATGATAAAGGAGATACATTGAATACTAATAATTTTGCTTAGATACAGGTAAATGCTTTTTTTACTTAAGAAAATACCCAAATTATTGATAAGTGAAGTCTAGAAAATATGATTAAAATTCTTTTCAGTTAAACATATCACAGTTCAGTGCCCAGTTATAGAGGATGTAGAAGGGGGAAAAAAAGAGCAAGAATGGAACTAAACCAGCTGTCGATATACAGAGTTATATACAAAGAAGACTCATATTCTTACACAGCAAAGATCAGATAGGTTTATGAAGGAACAAAGGAGTCATAAAAATTAACACAGTCAGTGTTGATTTGATGTCATTTCAAAGAATGGCCTGTCAGATTCAGTGGAAAGATTTTATGGAGGTACCCAGGAGTCAAAAAGGACAGCAAGGACACAGAGAGGAAGGATGGAGTCCAAACATGGATAGAAGTTCATCACAATAGAGGTGGTAGAAAAGTAAATGCATTTTGATTGAAATAAATATTATTTTGAATCAGCAGAGCCTGGGTATTACCCAGAAGTCAGTAAAAGTGGGAATGGAAAGTTCAGTGACAGATAATGGACATAGTGGTAGGCAGTGCCAAGGAACGGCAAGTTCTCTGCTCCCACAGCACATGCAGGAGCAAAAAGCTTTGCTCCAATTGCAGCTGTTGGAAAATCTTCCCACTAAGGAAAAGTATATGCCAGTACAGTTATAAGTAACACGTACCTGCTACCTGGCCACCTTTCTCTTCAGAATCCTCTAATACAAAGTTTTAGCAATATATAGCTGATTTAGGCTTTCCATAGTGAAGCAATGACATCAATCCCCTTTGAGTTCAATTCTTATTTAAATTGCTTATGGAGGTCAAGATGTTTTGACAATTTGTATTTTATCCACAAATCTTGTTCATGTCAGTGTATAAAGAATATGAATCTGTTGCTTCCATTGTTTAAAAGGAGTTCTCTTTTGTTCAACCATCTAACAATTATTGTTCACATGATGCATAACATACAGTTGCCAGAAATACCCAAATTATATGAAAAACAAGGAAGGATTTCCTCAAGGCATGTGTACAAACCATCTTAGACAACGTGCCTCTTTCAAGAGTGGCTATCTCTGGAGTTGCTTAAGCTTTTTCATGTGTTTTGAGTCCTGCTTTCCAGACTACAGAGAGTTTATATGGAATGCTGTACTCAGTCTCCTTGCAAAAGGAGTGCTCTTCCTAAGTCTTCACACTTTGTGAAAATGTCAGGTCTTAATCAGATATTCTAAACCTCCCAAATGCTCTCTCTACTGTCATCCTGCATTTTGTTAAGTTGGTTGTTTGGGGTTTTCTCTGTAGTCCAACTACTTAAGGAAAGATTTCTTCAGCCTTGAAAATAGATTTTAGAGAGGGTTTCCAAGAAAAGGGGGTTGTGACTTTAATGTGTGTGTGGTTTAGGTCCTTGATACTAGAGAAAATTAAAGTTCCATAAAATTTTTACATCACTAACTATTAACATAGATGATCTTACTGAGCCTCTCTCAATGATCAGATGGAATACAACAAAGAAGGTGACAGGCCTGAGTGGGGGAAACAATACATGTCCTGCTCATGACAGTGGGAATTCAGACCTTGGGGAGACTCCAGGGGACATGCAGATAGACCACCATCCTTTGAGAAGCAGCACAGTGATGCTACTGCATCAAATGTAGCTGCAGTAAGAGGAGGTGAAATTCAGTCTCTGAATAAACAAACTGATCAGTGTGTTTTATCTGCAGCTACAGAAAGTGTTCAGTAGTTCTAGTTATTTCGAACTTTTGCTGCCGTTACCGATTGTCTTATGTCCACATAGTCTCTTGAACCCTATGCTTTTTTCTTAGACAAAGAAACAATACCTGCAGAGGGAGAGTTTTCTAAGGAAAGGCTGTCCTGTCCTTAAGCGTGTCACCTCAGCTTTTTCATTCTCTTCCATCTGAGCATCCCAAGGGTGCCCTGCTGTCCTGTGACAGTTTGAGACACATTAGAAAATCCAAAATCCAATTTCCAGGCCTCCCCAACCCTCTCCACAATTTGTCCCAACACCGAAGAGAAAAATTTCAGGCCAGAGGCTTCAATAGGGGAAGGGGAAGTATATACATATACCGTGACATGTCCAGAGGCACGGAGAGTAGCTGAGCGCGCACCTTCTGGTTATGAGGCTCAAACTGGGAATAGCAGTCTGCCAATTTGAACATATCAAGTGCATCCCAAAAGCAGATATTCCTAGCCAGCAACAGTGATACGAAGAACTCTTCAGAGCAGTCTTTTTGTAAGGTACAAGTAGCTTGGCTACTCAAAAAGATGTTTCTGCAGAACAAACATATGAAGACATTCTAAGAATGAATGATAGTAGCTTGTTTAAAGGGATGTCTGTAACTGTGGAGTCTTCAGACAAAATATGACAGAGGGATATTTTTCACCAAAGACATGCAGTGTAAAGTATGCAATTTTGTCCTCTCTCCCTCACATTTATAAGACTTCCATGTAATTTCAAAAGGCTGAGAGAGGTCCCTTTAGTATAATGAAACTTTTCAATTCCTTGGCCAGGGTATTCCATTTTTCTTATTTCCATTATACTCAGGTCCTTTATTACTTATTATACTCATTAAATTAATAGGTATTCTGTTACATGCGCATGTATAGGTGAAGTACAATTTGATCTTTTAAATTTATAGATTATATTTAAAATAAATAGTTTGGATATCTGGCATAATGGAAAATACCTGGGTAATGCCACTTTACCTATGACTGACTTCAAAGCTCCAGGTTTGATCAATGCTTTTTGAGTCTTTTACTGGACACAAAGAAATTAAATCTTTTTATTCTGAAACAGTAAGAAGAAAATTAACCCCTTTATTTTTACAGGGTTTGTAATGGTTTGTTATGATTATGGATTTTTTGGGGTTTTTTTAGGTTTTTTTTTTTTACAGTTTAGACTTTGCCACAAAACTCTGAAGACAAAACATGAAAACTACAGAAAAAAAATTAACTGGAAGAATGGAGAAAGAAAAAACAGAAAAAATACTAGCAGTATTTATTAAGAGGAGTCAGTACTAGCTTAATACAATACTTTACTGAGAAAAAGTAAAATGTCTTTCTGCACAAAGAAAAGACATTAAGTTTATTCTAGATAGCTGTGAGTAAAGCATTTGATACACTGGTATAGAAATTGCTTGATGAAATGATGGAGCCTAATGAAAAATCTGTTTTGTGAATATGTGATTAAATAAACCTAACCAGTAATGTTGATGTATAAACAGAAGGATAAACTGAAATAGTAGTAAAGTTAATCAGAGATCATGCTGGAGTCCTGTTTATTCTTTTTAGTAATTATTTTCATTTTTGACAAAACAAAATTTGCTACTGATTCAAGGTACTGTCAATAGTAAGCAGCATCTGGCTATTCTATGGAACTGGATCAAATGAAGATGAAGTGCTAGAAAATAGCTGGAAATTAAATAAAGCAAGATGGAAGGTCATGTGCAAAAGAACAACAAATGTTACCACCACCAGCTAAAGGGCAATAGCAGGAAGTCCTGTGTGTGCAAGTCAGTGTGTGGCAAATATGATTATTAATGTGACTGTGAAAAATAAATGTGATCTTAGGACACATGGGAGAGTGACTTGCTGTAGAGTAAGAAGAGTAATGAGTTTGGGTAACACACGGAGAACTGGTTGGATCTTATCTGAAGCCCTGCACATAAATTTAGCCATCTGCAGTCAAGAGAGACAAATTCAGCAGATGCAGAGCAAATAAATGAAGACCTAAGGATTTTAGAGAATGTTTGGTTTAATCACCTGTGAAAATGTAAACTGAGATGAAATATGTGATCAGGAAAGGAGCTATGTAGACTAAAGGAAATTTGGCAGAAATACAGGTGGATTAACCTAGGTGAGAGTAAATGTGTGGATTCATATCCAGGTAGCTGTTCTGGACAAATATTTTAACAGTGATGGCAAAGAATTTTTTTTAAGATAGAACTTGATCAGCTAGTGGAAAGGATTTTGTACTGTGGCTCTGTGCACAAACAATAGACCATGATTTTCTATACGTCTCTTACAAGACACTATCTCATTTTGTCATAAATGTTCCCTTTTCAAACTTTTCCATCAAAACCACTGTTCCACAGAAAATTTATTGCTGATTTTTTTTTGTCTTTTTACACATAAGAAGTAGTTTTCTATACAAAGTGCACACCTTTTTTGAAAATTCTATTTTTCATCAAAAATCAGACTTTTCTTTTCCAGAAATACAAATATTTAGTTTTGGATAAATGTGTCCATTTGGAACTTTTCAAAACAACCATAAATTTTGCTAGAGGGGAAAGAGAAGTCACTACTAGGCTCTGCTTTCTGAAGGTTTTTTGTTCACTGTAATCTTTTCTTGGTGCAAAGCAGATTTTAGGCCAATTTGCAAAAACTGAATCTGGATTCTCATTTTTTGGTAATCTGGGAGTATCTGCATCAGGAACCCTTGTAGTGGGCTCTTTTCCAGAAACAGAGGAAAGTAAAACATTAATTTTTTTACTAAAGAATGATAAAAAAAAAAAGAGATAGAAAATCCCAGCCACTGCCAGTTGTGGTAAAGGGAGAGAGGGCAAAATAGTCAAAAGATTAAGTGCTAGTTTTTCATTTCTTTAAATTTTGTACTAGAGCCAAGTAAACATTTTTTAGTCAGAGTAAGTTGCAGCTTGAGTTTTTTTGATTGTCAAGTTTTTGTATCTTTAGGATAGAATATTGTTTACAATGTGGTGGGTTTTTATGACACTTCAAGAAGAAGATTGAAGCTAGGCATACCTTTGAAATTGAGAACATCATTCTGCCAAAAACTTTGACTAACCATGAGCCTAATGGGATACACATAAAGTAAGAATTTTAGAAAGAAGAGGGATGAGATTTCAGTGTAGTTATTATTAGGAAGCTTGATTTCTATTGCTTAGCTCAAGTCCACCCGTGAGATATGAAAGAAAAAATGTCATCATTAATGTAATCGAAAATTTAAATGCTCTAAAATTGCTGTCTCCACTAAGAGAAAAAAATCTCTGGGTAGTAAAGTAATAAGTGAAGCCTAATCATCCAGTGTAATGGGATGGGAATGACACTCTAATCAGGAATGGATTACAGAGATTTGTATGAAAAATTTTCCCACATGACAGGAGGATAAAAGAAATATATATTGACAAAACAAGCCCTTGTAATTCACGGGAATGTTCCATGACAAAATCACTACCACCCACTTCAGGTCCCAAGTTAAACAGAAAATGCCTGAAAAGCAGGAAAGGGGGCTGCCACCGTTAGTGGGTGAAGACAGACAGGCATTCAGGTGAGCAGGTGTCTATCCGGAAATGAAGTATTAGGAGCAGATGTGTGCTCTGTCCTTCTGTAGCGATTATATCTTTGGTACTTTGCCTTTGATTGAGATGAGCTAGCTGCTTTGAAAGGTGTTAGAAATAGATGGATAGAAAAGGAGAGCAAGATTCATGGCTGCATAGTGGTCCAGCTTCAGAGGGGCACAGGGAGGATGTCTTTGAGCAGAGAGCCTGGTGGATTGGACAGCCAGGAGTTGTGTGTTCAAACCTCTCAGGTTTATGTGACCCCAGACATCTACATTTCCCTTTCTGGAAAAGTGCATTTATTGCTGTGGTATTACACAAAAGATGGATTTTAACAATTTTGGCTTTGAACAGATGTAATAAAGTGCTTATAGGCCCTAGATGCTTACATTTTGCTGGAAAATGGATGTCTATGGACCATATCTTGCCCCATATTTCCTCAATCATTCTTTAACAAGTGCTAACTAAACTCTGGGAGTCTAACTCTGAAATCTCTTGCTCTGGTTCTAGAGAGGTGTTGAGAGTCCTTTGGTTTGTGTAGCTGCAGAGGATATTGAGGAAGCTCAGACTGGAGTCATTGAACGCTCAAGAGAAACTCGAGTATTGCCTTATTAGTCTTAATCCTGCATTTGTGGCCCAACTCTGTTCACCTTGAGATCAATGACAATAGTACCATTGGCTTCAGCTGGGAACAAAATAAATCACTTGACTATGAAACCATATAAATTCTACTCAAACCTTCAATTTCTATAAATCACACTGCTTTTTTTGAGCACATAGCTGGCTGAGCTTATGGTCATCAGAGAAATGATGGCAGAGTCTCCTCCTTTTTTAAGTATCTTACACCAGCTATAGTGTGGGGTACCTCATATATTGAGGAATGGTATGCACTAACTAAATATACCAGCAATTAGCTAACCAAGTCTCCCAAACTGAAATCTCAGTACAACAGTTGTAATGCCATTTTGGGTTGAAAAATTCAGAAACTAATTCTAAGGGAAGTAATTTCCCTCCTTTAACATACACTGTTTTTAATGGAATTGTGCAGAATGATTAGTGAGAGGCAAATGTCAAAATACCAGACAGAAACTGACTCACCAGTCATAGGATTTAATATTAAGGTCAGGCTATGGAATTACAATGGCGCTCAGTCTTTATTGTCTTGCACCTTATGCAGTGATTTACATTGGAGCAAAATGACTGGAGTGGATATAATGTTCTGTTTTTCCAAATTTGATGGCATTTTACATATTCCTTCCACAGTGGTTACCAATGACACAGGGCACAAAGCAGTTAAAACAAGACAAGAACACAAAACAAAAGAACAGGCTCAGAATATCCTAGAAGATGATTATGAGCAACTGTCTGCAGAGATGTTAAGGTTTACTTTTTTTTTTCTTTTTAGGCTGGATTGAAATGTGACATTCTGTCCAAATAGAGCATAAAAAGAGCACACACAGTGCGTGCTTTCCCTTCCCAGTCATTCTGTTTCCCCTCCGTTTTCTTAATGCATTTGCATACGCCAGCTGGTAACAAACCTTTAATGTTGATGGGTTTTATTTGAAAAACAGCTTTCATCACAGAGCTTTGATTGCATGGACTGCTCTGTAGTAAATGAGCTTCAAATTACATTGTGCTTGAACTAACTGCATCTGCTCACTGCAAGTATCTCAGTCCATAGTGGCACAGGAAAGGTTATAAGATCAAATGCTAACACCAGGTTTCATGCAATACTAAACTTACACCTTAATGGTACTCAATGATGCTTCTCTATTACTGAAATAGCCCCAAAGTCTCACATCCTGTAAGTCTTTATAAGTTCTGTCCCTTAACTGCTAGCCATCAGTCTGCCTTGTTGATTTCTGTTTTGGTTGCAGTATGATGACGAATTACAGGGCTCAGATTCAAAGTGTCATCTGTTTGTGTTCTCATTGTTTACAGTTTTGCCATGTGGCCTTTCTACATTGCTGTCTATCCCCCTTGTACTGCTGGACACTAGATAGCATTTGGTAACAATTTCACTCTTTTTACCTCAATAGATTTTAGGGTCATTTGCCAACTCCCACTTGTCAAGCCATGATTGTAACTCACCTGGGGAGTGCAGTGTCTGGTTGCACTCCCAGCATCTGGGTTTCAGAATAGCCAGAAGCTGTGATTTTGACTGCAATAGCCACAGCAACTTCAGTATTATTTCATTTTGAATATATTGCTCATAGAGGTCACTTGCCTAACTGAATCTGAAACTAGGAGTCTTTCCGTCATTTTTGAATTATGGTTTCTGAAAATTAATGTTATGTTTTTCTGTTTTCTTATAGCTACTCTGAAATATGAAGGGCTTACCATTCTGCCAAGGGCTGAGTGCATTGATTATGATAATGTAGATGAGAAGAAAGATGCAGATGTGACACTGCAGAAAGGATGCAAGAGGGAAGAATCAAATTCATGGAGGTAGCAAAAAGTTGAAGAAATAGACTGTTGGTCATGGAATGATCCAGTGCAATAAATGTGCATGGAATGATAAACTATGGAAAAGTCTATAGGATGATACTCAACAGTCTGTCACTTTCTATGGAACGTGATGTCCCTGCGCCTCTGGAGTCAAGGACAAATGATGTCTTTGAGTAAGGCCTAAATATTGGTGTATCTTTCAGTTGTGGTAGGAGATATATGAACAAGAGTGCCACTTCTCATGTCTTCAAAAACAAGAATTGCATACAGAAGAGGAAGGTCAATAAAAGGGATAGTCAAAGGATAAAGCTCTGGCATGAAGCAAAGAGCCTATTCAAAGATAACATATGAGAATTCAGACCAAGTGTGTCCCATTTTAGAAAGACAAAAAGAAAGAAAGAAAAAGCTGGAAATGTGCTCAAAAAAGGAAAACCATAAAAATAATAAAATTCTCTGTATTACACATAAAAAGCAGAACAGGACAGGAGATGATTTTCAGATGGGCGTCAGTACTGATTATGTCTTCTCAAACATGTCAGTAGCAGAAATTCTGCTGGAGCATCAGTATAGCAAATAGAGGATCAAGATACATCAACATCTCAAAAAAAAGTAAGCCATAGAAAAAACTAACTTGTGAAATTCTTTGCACCTGATTCATTGCAGCGAAGAAATGTAGAGAGTTCACCTTGGCAGAGCCTTGCTTATTAACAATGTTTCAGGAAAAGAACTGAGCTGCTAACTGAGTTGCTAGTAGTGCATGAAGTCTCACTTTAATCTTTGGTGCAGAAGGCTGGCACTGAGATACTATGGTACAAATATGGCATTGCAGGGGATAAGTATGGGTGGCATGAAGATGAATAATGGAAGTTTGCTCGTACTCTTAATACAAAGATTAGTCAGGACATGAAATTAACTGCCAAGCTACATTTTTCACACAATGCACCTTTCCAGAGGATACTGGTTGCTAAAAGTTTATACAGGTTAGAAACTGAACAAATTAGTGGAATAAAGGTCCACAGAGGGTTAAATGCAAAGATATTACCACTGTCTTAGGAAACACTTTAAATGCAAATCACTGGATTCTGGGAGAATACTCATCAAAAGCCAACTTTCTTTGTCCCATTTTTACACCGTTCTCTACATATTTGCCGTTTACTGCTCTCAGAGACGTGTTGGATTAGTATGGAAGTTCTGATGGTGTTGGATTTTATGTTCCAGCAGTTTTAAGAAGCAAATGTATTTTTGCTGGTTCTTCTGCAGGTAGTTAAATGCACACTTATTTCTTGCTGACAGGCAAGATTATTTATATTTTTATGAAAACATATTTTTCATTTTAAGTTTGCTTGAGCGTTTTTAGTGTCCACTTAATTGTAAGGAAATGGAAAGCTGAAATCATACCAACCTTAAAAGATTTTATGAAAGGGCAGAATCAGCGACTAGCAACATGTATTAGCCAAGTCCATTGTACGCTCTGTTCCCAAACTAGGGAACACAGAAAGATCTATTTCAATTGATATTTTATTTGGCATATAAATTTATCCTTACACCACTTATTCCATAAATTAATCAGGTACAACATACCTCATACAGCCTATAAGTACCCTCATCCTTTAAGTTTAAAATAATATTCACCACTGCAGATCCAAAGAATTGCAATATATCTGGAATGAGCCAGGGTATTTCACTACTCCCTGTAAAAAATTTGCATTAGCAATCAGTTACTGTCTGCAGAATGGCTTGCCTGTGTCAGAGGTTGAACTGAAAGATCTTCCAAGATGGTCTTTATTAGCTTTTGGCAGCATAAATGTGATATTCCTGTGGTATATCATGTTCTCCTAAGCCAAACAAATGTCCACTTAACACGACTCCTTACCCAGGATGAATATTACAAACTGATGGAACAAAAAGTAGGCAGAATGTAAAGAAAGAGATAATGCACCTCTCTAATGGAAAATCAATATACTGTTATGCAGAAGGACATGAGAAAGAAAAGGGTGATACTCTGAGGCATAAGGCTACAGGTAAAAACACACTCAGGACAAACAAGTTTCCTCCCAGCTCAAGCACAGAGCACAAAAAGGAGGGTGACTTTCGCAGATACTGTAAGGACTGAAAAGCCTCTGGTCCCAGAGCATGGATGTGAATCTGTACATAACCACAAAGATTGTCTCCTGAAGGGAACTGTCATCCATATGAGGACCATTAGTTATTTGGGATGGTCTGTCAACATTATCCTGGAAAAGCTTTTTTTTAGGGCTTTTATCACTAAACGGGAAGTAACTGATATAAGCAGCACCAATTAGTGATTTGGGAACATGTGGTTTTTCTACAGTGGTTGGTAAGCAGCTTCATAGGAAGAACCAATTACTTCCATATTGGTATGGGAACATGAGATACTTCTTCACAGACTTGAACACTGCTTACAAGTTTGAGTTGGTATGGCTGCTGCAGCAAAATAAATACAGGGTGTCTTGGAAAAAACTCTGTGCACACAGAAAAAACTATTTGCTTCCTTGAATCTCATGAGGCATGTATGGATATGACAGTACCTTTGATTGTGTTGTGTCTGAAGACTATCCAGATCTCTCTCACAGTTAATTATTTTTTTTTAATCTAGAAAAATCTGGCAGACGTTAAATTCAAAGAGTACTGTCCAAAGAATAGCCAAAAGGAAAGTTTAAAATAGAAACAGTCCTATAAACCCCAACACCCATTGCTAATGGACAAAAGAAGAATGTATTTAAGAAAATTCTGGGCTCAATCTTGGTACTTGCAGACTGCACCAGTGAGAAGAGCTGCCAGCTCCTGCTCATTTTCCTGGAAGACTGTAATTTCCAAAAGCCTGTGTCAATGTGCTACTAGACTTTGGCTATGACTTTAAGATCCCACTGCTAGATGAAGACTAAACAGCCTTAACACCACAAGGCTGGATTTGGTCCCAATGCAAATGCTCAAACTGTTTAGCTAATTCTAAATATTTATACTTATAAAATGTATTTTGGTAACAAACTGTTTATTATTTAGTAACATTTTCTGTGGAATTGGCCAGGAACAGAAATATAAATTAATTTCCTGCAAGACCAGTATCGTTAAGATGAATATATATCCTTGTTTATTATTTCTGTTCCAAACTGCTTCATTCCCCTATAATAACTTTCTCTCAGAGATAAATCTGATTTCCAAATCCTTCCTACTACATTGTAAACAAATCAGATAAAACAGCTATAAACTAGTTCCATTCACAGAGAGAAAATGGAGATTTTAAAAAGTATAATTGGGTATCAGGTCAAAGAAAACTACATATATTCCCATATGCTGGCAAAGGTCTTGGTTTCCAATTCCTCATTCCAGATGAAGTGAACTAGCCCAGATATTCTGTTTGAAGGCTTTGGTACTGACTCTTGATAATGGGACCAAATATTGGCCACTGGATGGTTTTCGTGCCTTTCTACCTGACCTGCACTCATGAGCTTCAAATAAAGTTCTGACAGTGAGCATTGCAAACATTTCAAAAGTTTCTCAGAGATGATATGGCTTTTCTGAGGTCAGTCTGTGGGCAGGGGGCTGAGTTTTACTCTCCTGAGCCTGAAGGCAGCATTTCATCTCCTAGACTGCAGAAAACAAAGAGATGCTCTTCATAAAATTTCCTTGAGATTAAACTGCAGCATCTGTTCAAAATACTGAGGAAAGTTGGAACAAATAGTTACTTACTGCATTTCCAAAAATATCAGTAGGGCAGGAAATCCACGATTCTTCTGGTTTGTGTGTATTTTATTCGCTAATGACACAAAAACTAAACTTTCTTTCAGCAGTTTCCTAAATGAGATTGTAGTATCTCTCGTGCACTTCCTTTGATTTCTTTACTCCATTGTATGTACACAGGCACACATGTGAATGGACTTGGTAAGCAAGATATCCTTCATCTTCCACCCCAGCCTGTAAAATAACTTCCATCAATTCCTGCCCCAAAATGCATAAAGATAAGAAAACAAGCTGTTTTAAAGTAGCTGGATAAAAAAGATGGCATAAACTTGTTGAAATACTGAGTCAACATAATATTGATTAAGGTTATTTCAGTGTCACAGCAGCTGACCTCAAAATAATAATAAAAATTGCTTTCATGGTTCCAATTTCTAGAGTATTACCCTGAAATTTTAATTTTTGACCCATATTTGTATACACATTTCTTTAGGATATTTTTCATTTGCTGGACATGGAGAGAAACATCTTTTCCATTATAGCCTGTAATGCATATGTCAGCTGAGGTCACAGCTTTTTAAGCAAGAAAACTTCTCATCTTTCATGAACTCACATACTAGGATTTAAGATGAAGAGGCTTACTGGACATACTTTGCAAATTTGAATCTGTGTCTTAAAGGTGGTTTGCAAAAAATAATACCTGGATTTCTGAGGCTGTGAGCCCTTTGTGATCACACTGCTGATACGTATTTGCTATCTACTATTTTGAAAAAAACGGGATGTAGGAGCTTGTTTGGGGGATTTGTTTGTTTTCTTTTTTTTTGCCTGGAACTTAAAAAAAACCCCAATAAATATCAACTTTTCTCTTGTTTTGTTGAGTCATTATTTTGAGAAAATAAAGATGCAGCCTGTTAATAAATTTTTTCAAATGTGACGTATGCCAAATATTTTTTAAAGGGCTCCTGAAATCAAGTAACAACTAATGAAGAGCAATGAAAACCCAGAATATTTTGTTAGCAAAAAAAAAAAAGGCCCTTCTGTTCTGAATAGCTCTAGTTTGACTGCCTTTGGTCACGGGATGTCATTTCTGATCTAGGATATGTCACTATTCTGTTAATCTTTTCCGACAGACTTTACAGTCTGCTCATATTAGAATAAAAGGGATATAGCTCTTTTCTTAGTTGCAACCTCATTAAACCCCATATACTATAGAAAGAGGAAATTTTGTTTTAGTTTGTGTTATCTAGCAAAGCAAACCCTAGAGGAAGAGCTGAGGTTTTCCATAAGTATCTAATGCAATTGATTCAATTGCTTAAACACTACTGAAACAAGCAACAAAATGTTGCAAAGTACAAAATTTTTATTCTAGACAAATATAAGCTCCTAGAATTTTAAAATCCAAATAGGATCAACCAGGAAAAAAAGTAATTGCAGGACCAATGGAAGAGAGCAACATTTTTAAGGATTTGTGTTTAGCCTTAAGTGAGAACTTTAGTGAAGGGAACTCACATGGAAGAAAAATCTTGAGGGAGGAATGCATCCATCAGTGCCTAATAAGGTAAAGTTCCCACTGACATTTTTCCCATGGTTAGAATATTTCTAATGTTTCCGTCTTCCACGAATTCTCTTCGTAGCAAGGCCTGAACTACTACTACATTCTTCTCTGGGAATGGATGGACTGATGGAATTCTTCCTTTTTCAATTCAGCCATTTTCATAAAATTTCTGGCAACTTGGTATCTGTCTTTCCATAGTAACCACAGTGGTCTGGCTTTGTGGAGGTTGTACTTGAATGTAAACAACTGTCCTCATTATACAGTACTGCATATAAAAACCCATTGTAAAGAGAAAAAATGGAATTAAGCAAAAATCGTATTCCGGATATCACTTTTTTAAGAGAGAAAATTTATTTATACTGCTCTAAGAATACATCCTCAGCTTTAGCTTTATTTAAGCATCCACCTTAGTTATATGATCCTACCTACTGGCAAAACTAATGACTCAAAATCTGTATAGCTTTTGTTTTCAGAGCTCAGCTGATAGTTCAGGTAGAGCCATCCTCCTGGTTTCGTAGATGACTGAGACACAAACAGATTAAACAAAACAAACCAAACCAACCAACCAAACAAACCAACAACAACAAAAAACCACTACTAAAATAACAATGAAAGAAAAAAGCAGTCACGTGCAGGATAAAGGGCAAGTACAAAACTGTGATCCCCAAAACTCTGATTCAGCCATTGCTTACTGTTGGAGGAGTTGAAACTTCACATATGCTGCATTTTCATTATGATCTTCCCTGCTGCACGATGCTTCGCTTAGGCAACTGTCCTGGACTGTCTCAGGGCTTAACAGAGTTAAGAAACTTGTGGAGAGATTGTCCCAAAGGCCATTACACATTTCTTCATCTGTTGCCCCTGTGTTTGGAACCCTGAAAAAAAGTAACTGAGACCCAAATAATATGTTCAGTTACACAGGAAGTCTGAGGGAGGAAATTAAGCATCTGTCTTCCAAATCCCACCTCAACATCAAGATTCTGTCCTTTTTCTTGATGTCTTATTCAGAGGAAAAAGAACTCCCCTATGCATCATAATTGTTCTAATGTTCAAGCAGAACTGGAAGCTTTCAGGCCATGGGTCATAGCACTGTCTTACAAGGCCTTGAAAACAGTATATTTGATTGGTGGTTTTCACTGAGAAAAAATAGTAAAGTATATTCTATTTTATCAAATTTTTTTATTTTTTTACCAAGTTTCTGTTTTTCATATAATTTTGAATATAAATACTCACATGGAAAATATTTTGGATTTGGTATAATCATTATATCGACAACCAGAAACTGGAGTTACACGGCAATTGATACATACCTTTTTCTACCAATGACCTACTACGCTTCTTTTGAGTAGAAGACCACAGTGCATCTTGGAAGTTGTAATTCAACCAGGCAATCCGGCTTATGGAAAAGAAATCCATTTCCCAAGAAATTCTGTGTTGGCTTTTCCAAGTGGAATTCTACCCCCACACCCAGATTCCTTTGTCACTGGAAAAAGTATTTTGTGACCGGTGTAGTAAGCAGTTTATTTAAGAAGGGGATAGATATGTTTAAATAAAACCAGATGTCGAACTGATCAGATTTTTTTTAAATAAATGCTGTAGGTGAACTGAGACTTGGTGAAAGAATTGCACAGAGAATTTCAGTCATCTGTAGAGCAAGTTAGACTATCCATATCAATAACAGCCCGTTCTTGTTTCAAAACATATGAACCTGTTTTTTAGTTATCAATATGATACCATTAAAGTACTTACAAAAGTACATGTGCAGAAGATAGGATAAGAAGAGCTAGTCTTCCATGTAATCATTTAAATTAAAACAACCAGAATTTTAGAACTGCTGAGCTCTCACCTGCTCTTTCAGTTTAAGGTGCTTCATTAGCTGTGACATGGAAGCCTTAAATATTTAGGAAGCATTACCAGAGGTTTGCAAATGCTGCCAAAACATTCAAAGAAAGATTCATCAGAGCTCTAAAGTTACCAGCAAGTATCACTTGGAGATTTCCCATGGTAGCATCTACTCTCAGGAACTGTGGACAAAAAGAAATTAAGTGACTTCTCCAAGATTAAACAGCAAGTAGACACTGTCTAACTATATCTGTTCATACTGAGGGTACAGCTGAGGCTGTGTGTCTGCTGCTCGGAAGGAGCAGTCCCTGAAACGACTGTGCTCGAGGAGTGCCCTGCCTCCTGCCCGTGTGGCTGCCTGGCTGAGAGCCCATGGCCAGGCTGTGGCTGTACCTGCTGGCACATCCCTTGAGTGGGCATGAGGGTCTCCTGCTGTGCCTGCTGCCCAGTCAGGCAGTGCAGAGCTCACCATACATATCACACTGCAAAAACAGGCTTATTATAAAGACCAGAAACAAGCTACAAACTAATTTTTTATCCCCCCCATACCTCAGTATTACAATATTTTCTAATTCTTTCATCACTCTGCCTTGTCAGCACTGTGCAATTGGTTGCAACTGTAGTTTTAAAATATTTTCTAAGCCACTTCATGCAACTCTATGGATCAGTGGCCCAAAATATACCTCATTGTTTTAGGAAATTTATTCCTTTTGAAAACATAAACCAACAAATGTGAACTGTCACCTTGATCTGTCCTGTGTTCTGCTGGATCTCAGTGGACAGTAAAGATGAGTCATATGCTGAGCACATGTTAGAGTAAAAACATCTGAGTATCCAGATTTTTTCTGGATATTATCAAGCTCTAAAAAGCTGGGAAAGATCCTGTCAATTTGAGATGCTTAGAAATATTTGCCTTCTAAACCGTTGTTACCTGCTGTGTAGAATTCGCTTTCATGGTGGCAGAAAATGTACACGGCATTCAGAAATGCTGTCCTAGGAAGAGAAAATGGGAAAAAGGGGAGAAAGGAAGGATGGAAACAAAGAACAAAAGCAAAGAAAGGAAAGCAAATAAAGAAAACGTACTTGGTTTGGCTAGTATAGAGTTAATTTTTTTCACAGTAACTCATATGTTATGTTTTAGATTTGTTGTTGATACACATCAGTCTTTTGGGCACTGCTGAGCTCACACAGCTACCTTGGCAGCCGGGGGGCTGGGGGAGCACCAGAGGCTGGGAGGGAACACAGTTGGAACAGCTGACCCCAACTGACCAAAGGGATGTCCCACACCATGTGATGTCAGCAATAAAACTGGGGATGTTTGAACTTACAGAGTTGGTTAAGTCATCATTAAATGAGTGGAGGGGAGGAGAGGGAGGGAGGCAGGCAGGCAAGAAGGAAGGAAGGAAGACAAGAAGGAAGGAAGGCAGGAAGGCAGGAAGGAAGGAAGGAAGGAAGGTAGGCAGGAAGGCAGGAGGGAAGGAGGGAAGGACCAAAGCTACAAAGCCAAGGATTAAAAAGTTTCAGAAGGGAAGACTTAAGGTTGCCTATAAGTTTTTGTTGGCCTTCTGGTGTGTGTATTACAATTCAGACCTTCATTACAGGATGATATTTATTCCTCAGTCTCTATGCCTCTTTTTATTTTATTCAGTATGTGACCTTGGAGATCTTACTTAATTCATGCTATCCAAACCCTCCTCAGAACAGAGATTTGCCAATTTTCTCAATGGTTGCTTTGATGTGCTCAGTGTCGGAGTATTTGGGTACTTCACAAATGGAATGGATTAATTTTCACAGCACCCAGATGAGGTGGCACATTATTATTAGCCCTTTGTAGGGACCTAGAGATGAAGGTCAAAAGCTAACTACCTAATTTTGTGTTCCAAGCTGAAATGCCTGCAGCCTGATTGCTTAGGACTTCCTACTTTCTAGCAACGTACAGACTGCAATTTTAAGATACTTTGGTGAGAGTGCTTCAGACAGTCCCAACAAAATCAACACCGAATGCCAGGCTGATGCTTCCAGAAAGGCATATAATTCACTAACAGCCCGTGAGGACTTTCCAGTGTTTAACCCCTCATCTCCACACTGCACAGCCTGTGACCTGATGTGTAACCTGGCATAGCAGGCAGAGCCTTTGACATGATCAGCCAGACCTTTGTAGCAGAGAGAGGGGGAAGCCAGACTGAACTCCAGCCTCTGTGGTGCTGCCTGTTTCTGCTGTACCTCCAAGGACCTGTCTACCCCCACAGACTCCTGCAAGAGGGGAACAAATGTTTTTCATCATGGTCTCAGTTTTTTTGAGGGACCACATGGAGAGAACTTCTTCGGCATCCTAGGCTTCATTACCCAGATATGTCATCCCATAGGGAGTGAATACCACTTCCTGAAGGAATCCTCTGCACCTGGCTGAAGCAACAAAATACATCAGCACCTTGCAGGGTCCCTCAGTGACAGCAGTTGGGCAAACTTCCATGGGTTTTTATGTATGTGGGAGGTACTGGGGAGATAAGGTATTATTCTACTAACCAGGACAGAATGCTTCTGATCTCCCCAGTAAGTGTAGAAAAAGAAGCCCTCATAACCATCTTTAAATATTAATTGATGCCTTGCTGCTACCAGAAATGCACTTTATAACCTAAGGCAATAAAATAGACAGCCATCAAGTCCTAGCTCAAGCCTTCCTTTTCTTGTAGTTTAGCCTTCAGCTCTAAGCAATGACTCATTGCCTCCCATAAAACTGAACAGGCAGAAAAAGATCAGGCAATTCACTCGCAAACAGGAAAACACCGAATCAACTACAGCACACCCACACCTCTAGCATGCAGCAGCCTCACCCAAACAAGTTGTTTCACACATTCAAACTCTAGCTTGTGGTCACCATTCAGCTTACATGGCTCTGGTTTCAGAGGTGGCATGAGGAAGGTCTGGGAAAGCCTTTGGCCAAGATGTGCCTGTGATAAATGTAAAGAAGAGTCCCAAAGTGACTCATAGACCTTGGTATCAGAATGTAAGCAGTGAAATGGAGAAGAAACCAGTTTAAACTTCATATAAAGAAAGGGTCTTTGCCTTTCTAGCATGGTCAGCTGGAGAAGTCCCAAGACAGACCTAACTGTGATAATGATTTTCAGGGGAGTAAGGGAAGAGAAGTCTTTGAGTAGAGAGTTAAAAAAAAGGGTGAGACCAGAATCAAAAAAACTCCGTGTCTACAGAGCTTGGGGGGCATCACAGGTGTGGGGGAAATTGTTCCCACCAGCGTGGGAGATGACTCTGGGTGGGCAGGAGAGGCCTTGCATGAATGGTAGCCTAATGTCTGAGAAGTGGGAGCTTATGAAAGAAGTGAGGAATGACAGAAGTGTGGAGATGCTTGACTACAGGGTGAGTTCTGCCTGCTTGGAGGCTCAAGTCTCAGCCCTCTGCCATGAGTGCCAAAAAGGGCTTATGAAAACCAGATGGGAGCACAGGCATACATTTTGCTGCCGTGACATACTCTGTGTGAGATGAGTGAGCTCTGTTGGGACCATTCATTAGCCCAGCAACAATTAGAGTTCAGTATTAGGTTTCTCACCAAGAGAAACATAACACTTGTGCACATGACACCTTTGTTGTATTTCTCACCTTTTGAAAACTTGAGTTTTCCACCATTACATTACTTAAGTTAATTTTGGATGTCATTTCAATTTGTGAAAATGGTAAAATAACATCAGTAGAAATCCTAATAATCCTCTTAATATGATTGAAGTGTTTGTCATGGATTTCATCATGCTCTTCTGGAATGTGTTCAGTATTCCAGGGTTTAACGATGCACTATTTTTGTATTATGTTCTGAATATTTTTTTCACGTTTCTTCTGTTTCTTTCTTGTGTGCTTCATGTAGATTCTTTCTCTGTCTCTCTCCCATGCCTTTAATTTTTTTTCCTTTTAATAGGTATATTGAGGGAACAGCAGAGCCTTCTTAATATTTTCAGCACCATCAAGAGAAAGGAACAATTGCAAGGAAAGAATAGCTCAAGCTGTGCAGGCGTGGACTGCAGCATACTGAGTCTTAATAAAATCTCAGGAGAGTTACCCAGCTATTAAATACTAGCAAATATCTATTGCTGACTGATATTTTTTCAGAACTTTGCTACATACTCAAATTTTGGAAGATTTACTTAGGAATGAAGCCAGGATAACCCTCCAAACCACAGAGGTCCCCTAATTTCTCAGTGGAACGATTGTTTTAATGTGCAGTTCTTGCATACACACCCTCACACTCCCACTTCCCACCCTCCCACACTTGTCAATTTTTGAGAGGCATTTGGACAATGCCCTTAGCAATGTGCTTTTACTTGTGATCAGCCCTGAAGTGCTCAGGGAGTTTGCCTGGATGATGTCTGTAGGTCTGTTTTAATTGAGTCTACACTATTTTATACAACATTGTAGGCAAGTTCAAACAGAGTCTTAAATGGAAAATGCTGATCAATCGTAATCAACTCTGACTACATTAATTTCTGCCAGAATAGCTACATAGAAAACATGTTTTGTAATGCTACTTTAGCCTTATCATCATGACATTGACAGGCTTTTAGTGAACAAAGCTGTTCATTTGCAGTATTTCTGCACTTTTAGTTAAACAGTTAATAATTATGGTTCTGTATGACACAGAAAGTGCTTGAACCACTCCTTAGAGAGTTACAAAATAATATCAAGTGAGTTTTCAATACTTTCTATGTACTCCTGTTTCATTTGAAATTGGCGAGCTACAGAGAATTGGAAACAGTAAGTACCTTTCTGAGGAACAATTAAATGAAACAAAGAAACTGCAGTCTAGATGTTAAGGGCTTCACAGTTATGCATAAATTTATTCCATAAATGCTTAAATATGCTTAGTGCTTTTTGAAGCTGCAGTGGTGAAAGCAGATTAGAGGGCAGCTCAAAGCTTGAGGAAAATAAGACTTTTTGTATTGACTCTGGAAAACCAACACCCCTGAAGGCTTCAGGAAAACGTTCATCTTCCCATTTCAAGGGTACTGCACAGAGCACTCTCTCTGGGTTTGCTCTGCTTTGGTTTGATCTCTAGCTGATATTTCAAACCATTGTTACTAAACCTGTGCAGTGCCAATGAACTCAATGAGGTTGCCAAGCACATGATATTTTTAGTCAGAAAAAAACCCAAGATTAATATTTCTATTCTTTACAAACAGAGAATAATAACTTTTCTAATTTTATTTAAAAATTCCCAGAGAACACTACAGTAGATATATGATTATCTAATTAATTTAGCATAATTATTTAGTCATTTTTGAATTCTATATTTTAATTAATTTTTAATAAACCTAATTAATTCACATAATCAACCCTCCCATTTTTTTAACTTTAATTAAATTTCATTACATTTTTCCATAGAGGTTGGTTATGCTACTTCCCGGAAATTCCGTATTCATTTATTTTGGGAAACAAAAATGCTTTTTAACCTATGGTTAAGGCTACAGAAGAATGGCCTTAAATGTCCGACTTCAGTTACATTCTTATGGCATAATCATATATTTCTAACTTAATCGCTGTCAGTCTGGGTAATGTTTTTCTAGTAATCAACTTCTTTATCCTTTCCACCTCTACATTAACCCTGAATACTTATGCCTGATGGATGGGCTTGTTTATTTTTAAGCTGATAGAATGTGTGTAAATATAGACAGAAGAATAAAAAAAACTGTCTGCACTGTCGTGGCAGAACACAGATGTGACAAATCAGAAATGGTGCTGGATTTGTGAGCACAAAGGAGCAGCTCAGCTTCAGGGGCCAACTAACAGGGCTTCAAGCACTTTCTCTCACTACCTGTTCCTGTCCTGTGTCCTGGAATGAGAGTGCAGTCAGGGATGGAAGAAGGGGAGAATGCAGAGGAGCAGGACTGTGTGTACACACTGTCATTGAGAAGTGGATTTTTCCTGTGAAATCCAGCACTGTGGCTGCTTTTTGTGTCCACATGGCAAGTCAAGGCTTCAGTCTTTGTCACTGGCCCAGTAATATCAAAAAGCTCAAGTGGTGGACTCAAGTACTGAGTGAACTGATGATTTTTATGAAATACTACAAATCATTTTAAAGCCCTTTCTGATGTTCAAGAATGCATCAAGCTATTTGTCCATACTCAAAGTGTTTTGTTTTGTTCCCTTGGTGAAGGATTTTATGAAGACATATGCTGTCTGGCCCTAAAATTTTGCTCACACAGCCTGTCAGAAATCAAAAAGAATGGCTGTAGGAAGAAGACACGATGGCAAAAGGGGAATTAGATAGATACCTTGAAATAATATGAGAAAGTTTTTTTACCACACTCATTTGCACAACTTCAAGCTTTAGTAATCCTTCTGAAAAGAAAAAAAAATCACAACAAAACTGATTTGCTGAATTGCTGACTTCTAGAGGTCATTGATTGCTGTTTCATTAGTTGCATACTATGTCTTGTCTGACATTTAGTATGGAGTATAAAACATTTTCAGATGCTCTGAAATATTAATGTGGAATATATCAAGAAGCATCTGCAAAATCTCAGGGTTCCATTTCAATACTGTAAAAGCAGTCAATGCGGCACAATGAACATTACTGTCTTGTCTAAGTTCACAGCTACAAGATGTTTCTGTAGACTGAAAGAGGGTCAATTTAGATTAGATATTAGGAAGAAATTCTGTACTGTGAGGATGGTGAGACACTGGCACAGGTTGCCCAGTGAAGCTGTGGATGCCCCGTCCCTGGGAGTGTTCAAAGCCAGACTGGATGGAGCTTGAGCAGCCTGGTCTGGTGGAAGGTGTCCCTGTCCATGGCAGAGGGATTGGAACTATATGATCTCTAAGGTAACTTTCAACCCAAACCATTCTATAATTCAACTAGTTTTCTGTAGTCATTATGTTTCAACTGCAACATGGGATCAGGAATAGTCCAACAACAGTTTGAAAACATTTTAGCTAAGTGAGAATTATGTTCAACTATAACTAATGTTACCATTGGATGATTCTTTCCACATGAGCTATTATTAACTAGAAAATGTGTTATTGAATTACCCTAACCCACTTATAATTGCAAATCGAATTCAGAGAAAGTTGTCAAATAAAATTATTACTTGTTATACACATAACTTATTTTCTACTTATTTTAGAGATAACCTGATCAAAACAGTGAAAGAGAAATCATCAGGTTAGAATTTAAAAATACTGGAATAAGTTTTATCCTGTGATACAACGTTTAGGCTTTTAACCAAGGAATTGGAGAATATGCATCTTATTTCCCTTTCTCCTTAAGAGTTCTTTATTCACCTCTCCCACTTTCCAAGCATCTCACTCCCCTGTTGATAGTGTACCACTAAGTGTAATAAGTGTAATACTATACTTATTACAGATATGAGGTCACTAAAGCACGACTGGACACAGGAAGGGATAACAGCCACCCTACGAAGTCAGTCTGTCTCAGTCACAATATTGATGTTTTATACTTCGTGCAGAGTAGGGTAGGAACATAGTGGTGAATGTGGGAACCTTTAAAAAGAGTAGAGGATTCAACCTTAGAGCTCTAACCAAATGCTGTGACCTAACTGCAGTTTTACAGTCTATTGTGACACTTTTCATTACATCACAGCTGAGGCTGATGACTCATATTCAGATGAAACAATTTGTTGATGGACAGGTGAAAACAGTTCAATTTTTTTTATGTTAAAGAAAGAAAAACATAACCTTTTTGTCTTTCCCCCCCACACACACTGATTTTCAATTTTAGGAGATCTACCAAAAATTATTCTTTTTACTGTGAACATTTATATAATTGGTGTCTTCCCTGACATACAAGAGTAGGGGAGGTGATCATGAAGAGAGCTGCGCTCAGGAATGAACAATTACCTTTAGTCCAAGAACAGAGAAACAGTCATAAGGAAGACTGAGATTGCAGCTTAAATTATCTAAGGAAGTTAGCAGGAAAAAGTGAGAGTATGCTGTAACTTCTGGCTTGTGTCTCCAATGCTCTAATCCATATACTACTCACCAGAGTTCTTATTCTATTGTCAGTAATATAACTGCAAAAGGATTTTGTCAAACAGATTAACAACATTACTAATTAACATAATTTGTATTATATTTGTATTACCACAGCTCCCATCAGAACAAGATCATCTTATCATCCTAACTGTACAAACAAATGCTTCTGATCTGTAGAGCTAGCAGCCTGGATTCAGACAGAATAAACAAATAAGATAAATGGAAAGACTGGAGAAGAGAACAGGAGGGAAAAAGCGATAAGAACACTTAATTGCATAGACCATGTACATGCCTAATTTCAGCTCTATTTATAAACTAGAACTAAACATGAGATATTAATGAGGTTAGTAATCCCTGCTGGCCAGCTGCATGGCTGTCAAAGGAAGGACAATTTGTCGTTAAGGAGAATATTCCTGCACCCCCCTGTGTTGCTGAGCGGTATTTTATAAATGCCATGGGATTTATAGAGTTACTTAATTCTGCTTTAAGAAGGCCTTACTTCCTTGAGTCAGCTATGCAAGGATAAAAGTCGTGCCTCTTATGGCTGCATGATGTCTTTCATCTCCTTTAACACTTAAAACAAATAAAGAAGTCCTTTACCACCTCACACTCTACATGGAGACCATTTGACATATTGGGATAGAAAGTATACTTGCAACACAAATAAGTTAAATGTTTTCTTATTTTTACTGACAGGAATTTTCATAATTTCTGTTTTAGTAGTAATAAAACCTGTTATAATATGCAGATATTTTACATAGAGTCACAGAATCATAGAATATTTTGGGTTGGAAGGGACCTTAAAGATCATCTAGTTCCAGTCCCCCTGCCGTGGGCAGGAACACCTTCCACTAGACCAAGTTGCTCAGAACTACTTCCAATCTGGCCTCGAGTACCTCCAGGGATGGGGCATCCACAACCTCACCACCCTCACAGTGAAGAATTTTTTTTCCCGTATCTAGTCTAAACCTGGTCTCTTTCAGTGTGAAGCCATTTCCCCTTGTCCTGTCACCACTTGCTCTTGTAAAAAGTCCCTCTCCATCTTTCTTGCAGGCTCCCTTCCGGTACTGGAAGGCTACAGTTAAGTCACCCCAAAGCCTTCTGTTTTTTAGTCTGAACAATCCCAATTGTCTCAATCTTTCCTGATAGGATAGGTGCTCAATCCCTCAAATCTTCTTGATGGCCTCCTCTGGACTTGCTCCAAGAGGTCTGTGTCTTTCTTGTGCTGGGGACCCCAGACCTTTGCACAGTTCTCCAGATGGGATCTCACCAGAGCAGAGCAGAGGGACAGAATCCCCTCTCTCAACCTGCTGCCCGCACTGCTTTGGATGCATCCCAGGACACAACTGGTTTTCTAGGCTGTGAGTGCACATTGCTGGGTCATGTCCAGCCTCTCATCCACCAGCATCCCCAAGTCCCTCTCAACAGGGCTGCTCTCCATCTGTTCATACCCCAGCCTGTGTTGGTACTGGGTTTTACTCTGACCTTGGTGCAGCACCTTGCACTTGATCTTATTAAACCTCATGAGTTTACCGTAGGCCCACTTCTTGAGCTTGTCCAGGGCCCTCTGGATGGCATCCCCATCCCTCAGGTCTGTCGACTGCACCACACAGCTAGGTGTCATCAGCAAACTTGCTGAGGGTGCACTCAATCCTTTCATCGATGTCGTTAACGAAGATATTAAATAACACAGGTCCCAGTACAGGTCCCTGAGGGACACCACTTGTGACTGATGCTCATTAGGATCTAAGCCATTGACCATCACCCTCTGATAGTTTATTACTACAGTAATAAACACATTTCAGTAATAAAACCTTTGGATTAAGATCAACAAGTCTTGTCCCTTCTTCTCTGCCTCTTGAAGCTTAATCTTGACTTAAAAGACTGTGATTGCTCCTATGGCATTGAGATTTGCTGTTAATATGTTGCTCCATGCAATTTTCCCCTTTCTCTATGTTGCTCTGCCCCAGGCACAGATGTGCAGCCACCCCCAGGCTGACACTTCCACTCCCAGGGAACAGCGAGCAGTGGTGATGGGGCTGGTGGATGTTGTAGAGCCTTCATGTACACAGGAAACACACACATGTGCCTGGCTGAATACTTTCCTGACGGGTAATTCTGCCTCCAGATTGCCACAGCTACCTCTGTGCTGATTCTGGGAGACAGATCTCTCCTCTGCTTTAGTTCACACAAACCAGAACCTGAACATAGGGAGAAATTACGTTGTTACCAGTAGCACCCAAAGGCAGCACCCAAAATCTCTCATCTTTTGCTCCACCCTTCCCTCGTTTCCTCATTCAGTGGTTTTGAATTGTTTTCTAGGCTGGTATAAATAAGACAAACCTCTTCACGATATTCTTTATTGGTAAGATTCTCACATCCTGTGAACTGTCTGTACAGGGAAAGATCAACTCAGAAAAAGGGGGATTGTTTGTACTTTACGAGAAAAGCTCATAAGTTGGTAGATGGGCAGTGAATTCACAGGTAGAAAGAATATGTGTAGGAACTGCAATCTCTCTCCATCATGTGGGAAGGGGCTGCATGGCCCTTCTCCTGATTAAGCAGTGACTGGCACTGGGACACCATCAGTGGCTCAAGAAAGCCATAAAACACAAGCTGTTGTGAGCAGCCCCAAGGAGATAATGAATATGAACTTGTCCTGTTCTTACACTGAAAGGGTTTTGCTGCTGGTCAGATACCAGGCTAGACAAATCTTTGGTCTGAATAGAGCTGTCCTGTCATTTCTATGATCTTGTCAACTGTCGTCCTGTATTCTTGTATTAGGGGAATCAACTCTAATCAAAAAACTGGCCTCATCATCTATCTTACTTCTCTATCCTCCACTCTCTTATCATGCACTTCTCTTTCATCTTCAAGCTTTTAGGCAACCTTAATATTTATTTTCTGTCTTTGTTTTCACACTACCTCAGGTCCCTTTGGGATAAAATGAGAAAATTCTATGAGAAAGCCTTTTCTCAGGCTATTTACAGCTTATCCATAAGCAGAAAGAACTTGAAAAAATCATAAAAACCCAGTTCTCACAAGACTGTCCAACCCAATTTTGCAGAAAAAAGTGATTCAAATAGCTTCAAAAACTATCCAGACTTTTGGGTGGTCCTCAGTCCTGAACTTTTTCAATGTCTGTATTTAACATCGCTGTTAGGACATCAAGATTTGTTTGTTTATTGGCTTACCTGCATGAAAATAGATTTTATCTTTCTTTTTTAACACAGTGAATTCTAAAGTCAATGAAGCCAGGTAGGTGCCTAATTTATGTGCATTTCATCCTCTTCTAGAGCCATCAGAGATGACACATTGGACTTGGCCTTCTGATTTAGGCAGCTGTTACATACCTAAGGTTTAGAGTGTTAAATATTCCCTTCAGTCTCAAAGTAGAAAACACCTTGCCGCAAAACAGAGAATTCACTGTGGAAAGTCACAATACTGTGGTTGCACTCAACATTGAAACTTGCTTTTCAGGCCATAAGCAAAGTTAGTTGTGAAAAAAAGAGACAGTTTTCAAGCTTCTACATAGTGGCTTTCCAGACAGATGGCTCAGAAGCTGTCCAGAAGGTGAGAAGAGTGCTCAGTTTTATATTTCATGCCTTGCCTGGAAGCTGAAAGGGAATTGGTACTGGAGAGGATCCAGTATGGATAAGTGCTTTAGCTCCCATGTTTTCCCTAACAAGAAATGTATCAGATGTAACAAGAAGAGATCCAACAGGGTTGTACAGTCCTTGAGGCACAATGTTGGTGTCAGTAAATTCAGTGGCAGAACTCCCATTGACTTTAGCTGGAGTCAGGTTTTTCTCAGAAAATTTTGTCAAGAAAGACCTTTTTCCCTGAGTTCTTTAAAGAACAAACATAACTTATTTTACAGAAATTTGGAGCAGCGATTTGATTCTAAGTAGAGTCCAAATCTGTCCACAGACAAGAAAATCAATAAAAATGAGTTTTTGCTCCTAAGTTTGAAGCAGGGGTATTGCTGCCTACTCAGTAGTGTTGAGGTTCTTTTAACTGAATTAACTGTGGTATGAAAGACCTTAAAAAAGGTTGATTTACCATACTGAGAAGCAGCCTTCAATCACATATCTACAAAGGATTAGGAAGGAGAACTGAATGGGCTATTAACCTTATGGGAGAAGTCTCTAGCTCTATAACAAAACGATGGAATGGAAAACAGCAGTGAAGCTGATGAATTTCAGGGTTTTCAGAGTGGTGGAATTACAAGATCCTCTGTGGAGTGGAGTGCATTATTTCCTATATACAGAACTCAGGCTGAAACAAAATTACTTTTTGGGTTACAACTCACAACTTATGTATTTGCAGCAAAACTATAGCTGCCAACTATCTCAGCAAGACAAACACATCACTTGTGTGGATGTTTCTTTTTGTTTATGGCATAGTAAAATGACTTGCTGAGCTAAGTCCTCAAACTGTCTCTTTGCATATTATGAATATCTCGGGGAAAAAAGTGACGATCAAGGGAGCCGGGCAGTGAAAGAAGAAGTAAATAGGCTGGAAAAGGGTAAGTGTTTGTGAAGATCTTCAATTGCAGATACAGCTAGAAGAGAGAAAGGTGGGCAGATTCAATGGAAATCCATTGAGAATTAATGGCATGTTCCAACTGCCTTTTTTTCCCCCTCCTTCTGAGTAATTAGAATTGCCCTGGTAAAACAGACAGCCAATTCAGGATACAGGCAGGAATTTCCCAATGGTGGGTGGGATTTGGATGCAGTGGTGGGGAAGGGAGAAATGGCAAGCGGTGAGGCATTTTGTGGTGAGGAGGGAATGTAAGGCCAGTATGGGTGATGTCAATTAATTGTGAAAAGTTGGCGCAGAAACAAGGGGGTCATGGAAATCTTAGTTTGCATGCACATATCCATACGAACATAGCCATTGCTTCACTCAAGAGGTGACTTAATTGTGTTTGCTCTTATGCTCACCCAAGAGAAATCCTTGTCTGAATGATACAAATGTCTGTCCTGCTCTGTTTATAGTACTTTCAGTCAAAAATAGTCAGGCCAGGAGGGAGTCATTTAAGGAAAGCAGTTTGCTCATGAAAATGTCTTTTTTTCCTATTGGTATATAATTAGTGTATACACCCACGCGCTTACATGTGCAAAGTCACATCTCACAGACCAGTTTTTTCCTAAAGACCCTCAGTAAAGAAACTACTCGTAATACTTTCTCACAGCTTTGCTTACTAGCAGTGTTTGGAACAAAGATCCCAGCTCAAAGTCCACTGGAGTCTATGGAAAGATGCCCATTGACTTCACTGAGATTTGGATCAGGTCCCAATTCTTTCCTCATTTAGAAGTTGTAAAATAGGCTGCAATTTCTCATCTGTAGATGCTGGACTAACTGGGCCTGAAACTAAGTGCACACAGAAGTTTCACATAGGCAAGGCTGTACCTTGCAAATGAGTCTTTTGTTTCTGTCTGCTCACGGATCACTGAGTTCTTCAAAGTCAGACAAACAAATAACGCTTCTAGTCATTGGGTTTTTCCGTCCTTACAGGGTTTGGCGGCTTTCTGAATTGTTATCTGCAAGATGTAACCATCCTTGTGGTCATGCCAGAAGATACAAATTTAGTCTTCTGCAACAATGAAAACTAGTGGGTTTTTTTGAAATTGTAGGAACATGTAGGACCATGTAGGAATAAGAAATATGTTTTGAAGAAAATTTTTCAGATTCTCTTCCGCAAAATAGATATTCTTCATTTCTCCAGTAGGCTTGAATAAAAAGAAACATCTGTGGTTTAGTCTTGGCATTAGCAGACAAATTTCTTCCTAACATATTGTCTTTTTCAAAGAGGTTTTATAAACGATTTTAAATGAATGACTAGTGGAAGCTTTTGCACAATGAGGGTTGAATTGACTGTGCTGTGTCTAAACCCCTTCTTGAAAATTAATTAACTACCCTCATACTTTCTTCTTTTTCCCAGGCTTATTTTAATTTTTTTACTGCAATAGTAATCCAGCACAAGAGGTTTTTGTTTTGAGACACTAAAATTACTACTCTTGCTCATGACAAGGAGCATGAAACTAGATGATCTTTAAGGTCGCTTCCAACCAAACCCATTTTATGAACAGGTATGAATTAGAATAATAGGCTAGATCCTGTTTTTCATATATGAAGAGATCTGCATTATTTTGAAGTTTTTTTTAGCATCGGTGAGAGTTTTTCTGTTGATTTCAACATGACTTTCATTGATTTGAGGCACAGGAGAAGGGCTGATAGGGGGCAAAGGTAGTTTTAAGCTAGATGATAGCACTCTCTTATGCCTGTACCAGAGGAATCTTTTCCAAGTCTACTGTTTTATGCAGTAATACACTACTAAAGTGGCATAATTTTGTGGGTGGCATAAGATTTATGATATCCTTAATTATTAATTTACTCAAGTGTTTAGGGTTTGCTCTTAATGTGACAGATGTACACACTTGTCAGGGCACCAGCTGAAGTGGCTTTTTTTTTTTAAGCAAGGTTATTTACTTCTGGAAAAAACCCAGATGTAGACAGTTATCTATTCTTTTTCAGTTTAAATTTCATTCAGACTAATAAGCGAGTTTGTTTAATTTTCTTATCTTCATTATACTTTGATGACAACTTAATTATTTGAGAAAAATTAATGATTCCTCCACTTCCCTGTGTTAAACATGAGAAGAGCATTACGCGCTAATTATAAGGAGGAACTACAGCTGACGTCAACAGAATTTGTGTGACTGCACACATTATAAATGAAATCAGATTATACAACAGCTTGAAAACAGTCTAAGAAATAACTTTTTGAATGCCATGTTAAAGCACATGCTGACTCACATTCATTTAATTCAAGAATCTCTACACAAACAGTGTTCTTGTCTACTGACTTTTGCGTAGCCTGGAAAATGCAAATGAGCTGATTTCCATGCTAGTTCTGCCCAAATGTAGTGATTCCTATTCAAATATGTCAAATGTACTCTGGTCAGAAATTGGCTTAAACTGCAATGAAGTCTGAATTAGAGTCTGAAGAGCTCAGGGCAGTAGTCACATCTGTAGTCACTGTGTGTGTACAAAAAGAGAAAGAACAGGAAGGGAACTCATCACCAGCTCCAGGACTTGGAAAAACAGGAGATATCCAATATCCTTCTTGTTGTGCACAAGAGCCCATTTTAATGATTTGTGATCAATTAAAGAACACCCATGCTTTTAATCTTGGGTTGCATGTATCCCACTCCTTTGTGGGTGTAATGGATATTCTATTTTTGTAAAACTACAACATGAGCATGATTGAGCTATGGATTAGGAGAGATCCTGCAGACAAGAAGGGCAAGAAGAAGAAAATGGTGAACTCATTTCTAGGATAAAGAATTACTTAAAGGGGGCAAGAACAAAACAAAATTTCTCCATTAGTACTTATGATTTCATAATCTCATAACCACACACCAGCAGTGTTTGTGGCAGACTCCAGCACCAGTACAGATATTAATCTGTGCAGACATATGGGAGTAGACTTTTCTAAAGCCCCGATCTGTAAGCTGAAAGAAAGATCACCACTAATATATGTTCAAAGCATAGATGGTAACTGTCTATAAATGGTAGATGGTAATTAATCTTCTTTATGTAAAACCTTTATTGTCATTAGCACACTGACATTCACGATTCTGCAGATTAGTATGTTGGTAAGAGTGTGGTAGAATCAAGTTGATGTCCACCGAGGATCACCCACCTCCTACTGGACTCATTCAAGAAAATGGACCTTAAATTGTCCATTAAGAAAACACCATTTGCCATTTGCACAAATCATTGGTGTCACTGTCAAGATTATATTGGAAGCTTGTTTTAGCAGTACTTATTATTATTCATTATATTTAAGATAACATCAGGGACTTTTGTTTTCTCAGGCTTTTTAGAGAAAGGTTTTCTTTTTTTGCTGCTGCTGTCTATATTTTTTTGTGCCTGAAGAGGATTTACTTTGGTAGACTTTGAAATTGCCTATGAATTTGATATGGTAATTCACTCTGTAAAAACTGATACTTTATTCCAAAACAACTTGGATTTTACGTTTGGTATACATTTTTTTTAATTAAACTGCCAAAGAAGATTATATTCCTACTCTGCAAAGCTGTTAAATATCGAAAACCAGAAATCTCTGGTGCATTCATGCTGTTGATACAGTGGATCCTGGCTGCAGGTAAGCAGACTGAATTTGTGTAACTGAAAATTTAGGGCCATATACTTGATATTGCATCTTCATGTCATAGATCAGAGTGAGGGGGAAAAGAAATCATCCCACTGAACACAGACCCTGCTGTCAGGGGCTGAGGTGTCTCACTTTAGCCTCAAGCATGAACAACTCTTAGGAATTAGAAAATGTGAATGGAAATATTGTAATCTTTCTTGGAATATATGCCTTGAGAGTGTCAAAGCAGTGGGGATTTTCCTGAGTTTATAGATTGTTCCTGTTCCCTGCACTTACCTGCCAATAATACACAGTAAATGCTGGGACAATAGTATTCTTTTAATATTTCCTCTGATCCTATGATAAGCTTCATACTCACAATTAAAGGGAGGGAAAACTGTATTTATCTTTACTCTCCTCTGTAAAAATAAAGAAGTTTCCTGGTATGGAAAGAGATAAAATCACTTGGCAGAAGGACTTCTAATTCACACTGGACAAAGTAAAGACAGTATTAGAAATATCAACAAGTAATGGCTGAGGAAATTCCTTAACTCTGATGATATTTTCCCAGACTTCTAGTAACAAAATACTGATTATAGACTGATTCACTGAGTTGCAAAATCCTCCAGGACTTCAGAATAGTATGATAACATAAAGGTGATGATATAAATATATTTTATCTATATCATTTGATGCAAAATATGTATCTATATCTTGTCAACCTATATCCTTTCATACATACACACTCCAGGCAGGACAAGACCACACATATCACCCCTGTGCATACAAAGCTGTTTCTGTATAATTTTTAGGACAAATAGCTTTGCCTTTTATCTGAGTGTATTCAAGACATCAAAGACAAAGTTGGGGACCATAAGTAGAGATAAGTTAATCTAGGTGGGAAAAAGGAAAAATCTGGGGAAAAGGTTTCTTGTTGACAGAAAAGGCAAGGCATTGCAAAATTATTAAACTGCAACAAAACAAGTGAAATATAAGTGTGTCTAATTTAATCTTACTACAATTACCCTTTTTTTTTCTCACTTGGTAACTTTGATGAAGCCACCTGGAGCACCAAAGTTTATCATTTTCTCCAGGTATATAATTTGAGCAAATAAAAACACATAATAGTTCCTAATTACCTGTTCTCTGTACATTGGAGCAGATTCAGCTGGAGCAGTTTGCAGCACTACTGAGCAGCTTGTACCTTTGTGGGGAGGACATTTTCCTAAAAGATGGGTGCAGAGCTGTTGAGATGAAAATACACTCGAATTTCTTTCTCTCATTAGGGGCTGTGTGTCCTGTAGTACAAAGGTGTAAAAGTAGGGAAAGTTCCTATGTTTTGAGAAGAAAAAACATAGGAAAAAAAAAGGGGAAAAAAAAGGAAGAGAGACCTATACGTACTGCTTCAAAGAATGGTTGCAGACTATAGAACTCAAGTTCAACATCTCTGTACAGCGCTCTGTACAGAAAAATTCTGCAAGGTGGGTTTTGTTTCATATGTAGCCTCAGAGCTTACTCTTGGTTTGGTCAAGTGGTCTCTATGTTGTGTGACAAGAGCTGGGTATCCATCCTCAGGTACAGCACGATGATGAGTGCAGTGGATTCTATTCTGGAATCAGATGTTAGCAGTTCAAAATTAAAGCATCTAATTATTGAGTTCCTGAATCTTGAGATGTATCTCTAAAACTTTGGTTTCTGAATATTTTCTTATCCAAGAAGGTGTGAAGAAATAAGGCCAGCCAACAGGAGACTGAGGCAAAAATAAATTGCCATTTAAGGTTGTAATAATTTGCTGTGTGGCGAAAATGAACTTCAGTAAAGGACATTCAGGAATTCCCAGGATCTGATGGGCTCTAGTTCTTGTTCTCTACTGAAACCAATCCAGTATGCCAACCATACCCCTTCAATCCAGTTTCCACTATATTTGACCCTTAAATGTTGTCCTCTACAATGTTTCACATGTGAATAGCAACTTACAAGTGTTTTGTTGAAAGATTACCATCTTGCTAGCACTGGCAGTCAGTCTCTATTTATCCTTCCAGCAACATACAATCTTTAAAAGTTCCCATAGCTACCTGATATTTATAGGCACATTTATTACCCAAAACATAATTTTACTTGCAGGAAGGCACACAAATGCCCTGCATTGCAGAATGCCTGGTTTTGTTGTTTGTTTTTTTTTTGTCCACTCCAATATTTCTCTGAATTTATTAATCTTATATGGGATTCACTTCACCTAAGAGGAAAATATTTGAGTGAAATGCTTTGAGCCACCTTTCCCCAGCAATTTATAGAAACAGACACCTGGGAAAAAGCAATTCATTCCAACAGTCTATGTTTTTCTCTTCAGGAGGAGCCTTTGAACCACCACTGAGATGGAGGGTGCTTATATGCCCTGCCTACCTTTTAAATGGTGATTAATAAGTGAGAGGGACTCTAGACTGCTAATTTACAGAAACACTTCATACCTTCTAGGTAGTATTCTGACCAATATCAAAATCACATCTAGCTTCTGATTACAAGGATTTATCCTACTTTTTTTTTTCTTAACATAAAATCTTGGCTCTGAGAACTCAATTTTTGTAAACAAGAATGTTTTAATATAAGTAAAACCTCAGTGATTTTAATTTATTTGCACAAACTTGCAATACTAACAGTCTATTCTGTTGTTATCTGTGTTTTGTGCTCAACTCCAATTCACAGTGTTGTCAGAGTAGTGTGACCTATTCCTCTATTTTTAAATGTGAAAACACCTATACCAAAATCTTACTATTTTGGATAAAAGCGTTTTTTTCAGCATAGGAGTATTACCTCAAATGTGGGGCACAGCAAGGACCAGACATGCATGTAAATGAAGCAGAATTCCATTCCAGACAATGGAAAATTAAAAAAAAAAAAAAAAAAGAAATCCTGTGTTAAGCATATCTGGCCCTCTATTTGTCCAAAACCTGTTAAGAAAAAAGTAAGAGATTTCATGACCACCCCAAAATCTTCTCCAGTGATAATGCTAATATAAATCTCAGCAGTCCTACAAATGAAAAGAGGACTGGACTCTATCCAGACACAGACCTCAGCACCAGCATGCTGAGACCTCACTTAGTATGGCAAGAGAGAGGATGTTTTAATTTTCTCATTCTGTTGCATTTAGGGGAGCAAACTTCCTATCTGCAAAAGTCAAAGAAGTAGATGGATTTCAATCACAATTTACAACAATGGCATTAATACGAATTACTCTGTTGCTTCTGCACCAAACCACAGCTGTACTGCTACTTACGCCCTGTGTAAGGAAGGAAGAAATAGCCTGAATCCTCCTGGGAAGTTTCTGGACATTCTGATTTACATGGGAAATTCAGTGACCGAATCAAAACCCTGAATAGTTCTTGCTTTCCTTTTGTTGTTTTTTTTTCTTCTTTATTTTCTTAAATTTAAATTTTGGCCTCTATTTTGTGAGCACAAAGATTGTGGACATGTTGTGCTTCTACATTCCCCTTGGGCTATATTTTCCAATGTACAGGGCTGCATGTCCTGGGACTCACAAAATCTCTGACCAGGCAAGCAGTGATATAACTCAGGTTTTTGCTATTAGGTAAGGACTACTACAGTGGATTTTTGTTACTTTTCTAAGTGCTGTTGTTAACTACTACTGGAGGATTAGGGTATCCAGTTCTCATTTTGCTGTTTTACAAATCCACCAATGCTTCGTAGTAAATCTATCCATTTCAAATCCCTGAATACTCTCAATCTTCAACAGAAAACAGATCAAGCAAGATCTTCTGCTACCAAGACTGTATTAACTAAACGGACTGTGATGCACCTTGTCAAAAAGCAGGAAAAATAAAATAAATACCCAAAACATTGACTGAATTCGGCTCTTGATGCATCCTGATGTAAACCAAAGGGAATAGATATGGACCTTTCTTGCACTTAGAGTAAGTAAACTTCATTTGGGTGCTACGTTTTGAGATATATAAAAATATTTTTTTTGAAGGAGGTTTATAAGAAGATTACAGATTTTGCCATATTGATGCAAATGTAGAAAGTCAAGAGTTCTAGGACACACAGCAGAAAGACAAAGCTTCTAAAGCTCTTGACTTCTGCCAGTTGCCAGTGGACAATATAGGATGCATGAATATGTTTCTTTTTCTTAACACTCTTCATACCCCTCTTTGAGGGAAACACAAACACAAAGAACATGAATAAAGTTTCTAGTGTCTTTCATTTTTCCACTCCTCAGAAACTGGGCAAGCTTTCAGCCTGCCTATTACTAACTTTAGCTTGTTTAGTTGCTTTCTTGTACCCATTTAACCAATTCTTCATGTCAAACGCTTCATGCTGACTCCAGAGCTGGCACATCAGAAAATATTTACTTCTTCCATATCTTTAGTTATTGTTTAGTCTTAACTATTATTTTCAAAATCATAATATACAGGAGATGGACTAGTCTCTCCCCATCAAAATGTAAGATTTACATGAGAATATGCATAAAGCATATCCAGTAAGCAATTTAGGAAGTAGACTACTGTTGATTTCCCCCCCCTCCAAATATTTGTTTGCTTGGATATGAGAACTACCCTGAACTTCATCATCTACTTATTAAGGTCAAGTTCCTTCAGAGAGCTGCACAAGGACATCCTGTATCAACTCATGAGATTCCATCAGCATGGTTTGTTTTGTAGCCTAGGATTAATGATTTTCTAGGCTAAGCAGCTCGGAATGTCTTCAAGATTCCTCTGTGCTATGCACTGAAATCTATACATAAAGATATAGTACAAATAATCTATCATACACCTTCTTTTGTTTAAACTTCATTTAGATGCTTTTTTTTTTTTTAAGACAAAAACCAGGATTTTGATTTCAGAAAGCCTAGAATGTTAGTTGTGTGAGAAAAATCCTTTTGCAAATTTTTTGCTGAAAGAGGAAGCTCTATTCAATGTACAGAAAAATTGGCCCAAAGCTACATAATGATATTGCAAAGCAAAACAATTTGTTTCCTTTTGTCTGTGAACCTTCAATATTGGAGCACGTAGCAGAATTTTGGAGGAGATATCCAAATGTTGATTAATCTCTTAAAAAAAAAAGAAATATAAGAACTTATTTTAGTTCCTAATATTAATTCCCAATGCGTACTCTAACATATATATAAAAATTAAAAAAAAAATAAATCTTTTTTTTCCTGGAACTGTGACTTTGATCAGCCCTCATAGTAACTTATCTGAATCAATTTATCTTCTTCTAATCTATACTATCTGAATTTATATATGAAAAAACACGATGGCGGGGTTGCTGCTGAAGGAAAAAGATTGACTCATTTATCTCTAAGAACCATTCCTGACCCAGGCCCCACCTGTCAAGGCCACAGTCTTCAGAGAATTGCACAAGTTGATCAGGAAATTACGAACCGATTGCAATAGAAATATGGTAGGGATAGCCATGGTAGCTCAACAACATTTTGGAAATTTCTTTTGCTGGCTGAACTGCCATTTCTTCCTTCAAATTCCTCTCTCTCACTTCACTTTAAAAAAAGCTTAATGGAAAAGACAATAGTAATAACAGAATTCACTCAACTGAGAACTAATATTTTCACAGAGAAAAAACAAAAAAATATTATCAGGAAAAAAGAAAAACTTTTTAAAGACGCCCTTTGTGGCAACCTCAATCATAAAATAAACTGTAATATCAAGAATGAGAAAATGAATTTTCAATCAAATAAATAAATAAAAAATGCATATCATGTCTTTCCAGATTGGAAAAGGGCAGATTGAAAAAGTAATCCTTTCACATTCAACTCATATAGCACAAGAGAAAAAGGATGCATCCTGACAGATTTATGGTCTAAAAGCACTGAGAATTTCCACACTTTTCAAGGCTAATCACGTTCAGAAGGGACTTAGCTTTGGAGCAGGATATATATATTTATAGATATTCCATAATCCTTCCAGTACTAAGAAGTGAAACACTAGACTACATTTTTATTTTTTTTTTAAGCAAAGAAAGAACTGATGCACTTAGGGCTGGCAGCAGTAACATAGAGACACAGAGCCCCAAAGAAAGCAGAAACAAGATCTCTTGTTTCATAGGCAGCAAACAGGTGATTCAGCCGCAGCTCTGGGTGCAGGTCTACGTAAATGTAATGCTTGAGTGGCTCCAGAAGAGGCTGTGGCACCACCTCAGACTTAGTCCAACATAATTAAAAGCAAGATTGTGCTCATCTACTTTGTGATAAATGAGATACAAATGTTTCATAGAATCATAGGAATCATAGAAAGGCTTGGATTGGAAGGGACCTTAAAGATCATCTAGTTCCAACCCCCCACCATGGGCAGGGCTGACAGCCAACAGGCCAGGTTGGATGGCCATCAAAGCTGGCCTTGAGCAATGTCAGGGATGGGGCATCCACAGCTTCTCTGGGTAAAGAGAGAAGTTGTATTTCATCACATAGCAGTGTGCTGGTATAGATGGATCTGACTTTCTGAAGCACTTCTATTGCTGCTCTGACCTGGCTGGACAAAAATCTTCTTCCAGGCTGAGAATCATCTTAGGAGGGTGTACTCCAGCAGGTCATTGTTGTAGCTGGCCCAAGCCAGGCCTGGGCTTGTCTGCGTTACACTCACAGACCTGATTTCAGCCCACAGTGCCAGCTCAGGGCCTCTCAGCAATGCAGTCACCATTTCATTTTAATTTTCCAGCTCCAAGACTGAGGAACGAGGACTCATACTTGTTGATTCCTGCTGAAAAGAAAGGGAAGGAAGCGTGATCAAATCCAAGTCAGAGATCAGTAGCAACATAAAGAACAGCCACAGAGTTGCCTGCCAGCAAGTGAAGGTGGAAGTATTGGCTGTACTTCTGGTGGAAGGAGAAGGGCTTACCAACACCCCCTGCTCCTGACATGTACCCAGCAGTGCCCTGTCAGTACAGCAGTGGCTGCAGCTTTTCAGGGGTCAAAGGCAAAAGAAGTAAGTTGTGGTCCCACAGTGTCTTTAGAGGACTGTGGCTTCACCTGTGCCATTCTGCAATGAACTGGTCTGTGTCTCCTGATGTATCCCATCCACCAGCTGAGTGGCTCTGCAGGCTCAGGCACTCGTGCTTTATCACTTTGCCAGCAAAAACAACTCTTCTCGGCTGCAAGTGGGGAGAGGGGAGGGAGAGTGAGTTTGTCATGTCCAAAAATACTTCTTCAGAAGGATAAGCAAATCCCAATGACTTTTGAAAATTAGTACTGCATATGGCAAATAGGAAAAACTAAGAACTTTCAATAGGCATTCCAAAGTGCCACTTACCACTATAATTCAAGTAGCAATTCAATTTTCCAAGGTCTAAATTCAGCATGATGTGTAAAAAAGACACAATTCAAAAGACGTATGAATTAAATGGAAAAGCAAGCCTGTGTGATTCATTCCAACAGCATCATCAGCTTTATAAATGCAGGTTCAAAATACCCAAGGTCAATATATCCCAGTTATGAAAGTTAAAGGAAACTAAATTTGTGAAAATCAACAGTGACTTCAGAGCTGTAATGAGCAAAAGATAACAGCTCCTTTTTTTCCCCAAGGCACGAAAGGTAACTATAACTGCAAAGATCTGAGTGTCAAAATATTCAGTGATTTGGGTTTTGTCTGAATCTGGATTCTCCCATGCAATCAAAAAAAAGAGCTAGGAATAAAAGAAAAAAATCTTTTCTATTACCATTTCTTTATTCCATTTATGATCTCTAAGGTTTCCCAAACCTCTCTGTGCTGCAAGTTACTTTCATTGACCCTTTTCCATGTTTTTCTGTCAGGCAGTGATAGTCCCTATAGCTTCATTCTTAGCACATGCTGGAATTATGGAATTTTAGGATAAATCTATGAATTTGTTATAAACTAATCTCTGCTCAATATTTGCTATTTTTCAAAACCACTGAAGACATCCATATGTGAATTTAGAAATTATATTGGAAGCAAAGATTAGTTTGGTCTTGAGTTACTAAATTTGCAGTGACCGTATTTCTTTTGATTTAATGAATGATGCAACTGACTTCCCAGTTCATAGTAGAGTATTCATCTGATTATTTCCTATATCGACATGAAAGTAAATTGTCTTAACACTCATTGCCCTTAAATACAATGGAAAATTACAAAATATTTGGTGTTCTTCATTGTTTTTATTACTGCTTATTAACTCTCCTTTTCTTACAGTACTGTTTAGTTTGCCTGTTACCTGACTGTCCTAAATAGGAGCTGTATCATTGGTAAAACACAAGTAATGTTCTGCTGTTGGATCACTCTGTTATCACTTTGTCTGACTCCATCTTAAAAACATATATTCAGTGCCAAATCCCACACTGTGAGAACCTCTCTGACATCTGTCTTGCTTTTATCAATATTCTGTCTACTTCACCTGTGCAAGATATGCCCTGTTATAAAACCCTTATATCATATTTAATTTCTTTTTGCTTATACAGTATTCCAAGAAGGAGGCTATCAAATATTTTCTTAAAAATTGTAGTGCCTATTTTAAGTGTTTGTTTGATATATCTCTAATACAGTCTTCTATGGCTGAAAATGTGTTCAAAGACTGGTTAAGACCAACTCTGCTCTTGCTAAGCTTTATTTCAATTCCTTTTTAAGATGCATATGTCACTTATTAATTGTGTTGTTGAACTTTTCCCAGGTTAAACTTCATAATTTATTTAGCCCTTATAACTTAATATTAAACATTATACATATATTATAGATATAATTTAATATTATAGATTAATGTAGTAGGCCTTGTAAGTAAGCCTACTAGCACATCTTCCAACATTTGTATCAATTTCCTTACTATTCACATAAATCCTCTTGGATTTTTCTGTACTGCTTTTATTGACAGGATTTTTATTGATTTTTCTTCACATGGAAGAGTTGTGAGCTTGTTGGAGTTTTTTAAAATGTTTCTTGAAAAAGTGTATTTTGGCTGATTTCCTTTTGTTGATAGATCTCTGTATTTACCCATGCTGAGGGATTACCTCTCCGGAAAATGTATTTTTTCCAGAATTTATGATACTGTCATAGAGAAAGGGCTTCAAGATGTCCATGTTGATGGCCTATGATAAGTCAAGCCTTTCTGCATGTGAACTCTTCAGTTCAGTTTGAAATTGCTGTGGTAGATAGCACAAGTCTTAGTCTTCTGTGGTCAAATTTCTCTTTTATTTTTCAGAGTTGGTTTTTTTCTTATGTTTCATCTGCTTTCTTATCACATATAGTTTATTATATTTGGTTCTGAGGATTAGGACTGTGGCATAGCCAGATATTCTTGTAAGTTTTTTCCAATACATATATGGTACCTGGTAGCTCTGTTGGGAGAATTCCAAATTACTTCATGGATTTCTTCATGAGGAAATATAATTCATGAGCTCCCATGCCAGAAACAATTCAGACGTCTATGCATCATTTTAGTTTGGAAATTCATGCTATATTTGTACATTTATTCTGAGTTGTTTTCCCAGCCACCAGGTCTGAAGTTCCTCATTAACTTACTCAATGTAGACTTATTTAAATAAGCTGGGGTTGGAGTTTATGTGAAAACAGGATAAGGTCTTGCCTAGATTGTTTCCTTAGTACAGATTTGTTTTTTCCTTCTTTTTATTTGTCAAAGTTTTTTTCTAATCTAAAAAAAAAGTTCCCCCAGAATTAGATTTAGATAGTCTTACAGAAATGGAATGAGACACTGTCAGCCAGTAAATATTTCTTTAAATTAATTATTTTCCCACCATACCTTTTCTAGTGCATGTTTTTTAATATAAGTAATAAAAAACACAATTTTTTTAACCGGGAGGTTCTCATATAATCAGACTGTGTGCTACTAAGAGGTGATGTATCCAGTTAGGTGTACCAGCTGTGTGGGGGTTTTTCCCAATAGAGCCTCACTGCATATTCTCACTCTGTCGAGTTGTGCTTAAACCTGCACACCAAACTTTAATCTCTACTTAGTCAGAGGAACCAATACTGCCAATTCTTTAAATAAAATGTAACTTTGATTTGAATTTAGAGGTAGATCTCACTTTCCTTCTAGCTAGTGACTTCTGAGGGACCTAGGCAGTTATAATCAGCAGTAGAAAGCAGGGCTGCCATTACCATAATTATGTTAATTTCAAATATTTCATAACTTTTTTTTAGCACAGTATTGTTGATATGAACTAGGAGTTAGTAGCACATGTTTTTATTTCTCTTATCTCCAGTGACCAATTTGTGTTTCATTTCCTGCTGTACATGACAAGAATATACTGCCGTGTATTCAATAGAGAGTTAAAGCAAGCAAGTGAAATTGGAAGGAGGCCTTTGGAATACACTTATGTTCACCATATGGTAAGAGTTATTATTATGCAGTTTACAAAGGTATTGGTTTAAGTTAGAACATTTAGAAAGGTCCCCCTAAAACTCTAGTTGCTTTTAAACAATTCTTCCAGATTCCTAATCCCTGAAAGATCTTTTGGATCATTAATCAAGACATGCTGGCTTTTGCCCTTCACATTTTTCTTCAGACTAATCCACAGAAACAAGCAAATAAATTACACATTAAAATTTATGAGTACAAATTTTTCCTTTCCTCTAAATAACGTGTGCGATTTTCCCTGGAGAAATTCCCTCCTGCATAAGAAATTAAAGCTTTCAAGCAAAGAATAGTTCCATTGTCAGGAAGAAAAACAGAACCATTGCCATAGCCATGCTATTTTCAAATATTTCATAATGTTGAATACTATATTGTTCATATGAATGAGGACTTAGCAGCGTATGCAACCATAGTTAGCTCCTGAAGGTTGTAGCACTGTAATACAGTATTAAAAAAAATATTCCTGGGTTAAATATTTTTTTCTGCCAGGAAGGAGACTTTGTAACAGTTTATTCTTTAAAGAAGCCTCACAAGGAGAAAAAAACCCCTCAAAGCAGCAAACTTTTCAGTTCTTTTGACCTCCTGGCAGCTGAAATCAACAAATGCGGAGCCTACGGACACTTTGATTTCCAGTCTAGATGATGAACTGCAATTGCAGGAGATTATTATCTGCTTAGAGGGAACAGACAGGCAAACCAGATGCCTGAATTGAGAAGGCTGTCTCAGTTCAGATGAAAATTTTCTTCAGTTTCTGAAGACTCATGAAAACTCAAGGATAGGTTGTTATTTTAGTCAAGAGTAACACTTTGAGGTCAAAATGGACCATTTGAAAATTAAAAAAATGTGAATGTAGGCATTTTAAACTCCTAAATAAATTAGCTCCAATACATTACCATGGTGTTTCCACTGTAGGTTATTTCAACATATTTATTAACATCATTTTTACATTTGAATGCTTTTCAAAACCAGATTATTTGTGCAGAAAAGTAAAGGCTTTATCTTGGCTTCCAAGAATATACTCAGTGCAGCTATCAGCTACACTATAAATACACATTTCTGCAAGAAAGAAAGTGTAATTGTCTAATGCCAGTGAAACTGATGGTTAGAAGACAGCTATTTTCTTGGGTCACATCAAGATGGAGCCCTGATTAGTTCTATATTAAGCTGAGTTGCTTTATTGTATCCAACATCTGAGTCAAGCAGGCCTTAGTTTTAGCACAATGTATGTAATAATGTTATTGATGTATTGCTAATGTGACTTTCCGGTAGCAGAGTGGAAGGACCTGTAAAGGAATAACCAGCCTATGGCTCCTGAAATTTCACCTGGTACTTACGCAATAATTGAGACATGTAAATTTGGTTGTAGGCTCCCAGCAGTAAAAGGCCTGCCAAAACAGAGAGCAGTGGGCTGACACTCACTTGGCAATTCACCTATTCAATGTAATTATACCTTACAGTTGCTCTGACAGGTTCATCCCTCTGAAAGGCAGAACAAGGGGGACTACCTTTTATTTGAATTACCCAGAAAACAGCTTTACTGAGCTCAGCTGAGTATTATAGATAGAATAAATAAAATAATTTTCAAATCATAATTTTAGAATATGTTAGAATCAGACCTGCAATAAACTGGCAAGGGGTTTTATCCCATGCAGCCCAAAAGCAGAAAAAATCACTTTTTCTGAGTTATACAAGAATAGCATAAAAATTAAATATTAGAAGTTATTACAAAGTTCATACTTTCTCATTTTTTTAAAGACCTTTTACTTGAGGGACTTGACTTTTTTAGATGAAGAGGAACTCTAAGACTGGATTATCAGACAAATTACTTGGATTTTTACTTAGTAGTGAGACACCAAAGTAGAATTTGGAAGGGAAGTACAATGCATTTGTAATAGAACACTCCAGTAAGTCTAAAAACTACAGAATTTGTCATGCAACTCTCCCTTTGATCTTGGCTGCTCTGCTCCTACATTTTAATTTTAATGTAAAATTAATTTTTCCATGCAAAACAGAGGTTTCCCATGTTCTAAAATGTTCAGAAAAGAGCCTGATATTCTCCAGAAATCAGTACTGCCACTTTCACTGGAACCATTAAGCTATACTTGGTTCTCTGGACATGTTGAAAAAATGTAGAGAACATGAAAGTCTGTCTTGACTTAGTTCCTGAGCTTTCATCCAGAAAGAGATTTAGTAGATCCAAGAGGCAACACAATTTCATATTTTTGAGGAGAAAATAATTTCCAGGAAAAAAGAGGTGTTTTTTTTTTAAATAACTCAGTGGCACTTTGGGGCAGGTTGGGAATGAGAAGGTCTTTAACATCAAAACAAAGAATAAAAAGGTAGGGATAGCCAGAGTTAGATAAGTGTTTTTGACATAGTCACATTCTCAATTTGACAAATTTTCACTTTTGAAAAAAAAGAAAGAAAAATATTTATACTATTATTTTCTTTCAGTCTTTCCAGATCTGTTTTAAAGATTGAAGAAGTTCACTAGAGGCACTGAGATTTTAGATGCTTAGTCTAAGCCAAAATTTTGATACCTAACTCACCACAAGTATTGGAACCAAACATTATCCTTGACCTAAAATGGTGCTGCTTGTTCTCATAAATTAAGGGAGGAACTGAGGGGGTGTGCTATTTTGTTTTGTTTGTTTGTTTGAAAACTTAAATATGAAAATTGCCAATGAGTGTGGGAATGGACACTCATAATACCAGCTTTTTGTGTTTCTCTTGATAGGCTTAATCAAAGTATCTGATTATAACTCTTCCCCTAGCACTTCATGTATTGTCTTCTTGGGAGCACAATAGATGTAATTTCACTCTTCCAGACTAAATGATTTTCATGGTAATTTCTTTGCCATTATCCATCCCACACATAGTGGTTTTGTATATAAATGTGTCTGACCCATGGCTTCTAACTAGTAATCTGAAAAAAAAGGAGCTTTCAAACATAAAAAAGGTAGAAGTCACAGCAAAGCTAATAGCAGCAAGTACAGATAAAAAGACACAACTTGGACACAACAAATTTGCTAAATAGAGGCTGAGTTAGAGGATGATTATGAGAGCATACCTGATTACTCTTCAGTGAAAATGATTCTTGTAAATATATCATATCAGTTAGCTCTTGCTAGATTATTCTACACATTAAATATTTTATTTCCATAGAAGTCTCGCGCACCTAAGGTGTCTCTGTGGAAGATAAGAAATTTAATGTGATTCACCTTTGCCTCCAATATTCAAGTATTACAGCTTTGGAAAAAAGTAATAAGAGAGGTGAAGTGTTGAAAGAGCAGACCTTCTCGTTGACTGGAGGCCAGCAGAAAACAGTAATCCAGTCGAAGAAACCTACTGGTGTTCATGTAAGAATGCTCAGTGCTACCACTTGGACCTGTCCAAAGGAATATCTCTTCTAGTACAAACATTGCCTTCTTCAAAAACGTGAAGTTGATGAAGTAGTGTTGTGTAAACAGCAGTATGGAAGTGTATGATGAGATACTATAGGGAGGTAACAAAGTTGCTTTTACTTGCTTATCTGTTATTCTGCCATGACAAAGGACAGAGAACTAATCTTGTGAGGACCCTGATTACAAGGAAATTAAAAATTCAGGATTCCCTTTACAGTGCACAGACAAAGCTCTCCTGTTTGGCTGTTCCCCAACAGTGTGAAGCACCATAGCTATTTTGGGGTTCTCAGCAAGCACCTTCACCTGTTGTTGACCATCTGTATCTGTTCAGTCCTTTTCTCATAAGACAGATCTCACCTGATGATGAGGCTGGCACAGAGCTGACTGCCTAAAAATGGGAGACCTGGGTTACTTGTCTCCCTTTATGTGGCTGGATAGGGAACTTGAACCAATGTCTCCCACCTTGTAGATGTGTACCATAAACACAGATAAATTTGGTTCTGTCACACTGAAACTGTTATTAGGCAAAATAAGTAAATGACTGCTTGTCACAGAGGACTTGAGAAACTGCTGAATTTCAAGGGACCACTTGAAAACCCAGGAGGGTGATGACACCTATGTGGGCTAAAAAGCACAGGACTTTTGCTTCACTTTAAAAAAAAACAATCCTGCATTAAAAAAGGGTGATCTCAGTACTTTTGCCCTCCTGGGACATTTTCTTCCTCCAGTTTACAATGTGTTGCTACTAAATGTTCAAGAGATTGTACTGGTCTCAAACTTTTTTTACCTCTTATAATTTGTCCATGCACCAATCAGGTAAGTTACCTTCTTTATCATGCAGATAGAGTTGGCTTTACTATGACTATGAAATACCCAAATTAGGTCAACACTGCACCTAAAATTCCTCTAAAGGCTTCAAAAACTTGAAAAAAATCCATCAAAGTATAATGGTGCATGCTAATATAACTAGAGTTGGGTATTAAGGATCTGTGTTTAAGAGGAAAGCTTATTTCTCTAATCTGCGGTCAAAAATATCCCTTCATTTTATCTTGAGTGAAAGAGTAGGAGCTCTTTAAGTTGTTTTAAAAGCATCTTATATTTTATTTATTTATTGTTGTTATATTTATTTTAAATTTCACTTAAGTATGTATGTTTGACACTTGTAGAATGATGTTGAGAGGGCAGGTAAAGGGAAAATTTGAAGTTGTTTCAATGAAGAAAACAAGCAATTGTTGCAGGACAGATAGTTCAATATATCTAATCAGCTAACACAGAACATTTTAACATGCTTCAATACACGTAACACAATCTCTGAATGTGATTTATGCAATGTTTGCTTCCTTTTTAAAGGACTATCAGAAAGACAGAGTCATACTTGAAACTCAGCAAATACACTAGAATGCAATTTTAAATAACTTTGTACTGACCTGGTAAACACATCCTCCCTTACTATAGAGTGAAAATTTACTCTATTTGAAGAATCATGATAGCAAATAAGCCACAAAAATATTAGTTATTCTTCCAAATGCATTACATACCATAAAGGAACCTTTGCTTTACTTCAACCAAACCTGAATTCCTTGGAAAACCAAGTTGAAATGATCCAACCTCATCATATATCCTGGCTCTCAGGTAAGGTTAAAGACCATCCTGAAGCAAACACCACATGTGAAGCACACCTTGGACTGCAGCAAAGCTAACACAGCCTGCCTTGCTAAGGGTTGTGTCCTGTTCCCAGGGGATCCCTTAGCTCCTGAATGCAGCACTGTGCCAGGTGGTACATGCCAGGTGGACACATTGTGCCTCTGATATTGCCAGTCCTAATTCTCTCACTGCTTTCCCCATGTTTGGTGAGAATGTCTTTTTGTGCCTGTTCCAGTGGAACCATTTACCATCCATTTAGTCTGGATAGCTGGAGCGTGGGCTGTAGCCAACCATGCCTTTTGTTTATTCTTGGTGCTCCTTTTCAGAGGACTTTGAGAGATCAGTCCTTGAGCCCACTCTCAAGGCGTGGCTGAACACCTGGGGGAGGCTTGGTAGTGTCATGAGGTGTCCCAGAGCCCCTGTAGTTCCTGTGTAACAGATGATGGGCCGTCACTAGTCCATAGATGGGACTGTTGTCATGGGAACAAAACTACATAGAAATCTAAAAATAAAGATGGCCAGACAAGCTTGATAATTTTCAGGCAGAAAACTGAAGTCAGGGAGGGCCTTGGATATACTTGAATTTTAGACAGGCATTAGCTAAGAAGGCATATGATAATCTAGGGAGAAAATTAATTCAGTTTGGCTTAGACAACAAGACAATTAGTCCAATCAAATGCTGGGTTGTGAGCTCTTGACGATGAAAAATTATAGATCATTTATTAAGGAGAGAGAAATTGGCTGGTGACATCCTACAGGAATCAGTATTGGGCTACCTGTTTAGAGTCTGGATAAACATATCCACAAAATTCTATCAAGAATAGTGAGTTATTCAAGATATATGTAGAAGAGAGAACAATTTGGACTGCTTCACTAGAGTAGGAAATAAATAATATGTATCCCTGTACTATTTGCTGTGAGGTGTGTGGGGGTGCTTTTGAAAATATGTAACCAAATTTTCCAGCCTTCACAACCCAAACACTTTGGGCTTTTACCTGCCAGTGGAAGCTTTCTGTACAGAAGCCTGATTCTACATGTCTCATTTCAGCAGAATTAGGAGAAAGGTCTAAGAATTGGTCCTTAATTTCAGTGGATGGAGAATCCAAAAATCCTTTACTCCCAGTTTTCTCACATTCAGACCTACGTTTTTCCTTTAGTATTTCCTTTAGTATCAACCACACCAAGTAGCAGCATTACAGATAACCCAGAGCCATAGGTCCCTGGGCTGATATCCAGCAACACATTGAGGAACACACAAAATCCTTCTCTGTTATCAGGTACCTCAAAATATAGTGGCAACTTTATTTAGCTGTGCTAGCATGCATGATTAAATTAGACTCCTGCTGGTAATGTCTATGATAGAAAAAAATTAATTACTTTCTTTTACTTTCTTTATAACAAGAGTATTTTTACCATCTAGTCTCCCATGCTGACACCTCAAAACACGGTATTAATAAGGTAAATGGACTATGTAGAAACATTTGCGGTGGCTGCAGCTATCTAATCTCTGACTCTACTACTAATGATTTAAGTCACCTAACTGTTGCAAACATCAACTTCAAATAACATCAGCAGCTAAACTCATAAATACATCAGCAGTTGAGACTTGTTTACAGTTGAAACTGTGGTGAAATAGCCAGTAAAATAACTGTTTTATTATAAATCCTCAAATGGTCACTGTTTTCTGAGGCAACTATTTCACTTAGCTTCTGAAGATGGAGAACCTCTGAGTCATCAAAACTATTTCCCCTGTCACTAAACAGTTTTTCAGATAGCTGGTTTTATTTTAGATCTCTTCCTCACAGTCTTCTGATCTATCTATTATTCAAGTAACAGCATTTTCCTCTGTCCTTGAATTATTTAAACTGTTGTGCATGCAGACAAACACACTCTCCCAGCTCTGCAGCAAGACTCTATTACAAGCAGATATTTGTGTCTAATCATGCCTTAGTGAACTTAAATACTTAATATATCTAAAATTGTGATATTTCTTGGATGCAGACCCCCATCAACACTATTTATAAAATACTTGGAGCTTTCACTTTAGATTTTCTATACTAATAACTTTTTTTTGTAAAGGAGCCAATCTGGCTGCGCTAAGCACATATTCTCCCAAAAGTTAATGCATGGAATCTCAGGCTGAAGACAATTTATATTCGTGACTTAAAACTACCATCTTAATCAGGGTATTATTGTGTTATTATCATAATACTCATAATACTCATTAATCCGCTTCTTGTAGATAAATTTAAATATGAATCAATGCCCAAGAATAACTGATTCCCCTGAGCTCAAACAAATTAAGGAATGGAAAGATGTAAATAAAATCTATTTATTTTAAATTAAAGCAGCAGCAGCATTTTTAAAGAGAGTTTGATCTGAGATTATTATGCAATTGTAATGCAGGGAGAGCTTAGGAAAAGCTCACCAAGAAGTTAAAGTATGCAAAGCGTTCTTAAGAAATTCAGTTTCGCTGTGTTGAATAGGTAGCATCCTAACTGCAAAGTATATGAGTTGAACTCCAAAAGACAGGCTTCAGACACCATGGAAGTCTTAAAAAGACTGGAGAGCCTCCATCTCTGTCTTTGCCACCAAGAGAGGAGTTTCCTCAGGGTAATACTGTTCAATATTTGTGCCATATTTGTCATGATGGTTTTCACAGAACAGATGTGTTCACTAATATAGAGTCTTCATCCTTTCACTTGAAATAATTGATGCAACACAGTTCAGAGGCCCTTTCAACCCTTAAAAAATCCCACTTGTGCCATTGTTAAATTGTTTTGCTTATGTTCCATGTGGTTTCAGTGGACTGTGATATTAAGTATACTGTTTATTCAAAGACCCCAATTTCAATCTGTTTTGTACATTCCATACATCATCATGTCAGAAATATCTTGTCATAAAAATAATATTTTTTAAAAAGTATCATATTACACATGTTTGGGTACTATGAGTAAAAAGAAGTTTTAGAGAAAAGGATTTATGGATTGTGTTTAAAAGCTAGAATTCCATGAAAAGAAAAATCTTGAGAGACTTCTAGCAACACAAATAATTTCAAAAGTATTTGTTTGGCAAAAGTTTTCAAATTATAAACATTATAAATGAAGTTACAAACGGAGCAAAGGCCTCAGTGGCTGAACAAATTAACACAAAATGTTTATGAATTGTGTGATACTATATATGTGTAGTCATAGGACTGTACCAAACCTCCTATATTCTGATATATATTTTCTGTTCTTCAGTTATTTATCTTTTGGTAAAATATAATTTTCTCCTTATCACTGGAAATAACAGGCTTTCAGAACCTGAGATAAAACAGTGATATTTTTTCCAACTTGAAAACTTTTAGTAAACGTTGTCTACAATGACAATTGTGTAGTGGTCTCAACTGACATTTTCAAGATTCACATCTTTCTATGAAATATCACTTGGAGACCTCAGATTATAGCATGATTTTTAAAAGAATTTATCAAGATTAAACTATATATGGCTTTCACTATATTTATGGTACTGGAAAGTTGTTCCAGACCACATCACTTTGATGGGTAAAATTAATCCTGACTTCCAGCTTACCTGTATTCCTAGACAGTCTGGATCCATTATCTCCCTTTTCAGTTATATTAAGTAATACTAGCAGCACTTTGGTTTTTCTCTGCTCTATTTCCAAGTCTGTGATATTCTCTCTCAGTGTTTGCTTCACGTAGTTAGAGAAGACGAATCTTTTGCACTCTGTTTTTTCCCTGTTGGTTACCTGCATTTTTCATGGAGATTTGAACATAGGTGATTAAATTTGCATGCCGTATTCCACCAGGGTCCCTGCCATGCCTTGCACAAGGTCATTAAAACTACTCTTCCTCTAAAGAGAGGGCCCAGCCTACAGCAATCCTACTACTGCCTTTTATTTCTGATGGGTGGACATACCAATGGATCAAGACCATTCTGTCATCTAATTTAGCCAGATTTCTTTTTATTTCAGTGCAAAGAGGAAATAAGAAGCTACAGCCAGCGAACTAGTTTGTATTATCCATATTCTCTATGTACAGTGTACATTCCTGTGGCATCAGTTCTGCTCCCAGTTTGTTACTTCAGCCTGAAAAAAAACCAGTTAAAATCTTGAGGGCGGCGGGAGTAACTGCAGTCAACCCACACAGAACTCCAAAGCAGACTAACAGGGAAAAGCAAGGACAAGAGAGTAAAAACAAGGAAGTTATTTATAGCAAAAGTCACAGCATGCAACTTATCATGGTGTTTTATCCTCACACTTTATTATACATGTAGTAACATAATGTATTCATAATTCCACAAGTAGATATTAATGTAAATAAACCACAAAACAGAAAAAAAAATGACCACGATAAATCTTAACATTGAAAATCAACAGACCTGGATTCAAAGGTGTTCAAACATTTTTCTTAGAAATACAAGCCATTCAGTGTTGTATAACAGCATGCATAAAAAATTTGGAGGAAAGTGCTATTGTAATGCAGCAAAATAATCTGTTCCTTTATAACTAGAAAAGCATTTTGAAATTATTATATCATGAGAAGTCTTGAGTATAAAAATAGATGCATTTTGGCTTTTTAAGCAAATTATGTCCTTATTTTAGAACACAAAGTGATGTAAGTCCGTTAGTTCTCATGCACTTGTGTGATACTCTGAAGTATGTGTATCCAGAAAGACAGACACAAGCTTAGTTTTAAAAAAATATTATTGTTTTCATTCACATTTTCAAAAAACTTGAAAGTTTTTCTACCCTGATTAGTCTATTTCAGGGGACAATCTAAAACTCTGGTTCTTAAGATTGCCTGAAAACTCTCTTATCACTGTCCATGTTGCTAGCATTAATCCAACTAGAGAGATCACTGTTGAACTAAAGAAGAAAAACAAGTATTTCTATTTTAGGAGACACATGAACCTTGTTGGAATTAAAATACACTGGAAATGTAACCCTTGAAGTGGCAGGAACCTTTTAAATGGTTTTCTGAAGTTTCAAAGGAGCTGCACGTACAAGTAAATTTACTGTTATTTCAATTCCATCAAGCCGTGTCAGCCTAAAATCCGAGTTCTGTGTATATTTTTTGCCAAAAGTGTGACGGGTGACATTCAACACCTGAAGTAAAATTTCAAACCTGAAGACCTCCACAAGTCCCCTGCCAAGTAGGTTTACAGTCAACTACAGAGCATTTTTAGAAGATAAGAGTTTTCCCCAAATTGAGAAGTAATAATTTTCCTCTAGATTTTTCATACCTGTCATAGTTTGGTTTGCTTGGATCAAAATTAAACAAAATGGTTTAATCATCTTGCGGTGATGAAGGTGATGGTGTTAGGAAACACACCAGGTGATGTGTTAAAAATCAAAGAAAACAACCAATCCCTTCCACATCAGTAAACTCAGACACTAATGGTAGGATATTCCATTGAATTAGCAACTGCCATTACTGTAAAACTTAATCTCAAATTATTAAAAATTATCGTGAAAATAGAGAATCCTGATTCGTAATCTGTGCTGCCTGTTTCAAGCTGAGAAGCTTAATTTTTCCTACTGGAAAATCTTTCCTCATTGTTTGTGACATCTGCATTCCAGAACCACAATATATGGGTAACACTTTTCCCTAAGCAAACTCCTGAAGTATCTGAAATACCATCCAGCTCACCCTTTGCATGATTTTTTGACTGCATCCAATGAATAGTTAAGCAACAGCACATTTTGTAACTTACCCTTTCTAGGCTGTTTCCATAAAGACAGAAATGGAAGATATGAGAGATAGGGAGGATGGAAAAGAAACAAAGTGAGGAGAGCCTTCATGGAAACACCATTGCTGATGTACACCATGTGTGAACTATGGCATAAAGTGAATGAGTAAAATTTTGTTTTACCACATTATACTTCATGAAGAAGCATGACACTCTACAGAGTGTGGCCTTGGAGGAAAGAGAGTACCTTTGATTCACCACAAGAGACCATCTGGGACAATGCAGTGACAAGCAAAAAGAATCAGAAAGTTCTGCTGAGGACCCAGAGTGGCTCTGCCTCCTGATGTTGTTCACCTCCAGGAACAGTATCTGCATGCTCTGCTTGATGATTCAGGATGCAGTATTTGCTGTGGTCCCATTTTACAGGTACGGAGACTGAGTTTTGAAAAAAAACAAACCAACAAATAAGAATATATCAACAAATTGGCACATTCCTCAAAATTTTCATTATGCCTGCCTCTGCTTCTCACTCCCCATCTTTATTTTTTCCAAGATAAAGCTGACAGATTCCGGTATGTTTTTCCCTGTATGTTCAGCTCACCATCTTTAGCCCTCTTTCCTGTGTTTCTCCTCAGTCTCTAGTTACTGATCTAAAGTAAATAAATCCTTCTACCTCAAACGGGTCCTTTTGTATGTTCTTCAGTGTGTGCTTGTCTTTTTCTATCCCCCTTTGGGGACCTCCTACAACTCTGTCCTTTCTGTGTACATCTTTTCTAAGTAAATGTTGTCTACCAACATAAATTCTCCCTCTGCTTCTGTGCCTCCCATGACTGGGATTCCTATATCTGAATGTAGGTATTTATGTCGGAAGCACCTGTTGTAGGGTCTCTGTGTAGTCTGAAAAAGAAGCCACTAATATTTAAAGATGTGTGGGGTGCAATTAATCCAACTGCTAAAGAACATCTCTAAAATCTGGAGGCTGAATGATGATCTAACTGTGCTTCTTTTTTTTCACTATGACTGGTAATATCTACATTGTAGCTATGGGAAGTTAGATAGGATAAATCCGGCTCTTTTGTCCAAACTAAAATCCTAGACCATCTCTAACACTTTGTTGTAGACTTTTGGGCTCAACATAAACAGTATAAAAGTAACACTCTCCATTATACTTTTTTTTCTCATTTCTTGTGGACAAAACTATTAAGCATCTGATCACCCAGGACCATAACCTGACCTTCACATTACTTTGACACCTCTGAAATACACAGTTTCTGATTAATTCACTCAGCTCAAACTATTATCCAGGCTCTGCTGTCATGCATGTGGCATGCTTTCTTGGAACTGAGTAAATCCCATGCCTCGCCTCTACACCCAGAGGACCTTTGCAAAGATAATTTTCCCTCTCTTTCCGTCTCTGACATTCCCCCTCTCTTTCATATCAAAGAAAGGCTTCTGAGGGCTTTTCCAGAAAATAAAAGCTTTATCCTTCTGATTTGGTCCTGAAGCCAGCTCCAGGCTCTGTTCAGAGTATATGTCTAGATTTTACCTGGGTAGATTTTCAGAAAGAAGCTTTGTCCTTTCTTTCCAGCCACTGTTAATGTTTGAGAGTAACCCACTACAAATATGTGTAAAACTTCTCAGTCTGTCTTTAAACTCTTTCTTAAAACCTCCTTTTCCATAACATTTCAACAGTCTATTTGCTAGTTTGGTGTTGTCCTGGGGCAACTGTCTCCTCTCCCGCTGAGAAGCATCTATGAGACTTTTACTGATCTGCTGTCTCTTCTTGCATGTTGGACCCAAGTTCTCAGGGCTTTGAACATGTTTTTCTTCCATTTTCTGTGCAAGTCCTAAAACACCAAGGTCCCAGGACATGTGTTCAAGTAGAACATGTTGTCTTCTCTAGCTCAGCAAATGTACCAAATTTCAGAAAATTGTCATACTGGAAAGATCCAACAGATGTAAGGTTTTGGCCAACATGTTCATAAAGTATCTACACTACTACAGAATTGATTTTTTAATATTTGGGTTTTTTCCCCAGGAGAAAAGAAGTTTCACGTACAGAGCAGAAGAGATTGTCAAACTAGAGCACAGTTAAAAAAATATTCATGATTTGTCCTAAGGCAATAGGTATTAAGGGAAAAGAAGTTTAAGTGTAAGTGTAGATGCCAGCCACAGAGAAAGGAAAGAAAACCCCACAAATTTATTTAATTATTTTTAGTTAAATTTATTTTACATTCTTGATTAACTAAACCCAATAATAATAAGCTGTTGCTAATATTCTCTAACTAGCTGGGAGGTATAGGGATAATATTGCAGCTGGATTTTCTAATTCCCCTTCTGGAAATGCTTTTAGAGCATAGTGCACTGAAGCAAAACAAAGACAGTGACAGATGCTCTGAAAGTGTTTTTTAAGTGGACAAATGGCCTTTGTAACACAATAGAGACTCAGAGTGTTATTTATCAGAAGCTGTGCAAAAGCTGACATTCAGCTTTATCTTGGGGAGCTGGAGTCACACTTTCCTCTTCTGTTGTAAGGCAGCAATTAGTTCTGAAAAATATAAAGTCCTCACACAAGATCATTAAGGTGCTACATAAATGATTAACAATAATTGCTGAAAAGGCCAGTAAAATGTGCTAATTAAAGGTGAAACAAACAATGGAAAAAATTCAATTATCCATTGCTTGGCTACCCCCAACTATTCAAAGCACTGGTTCAAACAATAAAAAAAAATTAGTAGGAGACTAAAAGGAAGTCATATTGGCACAAGGGAGACATTGTGCTTCATTCCCTCCTCTACCTACTTCAAAAGCACTGCTCCTTGTTAAATCTGGCGTATTTCTTCTCCTGTGCTACTTGGAAGGACCTAATGACCAAGTAGGCTGTGTTTGCTAATGATTTCTCTTTCCTTTGGTTCTACAAGGCATTTGCACAGGTATAGTGACACTTTCAACCTCATTACTTCCACTTGATTACAAGACATTCGAAACAAGATAAATTCAAAAGAAAGAGGCATCCTGTTCTCTTCTGCGAAGCAAAAACAGATGATAAACTGAAGTGATTATAAGATGAAGACTGCTATATAGTAGAAAATAAATAAATTCCCTTGTAAAGGAAATAAAAACATAATAAAGCATCAAATATAAGGCAACAAAATGTAGAGCTAAAAGAACTATATGTGTATCTGTAAGGGAAATCACAAGGAAGGAATATTCACTTTTTAAAAAGAAAGGTTTAAGCTAATGTAGAAGTAAGAATAATAAAATGCTTTTGTCATGAGAATAGAGTCATTGCATAGTGTCACAGTGGCATAGGTTTATAGTTGCCCAGTACACTAGATACTGATTTCTGATTGAACATTTTTTGATTTCTCCTCACAGTAATTTTTAGCTTTCTGAGCTCTTTAAAGCCTGGTTAAATACTGATATATGTTTTTGTCACACATAAAAGGTCAATGTTCTCAAATTTAGCACCAATTAAAGTGTAGTTTAAATATGAGTAATAACATGAGCATCAGTGCTTTAAGAGTACTACAAGAGATTTTAAAAATTGTGCAGTTTGCAAGATCAAAGAGAACTGAATGGAAAGATGAAATTAGTTATGATATGAAGCAGTCCTTGTTAACTGTGGAGGTCCCAGAGAGCTAGAGGCTGACCAGTGTGAATGCATCTATAAGAAGGGTTGAAACAAGGATCCAGGGAACAGCAGGCCTGTCAGCCCAACCTCAGTGATGGGGAAAGAGGTGGAAGAAGTCATCTTTAGTGCCATTATGCGGCACCTGCAGACAAACAGGGGATCAGGCCCAGCCAGCACGGTTTTGTGAAAAGCAGGTCCTGCTTGACCAACTTGATCTCCTTTTACGACAGCATGACCCTCTTCATGGATGAGGGAAAGGCTGTGGGTGTTGTCTATCCGGACTTCAGTAAAGATTTTGACACTGTTCCCCACGGCATTCTCCTGCAGAAACTGGCAACCCATGGCTTGGACAGGTGTGCACCTCACTAGGAAAAGAACTGTCTGGATGGCTGAGCCCAAACAGTGGTGATGAATGGAGTTACATCCAGTTGGTGACCGGTCACAAGTGTGTTCCCCAGGGCTCAGGTTTTGCCTAATGTCTTTATTAGGATCTGGACCAAGGGATTGAAGGCATCCTCAGTCAGTTTACAGACAACACTAACTTGAGTGAGAACATTGACCTACTGGAGGGTGGGAAGGTTCTGTAGAGGGTTCTGGACAGGTTGGATCAATAGGCTGAGGCCAGATGGATGAGGTTTATCAAGACAAAGTGCCAGATCCTGCGCTTGGGTTGCAACAGCCCCAGGCAGTGCTCCAATCTGGGGGCAGACTGACTGGAAAGCTGCCCAGCAGAAAAGAACCTGAGGATGATGGTCAACAGCAGCTGAACATGAGCCAGCGCATGCCCAAGGTGGTCAAGAAGGCCAATGGTATCCTGGCTTGTATCAAAAACAGTCTGGCCAGCAGGACTAGGGCAGTGATCATCCCCCTGTACTTGGCACTGATGAGGCTGCACCTTGAATCCTGTGCCCAGTTCTGAGCCTCTCACTTCAAGAAGCACATTGAGGTGCTGAAGTACATCCAGAGAATGACAACAGGACTCATGAAAGGTCTAGAAAACATCGCTTATGAGTTATGGCTCAGGGTACTGAGGTTGTTTAGCCCGGAGAACAGGGGAGACCTTATCTCTCTCTAGAACTACCTGAAAGGAGGTTGTGTCTAGGTGGGGGTCGGTCTCTTCTCCCAGGCAACAAGCAACAGGATGAGGCAAAATGGCCTCAGGCTGTGCCAGGGGAAGTTGAAGTTGAATACTGGGAAAAATTTCTTCACTGAAAGAATGGTTAGGCATTGAAACAGGTTTCCCAGGGAGGTAGTGGAGTCACCATCCCTGGAAGTGTTCAAAAAATGAGTGGACATGGCACATTTGGAATCTGGTTTAGTGAACATAGTGGTATTCAGTCAAAGGTTGGACTTGGTGATTTTGAGATCTTTTCCAACCCTGATAATTATATGATTCTATGAATAGAAGAACAATGATTTTCAAAAAGAGAAATCAGTTATAGCTATTTTTAAAGGAAGATCACCTTTTGAATCTAGTAGTTCAGAAAGAAAGGTTGAGATTTAATTAAATTTTTGTAACATAGTGAAAAATAGTTTCTTACTGCCCTTTTTGTTGTTCACGTTGTTCATGTGCAAGTACTGAAATCTAACTAAATTCTCTGGATGTTGAGAACCAAATTGAATTTGGATACATCAGTCCAGCTCTGAGCTGAGCTGCAAAAGCAGCTGAGGAGATGTTAAGTAGTAGATATGCAGAGATGCTGGTGAGAAACACAGTGCAGTAGTAACTTGAGGACCTCTCAGGCATGAAGAGAAAACATAACTTACACTCTTCTGACCATCTACACAAGTGTTGCTTGGCTATTGCTCTTTCTTGTCTTGTGTATTGACACTGCAGCCCTTTGGAAAAGTTAGAGTCCAGGAGACTGTTGGGATTTTAATTGTGACCCAGAGCCCTAATTCTGTTTTGAATAACTAAGATTTTCTTCCTGCTCTTCAGGATCAAGCGTATATCATCTTGTGGGAATTAGGAAGGAGGAGGCTACCTAAAAAAGCTCCCTGATCCTAGATGTTGTGCACCAGCTACTTAAGGATTAGACCCACACCTAGCAGGGAAAGACCTGCACATCCATTTGTCTCCCCTGTGGCAGACATGTGTGAGGGTAAAAATTAAGAATGCCTTCAGGAACCAAAAGGACTGAGGAGTTAGATGGTTTCTTCATGAACCACCCAGTAGTGCATAGACACATGAATTGCACCTACTCCTTTTGAAGAGACACTATCACTGAAGCAAGGAACCAAAAATTGAAATGATGCCTAGATGAAATGCCAGCTGTCAGATCTATGTGGTGGAAATCTTCCCAGCATGCAAAAGCAGAGCCTGACTCTATAAAAGTATACCAAAATGTAACAGTGAGATGTAGTAGGTGGCAAGTCTCAGTTTGTTGTGCCCCATTCTTTCAGCTTTCTTGCCAAATAAATGTATCCTTTTTACAAAACAAGATAGATAAGCAGCTTCTGGGCAGACCCCACACTGGCATCCCTGAGATTGTAACAGGCTACATGTGAATTCAATTCTTTAACATTATCATTATGAAGCAGAGTGGCAGAAGGCCAGCAACTGCTAACTGGTGAACAATAGAGATAATTGCAGCTAACTGCAAGCTGAACAGTCACCAGACAACAAAAATTCTCCTTCATTACGGCTGACTCCCATCCTGAATTTCATTTCAATTCAATCTGTTCTGAACAGCAAAAAGTTGGAGCGTGACAAAAGCCTATCCAAGGTAACTCTTGGAGCACCAGCTTACGGGCTTTTCTCAGCTCCGGTCTCCTGCACTGGTGTACAGCAGCCAAGATTCACAGTGCTCTACATAAACCAAACTGCTATCCTGGTTTGTTACCCAGTAAAACTCTCCTGAAATCTCACGGAGACTTTTAATGGAAATCTTTCAAGTTTTAAAGATTAACAAGTTACATCTGAATGACCTTTTCTAAGCTGATCTTCAAACACTCTAGGTGCTGCCAGACTTGGAAAAAATTAAAGATGGGCTGCTAGACAGAGCTCTCTAGTGCTTTTTTCAGGGAAAGAAATGTCAGTCGAACTTCATATTCCACAAGGTCTCAACAGGAATTGTGGGGCTAGCTAAGAACTGAGCTTACTCTTGAGATACAGTAGAGTTTTCCCAAGATTTATTCTAATTAAGCACATCTGTCCCTGTTTCCCACTGTCTGTTGTAAAATAAGCCTGGCACATGCCAACTATTTTTATATTAACAGACACGTCACAGACACGGAAGTTGCTTTTATTATACATATGAAATATTTTTGAGTGTAGCAATGTTGAAATATATTAAACACTAGAAAGAGAACAAGAAATCTCTCTATATCATTAAGTTTTCTCTAGGAGAATCCAGCAGTTTATCTGTTATCACTGATAACCAATACCCTCATTATTAATGTCATAATGAAGACAAAACTAATGAGCAATAACAGCAATACCTTTTCTGTCCTAAAAGAAGTATAGGATCAGAATAATGGAAATATGTCTTGGACCCATTGTCACAGAAGTACAGCTGGGGTGGGCTGGAGCCCTCCACCACAAGTCCATCCTTTCCTCAGCTTAGAGCTCACAGGAACCCTGCAGAAGCTCTGACTGGGCACTGAACATCATGGTGCTCCCTCTCGTCAGCTTGCAAAGCTCATTTTCACGTGTTCTGGCTCCAACTCTAAAGAGCTGATCCTGTATGTGATAATCTCAAAGATCAGGCTTACTCAAGAATAGTTTTTAAATCCATAGGATTTCAGAAACATATATCCTGTATTGCAGTGATCCTTCAGAGCCAGAAAGGCCTTCCTCAGTTTTCCTCAGACACTTGTAAACAGACACATCTTTGCCTGGTGTTCCTCTTGCTGTCCTGAGTCCTCTCTGCAGGCCTCATGAGGGACATTTGCACCGCTTTACTAAACAGAGTACAGTGAAAACCACCATGGATCCCAGAAGTAAGTTTTGGTGTTCAGATTCTTGTCATGCAAAAAAGCATTTTAAACCAGCTAATCCACTGGTTGCATTGGACTGTTGGCTGAACTAAAACTATAAGAATAACTATTTGAGACCATTTATATGAAAAAAAAAGAAGAATGGGAATTAATATACATTTGCCATCTTTGCTATCTGTCAGACCATCAGTCATATGTAACTAACCTTACAACATTTGGCCAAATAATGTGCATATGAACACTTAAATTTTGGAACATGAATCAGTTATTTGGGAGGAAACAGTATTCATTAAGACCTGATTCAGGACATTGATCTTTACAATCTTAATATGGCAACTTCACTGCTTTTGGAAATCAAATGGAAATCACAGGATTCAATATAACTTTCAAAAATAATTAAAAATAATTCAAAATTTATCACTATCTAAAGATGTTACTGCATAACGCATTAACAGTGGGCACTGAAACTATTGCAAAATTTTCTTATTAATAACCTGTTAATTAATCCTTTCTTGTATTAACATGAGTGTTATAAATCCCTGTAGTATTTTGGGTAGGGTGTTTTTTGGCACTCAGTGTTGTCTAGGCAGGAAAACCAATTTTTTTGGAAGACAGGACTGCAATTCCACACCACACATTTTAGTTTAAATAGTGGGCACAGGACTTTGATAACGGGAGAAAGCTCTCACTATTTCAAATATTATTCCAGGTGAATCAAATCATTCAATAGGAAATTTTGCATTTGTTTTCCTCCTTTCCCTGTGCTTTTCTTACAGGGAAATGGCCGTACTGCCAGGGTAGAAGATATCATCTAGAAAACAGAACAAAAAAGGGAAAAAATGCTGCAGGTCGAGTTAGGAGTCTTGTTCTTATGAAAACAGAATCAAAACAAACCTCCACCACAGAAGAGGTACAATGAAGTATCACTTTTTACATTTTTAAGCTACTGTTATATCTAGGTAAAGAATGAGGAAATTACTGGGTTTATTTTTCTCTGTAGTATAAACTAGATTGAACACTTTTATACAGAACTAGATTTAAAATTTAACCACGAGGCAAAAGGATTGTCTTCATTGAGCAAAGCAAGCCTTTTTTTAGGTTGATGAGTGCATATGAGGTATTCAAAGATAAAAAGAGTTAAAACATGGCACTTTTTTCTTTGCAAAGGCCTGTTAGTGCAGGAAGAAAGCAGTGACCATGGCCAAGTCCCCTCTGAGTAAAATGAAGGCTTTTCTCTTTACCGTTCTCCCTTGGCACTCACATTACTTATAGAAAATAAAAAGCTATGAAGAAATGGATATGAAAGCAGCTTAGTTGCTTTTGAACAACTCCCCGTGTTTCCAGTTCATCTTTAAGAATTTAAGTGTATATCAACATACTTTTCTGCGTACTCTCAGATAGAGCCCTCTCTAAAATATTTAAATAGATTAATCACATAAATAAACAGGAAACACAGAGATGAAGGCAGCTTAGAATCTATGACAAGAGACTTAAAGAATATTTCTGACTCTTTTCTACTTCCGCAGGGCTGATGCTGAGGCTCAGTGATATGAAACAAGTGAATGTAATGGTAATAATAACATTCATGGTTTCTCCTTTAGCTTCCCACAGACCAGAAATGGAAAATAAAGTAACCCAAGATGGGTTTATATACTATTTGCTTGTACTGGGAGATGTGTCATGGAACTTGGCAAACTTTCTCAGGTCACAGATTTTGCAACCACAGCGCAATGTGAGCAGTTTAACCAATTGAAGTAAAAATGATCATTTCCTACCCTTTAATCATAAAATGTTCCTAAACAGACCATAGATAACTCCTCCAACATACTACAGAGCAATGTCTGCAACTGGCATTTGTTAAACCCATGCAGTAAGAAGGTAGAAAACTTAGTGGGTTTTAAGTTAAACTTGCATTTCCAAGGACATCCTCAGATTATATCTTTCATTTCCATAAACCGGAGGACTGGCAGATGCTTTCCAGGCACATAGAAAGTGTTTCCTCAGTAGTATCATCCCTACCTTGGGGCTCTGCTTATCTAGTTTCTAAACCGTGGGAGGAAAAGCTACCTGAAACATTCTGTAGTTCAGGCTACTGTTTGAATTAACCCCACTGAGATGCTGAAGGTAAACTTCCCTATGCTCTTTGGAGGAGAGTATTGTCTCTGAGATCCTTTCCCACTCTGAAAAGTCAAATAATCGTTAGTGTAATCTCCTCACTGTGATTTAAATGAAGGTCAGGATTGCAACTACTTGCAAGCCATGGACAATGGGAAGGTTGAGAAAGTTCATCTAGGGTTTAATTACAGCTAAAATACTGCTAACATTTAAAAGACATTTAAAACAAGGTTAGTAGATTAGTATTTCTGGACCTATTTTTTTAATTTTGTTTTTATTTTTAACAACTACTAAGTATTTCAGAAGCAGCAAGATAAGTTCAGCCTGCATGTAAGAATGCAGTGATAGCTCTGTTAATCATCCAGAAATAATCTTCTTGGGACAGTGTGATAAATAACAGGCAAACTACCCAGCCAGTTCTTGGAAGCAGAGTCCCTGCATTGGAACAGCGTGAAACTACAAATACTATCCATGTGCAAACAAATGTGACTTACAGTTTATCATTTATATTCGAACTGCCCTGAAAATGTCTTTCCTCTTCCTGGATCATTAACTAGTCTGAAAAAAAATAGAATCAGACACATATTAGAGGAGGTCAATAAAAGAAAAGCAAATCACAAAAATTAAACAAAACAATAGACTGTGTTATGTTTCCATGGAAAGGCAGCAAAGGAAAAAAAGAAAGGCCAGAAGAAGAACGATGAAGGGATTAAACAGAACATAACCAATATTTCAGCAAATGGTAGCGTGTTTCTCCTCCCTTTGCAAATGTCTCTCATGTGTCAAGAGTTACAGGTCTTACCACAGGCAAGATGGGGAGAGCTCACTCCTCTGAGGGTATCTCCTCCCTCCTCATTACACACCAATGCATTTATTTTGCAAGTTGAAGATCGCTTTTTTCCATTTCCTATGGCCTCCTCCATGCACTCAGAATTACATTAAGCCAAGAGAGAAGGATGGTTATTGCAACTTACACAAGTTACAGAAGATTACAAATGTAATTACATCCCGAGCCTCTGTTTGCAGCAAACCCCCCCTTGCAGCTCTGAAGCCTCTCAAACCCAAGAGCTCTTCCAAGGAGAAGTTTACCTTGCCATTATCTTCAGAGATATGTCTGAGTGAAAAATGCAAAGTGGATGCTCTTGCTTATGTGGAAGCCTTGACAAACAGAATCTAAGGCAGCATTTCACAAAATGTATTAGCCTGGTAATTGCAGAAGTGAGAAATAGTGGGAAATTGAGAACATGATACCAATGGGCAAACAACAGCAGACAACTGTTGAGTATGTTGTGGTGTCAGGAGAAAGTGAAAATAGGACCTGACGGGACAACATTTTCTTTATGGTAAAGGTTCAGGGAATAGTCTTATGCTCTCTGATTACACATGGAAATCCATTTTTGCAGTAAGCTGCTCTGGTTTTTTATGTGCCATTAGCACAATTGCATTTTGAAGACACAGAGCAGAGTTTGCATTTTTTCCACATGCAATCAGTTTTGGGGACTATTTTTACCAAGTATCAAAGCCATAAAATAAACACGATTCTAAATATTTGTGAAAGATTTTTTTTTCCATGCTGCATTTATATGTGTTCTTTTACATTTTATTGTTATTCTGCTTGTTCCCATTCAGAAAGGGAGTTAAAGGGAAGAAAGGATGACAAAAAGCAGATATCATACAGATTGTGGTTTTATTACATTTTACTTTTTTTGTTGGTTGTGCAGAAATAACATTGGAATTAACAATATATCTTCTTTTAGAAATTTAAATTAAAAAAGAGAACAAACCAATGCAAGTTTGTACAGAGGCGATGCCTATTTCTTGTGGGTTGTTTTCAAGAGGATAAAGAGGTGGGTTTCATTTCCTGTTCTGATAACAACACAAAGAGATTTGTACTGAAAAAGAGCAAATTAGAAGATCAGGAAATAGGTCATAACCACGAGAGTTATGTCTAACATCAGTCAAAAAACCCAACCACAAAATTATCTCTGATGTAGCTTTTGCAGGGGTTGTAACTCCAGCCTGGAGGCCGAGGACCAGATCCTAGTAAATGGTCACATCCCCACTGAAGTCAGAAATGTTTCCTCATTTTACAGAGGCTGGACTTTTGATTAGAGAGTCTTGAAAAATATATACTTTTTAAGTAAAATTACCTAAATTCATAGGCCTGGAAAGCCCTTTACAGAGAAGATGAATATTACTGTCTGATCTACAAAAAGCTTTCCCCAAGACTAAATCAAACAGCTGCTCTCAAACGTTTGTTGTTGAATGTTGCCTCCAATAGATAGCAGTATAATTTAGCTTATGGTCTAGATGTGATATTTGAATTTATAATAAATGTAACTAAACCATAAATTCATCAGTGGGCACAGTACCATGCTTAGCAGTTGCTGTATGAACTTAATTATCAGAGTAATTTCATTTAGTTGTTCATCTCAGCAGAGCAGGCTTGGGGCTCCAGGATTTTGTCGCTGCAGAGTGAGAAAGTGTTTTCTGGTGTAACATGGGAAGTGATTATTTCTCAGTGCTGTGGGAGTCCTCAGAAAAACATAGTTTTTTTGCATCTGGGGACTGATGCTGGTATGTCTGGTTTCTGTTAAATGAGATCTTCTATTCTGCCAAAACATAGTCACAGCCACAACCCACAATTTTCTCTGTTTCCCTGCTGCAGTGTCTGGACCACTGGCCACCCCTTTGGATTTGTGTGTGTCACTGTCAGGTCACACTGTGACACCTGCCAGCACATGCTATGAGAATCGACCTTGTCCTCTGGCACCTGCTCTGGGTTACAATTGGATTGCAATGAAAATTATCTAAATGTGAGAAAAAAGTATAGGTGAATACATCATTGGTGTTAAACAGTTGAAACACTACTAAGCATGTCTATTTCAGGCTTTTGTAACCTGTGTTAACTGTGAACAGTCTGGCAGACAGCATCAATATTGATTTTTAATCACAGTCTTGCTCCTTCATTAGAGGTATTGTATTCTTTTGGTAAATTATGTCCAAACAGAGTTACATTTTTGCCTGTCTTCTTGTAGCCAAGATTCTCTAATAAATAGTTCACTGAATATCTATCAGTGTGTGCAGGTATGGCTTACATACATACAAAAGATTTCATGTTACTTACCAGCTGATCCTTGGAAAAATTGTTTTAAATTTCGCTGCTGGTAGTGTCTATGCACCTATTGATTCACGTTTGGCCAGATACTCATACATATGGCTGCACCACAGCCATGGCAGGATTTCAGAGTTACTGTTGGAGAACATTTACTCAAGCAATAGATGAGGAAGTGGAAGTGGGTAATTTTTAAAAGATGCTGCCAAGAAATCTCCACAGTCGCAAGCTGCACATGCAGCACCTTGCAAAAGGAACTCAGCCTCCCAGGTCCATGGTAAGGAAGTTACAAATTGCTCAGCCATTTAACTTTGTGGAACTAGGTGCACCTGCCAAAGGACACCTAATGACAACACTTTAACTTTGGATTTTTCAATAAGAATACTTTGGCGGGAGCCTCCAAAAAATCCACAACTCTCTTTTCTTCGCTGTTTTCTTTATGTTCACAAAAGAAGCAAAAAGTAATCCCACATGCTAACAAAAAACATACATTATACCAGATAAATGGAATTCAAACCCATTTTAAAAAAATGAAGAAGTATCTGTCATGCTGAGAGCCCTCCCAGAAGATAGCAGAATTCAGAGGTGTTTGCTGTGAAGTAATACAGATCTCAGTGGCATAGCTGAGCTCTCAGGACTGTGCTCTCCTTCCACGAATAAGCTCTTGGAATTTAACAACTGGTGGTTTCACAACATTTTAAAAGCACAGAGTTTCTGATTTTAATCTAGATGGATGGGACTTTACATGATTACAGTTTTGATGGGCAGGACAAAGATTAAAATTTTTTAAATGGTTTTCACGATCTACGTTATCCTAATTTTTGTCTCTCTAATCATTAAAGTAAAAAAGGCATCTACAGAGCTGTATTAGCCCCCCTTCCTCTCTGAGTAGCACTCAGAAGCCTTGATCTCCTGATCCCTGCACTGTGAACTGCTGGATGTCCCTTTGGGAGAAGAGCTGCTGGGATCAGGGCTGCTGCACCAAGAGAGGAGTGGAAGTAACTGAAGACAGCCTTGAGGCACATGGCAGGGCAGCCGAGCATGTACTCAGCATGACCTGCACTCAGGTACTGCATTTCACACTGTTGAGCCCTTGCAGGAGCACAGCCTGGCACACAATACAGCCCTTAAGAAGCAGCTCAGCCAGTGCACATCATCATTCATTCACACCTCTACATCAAGGGTGTTTCTCACCAAAGTATCACCCAGAGCTATCATTAAAGACCATCCATGCATCACCAGCCTCTCCTCCTGTGAGTTAAACCCCTGTGACCCTCAGCAGTGGTATGGGCTGCCTGGAACTCACAGCCCCGCTTACTGAAACGTAGCTGTGAGACATCCTAGAATCGTAGAATTGTTTAGGCTGGAAAAGTCCTCTAAGTCTGTCGAGTCCAACCGTTAACCCAGCTCACCACTAAACCATGTCCCTCACTGCCACATCTACACGTCTTTTATAATACCTCCAGGGATGATGACTCCACCACTTCTCTGGGCAGACTGTTCCAACGCTTGAAAACCCTTTTGGTAAAGAAATTTTCCTAATATCCAGTCTAAACGTCCCCAGTTGCAACTTGAGGCCATTTCCTCTTCTCCTATCACTCACTACTTGGTAGAAGAGGCTGACACCCACTTTGCTACAACCTCCTTTCAGATGGTTGCAGAGACCCGTGGTTCAGTTAAAGTGAAAAATGGTCACAAAGATGTGATCAGGGCTGTAGGCTGAATCCATGACAGGTAAGAAAAGCAGGAACAGAGAGGTGTCTTTGCTGAGACACTAGTGGCATCTCATTGAGCCTAGAGAATAAATACAACAAGGTAAATGCTGGTATGACAAGGTATAAAACCTGAGGGGGGAAAGCAGGATATAGGAAGAAGGCAGCTCATCAGTGCAAGGATCTGCAGAGGTCAGCCCTTCACCCAGGGCTGACATCTGTGCTGCCAGTAAAGGCATGCAGCGTTTCTCATTAAAGATAGTGAGACATATTAATGGTCAGCCTAGTTGTAAGTCCTGGCCTTTTGCTGTGTTCAGTAGCCAACTGATAATTGTTCTCTTCTCTTAAGTGGGTATATCCCACTTAGGGTCTCTGCTCACAGCAGTAGATGATGAACCAGATGTGACCCACTAGAAGAGGGGCTGTGGCAGCCTGAGAACTATGGGGACTCTGGTTCTCCCAGCTGCAGGTGAGCCCAGGACCCAGGTGCCAGTCACATCTTTCTTCTCTGCTCAGTAGCGCGAGTTCACTGCTGTCTTGAACTGAGGTACTTTCTGTAACTGGCCCTGAAGCAAGGTACTTTCTGCCACATGTTTTAGTGCTGGCAGTTCAGTCCCTGTCATGACTCCAACTCACTACACGCAGATAAAGCCATGAAGAAGAAGCAGAATGGCACAGACTTGGTTGTGACTTTTCCTTTTGCCTTGTGCCCAGTGGTGTTAATAGCCCTCCCAAGCCAGGCACTGGGAAGGACACAGCAGGTATTTCTTGGAGGTTAAAGCAATGCAACTACAGCCTTCCCTGAGCCCACTCAGCCAGAGCAGTGTCTGGCTGTAGGTCAGCACCAGAAAATTCACTTCAGTGATGCCTGTTGTAACCTAGACCCTGAGCCAGCTTAGGTACTTTCACATGCTCAAGGAAATATGTTCAAAGTATTGCAGAAATCAGAAACACTGAATCAGCCATGAAGACCTGCTTATTTCTGCTGTTTCCCTGCTTAGACAGAAAACCTTTATCTGCTCTCTCCCCTCATCTCCCAAACCAGGCAGACAATCTCTTGGTTTCAGCACTGCAGATCCTGACCCCATCTGTCTTTCCCTGAGACATCTTGCACCCACCATGGCTCAAACAGCCAGCCTGAACTAACAGGGTATTCTTCAGTTTGCTCACAGCTCTTTAAAGAGAAAATAGGTGGACAAAAGGTTTAAGATGCAACTTTGAGAAAGAAGGTTCCTTAGCTATCTACTTTCTACAAAAATGCTTTCATTGGACTTCAAATGAGTCTTAAATTACTGTAAATAATGATTTTCAAGAAGAATCCAGGTCTGTAAACTCCAGCACTACACCCTTGGATATAACATTATGTGCCCCAGTAGCTGGTACCTGCCAGAAGCCTCAGAGAAACCCTTGTACAGGTAACCACCAGAAAACTTTCTTTCCAGAAATTTTTCTCCTTTTCTCTCTTTTCCAAAGAATTAAACACTTGCTGTTGACTCAGAACTAAGTAAAACTAAGACCAACCTCTAAGGATGATCAACTGCAAGAAACCAAGTGGTATATGTGGTCATGTCAGCCTCTCTCAGCTGTGCTGGAGTAATTGCACGTGGTCTTTGTCTTTTGATAATGTGAACTAAAATATCGTTGCCCAAATCATTGTAGAAGATTACAGTGCATCAGTGAAGATGGTCAGTAAATGTTTTTTATTTCCCACTGCAGCAAGTTTCCTTTCTACACAGCCAGCCTTCATCTCTGGGCTGCTGGGCAGCCACTTCTAGCTGACAGTGGCAACTTCTCAAAACAGGATGCTGAAAGTGCTGACGAAGAGCCCATACCCTCTTTTGAAACCTCCAGCCCTTTGCCTCAAAGGAAGGGCTCTGGTTTTAAACAGCCTTTACCATCCATTTTAAAGCAGTGTGTAAGGCAGCCACACTGATAGAGAGGGATACTGGATGCTTTTCTTCTCAGCTTCAATCAGTGCTGGGTTCGAAATGGCCATAGGAGTCATACAGAGCCATGCTGATGATGTTCACTTTCTCTTTCCCTTGTCAAGACCTAAGCAAGCTGGTTTTACTGTGATTTCCACACAGCCTGCGCAAGGACTTGGATACATTATCATATCTTAAATTTCAAACTTTAATTAATTTTAGAGGAACTGAAACACTTGCGTAGTATCTCCATAAAATAGCTTATTATTTCCAATATCCCATGGTATACACCTGCTTCAAAAGCTCCTGGATAGTCTGTGCTTCAAGGACAGGAAATTGCAAAAAAAGAATTCTGGCATTAAAAGTTTTATCGTGAAGAATCTGATTTACTGTGAAGGTCCAGTGGTGGTTCAGAAAATGCTTTACTGCTTCAGTCTCTGTGGTCTTTCTAAAGCCATCAAGTCATCTTTAAAGAAAAGAGGAGAAAATCACAGAATCACAAAATATGCCGAGCTGGAAGGAACCACAAGGATCATCAAGTCCAACTCCTGGCCCTGCACAGGACCATCCCCAGGAATCACACCATGCACCTGAGAGTATTGTCCAAAGTCTTCTTGGATTCTGTCAACCTTGCTGCTGTGACCACTTCTCTGGGGTGCCTGTTCCAGTGCCCAACCACTTTCTGGGGGAAGAACTGTTTTCTGATATCCAACCTGAACCTCCCCTGCCACAGCTTCAGGCCATTCTCTCCAGTTCTGTTACTGTTCATCACAGAGAAGAGAAGGGAAGGGGGTGAGGAGAAACTGCTTTATTTTCCTTACAGAGCTGAGTCCCTTCACTTTCTCAGGCTCTTCAACCTGCTGAGGTTTGAGCTTTTTCTTTTGGGATATGTGTAGGCTTCAGATGTTCCTTTCTGAAGTCAAGCTAGAAGGTGTCTCTACTCTGGATGCATATATCTTAGATACCACACTGTAAAAAGGCACCCTCTTTGCACACTGTGAGGACATGAGTATGTCTCCATTGACTCATTTAGCTCAGCACCTTGACACCAGTAGCTGTTGATAGCAGATGCCAGGGAAAGATCACACAAATGGGGCAGGCATAAAGTGCCTGCTCCTGTGATGTGCTCTCCTGCCTTCCAGCACTCTGCAGTTTTGAAACTTACTGACCCAGAGATGTTTTAGTTGTGATCAACAGGCATTACAAGATATGCTCTGCTGGTACTGCTTTCATTGAATTTTGCTCTTTAGGTATCTGATCTTGTGACAGAGTCACATTATGTAGAAGAAAAACTCAAGATCTACATTTTGTGTTTTGAATTTGTCACCCCATCATACAAGAATAAGGGGCATTAGTGAAACTAAGATGACTAGTGAGAAAAAAAAAATCTTATCTATCTAAACAACCTTTCTGATTTTGTAGGCTTTTTTTAGAACTGCTTTTCCAGATCGATGGCCCTCAGTTTATTTACTTCCTACTTGTCCTGAGGCCTTTCCACACCTCTGAACACCCACCACATTTCTACATGCTTTTCAGGACATTCCATATGCCTGGGACAGCAGCTCAAATGATAAAATCACCTCAACAGTTGTATTCTCAAGGGTGATAATGAAGAAGAGAAAATCTTTGGTAACATCTTCTTGAATTGTAGTTTTTCTGATAAGTTGTCAGGTGAGTCTTTAAACCCCACTCATTATAAGACTGGCATTTTTAAGGGAACTCAAAGACACACATCATTAGAAGAGCTGCCAGCATTGCTTCCCAACCTCACCTACTGACAGCAGCATATGGAGCTATGACTGCTCTGGTAGGATTCACCTCACCAGCTGTGGACATCTGCTTCTGTTTCAGACAGGTTATGAATTCTGCTTCAGAACATGTTTCTGATTTGGTCACCAAATAAGTCTGTATAGGCAGCAGAAAGAAAGAAATGCTTCTGATAGGGAAGCATTTATTGCAGCCTAAATAAGATTCCTTCCCTGGGACAAGCTAAACTATGCCACCTTCTTTCCATCAACTATCTAGTAAATCTAAAGGAGTAACTCAGATCTTTATTCTAAAGTTTGAAAATTATCCTTACTTCCTGGGTCCTCATATACCTGCGAAATTTTCTAGGCTTAATTTTTATGGCCAGACAGCTGTTTGGCATTGTACTGTTATGTCTTGTACATGTTTAAGGGCCCTTTTCTCACAGTCATCTTGTTTCTGCACACTCATTAATTTGTTGGATGAGAACCAATGTAACTCTTTTAGATCAAACAAGGGAACCTTTCATTTTATGTGTAGTATTACAGTATATGTATTAGCATTCATGTATGCATACCATGTGTAGTATATGTGCTATATGTGCTATACTATACTACAAGAATACTGTGTTAGGTATTATACATCTGTCTTATCAGGGCTGGTCATGAACTTTTCTCCCTATTGCCTGTAAGACTAAAGAAACTTAGTTCAAAAAGACTTATGATGGAGGGAGGAATAGGGGTCAGCTTTTGTCCACCGCTCCAGCTTTCATTCATACAATGGAAAAATTAACTAAAATTTCTGGATTTTTGATCTACCATAACCTGGAGATGAGTACTCAAATTAAGGGGCTGATTTTTTTTTTTTTTTTCTGCAGGAGCTGAAAACCTGGGTTTCATCCCCACTGCATGATTAAATGATTTAGCGTTTTTCTTTCACCTATTAATTTCTTTACAAGACATTTTACTTAGACCAAAGCCTCTAGACCAGGAGCCATCTGTGACTCTCATGAAAAACAAGTCAATTCCCAAAGAATAAACAGAAAAGGTTTATCCACTACAAATTTTTCAATCACAATCACTTCAGTTACAGATCCAAATTGTAACCTGAATGTTTCTATTAATTTACCCCTCATTATATCAATGAAGCAATTATTTTAACTAATAAAGTTAATGGATTATGAGGAAATAAAGGACAACTAGAAGAAGAAAGCCATCAATACAGATATTAAGGTTACACAGAGAATATAAATTTGTTCAGTTGTGAGAACATGGGGTATGAGTCACTGCAGAAACAGTTAAATGTTACCCAGAGAGATAAAAGGAAATAGGAGATGAGTTTCAATGGGTTACATGCCCACAATTCTCCCTCTTATTCTTTCTTTGTCCTAAAACAAACCTGACAGTATGTCTTCAGATCATCAGGTTAATGAAAGATGTGTGTATAGTGAAGGTCAAATAAGACCTCTGTTTAAAGAAGTTTCAACACAAAAGCTTGAAGCAATTTGAATTTTTCTTATGCTTCTGATTCCTAATGCATCCACTAAAGAGGCAATTTGACAAACATAAAGCGCTTGGGGCTTTCTGTCTACAGTTGTCAACCAGTTTTTGTTCAGTAAAAGCCCAGAGGAAAGAAAGGGCTTAAAACAGTCATTTTGTTAACACAGAATTTGGAATTAATACACAGAGATCTGTACCCAATGGTGCTTTTAGCACTGTTCTTTGGAACTGTAAATCCCCCATATGAGGAATGTGCAACCTACATGCGGGAACTCATCCATCTGCCTCTACTGCTCCTGCTTTTAGAGCAACCTCTCTGTAGCAGTCATTAGGGGAACACCATGGGAAAAGGTTTTTTAAAACAAACAAGCAGATTATGTGAAGCATTCTTCTGCTTTTTGTGATGAACTTCATGTTTCTCAGTGCATACATTATTTTGTATGCATCTGGTTTTAAGTTTTATTTAAAAACTTAAATAGAATTACCTACCAACATGCAAGGCAAAAACCTTCAACCTGTAGCTCCATGAACATAATTTAAATTAATGGATTTACAGAACAACGAGTAGGAAGGAAATAACTCAGCAGGTTTTTTTCCTGATTCTTTTTTCTAAAATCTTTATTCCCTTGTTCCATTTGTGCAGAAAATAAGGGTATGTAAGAGCTGGTCTATCAAGTAAGACCAGTGGTTCATTAAACATACTTTCCCAATGACAGATAATTATGGATTTTATTATGTGATTTTTTTTTTTTTTTTTTTTTTTTTTTTTTTTTGGTGGAGTAACCAACTGTCAAGGAAATGCCAAGTTACTGGCGTACTTCAATGGCATCCATGGAAATGTTCAGAGACTTCCCAGGAACACAAGGCAAAATGAAAACTGTAGAATGTCTGAGGAAGTTAAAGACAACTGCAGGAAATGGATGGGCCTTGGAGACCCTCAGAGCAATTGTCTTCTGGAATACACTACTCTAACTTAGGTCCATGTTTAAAAGATGGAACACTGCATTTAGGAACAATGATTTCCACACTATGACAATAGTACTAAAAATGCATGGTATGTGTAGGACCTGATGATTTTTGGTAGCTTAGAATTATTTAATTTTGTTGTTCTTTAATGCAAATACCTCTAAGCAGCTAATAAACTAAACATGATTATCCACCTCTGCTGACTCTCTTGGATCCAGGATGGACTTTGGCTGTGGCATTTGGATCCCCATTCAGACTGGCTTCTAAAAACTTTTCAAGAGGGAGTTGGTTGCAATTTTAATCCCAGACAAACCTTACCTCAGCAGTGAGATGTGAAATCCTGGAGAATGGGCTGGCTTGAGAGGAGTCTGTGGCACTTCCCAGGGTTTCTGGGCACAGAGATTTTCTGTGGAAAGAAATCATCCAATGAAAAATCTATTCCTTGGACAGTAAAGACTATCATATGAATAGGATTTAAACTGGCACTAGTTAAACTTAATTTTCTAAAACAGATCAGCAGGACTTAAAGAGGTGTTAGAAAGGCAATAAAAATCTCTTCTAGGAAAAAGAGAGGTGTCTCCTCATCATTACAATTATTGATCTCCTACATAGAATTTAACATGCAAAAAGCGACTGGACTTTTAAGAAAAAATACACTGGTGAGTCCAGTTGTCAATCTGATTTATAAAACCCCTTAAACTATTAAATGCATATTCTTAAGAATAAAGTTTGACCCTGTTGCTTCTTGGATTACTAATGATTCATTTTCTTTTACTTGTTTTCCAGAAGAAATGAACTTTGCAAGAGCAAATAGCTGAAACGTGCTTTCAGACCTTCTAGTATTGTAAGGGAAAGACAGGTTGATATCAGGTTGCATCAACAGATGATAAAATCACTATATTTTAAAAATGGTGGTGAAAATCAAGGAGTGGAATTATGAGGGAATCTATTTTGAAAAAAGAAAAGAGAGAAATAAACTGACTTGATGTCTAGATTTTTGCCATGCAGACACTTACTTAATATTTTTTGCTGGCAAGAACTATTCAGAAGGTTGCGATTCTCTCTCAACATCAGATCTTTCTTACATGGTAGCTCATTACGCCTACTTAAAAAGCATGCATCAGGATTTATTCTCATTAAAATGTGTCCCAATTTTTAGGCTTTTTTTCCTATGGTGTCTTTTTCTATCCTTTTTTTCTTCCATGATTATGGTCAAATTATACAACGTCCTGGTATCTCCTCACAGTTGCATGTCCTCTGTATGTTTAATGAGTATTCTCCTGTTCTGTCCTTCCATAGTTAATGATAACAGGCTCCAAAGCATCCCTCTTCATTATCACTAGAGTACATATTTCCAGCCTGCTCTATGCCTCAGACTGTTGTAGTTCCATTTAGAAACACATTTTCAAGACCTGCTTGTGAGAATGCTCTTTAAAGCAATGTCAAAAGCCTTATTACAGACACCACATAGGGTATCTTCTGCTTGTCTTCCACCCACAGATCTGCAGAGGGAAGTTTGCAAGGTCTGACATTATTTGTTCTTGCCAAGTTCATGCTGGCTGTTGCTCAGCTCTACCTTCAGCCCCCGTCATTCTCCCTCCTGCTCTGACTCCTATGCAGTTGCTCTTGACTCTGCAGCTGGTCTTCCAGCACACTGAGGTCCTTTCCACTGACAAAACCATTTGCTGTCTGCAGAATCAGCTATCATTCCCTTGATTTACATTTCCTTTTTTTCCCCCATTTATCAGAATATTTTAATGGTTTTCTATCAGTTGGGACACCTCATGCAAAGGCTTTCATTCTTTGCCTTTAATTATATTCCACTTCTCTGGCTGCTCCTTCCATTTTTCTCTCACTGCTGTGCCTGTTTTCCTCTCCGCCTCTAATCCTTCAGACAACCCTCTGTCTTCTTTTCTTTCTCCTCTTCCAAGAACCCCCACAGGCATTTTCTATCATTAAAATCTATCCTTTACTTGCCATTCTTGCTAATTCAAAACAACAAACAAAAAAACACTTTCACTTCATCTGCATCACATTACCCTCCACCACTAAAAACTAATAGATAAAAACCTTTTAAATATCTTTGCCACTTCTGAAAATGAAGAGGAAAGATTAAGCCACTTTTTCTGATTTAATTGAGGACCCATGAGCACTATGGTAATCCAGGATTAGATTCTCGTGGTTATTTTTTAAAGCATGCATAACAATATTCCTATTTGCTAGTTTGACAGTTCACAGCAACATAGTCATAACTTTTTACAAATTGCCAATAATCCCCAGGCTTCTGCCTTCTAAATAAGTCCATTCTGAGTTTCCAGCTTTCATAAAGTAATTATGTTTTGTACCTCATTTACAATGAAAATGGATGAATTCAGTCTAAAGAAATAGGCCTTTTCAAAGGAAATCAGATGGAGGGAAAGTAGCTTTGCAATCTGAGAATTCACACAAAGCAGGCAGCTGATCTTGCCTACACTCACTGGGAATTTCTACTAAAAGGAAAGGTCTAATTACACTTTGCACTTTGAAACCAAATAATTCTGCTTTGTTCAAAAGTGACATAATTTTTCTGAAACTGCTGACATGGGGCACAATGTGCAGCAGTCGCCATCCTCTCACCTTCAATCCAAATTTAATAAAATACAAGAGGACTTTAGTTTAATTTTTAATGTCAGAACTCTGGCATTTTCCTTTGCAGCATCGTGTCAGGGGAGGGGTTTAGAGAAAGTTTAGGCCAGGCAAACTAATGAAAGTTGAAGGGCTTGTTTAATCCCCTACACTGTGGTAATAAACTCAGAGAAACATTATTTATGCTTCAAAAGTATCATTTGAAGAATTTGCAAATGGTATTTTTAAAATCTGACAGATGACCTCAAGAGGTAAATCGACTTAAACAAATCATATTCTTGTTAAATAAATGTCATTCTCCCTACTGACAGCAACATCCTCCATTCACTTATCAGCATTTCCTCTGACAACCCAAGAAGCTCTTAAGTTGACTCTGACTGCATCAGTGATGCAACTCATTGCTGGGGATGCAGGAGACAGCTGTTTGCTCTGAAAGAAAAGTTTGTGACAAGTAAGGCATACAGTTGAACTCTTCTGATAAATCGGATGAGAAACAGGCGAGGACCTACCCAGACCCAACATTTGGACAGGGAAAACCTGTGAATATCATCTAAGAAATACGCAGGTGGCAAAACCTACCAGTGTATTTGTGAAGGATGAAAAGGGTCTAGGTAGTTTCATCCAGGACAATTTTCTAAATCTTATCTATCTCTATATTAATGACTCTGATAACTCTATTTAAAATGCATTTTTTTATCCCGTTGAGGTGTGACCTTTCTATCACTTGCTAGTCCAGACTGATTTTTTCTACATTCAAGTCTTTTCCCAGTATTGTCAACTTTTATCTAAAAAAGACTTCTTCATCAACTTTTATGCTCTAATTATGAATTTAAAAGTTTCTGACACTACACAAAGACTTTAAATGGCTACTTCAAGTGGCTTCATACTTGTCAAGCAGTGCCTTATTCCTGAGAATATCTCTAATGTTCATAGATTTATTAAGGTTGGAAAAGATCTCTAAGATCATCAAGTCTAACTGTTAACCCAGAACTGACATGTTCACCATTAAACCCTACACACAAGTACCATTTCCACACACCCTTTTCAACACTTCCAGCGATGGCGATTCCACCACTTCCCTGGGCAGCCTTGATCTTGTTTGTGGTGGGGTTTTTGTCTTTTTTTCATTTGTCTTACTGCTATGGGCTCTGAGAACTGTAACCCCATGATCCTAGCCCCTTTCTAGTAAACCACAGCATGAAGGCACACTTGCTGGTGTACCTTCAAGCACTTCCTGGTGCTTGAGTCCTCTCCTTACACTTGGGTTCTCTTCCCTATACATGGGTTCTTCACCAAACACAGACTTTTCATTCTGCACTGATTCTTGTGTCTCAGTTTAAAGCAGCCTGAATGGCAGAGTCAGCCTGTTCCTGCAACCAGACTGCTTCTGAGCTGACTGAAAAGCAATCAGGAGTACATTGTCTGAAAAAGTCCAAGCTTTAAAATGTCTTCTTGGTCCTTTACAGTCAGAGCATCAAACAGCTGTGCAGCATTAACACAAGTGAATTGCAAAAGTTTATATTCTGATGACAAGAAAAATTCAGTTTATTGCCTGTCTGCCAGATTTGTCAGTCACGAATGACAAAGTGAAGGGAAAAATAAGGGACAAATTATCCCCCAGAGTGGCTCATTCCACCTGTACAGGACGGACTTGTTCTGGCAACACACCCACTACCCTGGGACAGGGCACTTCAAGGAAGGAGCTGCCGTTTCTTTCTAGCCCTGTGCATGATTCAAGTTCCAGTATCATATATAAGCCTCTCAGGCAGGTCTACAAAAAAAAGATCAGTGCACTTGTTGAAATGAAAAGCATTTATATATCTGCTCAGATGCTACATTCCCAGAGAGGCAACATGTTCCTTATGTTTCCTAGTTCTGAATGAGGCAATTTTGGAATAAAATTTCCTAGTTTCTAAAAGTTCCATAGCTTCAAGGTCCACATGTGCTTTGGCCATGCTCAGAACAATATGTCTCAATAGTTCTGAGCAATTAGGCGTTTAGCTGATCCCAAAGGTTTGAAAATATCCAGAAACCCTTCTGAGGTCAGATTTGGAAGTCCTACTCCAAAAACCTGACCTGGCTGGACTCGTGCAGTGCTCAGCTGTAGAGAAGGGATGGTCATGCTGCAGGATAGAAGGTGAAAGAGAAATTATCTGCCAGGACATCTCTACCCAACTTTTGCTGATAGTCCTAATTGTTCAGGATGAAAGATAGACTGGGTTTGTGACCTGGCCTGTGGGAGTACTGTTTTCATGTATTTGGAAAATACGTATACATCATGCAAATGATTAAGAAAAGTGGTAAAGAGAAAAGAGGAAAATTATTTTTTACCCTCACGGTTCCTCTGGGACTGAGGGCATCTGGTATTTGGTCCCTGCTCCTAAGAATATGCGCACAATCTGTTTCAAGATCTGATGTTCTGGCTTGTAATAAAATGTGTTTTTAAACCCAAGAAGTGTTGGACTACACAGTAAATGTGCACTTAAAATTGCTGCATTTGGGATGGGATCATTTTTAAAGAAGATAACATCTGTTTGAAAGCTGAACAGAAATTGAGCTCATGCATTTTTGGGAACTTATTAAATAACATAAGACAGATTGTCTTTCTTTCATACAAAACATTTTTATTTTCTTTAAAAAAAGAACTGCAAGCACTACACGAAATGAAGTCAAAGGCTGCTAAAACTTCTACTCTACAAATAGTTTTTACTAGTAATTATTTGCTGGATCGAGCTGGTAATAGTGCTGGTAATAGCATGTGGCAATATGTTTGGTATATAATTTAGATTATAAATCAGTATAAAATGTTTAATGTAACATAATGATTTGAGGACAAAAGTGGGTGAGACTCCTATTTAAATGTCACTCTGGATATTTTTAGTACTCTGAACTGAAAAATTGCAAAAAACCAAAAGGAGAACTGTCTCAGGTGTGACCCAGAGGAGTCAGCCTAATGGTACATAGAAGGGATGCAGCCAGCCTTGTTTTCTCAGGGCAGGCTGCACCACCTGACAGGGCTCCCTTCTTGCTGCCCTTCATAGACAACACATGCATAAGCAAGTTAAGCACATTGAGTCTCCTTTTGGAAGACTTGGTCTCATCTTCCTCTCTCCATTGAAATAATTTACACATTCTTTTATGTCCTCCAGAAAACTCAGAATGGGAGAAAACTCAGGCTTGTAGATGGGTCTCTCAGTAGATGAAAGTAGTGGTATCAGAAAGTCACATTTTGCTGTAAAATGAGGAAATAGAATAACTGTATAACTGTAGCTTTATGCTAGTAAAATCTTCCTTCAGTGACTCCAAGCCTGAGTCTGGTTTATTCATGCTTTCTTTCTTTTTCATCTTTTTTCTTTAGATATACTTCTTTAGTATTTGTATCCAGAATATTTTCACACATTCATCTGTGGGGGAATGAAAGCCTGTACATGCTTTTCTTCTCTCCCAGGTCAGCTTGCATCAAGATAACAGTATTTCACTATTTTTGAGGTTTAGTTGCAGAAACCTCTAACACTGATGTACCCAGCAGTGAGGTGTGCAGTGACTCCTGACTGTAAGAAGTCAAGGGGTGGGATGGGAATTGCAAGCTAAAAACGTGCTGAGGACTTCTTGGCTCACTTCTTGGAACCCACAACCTCAGTGCTGGCAAGAGATCTGGGGAGCAGGAGCCATTGGGAGAGGGACAATGAAATGTCTTTGAGTTCCATGATAAGTCTGGTTCAAGCAGTATAGGAATGGATAGGGAAACGTGGCAAATGATGGAGAGTGAAAGAAAAAACTGATACAGTCAGGCCCACATGATAAAACTTCTGGTAATCTCCACCCTTGAACATGCTTCCGAGCTGGAGAAATTCATCACCCTCATGCAGTAGCGCAACAATTCTTCATATTGTATAATAAATGCTGTCAGCTGCATAAAGTGACCACATTTGCAACTCTCAGGGAGAATTGGACAAAATCACAAAACACAGATATATGCTGGACAAAAACAAACTATGGGACTTGAATGTGGTTATTTTAATTTGTCAAGTGTTATTTTGTGGACTTGAAGGGATTTCCTATATAAGAATATTGATTGGTTTTTTTCTTTTCCCTGAGAAGTACTTTATGCAGCTAAAAGTTTTTGCTGACAATACGTGCAAGAAAATTCAACAGCGACTTTTCCTTCTCTATGAAAGGCAAGTTTCTTGTGCCTTTTTCCTTTATCAACATGATTAGCAAGAGCAAGCCAAAAGATTGGGTTTCTTCAGCTTCTTTGGTTTATTAAAGTTCTAGTAGCATGTTTTCACTGAAGACCACAGGCTTTGCAGCTTCTGTTTGGCAAGTATCACACTAGGTTATTTTTTAATTCTGGGGCAAAATCTTTGGAATACCTAAGTGTTTGTGCATGACAGTAGAGTCAGGTATGCAAGAGCAACATCCAGCATTGTTTAGGTTGTGCAGAGCAACAAAAGATTGGCTTACTATGAGCAACTAAAAAAACCAATATTAAAAAAATCTTTGTGGCAGAACTGATTCTGGACCCAGGGTATGGGAAGCCCAAACTTCAGTGAGTAGAAGCTAAATATCCACCGTGCAATAAAAAAGTACCCAGAGGTAACTGAGAACAGTTTTGAATTGGGACCCTGCATGTTAGGGAGAAGTATTTTCATCTGTTGGCCTCAGATTAGCTTTTTCTAGCAGCTGATTTAGCTTATGGTTGCTCCAACCCCCTTTTTTGTTGCCTCACTTAATACTTACTTTCAGCATAGCAATTTAGGTGTCCATCAAAGCATTGTGAATCCTTGGTGCCAGACAGCTAACATTCAGGAGGTGCAGCATTGAATATTTCATTGGGTTTTTGATTCTTTTCCCAAGATAAATCATGGGTTTGCTACAGGATGCTGTGACCAGAAGTCCCATAATTAGTCCTCCTCCAGTCATCAGCTTCTCTTATATAAAAATGTGACCTAACCAGACTGTCCGCCTGTGTCTTTATCACCCATTTTGATTCTGTGACCCTACTGTTCTCTCCATGATGCATATTGGACTCCATAACTTCCCTTGGCTGTGTGCCAGATCAAGAAAAATGGTGGTTACCACATTTTACATAGCTCCATGACCTCTCTGAGGCTAATAGCAAACTACCAGTGCAGCTGTCAGCTGGGAAGTTTGTGTTTGGCTAAAAGCAAATGTCAATAATAATCAGCATCTGCTGTGGGTCCTACACTACTGGGCATATCTTCAAGAGTGTAGCACAGTTCAAAGTGAAGCCACTTATTTAGCTGCCTAAATATGGATCAGAAATGCACATTTATTTGTTGTTGCTGATCACATGCATGAGCAGTGATGCATCTCCATGCCCATTCCAACCACCTTTCTCTAAGGATAACTAACGTGGCTAAGAGGGAAACTTTCTATTAAAATTATTAAGTTTTATCCACAGTGAATTCCTGTGCTACATGATACTGTGTTATATTTGAACATTGTCCTGTTTCATAGAGTAAATGAAATCTCTAGAAGGATTTTAAGATGCTAAATCTTATCATTCCATTTACCTTTGATATCTCACAAAATTTCACGGGGTTTCAGGCTAGAAGAAGCTAGTCTAGGCTGACTTCTTGTATAGTGCCTTTTACTTAAAACTTGACCTACTTGAGGCATGAAATCAACTGTAGAGGAAGGGCATGGTACAGAGATAACAGGAGACACCCAAACACCCACAGTGGCAGAGAACCAGCTAAGTCAGTTTAAATGATCTTGCAGGCAGTCTACATCCCTCAGATAGGACAGGGGACAGTTACTTCCAGATTGAGAACTTGCACTCAAGATCATTCTGGAAGCAACCAGCTTCTGTCTCCCAGAGAGTCTGACACCATGCAGGTACATCCCAGGTGACTTTCATCACCCTCCAGCAGTAAGTCACCATCCCCAAAATTGACAGTCCCAGAAAATATGTTATATCAATCCCTGGGTCATTGCAATTTAAAAAATATACCAGGACTAGAACTCAAGTTATGGTGATCCACTATTAAAGTAAGGAATGATTTCTGGAGAAATTCCCTCAGTTCCTGTGAACTGCCATTAACCCATGGAAGTCCAGGTAAATGCAGTACAAATCCCTTTAAACTCAGTATCTGGTGTCAAGAATGGCAACTTTACACCTGGATGTAAGTAAAAGTAGGTTATTCTTTATATTCAGACTGATTCCAGTGCGTTAGCAGCACACTGTACTTGTTCACTATTCATTCCCAGGATTTATGGTTATGCAATAGGTTGCTTAGACAAGGATTCCTGTGATATTTATAGTCAGTTTTTCTTTCTTTTTTTACCTCTCTTTTTTGGTCTGAGTTTCAGAACTCCTCTAGTATTTAACCTCAGAGCAGACTTTCTTCCCTTAACTTTCTCATTTAGACAAGAACACTTTCCTCCTTTCCTTTCTTCCTGTCTGATGAACAGTTACTGGTGACAAGGTATGTCCTCAGCAAAAGAGAAGGCTTTATAAACCTCCTGAAGATCTTCCCAGAACAGATACTCTTGGCTCATGATAGATATCACTGAAATTTACAGAAAACCGAGCACCTCATTCTTCCAGCCTCCTCTGAAAAATCAATCTTCAACTCTTCTAAAAATCCAACTATCCTGAGTTCCATCTTTCTGCTGGTTTAGACTTACAGTAGAGTCTCAGATACAGACTATAGACTCAATGCCAGCCTACGTGAAGACTGTGGTGGGCAAAGAAAATGACAAGTCACTTCATACTTACGTGTGGCTCATATTTCTCAAGAAATTTTAAGAATCAGTGTCCTGACAATATTTTATTTACCCTTAGACCTCAAACATCCTCCTAACTTTTAAAATAAAAACCTTATTATAGTGCAGTTTTTAAATGACCAGTCTGACTGTTCACCAAAAGATAAACATTTTCAGATTCATTTGCTGCCTGAGTTTTCAGATTCAAAAGGAAAATAAATGTCTTTCATCTGTGTGCACATACCACTCTCTTTAATACCAAAAGAATTTGTTATGATCTCTGTTATTCCTAAGACCACATAAATTAAAACAATAAGACAGCTAGAATAAAGTGTTACCAAATCCTAATCTCTAAAAGTGGTGTGAAATATTTTCCAGCAAATAAAAGCAGAAAAAAACTAATGATCTAGAGCTTTTAACCTACTTATGTGAAAGACTAAAATAAACTTAGATTGTAAGTCTTGATCAATAATAAAAATGTGTGGTCTAGAAAATAGTCTACAAAGCGTATACATCGGTCTCCAGCTGAAAATATGGACGCTTGTTAGTTAAATATTTTGGTGGGGGAATTTCACTCTGCAGTTTAGGGGGTTCTGCCCTAACTTCAAAGAAAATGTAGCTTTTTCTGGTTGTTATTACAAGAAATCATTCATAGAGCTAGACCTCTTTGGAAAGAATGCTAACAATTTCAAATGTCATAGGCCAGTATTGACATGAGCTTTGAAAAAGGATAACATTCAGTGCAGGGAGTCAAGGGATCGAGTAATTGTCCTTATATAATGTAATTGTGGAAGGAACTCACTTTTTATATTCAGTCAGAAAGAGGAGGAGGTTTTGGTTAATAATGAAGGTTTTGTGCCTTGTTTGTGAATTTTTTTTTATCTTTTCAGGATGTAGGAAGACAGAATAGATGGTGCTTAAACCTTAGGTGCTTGCGACAGAGAAAGAAAACACTAATTTCTCATATTTTCAATTCCTATTGCAAGTAAAGGAGCCACTCTTTCAGTTTGTCCTAGGCTAGAGGCTGATCCTCCCTAATATCCCCATTAGTTAATTTATAGCTGATAAGGAAAAGGAAGACAGTAAGAGTATCTTCTCAAAAAAACCACCACATTCATCAGGGAGGTGCTAGTGACCTCTGTCCCAGAGCAACTCCTCTAGGATGGACTGTGCTCCTTTATGCAGAGGAGGATGTGGACACAGTCAGGTTTTGTAGCCTTTGGGATACCTTTGGCTGAACACTATGGGTGACTTTGACAATTTCTGGGCCAAAGTGCTCCTAAGCAGCACCAGTGTCACACTGAGTCTTCTAACATCAGAAAAAAAAATCCCTAATTCCATGCCTGATTGCTATTTTCCTAGTCTATATTTAGGAGCTAGCTGGAATCTGTAGCTACACACATCATACACAGATGTGATGGGAGTAGTATCCCCTGTTCTCTTCCATGCCCATCAGACAGCTCTACACTTCAACAAGCCCCAGGGCAGTGGACAACTCCTGGCTGGAAACGTAGGGAAGATCAGGCAAAGAAAATCCAGGGAATCCAAATGACATCTCATGGTCCAGCAAGCTCATGAAGTCACCATGAGACTAGGACTAAACCCCATATTGAAAATCAAAACTTTTATGTAAATTAAGTATAATTAAGAATTATATATAAAATCTGTGCCTGGACATCCCATTTGCAGTGTGTTCTCATCAGTGTGTTCTCATCAGGCACACTAATGTTGTCTCTGTCCCTAGGCGCTGATAGTGAATCTCAGCACTCAATTCACCTGTCCCCTAGTCTTTTTGTCATGAGATTTGAGATGCTCCTGGACACCCAAGGCACCTGCACAGGGCTGGGAGTACCTGTGGGGGTACCCATGCCCTTCTGGAGCCAAGGGAGCCCATGGTCACGAGGCATCTCAGGTGCCTCCATACACCTATAGGTGGGCAACTGAGTTAAACGCTGATTATCACTTGCTTAGATACCATAGAAAATTAAAAACGCCTTTTTTTTTAAAATATAATTTCAACATATTTTTATTCTAAGTGGTGCACTGACAGTCTTGGAGGCTTTTCTGACGTCAACTGAAAATCTCACCGAAACTAGTTCATTTTCTTGTCCCCTGCAGTCATCATGTCGATCTTCCCGGCCTCACCAGATTTTGTAGTTTTTGTCATTTGTTCTTGGCTCAGCAGATGAAGATTAGTTTAGAAACAAGTGAAAGAGGACTAAAATGTAGATGCTAAATAAAGTAACTCATGTTAATGGGCATCCTACAATTTCTTCCACTTTAGCCAAAATTGTCTCTAACGGTGAATGAAAGGAAGAGGATGGGAAGCAGATGTTTCTACCGTCTGTAGCAATCGATTGTAAATTGGCCTGACACTTCCCCCAAAGAGTTTATCAAGAAGGCTTGATTCAGAGAATCAATCCCAAACCCAGAGCTGAGGCACCAACATCTCAGCCAAAGTGATCAACCACTTGGACCTGATGAGGGCTTTACAAAGAAACATTTCTTTTGCTACAGAAAACTGATTAAAATAGTAAAGGAATCTTTGAGGATAGCTGCACCTCATACTGATAGTCCCGGGAGTTATCTATAGACCTCTGTGAGACAACTTTAAGCATCAGGTAGAGGTGAAAAGACAATGAAAAATTTAGCTCACTCTGGAACATGGTCCCTTGTAAAATACAGTAGTACATTTGGGAGGAGTTGTCGTCTCTGTTCAGATACAGCAGAATACAGGAATAACAGATGCCACAAGTCAGTTGTGGGGCATGTGCTGAGCTAAATGAAAGGAGAAAATGGAGAGGAAAAACCCCAAAGTAACCAACCTCAGTTAAATTTTGACTGAATTTTGGATAATGAGATAAAAGCAGTCTCTAGAGTTAGATCTGAAATACAAATCAAAGCATAAAACAGAAGCAAATTATTTTAATGCAAACAATTATTATAATGCATAGCAGTGAACAAATACAGAAAACACTACTTTAGCTTGTCAGAAAAACAAATTGAAATAATAGTCACATTTCTCATACAGGGAACATAAATAAATAAAAGAGAACTAAGAACCATATGTCCTCATTTTGGAGGATGAGGTAAAGCAAAAGAGCCCAGAAAAGAATAATAGAAAAAACAGCATGGAGAGAAAAATATTAAAGAAATGGGTTATAAATGCTATTGCCAGAATGTTGCATAATGACCACTTTTATGAACAAACAGAACTAGAAATCTTACCTTCTTGCTTTCCAAGAAACCTCCAGTAAGTCCAGAATGTGGTATGATTAAGAAAGAGGACAGTCTTTTCCCTTTGAAGCGGTGAGTATGGGGCACTTCATGTTCTTTTGGAGAAGTCCACATGCTCTGCTAGCTTTTCAACACACTTCATGTTCTGTCCATTTTCTGTCAGCTCTGGGGAATTAAGCAACACACTTTAAGGATGATGGAACTTAAGAGTTCATCAAAGTCAAATTTCTAAAGTGATAGATACTATATCAAACAGAGTCTGGAATTATATTTATTTTTCCCAGCAGGTCTGAGACATTTCTGTCACATTTATGTTCCTGGATTTTTTTTATGTCTTTCTGAGACAAGAGGGGAAAGACAGACTCCATGCTGGAAAGAGAAATTGTTCTACTAAATGAATACTCAGTTTTTCAGATGAGTGTTTTCCATGCCCTGAGGTACAACCATTGAGGGAGCTATAATAAAATGTAGGAAAGGTTAAGGTCTGCTAACAGAAGCTTGCAGCTAAAGGACAAAGCAAGAAGAGATTATCACTGCTGGTGCAGGGGCAAGCATATGTACTCCCTTGTACTGACCAAACTGCCCTCCTTGCAAAGGAATTGTTGGCTGGAAAATGCAGCTCCCTAGCAGGTGTGAATGTTGCAGTCAATAATTATGGACAGTGATTTCATGTGGTACATCACAGTAGCCCTGGCAGTCAAAGGAGCACCCTGTGTATTCACATTTCTCCATGTCTCAGCTTTGTGCTCCTCTGCTCACATCCATCTCCATGTCTGGACCCTGGCTGCCCCATGCATTAGAGTCTGTGCTGAGGCCAATATACCTTAAAATGGTGGTTTTCTCTAGATTAAAGACCCCCAGCTCCCTCAGCCGCTCCTGATATGACATGTACTCCAGAACCTTCCCTTGCCAGTTCTGTTGCCCTCCTCAATGTCATTCTTGAAGTGAGGGGCTCAAAACTGAACACAGTACTCCAGGTGTGGCCTCACCACTGCTGAGTACAGGGGGACAATCACTACCCTGGTCCTACTGGTTACACTGTTTCTGATACAAGCCAGGATACCATTGGCCTTCTTGGCCACCTGGGCACACACTGGCTCATGTTCCAGCAGCGGTCAACCAGTATCCCGGGGTTCTTTCCCACTGGGCAGCTTTCCAGCTGCTCTTCCCCCAGCCTGTAGCGCTGCAGGGGGTTGTTGTGACCCAAGTGCAGGACCCAGAACTTCATCTTATTGAATCTCATACCTTTGGCCCCAGTTCACCAATCCAGCCTGTCCAGATCCTTCTGTAGAGCCTTCCCACCCTACAGCAGATTAACACACCCGACCATCTTGGTGTCATCTGCAAGCTGACTGAGAGTGCCTTTGATCCCCTCATCCAGATCATCGATAAAGACAGTAAACAGAGCAGGCCCCAGTGCTGAGTCCTGGGGAACACACTTGTGACAGGCCACCAGTTGAATGTAACTCCATTCTCCATCACTCTCTGGGCCCGACCATCCAGACAGTTCTCAACCCAGTGAAAACTGCACCTGCCCAAGCCATGGGCTGCCAGCCTCTCTTAAAGAATGCTGTAAGAGACAGTACCAAAGACTTCACTAAAGTCCAGGTAGTCATATCCATGCCCTTTCTCTCACTCACTGAGTCACCATTGGTTGGGACAATTGTGGTGCAGGGATCCTATTCCCTAGTCCTTCTTTGTTTACTTGTACAGACACCACTTACAAGGCCAGGGAGTAGCAATGACATTCTTATCATGGTTTTGGCCCCCCTAGACAAGGTGTAGCACAGTTCAGGGGACAGGAAAGGCTGGGGAATGATACCATAAGGACCACTATGGGCCAGTATCTGCCAACCACAGTCAAGGCCTAATAATGTCTTAATACACACATAATAACTGTGCAAGTTTGTGTTTACCTAGGCTTGGAAGACTGATGACCCAGGGATTACTGCTGACAGGACTTTATGTATTCCACAAACTTTGAAGAAGACTCATGAATATTTTTCATAGCTGAAGGGAAACACTTCAGATGTCATTCCTGATGCACAGGGAAAGTAACTATTTAAAGTTCAGAGGGATGGGATAGAACAAAACATGCAAATTTTACATCTTCTACAAAACAGTTATTTAAATTCACAAAGGTAAGCGTTTCTTGTCAAGACACTTAATAACAAGATACTATTTGATAGAAAATAGGCCAAACTGCATGAGGAATAGTCTATGATGATTTATTCTACAAGAATCTCCAGTTAATTTTTGCAACTTAATCTAAGATCATGTCCACTAACAGTGTTTTAAGAGGATGCTTTGTTCGCATTTCCCATGATTTGATTCACTTCACAGGGAGGTCTCAGAGAGCATAAAGACTTTTCTTTGGGTAAAATCAGAAGGTAACTCCAAGCACACTCCTCATGGACTCCAAATGCACAGGGTAGCTCAGTCCAGGTGGCACACAGCTAATTCAAAGTAAAACCCACAGAAGTTGTACAATATGGACATTAACACCAAATGTTTTACCTGTCTGCTCCAATATCTGCCCTACTTGCTGGTATAAATGTAATCTATAGTGCTTTCTGTCTATAGCCCAGATTTTAGTGTCTTTTTAACATTTTGAAGAATAGTAGATTAAAGAGGCAAAGCAGAATCTCAATATGCTATTTTGGAAAGAAGCAAGGCACAAGCATTGTACTATAACACATCTAAAGAAAATTCAGACCTTTGACTCTTCTAGTCTAAAGCATATATTTGGTATTACATTCAACCATCAAATTGCCAAAAACTTAGCCTTACCATTCCAATTGACTGAACCAGTATTGACTGGGCCAACTACCCTGGTTGTATGCATACACTGTTATCTGTGTCCAGTGCTGCCATATCTGAGAGGTACACATGGATTACTCTCAAAGCCCTATATTTATTTTCTGTGGAAATACATGTGTGAAGCTGTGCAAAATACTTGGAGCTTCAGGTATTTGTCATTCTAATTTCTTCATCACTCCAACATTTCCATTGAATAATAGTCAAAACTGCTTAAAACCTATGAAATGGATGGTAATTATTGATGATCATCAGTATAATTTATGAGTATCTCAAATGAGAACAACTTTGCAGGGCATTTGAAAGTTCCAGAGAAGATGTGAGCAGGCACTCCATAAACAACCTTCGTTTCAGTGCCTGCAGTTGTTGGTAGCAGATTATTTGGGTCAGTAAAAGAACTACAATTGAGAGTTTCAAAAATTAGTTATAAACTGAATGAAGAAAAATATTTTCTTTAAATATCAATTTTCAACTGTAGAAGAAGGCCAGTCACAGAAGTTAAATATTCTCTTGTGACTTTCTATATATGGGCAAACGTATCACTGAGTTTTATTTCTGTACAAACAGGAAGCTACCTGTGCATGGTACAAGTCAATCTGTTAGTCAAACACTTAAATGCTTGCTGAATGCATCTATCTGTGAAGAAAGGTGTTATGTACTCTCCACAGGTCTTATAAAATAAGAACTGAATATGGATTCTATTGTGCTGCCTCATGTCACAGAAGAAGCATACACCCTCTTATAAGAGCACAATAACAGTTGAGACAATAATGACATAAAATTATTAACTCTATATGGATGTACTGTGTTATTCTTCCACTTCTAGTGCTAAGCATAAAAAAAAAAAGTTAATAACTGAGCTAGAGTGCAAATTCTTCACTCCCTTTGCATATCATCTACTCCTCTGAGTATTTTCCCTGTCTATACACATCCGGTGTTCACAGTCTGGACCTGGAACACAGGAGCTTACGTCTGAGAAGTTGGAATATCCAAGAGATAAAATCTTATGTAACTGAAAGGCCATATCTGAAAGGGCAGCTGAAAGCACAGGAGATGAAGACACATGAAGCAAAGCAGAACATTTAGCTGGAAATGAACTGGGAATGTGCAAAGAGCACAATGATCAAGGTGTTGAAACAAGATACCAGCATCTACAAGAAATCAGATGAGCACACTGAGACTTGAGGTCTACTTTCCAACTGATCTCTATGCTTATTTCCTGGTAACAAATTACCCTTTTAAGAAAGAAAGAATATACTCTGGGTTACTTTTTTCCAAACAAAGGAGATAGCTAATGGAAAGCTGGAGGACAGAGAGAATCAGTTATGGCAGGGGAAAGAAAAACAAAACTGGAGGAAGCAATGTGATAAATGCAGTGTAAAGGGAGCCTGACTAGAAAAGTCCAAATGATGCCAAACAACTTATTGAATTAACATGAATGTAAATAAAAAACAAAGTCAATTTTCAAAATATAAATCCAACAGGGAGGCACAATAATGTTCCCCAGCTGGTGTGCTATAAATAGCTTAGAAAAGGTAGTTGGAGGTCAGAAACCATGGGAGCCATCCAAGGGCAGGGTCAAGCCTGAGAAAAGGCCAGATTCTGCAAACTACGGAGAGCTGAGTTTGAGTAAACACAGGAGCACAGCACTGGTCTCAGGAATGAGCTGTTCACAGGAGAGAGGGACAGTTCCCCAGCACCCCTCTGGTCACCCTTACCACCAGCACAACAGGTACAGTATAGGCTCTACCACTACACTTCCCACTTGGCAGTCTCCTCTCAGACAGATGTTTTATCTATAATTTCAGTTGTCATTTTCTCAAAGCAGAGTAAACAAGATCTTGCTGGCTGTTTTCCTGCATCCTGGATCTGCTCACGAGATCTTATGCCTAGATCATTTCACAGCTGCTTTAGGGGTTCTGCAGATTATTACAGAAATATTTACTTTTCAGAAGGAGAAAGCAAGTGCATTAGACCCAAGTCTCAAAAGCTTTGCTTCTTCCAGCTTCTTCCTGTGGGGATTTGACAGGCTGAAACAAATGAGTGTGAAGACAACACCGTGTACAGCACCGAGTGTCATTAAAAGGTCAGAGTCACACCTAAGCACTGTGGTGCTGCAACATCCCAACAGTCAGCAGAGCACAAGGAAATGATGTATCTGGCAAATGCCATATGGAGGACCTCTCCGGCCCCAGTAGCTAAAAGCAATTTACAGTGGTCTTTTGGGAAGCTGCCTCCAGCATACTGCACTTCAGTCCAAGTGAGGCTCGGGCATGTGCCATCATCTCTGGGAAGATACCTTCTGATTGGCAGAGACATAGAATCATAGAATCATAGAATCATAGAATCATAGAATCGATTGGGTTGGAAAAGACCTCCGAGATCATCGAGTCCAACCCACTGGTCCCTTTCCTCGCAGAAAAGCAGGGTCCAAAAGTTTTCAAAATCACTATGTGGCTTGGTATCTCAAGTTTAGTCTTCAAGGCAACTCATGGTTTGAAAACAAGGTCCAAGTGCTTCCATCATTTAGGTAGCCTGAAAATGAGTACTCAGAATTTTGGAAGCAAGGAGGTGGGCACCTTTGCAGCACAGAAGACAGCCAGACACAAAGCCTGAAAAAGCAGGCCCCTTTAAAGCAACATGAGATTGCTCAGGCTCTGAAAAATCTCACAGTACTGACTACCTTTGAAAAATTGTGGCTAAACCGCAATTTTCACACTGTAATCATACATCACATAAATCTGCATCTCAAAATAATACCACACATAAAGTATCAGTCTGGCCTGACTCCAAGGGGTACATTTAAGCATTTCTTTTCATTTAAATCATATGCAAACAAAGTGATCTCAGGTTAGTATGAATAAAGTCAATTTTTAATATACAGTAATGAATATGTGTGAAGAATGTTAGTTGGTTTTCTTTCTTAGGTAGATACAATTATGTATTTAAAAATAACTAATATGATTAAGTAGGTTTTATTGGCTATTAATGGCTATGCAAATGTAGTTCTTACTATATCAATACTGTTCCAGGGCAGATTGAATTCTGCTCTGTAAGCAGTGGTGTCAAATACATGTTAATGTATTCCTGAGGTGGCAAAAGTGAGAAGTCACACGTGACTTTAGGAGCGTTCACAGTGGTTGCTCTTAGAGGATTAATTTTCAATTTGAAATATCAACAAACTTCATATGGAATGATCAAATGAAGCCCTTCCCCCTTTTTTTTTTAACCTCTCTATGTTGATTAAACTACTCTTGTAAAGATATAATGTACTACTCAGTAGACTCCTCTAAATTAATTCCCTGCAGCATAAGGAAGAAACTTTAGGCATCCAACACTTAGTACAATAAGTAGCATATTCCAGGCCAGGATGCCTATTTCACCAAGAAACCAGTGGCAAGGATTTTGCAGTGGTATCAACAATCATATTCACGGGAACTAGTAGTACCAGACATTTAGATTTATGTAAGTCCACTGACCTGGATTTTGAAGTTTCCATCTTAACTGGAAACTTTATATGAGAATACTGGTGTACTGTATCTTAAAAATAGCACTAAAAATATCACCTCACTTTCTTCATTAAGAAGATTGCATCCCTCTTTTCTTCAAAAGTGACATTCCCTTTCATGTCATGGTGTAACAGCAGAAAGAGCAGAGCATGGCACTGACTTCACTTCTGCCAAACAGGTTTGATGAGGTGGCATGGATTTCCCACAGAAAGCCCTGCCAAGCAATCCCTGCCCAAATCACTTGGGCTGGAAAGTCACATTGTTGTTTTGATTCCCAGCTAGATGAGAAGTACTGGAGACGAAACTTGCGCTGTTGAATTCAGCATAGAGAGACAGACCATTAGTCAGTCAGCTGTGAAATGTAAATAATTTTTGCCTTTCAGAATATCCTCCCTGATTCTGTCAAAATCCATCATGCATAACTGCTTATTCAAGCAAAAGGTAACACAAAGTAAAAATTCCCCAAACTTACAGCCTAGCAATGAAGATCTTCATTTCAGTCTGTCATTCTTCTCATGACACTTCGTTAAAAAATACTGTTTTACCAATATCAGTCTGTCCTGAGTACTTTTGAAATAACAAAAGCTTAATCTTTTAAAAATCAGAGACCTCTGGTCTCTGTTATGAACTGTGAATTAGGAGCAACTCCACTGACTCCACAAGCAGGGTTACTTAATTCCTAATTGCAACCAGGAGTAATGTTTGACCCACAATCAGCAAAAAAATCAATAAAGGCCAAACCATGACCCAGACTGATGCACCAGCACCAGCATTTTTTTTGGATGTAAAACACACACACTAGCAGGCACACCTCCCTGAACAGCCTCCAGATCTGCTTCCCAGGAGGTCAATGACCCCTCCTCTGGGAGTCTCCTCACTGCCTTTGTAGGAGTGGGAAAGGGAGAGGAAGAACCAGCTTGAGGAATCAGTTGTTGTCTGGGTCTTAAGTTCTTATTTCCCTCTTCAGATTAACAGACTGATTACGTGGAAAGTTGAATTTGATTGTATTTCAAAGGTGCAAAGTGGTATGACACTGTACACTGTTGGATGCTTTCAAAGGTCCAGTCCCACTGCAGCAAAAAAAGGTAGGCCCTGAGGAAACACTTCAGCCTCCTGTGTCAAGGACATATCCAAAAGTACTTATGAAAACCAATGCCCTAAACATTTGACTTTTCCATCCCTGATGGGACCCCACCAACAAGAGTACGACTGTGAATTCTTCTTTGAGATCTTTGTAAGCAGAAACTAAATTTCACAGAAGATTTAAATAAATCTCAGTAACTTTGAACAAAAAAATGGGGTTTGCTGAACTGAATTTGGGGTCAATTAAAAAAAAACAGTAGCATTAGCTGAAAGTTAAAAGAGTTATAAAATCAAATTAAATGTAAAGACTGTGTTATTTTATTAATAAAAGAAAATAAATATATAGAAACACTGAGAGGCAGCTAAACAGGTTAAATGACTCCTTGAAAAGGTAGAAAATAAAACTTAACCTGAATATCTATTTAGATACTGAAGTTATCAAAGCCAATGCCTGCTTTTAACAGGCAGATAAACTGTGCCCAGGCATAATTGCAATAAGACCATTTACAGAGACAAAAAGTTTTCTGGATGTCAGGACTGAGCCTGCTTTCAGTTTTGTGTTTAGCTTTTTATCTTTTTTGTCTTTATTTTACTTACTGGTTTGTGCCTTAGGATATATTCCCCAGTTACTGAGAGATTCTGATGGGGGATCTTTACAGAAGCTGTCAAGCTTAATATTTTGGTCATGACAGTGCATGCTTTCTTTAATCTTATGACATCAAAAAGAAAGCATCTACCACATTCTGTTAGCAGCAAAGAAACAGCTGTCCAGGTTAAATGTGGTTGTTGTCATTAAATTTGAGCTTTTTTTTTTCCCAAAATTTTCCTCAAGGTGTACAATATATTCATATGACCTGCCAACGAATTCAGAATGTCACTTTTAATTAAGAATACCGCTGTACTGAAGAGCCCCAGAAGATGTATGGCTACTTTTTAAACAAAAAAACAAGCAAGTCAGAACACATTTCCTTCTAGGGATTGATTAATTAATTAAATAAATAATTTTTATTAGTTTTTCAGACAAATCTTACCTACCCAATTTTGTCATATGTCTCCTACTGTAGAATTAAAATCAGACTTAGAACTCAAATTATATTCTTTCATCTGCTAATTCATCTCACAACTTAAAGATTTCTAGTTACCTTAAGTAAAGCTCCTTAGAATTACAAAATCACAGAATAATTTAGGTTGTTCTGTGAATTAAAGTAGCTTTCCAGCACCCCACTTTCCTTTATTTTGTGTTCATAAACTTGTTAAGACTGTATGTTAACAGATCTATATCAGTTAGAGGTCTTAATTACAAGCCCCAACATTTTTACCATTCAGATCATTAAATGCTCAAGTAATGTTGGAGTTTGGCACAGACTATCTCTTGCTACATAAAATTAAAGACTTCAGTCCTGCTGACTAACTTCCAAAAAAACCCCAAACTATCAAATGGAAAAAACATGTCAAATTTGTCAGTGGTGTTACAGTACCCTCTATTTGAAAGAACTGATGCTATGTGAGAAAAAAAAATGGTTTCCTCCCCCCCCCCCCCCCCCCCCCCCGGTGATTAGATTTGCCCTGGGAATCAGATACTTCAAAAAGAAAAATCCATCTAGATACTCCTTTTCAGCTAATATTAAACAACCAGATTACAAAATACTCTTTTTTCTGATTCCAAGACAAATTCTACCTAGCCAGGGATGAGGTGGTGGTGTACAGGTAGCTGGACCCACAAAATTAAGGAGGGTTCTGACACAGAGTAGCTTGGAGACATTAAAGGGAATAAATGTTCTTTCTAGGTAATCTAGATAATCTTTGTCATTAGCTTCTATTTCACATGACACGTGGATCTTCCATTACACATGCCACTAGATGTACTCATCTCATTTGTCTTTTCAGGATAAGGTAGATTTGTTTCTTAATTTCTAACGTTCAGGTCAACATATGCTACACTTCATCCTCTTTTTCTGTCATTTTCCCCTTATGCTGCTCTTTCCTCTGCTTCTAAACAGTCACCTTTTGGTACCCAAGTGCCATCCTGCACATGATGTAGGATGCTGCAAGAGCTGCCCACCTTTAGCCACAGCCTGGGCGTGTGGGAAATATTCCTCTTTTAAATTTAGAAAGACTGCATAAATCACGGCACAAAGAAACAAAGAATTTATTTGGCGCGCCGGGTCCTTATCTCACCGAGTTTTTCAGGGAGAAAGACCCTGTGGGAGTACAAGTTATACATTTTATAGTTTTCAAAAATCCCACCCTTCTCAGATAAGTTATAATGTATTCCTTTTTACCCAAAAAGGTTTCTTTTCTCTGTAAAGGGGTTTTCCCTTTATCCCAATTGGCTGCAAGCCATTCCCTGTCAGAGGTGATGGATCTTCCTTTGTTCTTAGCCCAAGGAGAAAAGGAACCTCGTGTACAAAATGGCCCTGAAAGATTTAATTTTTAAGAATTTTCTCATTTCCCTTATCCCGCCAAAAGAGACCCTGATACCCAAATTCAGCTCTCGGAACTTGGATATCTTACAACTTCAGGATACATCTATTTATAAAAAACCCGTATTTTTATTTCTCATAGGGGTTGTAAGAAGGATGGGGTCAGTGCTCCAGCACTGTCCTCAAACCCCTCAATCTCTATATTCTGACTCAAGCAGTCAGAAAGAAAGCCCCATATTGCATCATAACACGAGTTCCCAGTTACCAAAGCATGTAAGTTTTCTTTTTAACTCTGACAAGTATATAAATAGGCAACAGAGTCTATGAACATGTGAAAGTGCCTAATGTAGAAAGTAAAGAGAAGAGAAAGAAATTCGCCTCTTGCACAAGGCTGCTGGTCTCCAGCAAAGCTGGCTCAAGCAATGTTTTGTCTATGTTTCTTAGGAAGAGTGAAACTTAGAAAAAATGTTTGATGGATTGCTTTGAATACTTCAGACTACATCTAAATTTAGGGTGGAAAGTGTTTAAGGGCACCGCTCTGCTATCGCAGTTCCCTGGTCTGGATAGTACTGGAGACAGCCACTAGTCTTGGTTTTCTACCCATGGGAACCAGGGCACAAAGAGAGGTATGAGGATGGGGCACAACACCGTGTCTCCGTGTGTCCTCCAGGCTGGAGGCTCGGACACCTCACTGCATCGAAAGGGGTGGGTACAGTCTTTGGAAAAGCACTACAGAAACCCCAGCTTACTCTCAGGCTGTTGATGTTCACACCATATCCTTCCTCCTTCTTTTGCATAGTTAAGCATTTGTGGTGATCCAGTCGCTATTGCTCACCCTTCAGTGTAGGTACCAGAGTGTTTAAAACACATGAATGAGTTCTTGCCCCTCATGTTGCAGATGCCCTGCAGTAACACACTCTGCAATAGTGGCATGCTCCACAAAGCAAGAAAAGACAACTAATTGTCACAACCCATGCCTATAACTTTTCATTACAATTCAATTTTAAAAATTAATCACCATTTTTTCCCTTGTTGAGAAATGCAATTGCAACTAGAAATCAGTCACTGTGCATGTATCACTTATATGTTGTTTGCAATTAAAAGGTCATCTACTTGTACACCTATGTCAAATTAAGGACCTTGAATCTAATCATAACAATGGTCAGCATTTTCTGTTCGGGGGTTTTTTGTTGTTAATGGTGGTTTTGGCTTTGGTTTGTTTTTTTTTTTCCAAGTGTTGCACAGCCACTCATTAGTTAATCTTCATGACAATGAGAAACAGAAAGGTTAGATTTATTTGGGGTTGTACAAAGAATCAGATGGCAGAGCTGGGAGGTGGATTTCTGTGGAAGCGATTCTTAGCCTTGTGCTCAAATCATAGTTTCTGTTAACTTTTCACATATAATTAATTTGCTAATTTTGCTCTATTTTTGTTTTTTTGCCTCCAGTAATTAGTATTAGCTGATGCAGTGCCTGTAATGTAGGAATGCTTTCCAGACATAAACCTAAGAAAAATTATTTTTACAAGACTGCCTATAAAAATAAATTGCATGTCTGAAATCATTTTGGATTAGTGAGGCTGGGAGATTTTAAACGTTGGTATGTGCAATGTATGCAGTAAAACTATGTAGATTGGTGACAACAAAGTTCACTTTTTTCTTGTTATTTTTTCCAGTTGCTAAATGCAGCCTGCTCTAAGTTAGTAAAATTGGAGCTTCACTGACCATGGAAAGACTTAGAATTGTATGGTTTTCTCCTTTTCAGAGTCTCATCCTAATCTCATTTAATCATAGATTTTTACCCATGTAACAGTATAGACAAAACAAACTATCACCATTTTCTGGCAATGAAAGTACGAAAGGGTTTTAAGTCAATGGTTTTTACATCTCTGTTATTCTCTGATTCTTAGGAACAGTAAGGTACATCCAAAATTAAAACCTTATTTCCTCATACTTATCAGAAATCTATATTTATAAATACATACTCTCTCTCTATATATATGTACATGTATTCTATATAGTTACATTTAAATACTTCCAGATGTTTATATACTTTAATAGATAAATATAGAAAGTACTTTACAAAACCACCAGAAGTTAACTTGCTGCTTCTCTTAAGCCTATCAGATTGTGTCTGCAGCTGTCTGTTCTCTTCTGCCATCATGTGGATATTACTGAAGTGCAGAAATGCAGCAGCAGTTGGGAGACGATGAGTATCCCCTTGCGCCTCCCAGGTACCTTGGGCAAAGCGGGGTAGCTGCCTTTTCACTCCAAAAATGTCTAGCAAGAAGCATGAAATCCAAAACACTTCTCCACACCTTCAGCTCTTTTACAAGAGTTAAATGCACAATCATAAAATAAAATAAAATAAAATAAAATAAAATAAAATAAAATAAAATAAAATAAAACTCCAGTCCCTTCTCTGAAGAGAATTTTTAATGGAATGCAACACTCTTTGGGGTGATGATGATATTGTGGGTGTAAACTCTACGGAAGCCCAGGAGCTGAACCCCTCCAGGCTGGGTTCTGCTGTTCACAGGGACCATCCACATCTCCAGAGCAGCTCCTTTTTCACAGGCTATCAGAGATTAAGGGATATGTTCTAAATATATTCCTTTCAGTTTAGTGTATTTAATCCCATCTCTCTGTGATTAAGCTACTGACAAAATATATCAAATATAAGATGTATACAATACAGCTACTTCAAATAAAGGCTCTATTGACTTTACAACTAGTTAAATAAAGAATTATCTGTTTAGCTCCTGACTTAAAGACGTTCTGCAAGTTCTTACTTCTCTAGTAAATGCCAAAAAAGGATAATAAAATTTTATTAATATTTTATTCCAAAATTATTTTTAAAAACCATCGCTCCAGAGCTCCTGTATAATGGCATTTAAGTTGCTGCAGTTTTCCCCATAATTAGCAGGAAAGAAAACTTATACATCTTTTGAACAGTGCTGAAGGAGTGTTAGTGTAGTATATAGTAGCTTCCCCCACGCATTTCAAGAGTCAGTGTCTGGGGATTTCACCCTTGTATAAACACTGGTATTCTGGGGAAGTGCATATTTTGTCTTTCTACTGAAAATAACAAAAGAGGGAAAAGTAAACTTATGTCTTTTCATTAAACAAAGGATAAAATAATGCCATAGAAAGAAGCTACAGAAGTGTGTGGGTTTTTTCCCAAGTGTATCCTAAGTTTGCAAATAGTTAATATTTTCTTTAACACCAGTTAATCTATAAATATCTTTTTGACCTTTGGATAAAAGCAGGCTTAATACATCTGCATGTCAAACACTGTAAGTTTTACTTTGATTCACCCACTTTAAGATAAGCCATCACGTATGCCAAACAGCTGTTTTTTCTCATAACTTCTCACATAACTAAAACTTCTGCATAGTTGCAAAGCAAAAAAATGACACCAGAATCACAGAGATATATGTACATTACTCAGGACTAAATGCCTTCTGCTTACTAGCTGCAGCCAAGTATAAACCATGCAAAAGTACACTAACTTAGCTTCTAAAAGCGAATGTCTTTTCAGAGTGTTTCACACCAGTAGTAAACACTCTATCTTCGTATTTTTCCTCCTTCACTGAGCGTCTGAAATAAATAGCAAAAATTACACAACGTTTATTCAGGGTGGTAAATACAATTTGAATAACTGTCTCCATTACAGAGACTACTTTCCATTACTTAGATTATTCAATATAAGATTTTAATGTTAAATAATTTGCTGTAAAATTCTCACACTATATAGCAGAGCCCTCTATTCTTACACATCTACAAGCACTTTGTAAATATTAATACTTTATCATTAACTTTATAAACATGTTAATATTTTAACTGTCCTTAAAATTACACAGGTATCTCTTCAGGAAAAGAAGACTTGGAATTTTATGCACTTCCAATTTGGGCATTGCACTACCTAAATATTCAGTGGCTGGAGTCAGAAGTTGATTTTAAAGAGCCAAAGGCTGTTCTGCACAGTCAATGGGAAGAGTCAAGTCCTTCCAAGGTCAATGTTCAATGACTGAAAAGAATTAGATCCCCCTAAGGGGTATCTGACAAAAATTGCTTACAGCTAGAAAACAGGAAACGTTTGCAAGAAATCAGAAGGAAAACAGTATAGAGAACACAAAGGTTGTGTTAACTGGGGAAGGGCAGCTAGGAAATAATTTGCATGGTCTAGAGAGATGTAGTAGAAGTAGGAATTGCCAGAAGCAGCCTCACCAGAGAGAGAACACTTGGGCCCTACTCATTGCCAAGATCTTAGTTCATGCATTTTACATACGATCAGCATTATATAAAAAATACAGTGACTAAGAAACAGAAAAATAACTATTGAAAGAGGGAACATAAGTCCAAGCCTTCCCTCAAAAGAAAGCTGCAATCAGTTTGTTCATTTTTATTCTTTTTACTTCACATTTCTTGTTTTTGAGGTTATACTATGGCTCAATTTTAAGGGGAAAGTTGTCCTGCGAAGCCTTTCCCATAATCTGGTGATTTGGGCAGGCTTCTGCAATCCCCATCACATGGAGACTGGCTTTTCAACTTGCTAGGTTTGATTGTGGCACTGCAAACCCACAAGGTCCTTATGGAAAGGCAGGTAGAGGTATCTCCTCCTCACTGCTCATGGAGAGAAAGCAGCAGCAGCTGTTTTGTGTTTCACTGGATTCAAGCTGTGTGTTATAATGCTATGAGCATGATGAAAAAATATAGGCACCTCCCAGCTGGAATCACAGCAGGTTTAAGTGTGAGTGAGGCACCTATTTACCCAGAAGACTGTTTCTGCAATCACTGACATGCCCGACCCTGCATGAGTGTCCAGGACATTGGAGGATCTCTGAAACGAAGGCTACTAGAGCCTTTTGTGTATTTCAGACAAGAACTGCTGTGGGCAGCCTCTTTTGTTCCCATCTAAAGTGATTTGTCCCTGTTGTAGGAGCTAGTGTTGTGTTTGTCTGGCTCCTGAATTTCATTATCCTCCTTTGGTTACCAGGCTTGATTCCCTCTTCATGTTTCCTACTCCAGTTTAGTTCTCCGTTATGTCAACAGATTGAAGGGAAGCTGCTCTGTTGATCTCCTCATTCCAGTACTGAATAAATAAGTGAAACTTGCTAATGTTACATTATTATTATTTCTCAAGTTCCCAGAGCTATGGAAAGTTCTGACAGCTCATGCAGAGTACAAGGTTGTTAGTACTTATCTTTCAATAAAATACACTAATGAGAAAATTTCTCATCAGATCTCAACAAGAGTGTTTTGTTCCTTATAATGTAATGTTGACATATTTGGGTGCTGCTTTTCTGGGCCTGGATGTCAAAGCATATTAGACTTGTACATTGTATTCATGAATTTGTTGGTAAAAATAAATTAACACTTACCTTCTGTGGTTCCAGTTGTTTATTGGGTATTTTCAGTTCCACTGATGGCATTCACAAGCAAACATCTGGGAAAATATTGGCATAGATTAGGTGAGATCATCTCCCTTATCTGAAATCACCAGGTATCTCAAAATCCAGGGAAATTCAGAAGCATACTTGAAAACAGACCAAGTTCATCTACAGATTCCTATACTAAGTCTTCTTTAATTTATTAAATACCTGGAAAAGCAATGCTTTCAGCTATCTCATTAACTCTACAGATTTTAAAAAGATTTATTCTGAGTTTAAACTGGCAACTATGAACATTCTAGTCCCCGCCACAAATTTCATGTCAGAGTTTTCCTGTCTTTTCAGCCTGGGCAGTAACCCTGAAGGGACCGAGCACACAGAGCTTGTCTCAAGTGTATCTGTAACATACAGACAACCCTTCACAAACACAGAGAGGACATGCCATGTCGTCGGACATGTATGTGGTAACCTAAGCTGGGATCTACTCTAGCTGACAATAATGAACCCTGACGGTGAAGCAGCAGTTATTTTTGTCCTAAATGACAAACTGCCATGTCCTGTTATCCAGAAGTTTAAGGCCTGACACACTCTATTTCTTCTAATGGAAACAGTTTAAAATGAAAAGACAAGTTAACATATGCCAGTAGGAATGGATAGCAAGTTGTATTTCCCCAGGTAGCCAAGAACTAAATACCAGTGATTTTTCTAACCATGTTGGGTTTTATTGGTTCATTTTATTTCAAGGTGTGCTTAAACTTCAAACAAGCAGTTGAATTAGCATCCCAGCATCCCCTCAGCTGGCCACTTTTCCCAGGAGAAGGCAGACAAAGGCTAGACTATCACAAATAATTACTCCTACTTAAGCACCTAAGCAGACATTCTACCAAAAGAGTGACAACCACTATTCTGTTCAAAGAGAAGAGATGGTGAAAGCTAACACCTTGTTGCTTCTCTCTCTGTTGGGAATGGGTAGTTGTGAAGTAATACAGACTAGCAACATCCCTTTAGATGAGCCTCACAATCCAATATGATTACCTTTTCCTAGGAGTAATTCCATTTAGTATTTAGCTCTGAATCAGCCTTTTGCCCCTTGTCTAATATTTTACATTTCCAGTGCTGTAAGGCAATGTCTGCATTTTTGCTCTGTTTTTACATAGTGTTTGAATCATGATTAGGATTCCTACAGCAGGTGTTGCTACCAAAAATGCACACCCAGACATTAAAAGTGCCCTTTCCAGTGGCTTCTCTGTCAGACTCATATTTCCAAAATTCAGCACACAGGCAAGGATTTGGCCCAGAGGCTTAAATTCCACGCAGTGTTATAAACCATGGGAGTACGACATGTCCTAGAAAGACTATGTGTCCTGGTTCATCTTTAAAGGCTCATGCTTTTAATGGAATTTTATCTTCCCAGACATTATGAAATCCATTAAAATGAAAAATACTTCTTTTGGGTTCCTGGAAGTAATTAATTCATTTATACTTAAAATAAAGGACAGATATTGTAGTAACTGTAACTGTCAGAAAAGAGGACATATTAGAAAGGCTTAGGAAATACAGGCTGGGTTCCGGACAGGCAGCTGAGGAGCTGCAGGGAATTAATGGTGCTGGGGATATTAAGTTCTTTTATACCACATTAGCAGGAACCAAGGACCCTGAAGTGAAGTTTAATGACAGGATTAAAACTTTACAAAGCTTCACAACTTCCTTTCCAAAACTGCCTAAGTATTTGAGTAAGAGGAGACTATGACTTAATTACACAGAGGTGAAGTAAGTATTGCTACACTTGCCAAAACCAAAAAGGTTTTTTTGCAAACATACTGTAAATGAGTGAAGTATCAGGGACTAGATGGGCAGTCTTCAGACAGACGGCCAAAATTAAATGCATATATGTGAGAAAGTATTTAATGTTGTTGGTGCTGCAGGTAGAAAAACAAAACATTTAGTTGAGCTCTTTATGATATAGTCCACCTTTACTAGACACATGACTAGAGTGTCCAAAAGGGGGCTACAAAGATGGGGAAGGGTCTAGAGGGGAAGCTGTATGAGGAGTGGCTGAGGTCAATTGATCTGTTCAGCCTGGAGAAGAGGAGACTGAGAGGAGACCTCACTGGAGTCCTACAACTTCAGCTTCCTCACAAGGGGAAGTGGAGGGGTAGGCACTGCTCTCATCTCTGTGGTGACCAGTGACAGAGCCTGGAGGAATGGCACAAGGTTGTGTCAGGGGAGGTTTAGGTTGGATATTAGGAAAAGGTTCTACCCAGACAAGCAGTTGGTTACCAGCTCCCCAGGTAGATGGTCACAACACCAAGCCAACAGAGTTCAAGAAGCGTTTGGACAATGCTCTCATGCACATGGTGGGATTCTTGGAGTTGTCCTGTGCAGAGCCAGAAGTTGGATTCAGTGACTCCTGTGGGTACCTTCTAACTCAAGATATTCTATGATTCTATGAATGAAGTTGCAAAAAAAATTACACAGATGCAAAGAAAAAATCACTGTCATACACTGTAATAAAAGACTAATCATACTGTTCACAGTAAACATCCATATCAGTAATGATTTAACTGATTTCATCAAATCTTTAGGTAGTATGAACATAACCCACCTGAGAATCTAAATGGAGCATGACAAATCACCCAAGATACAGTAACTACCTTGACTATAAGAGATTCCTGTAGACATCATCTTCTGGATCTCTGTATCACAGAGTATACAAAAGTGTAGGTTCTGCAAATGGATGAATGAGGTAGGCCAGGAATATTGCATGGTCAAAACACAAGTCCTTGTGTCAGGATCTAAGTCTTCAAGCTGTGGTATTGGGGTTTTTTGTTTTCTTTTTTTTTTTAATTTATTTATAACAGAAGTGGTAAATTCTGTCTATTCAGGTCACAGTCTCAGAAACTCTTGAAATGTTGCCTTTTGCAAGCTCTGCACACAACCATACTTAACCATAAGATTTCCTTACTGAGACACTAAAGTATCTTTCCATCTTCCTATCATAGAATCATAGAATGGGTTGGGTTGGAATGGACATTAAAGGTCATCTTCCTTCCATTGGTGAAGGCACCTTTCACTAGACCAGGTTGCTCCAAGCCCCATGCAGCCTGACCTTGAACACTTCCACAGATAGGGCATCCACAACTTCTCTGGGCAGTCTGTTCCAGTGCCTCACCACTCTCAGAGTAAAGAATCTACCTATGTCCTATGTGCTCTGGTATTCCTTTAAAAGTGTATTAATTTTCAATTTTGCATTTTTAAGGAAAAAAAGTGGTTTTCTTTATCTTCTAGATGCCAGTGCCTTTGGCTCTGTATGTAGGACTTCTGGTTCTATCTATAAATATTCTGGACTAGAACAATTAGAGACAGTGCTAAGGTATAAGTACTCTGAAGTATAATACACTTCCTTTGCACATGTCACAGCATCTGAGTTTGTAGCTCTGAGTCTCTGGTTGTTTGCATTTATTTCCAGTGTCCGGATCTGTATACAGTTTGCTGGAGGGACAAAATAATATAGCAGTTCTGAATCTGAAAATAGCTTTCCTAGATTTTGTATTGGATTTTTACATTTAAAGTGACTAAGATTCTCTATTGCATAATCCTCATATTCATGTTTGCTAGCTGGGTATTAACAGAATAACTTAATGCCCTCCAATTGCAACACATGTGCATTGACAATATTAATTTTAGAAAAAGAACACATCTTCTAAATGCACTATTTATCTTAAAGATGAGCCAAAGTCACAACATTTATATCCAGATCTCAATTTCCCTGTTTTTCAGGTGATGCAAGTGTACTGCTGGCTTTTAACTAACATCCCATTTAAATACCCTTTGCATTTCTGTATATATCCCTTGTTTATCTCTAGCAAGAAAAAATAAATGTCTAGGATTCAAGTGCGTTTTTTTCTAGGGATTCTTCAAAGAAGAATAAAGAATAAATTTTTATGAGATAGTGTGGCTGTGAGGAGCAGGTGTTTGGAATGCATGCAGAAGGATTCACTTGCTGTCAGTGTGTTTAAAGTTGGAGAAGCAGGCCAGTACAGTTCTCTTCAGCTTGTAAACTCTGGTTACTGATGTGATGAGAAACAGTGAATGTTCTGCTTACAAATTTAGACTTTTCATCCCAAGAGATCCTACTAGATCCCTAGTTCTGGGACAAATCCATGTTCTTTTATCGTGCCCCATATGGAACAGATCATCTCGAGTGCAATCACATGGAACCTACAGGATAGCCGGGGGATCAGAGCCAGTGAGCATGGATTTAGGAGGGGCAGGTCCTGCCTGACCAACCTGATCTCCTTCTATGACCAGGTGACCCACCTGGTGGATGAGGGGAAGGCTGTGGATATCATCTATCTGGATTTCAGCAAAGCCTTTGACACTGTCTCCCACAGCACATTTCTGAAAAAGCTGGCAGCCCACGGCTTGGACAGGGGCACTCTGTGCTGGGTTAGGAACTGGCTGGAGGGCCAGGCCCAGAGAGTGGTGGTGAATGGTGCTGCATCCAGTTGGGACCCCGTCACTAGTGGTATCCCCCAGGGATCAGTGTTGGGTCCAGTCATGTTTAACATCTTTGTTGAAGATCTGGATGAAACGATCAAGACCTTGTCACTAAAAGGAGGTTGTAGCCAGGTGGGGATCGGTCTCTTATCCCAGGCAACCAGCGACAGGGCAAGAGGGCATGGTCTTAAGCTGTGCTGCGCCAGGTGAGGTTTAAGTTGGACATTAGGAAGAAGTTCTTCACAGAAAGAGTCATTGGTCATTGGAATGGGCTGCCCAGGGAGGTGGTGGAGTTACTGTCCCTGGAGGTGTTTAAGGAAAGACTGGATGTGGCACTTAATGCCATGGTCTAGTTGACAAGGTGGTGTTCAGTCATAGGTTGGACTTGAAGATGTCAGAGGTCTTTTCCAAGTGATTCTGTATATTTCAGAGGAATAATAGAAGGCATATGCATTTGCCAGCTAAAAACCCAAAAGAAAGTTTCCTTCTTGTGCAATGTGAGCAGCCCTTTCAATCTTCATCAACACAGGTCACAAGGCTCTCTGAGAACCATGAGGAAATAAACAAATGGAATATATATGTTATTATTTCTGTAAATTGCTCTCACCTATTTGTTCATAAGGCTTCTGCCTTCCCATGTCATATGTCAATATAGGTATAATAATAATTGCTAAATAATATACAATAGATTGTCTAAAGTCTAATAGACTAGACTAGTGTGAGAGTCCCAGACAGAGTTCCTCCAGGCACTACCAACTGCTGGGCAGTGAGCAGTGCACTGAGAAACATTTTTCAGTGCCATTACTTGAGGTAATCTCAAGTACAAATACAGGTTGAGCAGAGAATGGCTTGAGAGCAGCCCTGGGGAGGAGGACTTGAGGGTGTTGGTTGACAAGAAGCTCAAAATCACCCAGCACTGTGCACTTGCAGTTCAGAAAGCCCAATATGTCCTGGACTGCATCAAAAAACAGTGTGGCCAACAAGTTAAGGGAGGGGATTCTGCCCTCTACTCTGCTTTTATGAAACCCCACCTGCAGTGCTGTGTCCAGATCTGGAGGCCACCAACACAAGAAGGAGGTGGATCTGTTGGAGTGAGTCCAGAGGAGGCCACGAAGATGATCACAGGGCTGGAGCACCTCTGCTATGAAGACAGGCTGAGAGAGTTGGGGCTGTTCAGCCTGGAGAAAAGAAGCCTCTGAGGGGACCTTTTAACACCTTCTAGTACCTAAAGGGGACCTACCGAAGAGCTGGAGAGGGACTGTTTACAAGGACATGTAGAGATAGGACAAGGGGTAATGGCCTTAAACTGAAGGACAGCAGGTTTAGATTTGATATTAGGAAGAAATTCTTTACTGTGAGGGTGGTGAGATACTGAAACAGGTTGCCCAGAGAAGTTGTGGGTGCCCCATCTGTGGAAATTTTCAAGGCCAGGATGGATGGGGTTTGGAGAAACGTGGTCTAGTGAAAGGTGTCCTTGTACATGACGGGGTTGGAACGAGATGATCTTTAATGTCAATTCCAACCAAACCCATCCTATGATTCTATGATTTACTAGTGGATGCATTTATATATATAGGGGTAATAAACACCATAGTGTTATTTTTATGCCCTTTTTCTTTCCTGTCTCTTATTTCAAAATTATAAAAAAAAAACCAAAAAAGGCCAAGTTTCCCAGTTATATTCTTCATGGATTGATAAGAGCATGGAAGAAAAACATGGGATAGAGCAGAGCAGACATCAGAGAAGCCTTCAATAAGAGACAGACACCAGAGTCTGCAGAGACAGCAGACGGCAAAGTATTTTGAGACAGCACATATATGAGATTCTTAGTAAAGTAAATGATGCAGGGAGCAGAGCAGGAGAGGAGATGCCGCAGGAACGTACAAACGTACCTTATTCTGCCAGAAAGACACTTTGAAAAAGATAGAAATTATCTTTTGAAGAAGCAGTATGGATGGGGAAAGTCCAAAATTATTAGAACCACATGAATTTTCATGATAATGAGGGCAATCAGGACATGAATGACACAAAAAGAGCTGTTGCTATGTACTCCGTAAAATTGTGCCTTTTGCACTGGCCCAAACCAGGAATTAAAGAATCATGAAGAAACCAAACAGAAGACAAATAACAAAACTTCTTCCAAGAAAACCAAAACCTGAAGATATGAGCTAATGAGCTTGTACTACCCAAACCATGTTTTAACCTACATCAGCTCTTTGTCACTCAGGACATTGTTTACATTCTGACTTCTGAAACAGTTGGAATAAATCAACAAAGCAGCAACTTCTTGAAACACAACTAAAATCTTTTTATGAGTTGACCTGATGTATTATTACAACTATTTTGACTCCTGAAAAAGTGGCAGTCATGATCACTTGAGTTCACAAACTGTCAGTTCTTTCCAAGGTGCAAGCCTATTACCTCCAGAATATAAGAATTCCAGAAAAACAACATTTGTAAGAGATTTTAGCAGAATATTTATGAAATGAATTACTGGCAAAGTTGCTCTTGTTTGTTTTATTTAAAGAAAGTTTATAGGTGAAAACTTGTCTAGTTTCTGTATACGTATTAAATGAAAGATTAGTTGTGTTTCTTTCAGAGATGGATTGTGTGAACTCTTAAACACTTTTTCATACTCATTTAGAAAATAACTCTAAAATAACTTCACAGTTCTCCAGAACAATTTCATATACACTGGGGGAAAAAAGTAAATTATGGTATTCATAACCATTGCAACAAGGTTACAAATTTTACATTTTCAAACTTTCACTAATTCCATAAGTATTCATACATGCTGGTGGACCCTATGGTGAAGTTTCTCTACCAAGCAACCTCAAGTTTACATAGAAGCAAATCAGAGCAAAACATTTCACAGAACACAGAGGATTTGTCATGTCAGGCAAAAAGACAAAACAAGGTCTGTTTATCAAAACTGCGAGCTCATTCTCCCATGAGCTGAACTTTCGTGGAAATCTTTACAACAGTTATAATCTGTTCTTGTCACTTTTCTTTTCTAAAAATATCTGGTACATCTTGCTGGCAGACACAGGACCAAAACCCTTATGAACACAAAGCACAAAATTTGGGGTTTGACATGGTGTCAGCGTAAGGAGGACACACACAGACTATTGCAAAGGCCTTAACAGTTCAGCTGGGAGCTTACAAGGTTTCCTTATACTCATGCATCAGGAATGCGACTCCCCATGAATTCAATTGTGGGTAAGATTTGTCTTTTGAGATTAAAGCTCTCATTAATATGTTGGGAGCATATGAATTCAGAGGGGGAGTTTGACAGTGATGGATGTCACTGTGCATGCTGAGAACTCCTGCTGCACATTTCATTAATATGAATCTTGCAAACACTTCCTTGCTATAAATCCTCCCCAAGTTTACGAAAATCTGCCACAAGGCTGATGACATTTTAAAGTTTCCTGAATTTTGAGTTTCTGGAAGCTTCTCTAAGAAACCATTCTTGTAGCCCCTTGCTACCAAAACCTCGCCAGAGAAACCCTATACACAGGGTCAAAATTTCCAGTCTAATGACAGAAAGGGATATCTGCGAAAAGAGAAAGTATTTAACTGGTTAGAGCTTACACTGGTCTAGGCTCTGCTTATGTTAAACAGCTCAAATCTGCAACCTTCAGAAAATTCAGCTATCTGCTTGCAAGCACTTGATTCATGCAAAGGTACTCTCCATTTTAACCTGTGAAACCAGCTCAAATTTTAACTCACTGTGCTCTATGAATTTTCTGTAAATGTGCGTATTAAGTAAAAAACAAACAAACAAAAACACACACAAAAAACCCCAATGAAACAAACACAAAAAAACCCCCACAAACTTGTGAACTACTACTCTATTTTCCTAAATGCAGTCACTGAGTTTTTTAAGCAGAGGAAGATGCAGTTTCCAGCAAGAAAAACACAATATTTTGAGAGCTGTGTGAAAACATGAGGACTGTCCTTACCCTTTGGTTCTCCCAAATGGACACCCCTGCTTGCCCTCCTCAGCACCTCTGAGTCCCAGAAAAATTGTAAGTAAATAAATGTGATGGTTTCCTGTGTGAAGACTTCACCAGTGAGACAGTGGCTGAGTCCTGATGGTTAACAATAAAAATACCTTTTCAGATTTCTACATGACATTCAGTGACAATGTACATCACAGCTACTTGCAGCATGGTCTTTTTGTTTCTGGGGTTTTCACCAAGAGTTCGCCATAGCCAAGATTTGTCTTGCAAATTGCTGCTGAATAAAAAGGCAACCATGGTTTTGTTTTAGGAAACAAAGAAGCACATGCTTCCTTCATGCAGTCTGATACTCAGGACCCCTAGGTACAGAGCGAGGTTTGCCCTTTGAGCTGATTTTGCTTCAAGGTTACAACAGCGTTAAATCACGTTTCTTTTCATGCAATGTGGAATATATAGGCGTTCAACTGAAGAAGTAACTTGCCTGTATCATAGAAATGCTTGCTCAAATTTTGGGATTTGCCCTAAGACTCCAAAAATTCTAAAAAATAGAGCACTCAGAAATAGTGTAGACATCTTATATTCACAGTTACTGTTTGTTACTGTCCCAAACTCACCCCAAAATAATATTTCAAAAAGATTGTGGGTATTATCTTAATGTCAGCTACACCCTTCAAAAGATCACTACCAGGAGACTGGGTTGTACATTTCTGGGGAAAATAAGATTCAGTATATATTTTTCATCCTGATTTTATAATTTTTCTCCATGGAAAATATTCTCACCTTGGCTGCAAATTTAGATAAAGTTTCAGTCTATGAGAGGAAAATTATGTGGAGGGGTTTTTTGTTTTGTTCTTTTCTCTTCTGTTTGGATTACTTTTAATCCTTCTCAGAGACCTAGTATAACCTTAGTTCTCTACAGTTTTGCACTTGAGTCAAATATCTGACTGTGATAAATGGCCACAATGAAGCTCCTTGGAAAATTGAGCTGTATCACTCCTGCCTCTGTTGGAGAGCTCCTAGATTACAAGATTATAAATGCTTTCTCCTCACTACACCAGCTCCAACAAAAGGAAAAAAAAAGAGAATTATGGAAGAAATGTTGATGCCCTCTGACCAGCTGATAGTCTCATTTGCTATTTCTATGCTTAAAATTTGTTATATTATTTAAGTGCCATTAATGCCTTTACACGATACTTCGTTTGAAAAGGGCCACATGAAAAATTCAACTAGCTAATCAGCATAACTAGCTTAGTGATAGCTATTTCCCATAGAAAACAGAGACACATGGGGGGAAAAAAGTGAACAGAAAGGATGATTTATTTTTGTGATTGACTACTGACTTGTGATACACTGGAAAAATTCAGAACAAGCAGAGCCAACATTGACAGGATAAGGAAAAACTAAATGCAAATTATATTCCAGTGCTCACAGTGAAATCATTGCACACTGCAGTTGATGTTAGGATTTCAGTCCTTAGAGAGAGAGAAATGATTAAAATGATTTTAAAATTGTGATACACCCTTGGACTTCGAAAGATTTCAGCTCTCACCAGAAGATGTAGGCTTTGAGCCCATCATTTATGGTGTTTCTAGCATCCTCTTACCTGAACCTTAACAAAACTAAATAGATTCACAAAACCTTTGTGAAGCACAGAATGTTTCATGTGATCACTATGAGAGCTAACAGAGCGGGCCCACAACCACACAGAAATCTGTGAGAAGTGGTGAGTGTCCACCTCTGTCTGAAATCAGGCTTCTACTTTTCTGCTGTCTTCTAACACCTTAGAGAAGTTACAGGGAAGCTGGACGTACTCTCTTCTCTGGGATGCACAGTAGCAGGTCAAGAGACAGTGGGCACATGTTGTTCCATGGGAAATTTCACGTGGATTTAAGAAAAAGAATAATTCATCCTGAGAAGAATTAAACACTGGAATAGGCAGCCCAGTGAAGTGGAATCCCCTTGGCTGAAAATATTCCTTGGCTAGACAGTGTTACGGAAAATCAAATCTAAGGTCTGGTTGTTGGTTGGAGATTGGAACAGATGATCTCCAGAGGTCCTTTCCAGCATGGAATTTTCTGTAATTCTGTCCTGTAACTCACTACTTCTGTTATTTTTTAAATTGTGTTGGTAGTGCTTAAGAAACTTGAGTTTATGAAAAGCACATGTTCACCTAATATATGAAAACACATGAGAAAAAAGATCATTAAGCTCTCTCCATCAGATTCAGAAAATGGATATTGCTTGAAAGTCAAACAAAGGTATTCAGATGAGGTGAGAATCTGGAAACACTGGTCACTGGTGGTCTGTACCAGTTAAACTGAGGATGTCTGGGCACGTACACCAAAAGGCATTGAGCTCTCTATATCTTTGCTAGCAAATTGTCATGCTCTCCAAAAGAAGATTTGCCTGGCCAGTCCTCACTGCCAGCAGCTCTGATACAAGCCTGGATGGACTAGTTGATGGACTAGGAAATAAGTTCTATAGTAGTGTTGTCAGCGAGCCAGGGCCAAGAGGAAAGTGAGTGGTGAATCAAACTGGTAGTCTCGATCCACCATAACACTGGACTTACTCATTTGAGCAATTTATCACTTTTCAGACAGTAAGAACATTCTGTTTGTTTCATTTTCCACCCTTCCTCTGATTAATCAAACCATCAATAATGTAAAATTTTATCTTCTACAGATTTATAAGATACCTTCACCATATCTGTTCCGTAAGTTAAGTATTTTTTGTTTTGGTTTGAAAGTGAGCTCGTGCTTTTGTAGTGGAATTAATTAATACTTTGTGCTAACTTGTGTTTTGTTGCTGGCCCATGTGCAGTGGAATAAGGGCCTATTCCTCCTATTTCCATGGTATTTTTAGGCTTTAAATCTCAGTTTGCCTGGGGACATTTCCAGTCTCTGGACATTGTTATCTGTCTGATAAATGGTTTGACCATTATCGAGCAGCAGCTTTGCCTGTCCTAGACTCATGGGATGATCAGCAAGACTCTGCACCCGTGGAGGATGTGTTGTGAGGATGGAGCAGATCTCTGCACACCTGCCCTGCCCCAGCACTAATGCCATGTAAGACTCCTGTGGGGAAGTCTTGGAGGGAGTGTTCTGTGACCAGTTCGAACACACAGCTGCCAGTCTATCCCATTCAGGTAGATCATGAGTCTTCTGTCAGAATCTGAAGGATATGCAGGTGAATTTGTCAGTATTTTGTGGAAATTGAAAGCACACAGTGAACAAACGCGATGTATGTTCTTACAGTGCCATCTTGTGACATGCAAAGGTAACAACTGTGCATTGAGACTCGACAAATATATTTATTATAACTATTTTAAAACGGGAGTTATTAGCAAGTTCCAACAACATGCTACTGAAAACTAATGCCTGTAATCAGTCTGCTAATTAGCTACAGGCCATTCGCTACTTTTAGTTTATTCATCTGAAATGTTGAAAATTCATGCATCACTAATTTTGAACATTTCTTCAAACCAATCCAATGGCAATAACAAAGTCACTGAGTCTTAACATCTGTATCCCATTTGGGATAAGAGTCTCAAGTCTGGGAACAAGGAATACATTTTGAAAAAGCCAGGACAATTAAAAACAAAAGCTATTTAATATTTTAGTTGTTTTGTCTTTTGAGGGGGGAAGCTGGTGGAGTTTGAAGATTTCAAATGACCTTCATTTGCTGAAAAGGATCTTTCAGAATGCAGTGTTTCTCAGGAAGGACCTACTAGGTTCTCAGACCTTTCTAGCTGCTCCTGCTTTACTTTCAGTTCTCAGACGCTAGTCTCACACTCTCCATTGTTCTGATGGCACATTGATGATTTAATAGATGGATAGTTTTAAAAATTCCTCCTTCATGAAGCTGGGGGCATGAGTCTTACACTGACTGCTTTGAAAATTAACACTAAAACCTTAAACTGGTATTGGCTGGAAGCCAAAAGAGTGACTATAACCTGGAACTACCACTCTTACTGTGACCTCTCTTACTGTGACCTAAGCCATGGAAAAGGCTCTGTATCAACTTCTCAATTGGATTCAGCTACAAGTTTCAAATTTTTCATCAAAATACCAACAATGCTGAGATTTGAAACACTTTGGATTAAAAATTAGAGTCAGGAGAACAGTAACGACAAAAGGCAATTTATGAGATTGCTGAGGAGAAAAAGATACAGTTTCATGGCAGATGCTGACTACCAAACTATTTTGTCATATAAGGCTCTATGCCTCTCTTCTGATTTACACAATTACCTGCAAAGGTAAACTGATACACTCAGGAAACCAGATCCTTCCATCAGTAATCAATGCATCTGGAGATCTCCAAGTTATCAGAGGTCTCCAGCTGGCAGCTGTTGTACAGCTGCTGCTGCTTCCTCCAGAGAACTTTTTGTTTGTTGCCAGAGACCTAGAGGTGATATGCAGTGAGGAAAGTGAGAAAGTGTGAATATGCACTGCCTCTGTCCCACAAACTTGAGTGGAGGGAGTGCAGATTGCTCAATGGAATTGGGGAGGAAAGCAGTGGAGAACTGCAGTGCTTGAATACCCTTGCGATAGATCCAATGTAAAGCCCAGATTGATGTGGGCTGACTGTCTGTCACTTGTTCACAATCCCATATGGAAAGCCAGCCTGGATAACTTAATCCAGGGATCTTGCTCTCTATTTTCCAAATAGAAAATTGCTCCCTCTGTATTTTAATAATTTGTGACATCTTTATTTTGAGACTTAAAATTGCAGAAAATATAAATGTAAAGGAAGAAACAAAAGAGGATTCTACTTATCTCTGCATCTACATATATCTCTGATAATATAAAATTCAATATCCACGGAAACTTTTCAGATTATTATTTACTTGCATGAGTAATCATAAGTGTGTTTTCTTACCAGTTCTTTTCCGTGCTGGGGTTTGATATACAGTTCAAAAATTAAAGAAAAGAGCAAGCCCATATTTGTGCTCTAAAATTGCCAGCACACTTTATTTATATAATTAACTTGTAAAGTCATCTGTATTTTTACTGACAACGCCTACCTTTCCCTGATGTGTGACTGAGTTGTGTCACACTTCATAAAATGAATATCTGCTACAGCAAGGCTTAGGATTTGTCTCTTCCCACTCCTCTGGACATTTAGAAAATTTATTGGTCTCTTGATGTCATTTGACTGCAAAATAAGGAATGCATTGTCACATCCAAAGATTAAACTTTCGATAGACAAATCCTCTGAAAAAGAAAATTTTATTTAGCCTTGTTTTATGGTATTCATGTCACCTAACTTCAGGCAACCCTGAAGTTCTACCAACCCTGTAGACATCCACAGCTAAACAGGTCACTCCAATGTCTTTTTATAGGGAGTCCAAATGTCTTTTGGGACTATGTTCTTCCACTCAACTTCAGCTATCCATCTGGAGAACAAGATGAATTTATTCCTAGATCGACAAAAGTAACAGTTTCTCCACTGACTACTGTAACTAGCTCAACTGTAAACCGACCTTTGATTAGGTTAATGCCATCCCTGTGGTAAAAACACAGTAACAACACATTAATATCAATTTAAAGAACAGTTCTCAGTCGTCATTTTAGGCAACGTTGTATAATTGTAACATCATTCCATTTTCTCAAGGCTTGTTGCAAGTCTTACATTATCTAAATTGATTTAAATCTCACACACTGCACAGCCACCCAACCCACTTCCCAGGGCCCCAAGCCTTCCCTAGAACTGAACTCTGTAATCTACAAAGGCCAATGACAGTCACTGCACGGTCTATAACATTTACCTGCCTCTCAGCTACCTTAGAAACAGAAAGTTGTTAGCAAGGTGTGATATCGGCTTCAGCAGAGCAGGTGGAAAATCTACCAAAGATTTCTGTTTCTTAAAGAATAACTCTGCCTCCTGTAGGTGGGAGGGGAAGGGGTAAGAGAATCTTTTCCTCATTCATTCGAGAGAAAGAGGTTCAAGCAGATAAATTATTGAAAAAGTAGTCCAGTCTCCTCTTGATCTACAACTAGATCTTGAGTACATTGTTATTATATGTTGTTAGCCAGAATTTGGCAGGTTTTTCAACCATATTCACTGGTTCATAGAGAAGTATTTAGAAACTCTTGCAAAAATGTTTTGCTATAATCAGAGTATTAAAGTCCAGCTATGCAGTATAGCGAATTTATAGGCATAAAAGTTTTAAACTTTACTGAATGATAAATAAAAATAGTTTGAAAAATTTCAACCCCAAAATCAGTTCTTATTGATCTTGGTTGCTTGGTTGGTTTGTTTTCTAGAAACTTACTTTACTTAAAAAAAAAAACAAATAAACCCACATCAAACCCAAACAAATCAACTTTCATCTGTCATTGTAAATAAGCTAAAACTGTGCATTATTACAATATACATCTAAACAAAAAAATTAAAATTGTACTCACAATTTGTACAGCTCAATCATAGTTGTATTGTCCTTACAATATTAGACACACAGTGCTGAAATTCTGTTTCTTAATGACACTTAACTTTATTGATTTTCTCTATGGCATTTTTTGACAAAGCTTTGAAACGTAATGAATTTAGTTTCACTTCTTACAAAATTAAATCAAAGAGCAACCAGACGTTAGATAGTGAGAAACTGAAGTACTAGTGTCTCCTCTCTATAAGAAAAAAACCTAGTTTTCATACTGAAGTCATGTTTAATAATGTAAGGTAACACTGAAGTCCAGACAGTTTGCAACCTTGACACGAAGTGGCAGGTCAAAATAAACTTGTAGGTACAGTTTTCACTTGATCTACTAACTGATGTGAAAGCTAAAAATAGAGTTTAGCTTTCAACAGAATTTAATTCACCTGAGTTGATTCAATTAGGTAAAGCTGAAATCAATTTTTTTCCCAGAAAAAAAAAGGAATGCAGGAAGAGTTATTTAAAAATTTACATTTGTGATGTGTTTAGTATGTACCATTCAAGTTAAAGTCACCTAATATAATAGTGGTCAGCAGTCTAAAAAAAGATTAGCTAAAAATCTTAGGTGCACTTAGGAAGATTCTGCCCAATTTCCTGAAATCCAGCTTTTGTTTTAACTTGTGTGAAGCTGGTATGGTACTGCACCTGCTGAAAGTTTTCAACTAGGTGCTATTTAAAAGAAGATCAATAACTGAACTGCAGAGTATGAGAAAAAAAAAATCTCCTCTAATATTTGAGCAGTTATTTTCCTTTGAGTTCACGTGTCATTATCTCAGTAGTGCTCATGGGTTTGGAACCATGAGTCCAGAGACCATGCCTGTCTCCTGGACCGCTCTTAGAGAGACTGAGCAGTTGCAATTGGCCTCTCATTGACCTTACAAAGAACAAGTTTTGGGTCTTAAACACGGTATTTTTTAGGTTACATATAGTAGTGTGTTGTGGCAGAAAATCTGGGATCTGAAAAAGAAAGTGGAAACTTTAAAAAAAAATCTGACCTACGTCTTACGAGCTTTTATGTATGTGTGGTCTGTATGTATGCAGGTAGGCACACTAACAGAGATTGCACTATCAGGCAGTGCTACAGAAGAACAAAATTAAATTAGAGTAAAGAAAAAATAGTCACAATCCTTTGAAAAATAATCAGTAACATGTTTTATGTAGGTTTTTAAGAAGTTATTTCTTCAAATTTTTGTTCAATTCATCTTTCTTTGAGACTCATCCAGTAACATCTCCCTCCCACTCTCTCTGTCTGGAATACGAACCTAATTCTTTAAGTACTTTCTCTTCAACTTGCTTTTCAACTCCGTCCCCAGAGCTCCTGAAATTTCAGTGACTAATTGAACAGAATCTGGAATACTGCCAAGCTTACCTCGTCCTCATTGGTTTGACAGCGTTCCCGTGCTCTGGTCATTAGTACAGTATGACCCTGCAGAACTAACTCAGCCATGAAGCAAGTTAATCAGTAAATGAATAGAGTTCTTGAACAGAGAAGTTTTATCCCAAGTTCACCAAAGCAATTATGTGTTAATTAATTCTCTGCCAGGCACAAAGTAAGACAAATATAGGAAGTATGATCTTCAGAGGAATAATTTTCTGGGGAGAAGGTCAAATCCTAAACTGATGTAAATTGTCAGAGCTTGCTTTACTTACACTGAGCCATTATGATTTATACCTTCTGAGGATCTCGCCCTATTATAAGAGGATTCACTATTTTAATTTTATTCTCAATCCTAATAACCAATAGCAAATCCATGACAGCTGAGCCTTTCTTCAAAGAAATAATGAGTTTCCTCTGAAAAACTGCTTCATAGGACTTAAATTATAAATAACAAATCTGGTATATCTCCCTTTTCTAGACAAGCATAGGTGTGTCTTATATTAGGCAACATACAAATATATATCTAGATCCTGACTTTTTTTAATGTTGAGTTCCTTAAAAATAATACATGTAACTTATCAAACAGAAACAGCATTAAAATCCTCAGAAATATGCAAACTAAAACTAGAAAGAAAGCTTTGGATTTTATATTTTCTTGTATTTTAAAACTCCTATGAGCATAACTCAACCAAAACATAGTTCAGAGTGCTGCACAAACAAAACATCTTGCAAATCTCATATGAGAAATATACCAAGGGTTTGTTTTTGTTCCCATTTCAATCAGTAAGACATTTATCTCTGAGTTAAATGGAAACCAAAGCAGTTTTTTAAAAAAGAAACCTCTTCCTTACTTCAGAACCCAGTTTTTTAAAAATGGACACTGACTGTGGTTTCCCAGTTTTCAGATGTCCCCTTTGTAACCCTGTGAATTGATTTAACATTCAGAGGATTGACAAGTTCAGCCAACAAAATTTCAAGGCACCGTTACCAAGTAGCTTTGGAATGAAGAGAACATCTAATCTACCAGCAGAACACAGACTATAGGTGACTCATTAATCCTAGGGCTAAGAGTCTAAATAAAAATTGATCATTATCAGACTTTTTTTTTAATGAAAGTATTTTATATGCTGACTATGCCAAAGGCGCTGTTCAGTGTGGTTTTTTAGGCACTGTACCTTCTCAAGAAGGAAGATGTCAAGTCTTTGTGCTCCATTTCCATCAGCACCCCGTTTCACTCCTCTCAGCTGTGCTTTCACTTCTACAATCATAGTTATGTGAGAGTGAGAAGAGAAAAGCATTTCATGCTGGGTTTAGCTGAATTGCACAGGTGTAGCTGAAAGTACACTGCTTCATGCCAAAACTTTGTATCAGAGGTGCCTAAGGGGTTATGAGTAATACAAGCTTCTCAAAAGTGTAACACTGAAATGTCTTCACTGGAAAATTGATTATAATTCCTCTAGACTAAGCCAAGTCAAACACATGTATCTCATCTGTAATTATGCTATAAAATCTCCTGTAATATTTCAATTTTTTTTGCATTCCAGATAGTCAAACATGAACAAAATAGTAGTGATAGATGTATCTTCTCAGAAGCTATTATTACTTCCAAGCTCATTGTAGTGCCGCCAAAGGTGTGCTTCTTATCTCTGCAGGACAAGGGTATTTGTACTGTTTGCAGACACAACAGATTGAACAATCAAAGGTGACAGAAAGGTGTCATATATACCTGTAGGCAATCATTATTAACTACCACCAGTAGTCCTGACAATATTCCTGTTGTAATTGCTTGGATTCCATGTAACCAGCTGGTTATTTTACCACTCCTGGTGATTTTCAACATGTAATATTTATCAAATACTATTCTTCATCCTTTGCTTGTGATTAATCCTTTGCTGAAGGACAGTGTTTGTTAAGGAAAACATCATGTTCTGAGTTTTAAAAAACACATATCTAGATATCCCAGCCTCTTGTGAAGGGCAGGTAACTGATGTATGAACTGATCCTTAAAACCACAAATATATGTTATATGATGAAACAAAGTGCCAGCACAGAGAAAGTTTATCAACAGGCACAAGCAGTTCTACAAACAGTGGAGCTGCTTCCAGTGGCTTTTTCTAGAAATGTGGGTCTGGATCATCTAATAAAGAGTTCTGCAGACTTTCCTCTATCCATCCTACTACAGGTTTTCACAAATCTTCAACAATAACTTTTTTTTCTCTCTTCTTCTCTTGCACACAACTAAATGTGATTGTGTGTTTTCTTAGTTTCCTTTTTCCTTCAAAAAGGGCTTGGGAAGGAAACCATTGTAGAACAAAAAAAAAAATGATAATAATAGCTTACATATGATCCAATAAAATACAAGCCAGATCCAAAACTAAAGTTGCAGGTTAAATTAATATTTCTACATCCATACTGCATCTCTTGTTCCTGCCTTTTCCACATCTGCCCTAAAGACAACATAGTGAGATATTCAAGAAGGAAAAGCAGTTTTTATATATCCTTGCAGAATTTAGCACAATGTGGGCCTAATCCCTTTATGGCTTTTGAGAGTTAAAATAACACATAACTTCTAGTTGTCACAGTAGTAAATTGAACTGAAGCCAAGGGAAAGCCAAAAATATCTACTGGGACCACTGTGACTAGGAATCAACAAGTTTCTTGGAGTTCCATCTGGTTAGATGTACCAAAAATTCATGTACCTGCTTGTTTGTAATTTGCTTCACATAAAAACTACTTTCATTATTTTTCTCCATAATGTTCCGAAATGACATATCCCTTTCATGAACAAATGAGCTCTCTTTTTTGATAGCAAACTGCTATGCTAAAGAAATGAAAGGTCAAGAAGACTGTCTCCAAATGCAACACTTTTCTAAGGAAAGGTAGTGAAAGATTACAGAAATACATTTTTACTTCTCTATAACCCCATTACATTCTTGAAACAACTATTGCAACTACTTGCCTATAAAGAGTAGGTTAAAATATTTTTTACATTCCTTTTGCCCCTTGACCATGCCATAAGCAGTCTTTCACAATATTTTTTCAGAAGAAAATATGCATGTTTCTTCCAAAAAAATATGTCAAGTTTTCTCCTTTAACAGATGGTGACAGTAGTTCTTATCATATTTCCTCATACGCTTAGATTTCAAGCAAAACATTTTGGCAAATCAAGAGGTATAAATAAAGATTCAAATGTTTATTGAACAGCACATAATTTAAATAAATCATATTTATGAATGTCTGGTTGAGCAGAATTGATTGCCAACATATACCCTTTGGGCCTGACTTTGTTATCTGATGTTTATCTCACACTGGAAAACATAGTGTGTGAATCATTTATCCCTTTTTGTACTCTCCTTTTTCTTACTTTTCACGATTTTTCAAAATCACTATTTAAAGTAAGAAACCCATTACTCTGAAATGTACTCATGTGCCCAATAATTTTGGCACGCAAGAATCTGAAATAATTAAAAAGAAGTAATTAACAAAGAAATTAATCAAATAAACCCTCACCAGTTGCCCCATTTCCTCTCCAAACAAATGAATGCAAAAAAATTCTTACACTGTAACACTAAAAATTTTGTATTTCACCCTATAGCAAGCAGGCAGCAAAAGTATGAACTGAAACTTCTGCTAAACAGGCTCTGAATTCTTGAGAGGTGCGATGCTGGCAACATGTACCAGCAAATCAAACAGGCACGAGTGCTGTGAATGAACACAACATGAGCAAAGATCTCTCAGATCCCCACGCCTGGGGCAATTCAAACTCTGTGAGCAACGCTGGCAAACCAGGAGGTGTTCTCACATTCTCACCATCACTGCTATTTTTTCCAGACTGAGCTTGATTACTTTACTCCCATCCGTACTGCTAACAACTGATCTGGTACAACATTGGCGGTGTCTGGAAGAAACAAAGAAAAAGCCATTTTCAACACTGCAGGCCAAATCACAGGACTGACACTGATAGTAGCCTTGTAAGATAAGGAATCTGCAGACCTGAGAAGAAATTGCAAATATCCCTTAACTTTCTCATGTTGTTTCAAAGTTTGGAAAAAGTATCCAACAAAGACTGTAGAAGTATCCCCATGAGATAGAAGAAATAAATCTTAAAATCACATACTGAATGGATTTTTATACTTTACTTTTATAACCACAATTGTAATGAAACTTAGTAGGAAAAAATAGTAGTCTTTTAAGATGCCCATGAAAATAAGGGGCAGGCAGGGTTTTTAGCATTGAATAGTATGTTCAGAGATGGCAAATTCATACATCCTGATGTATAAGTGTCAGTACCCATAGAAAGACTCGATTTTCTTCTCATTTACATTTTGATATGCATACTAAAGTGGATGGAGTACATTCAGCAATGTCCCATCCTATATAAAATATTATGTGCTGTTTTCCACCTCTGATATGCACCAAGTTTGAGCTCCTCTCTTAAAAAGCTTTCATGGTGGCAATTATGTCTCCTTTCTCATCTCCTCCTAAAGTGCCCCTTCATCACCTCCAGCAATCTCTTATTACATTATAATTTTTATATGAATGCTGTTACTAAAAGCTTTACTATTCCCAAGACAGAATTTCTCTTTTTTTCTTTCTGTTTTGTTTCTGGAATATTTTTTAAAATTATTTTAGACAAGAAAATTTAAAAGAAGATCTATCTCAAAATAAATGTATTGCCATTGGTTGTTTTAAAATTAGTCAAGTAGTAATTTTCTCAGTATTCAAATCTCCAACTAGCAAAATGAAATTACATTGTTTTCAGCTACATGTTCCCAAATAAAATAGCGTCTGGAAAAGAAAATTATGACTGTGTGGCAACAAGGAGAACCAACCTCTAACACATTTTCAAAAGAAATTTTTTAAAGAATTCACTCAAAAGGTCTGCACATGCAGGACATTCAGAGAATCTGCTTCCCTTGGTTAGCAAACTAGTCCCAGACTAAGCAGCTGCACATACGGAGAAGTCAATGATGATCTTTATGAGGAGATCAGAGGAGCACTTGTGGTAAATACTCCATTTAGCAAGGATGGTACTGAACCCTCTCCTCAAAGTATTTTTGATGCATAAGGAATTGTAATAACTTAATCTCGTGTACAGGTTATGGCTGGAATGGAGTTAATTTTCTTCATAGCTGCCTGCAGGGCAGTGTTTTGGATTTGTGACCAAAACAGTGTTGATAACACAGGGATGTTTTAGCTGTTGCTGAGCAGTGCTTACACAGTGTCAAGGTCTTCTCTGCTTCTCACCCCACCCCACCAGCAAGGGCTGGGGGTGCACAAGAGGCTGGGAGGGGACACAACCAGAACAGCCGACCCCCACTGACCTAAGGTGTATCCCACACCATATGACACCATGCTCAGCAAAAACAGCAGGGGGAAGAAGGAAGAAAGGGGATACTTGGAGTCAGGCAGTTTGTCTTTCCAACTCGCTGGTGATGGAGCCCTGCTTTCCTGGAGATGGCTGACACCTGACTGCCCATGGAAGTAGTGAAAGAACTCCTTATTTTGCTCTGCTTGAGTGTGCAGCTTTGGCTTTACCAATTACATTGTCTTTATCTTGATCCAAGAATTTTCTCCCTTTTACCCTTCTGATTCTTTCCTCCTTCCCATGAGGGTGGAGTGAGTGAGTGGGTGAGTGAATGGTTGTGTGGGGCTGAGCTTCGTGATGGGGTTAACCCACACTCCTCAAAATTACAGAATCCCTCTTTATGATAGAAGAGCATGCAACCATTCACAAACAGTATAATCAGGTCACCCTCCTATTTGCAGTGCCTTACCAGGACATAGCAAACAGTGCTTTTAGATGCAGACCTGATTACAGTCAATTCATACTTTGGAGCTGGTGATAAGAATGATGTGTTAGACCATGCAAATCAAGAGCACCAGTGCTTTAAGGTCCATCACTATGGCAGTGAGCCCTATCTGCCCTTTTTCTTTAAGATGCTATTTCTTAGTTTGCTTTTAGCTGTTCTCGCATAAAAGTCTTGTGATTTTCTTCTCATCAAACTCAAGCAAAGAGGTTAGGAGAATCTTTTTTATGTGCAATGAAGTAGAAAGCTATGGTTTGAAAGCAGTCACCAGTTTACTGTGGCAGTGTGCACTCTATGTTTGCCTGCCAGGCATCTATTTCACATTTTGCACAAATTCGGGGCTGAGTGTTTTGTAAAAAGGCTTCCCTTCTCCCCCCTCAACTGACAGCTTGCAAAATACATGGGGAAAAGAAATCTTAGAAAATATAATACTGACACATTAGCAGAGAAATGTTCGTAAGTTTTGAAAGTATAGAGGCCACACCAGCATAATGCTGATCCTCTCCTGAGTGATGCCCACTCAGACGTGAAGGTTTCTGCTTCCACTGTCTTCCTTCCTCCCCTGAAGTCCACATAAGTCCTTCACTGTGATGGAAGACTCACACAGTCAGTGCTCCCTAAAGCAATACGGAAACTGGTAAGAAAAGGAGAGAAAATTATAAAAAAATAAGTAAGACAACAAGATTGGTGAAAAAAACCCATTACTCCCCTGGCCTCTCTTTTCTCTGGTGTGTCTCTGTTGACTTTGCAGGTGCTGATCTCTCCAGTTGCTGATCTCTCCAGCCGAGCAGGGTTTCAGGTCCTTCCTGCCCTCACTTTCCTGGTTGTCACCAACACTACTCCAAAGCAAACAGAAAATGAATCCTACTGTCCCCAAATACATGGGCTTATGCTTTTTTTCTCCTAAGAATCACTCTCCAGTCTGGTGCAGCATGGATTGTATAAGTTATGTATGTGATTTGTGACCTTTTTCCCATTGTGTTAAGGTACAGGACTCTCTCCATGTAGTTTCACTGGAATTCAGATTAGGCTCTTACTGTATCATAGAGAAGCTCATTTCATCTCACATTCATCTTACCATTTACAAAAACTTCTCAAGGAAAGAAGCAAGTCCAGCTCATTTACAAATCAGACCTTCAGTAAACTTTGAAATTTAGTAGAATGCAAGTGATTTATTGAGTTTGCTAGAAAGAATGGAGTTTCCTATTCTGCCTTGCTAAATCACTTTTGTGAAATATTAAAAGTGAGCTCCTATTTCTCTGTAAAAAGCAGCCTCCAAAATCATGAGATTATTTTGCTAGATTTCAGTGTAAACAGAAAAAATGGAACAACTCTACAGGCGTCACTCAAGCTAAATTTTCTTGACTCCTAAGAGGCTTTAAATTTCCTTTGAATTCAGAGATGTAAAGTGTGGCCTAACAGAGGTTCCAACAGTGCACATGCGATGGAAATATGAAACCACAAGGAATCATTCACGACGGGGGTTTTTTTGACTTCTTGGATTTATCCTTAAAAATTTTGGCATTGCGGGAACTCCTACTATATTCCATGAAGCGCATTCAAAATCCTAAACATTTACAAATAGTTCTCAGCAGGTAACAGAAAGCATTTTAAAATGGCATGGTAACTTGAATTTTCTCAGTGTCTCTTCACCCATGCACCGTGTTTAAGGATTTTTGTTTTAAGGACGTTTGTTCATGGCCAAAAAAAACTATGTGATTTTTTGAACTTATACCTCCATTTAGAGATCTAAGTACTACGATATTCACGGCCTTAATAAATGAGAGATCAATACACTATTACTGATACGTTCAGAACAAGATGTTGGGGATAAAATTACTTTTTTTCCCATTGCCCGTTCCAAAATTCTGGTGAAATTTACTTAAACCTCGTGCTTCCTAAATGATAGCACAACTAATATTTAGATTGTCTGAAAATAAGAATAATTTTCCAAAAATAAACTGTGGAATAGGAAAAAATCAGTAATATCTCTGTGTGACAGAAATAATCAGTATGATCTGTGTTCTGTTGTTGAATTAAATGATTCACACATATGGTCCTGCAAACCACAGGAATACTGAGCAATAGTCTTCTGGAGTGCAGATGGCTTCTATGGTTCTAATATGACAAATGGCAGTAGAGTTCCACTATCCCCTCTCTATTTCATAGTATCATAGAAGGAATGCTATATAATAACTCCAAGCATTTTTATCATAAGCCTCAATTTAAAAAAATATGTAATTTGTTGGATAAAATCTATCATAGCTGCTTCCTTTCCAGGACAACTCTAAAGCAAAGTTTAATCAATTCTATTTAGCCATTTTTAATAGCTGAGACAAAAATTAATATGAGACAGCTGTTGCTATTACTAAAGGTCCTACTTTTTAGTTTCCATTTTTCGCATTGTGTTCTTTCAAAACATAAGCTATGAGCAGCTTAAGGTTGTATCAACTTTTCTGACTTAGAAAACTCATTTTTATACATTTATTTTTAACATTTCCAATGCTGTTAATTAAGACAGGTTGTATGTCTATGCTTAACTATTCAGATATTATTGTGCTTGCTAACTCAAGCACGTCTTGACAAGTTAAAAAAGCTGTTTAAGAAGTAGAAGTTCCTAAATGCTTAGAAATCATGGGCCTTCAATATACGGAATATGAGTTTTTCAATATATTTTTTAATGTATATTATGGAGACAACTAAGGAGCAAACAATTAAATTAATGTCTTTCACACACAAACAGGCACTAGACATGACGTACTTAATTCCAGTAATTGTAAACTGCATTTCCATGGATGCACATTCAAATCAATCTCTCATTGCTTGCTAGCCTTGTAGCTGATTTGCAAACGGTTTGCTCACATTAATAGCAACAAAAATATTTGTCTAGGGCAATGGTTATTGGAACTCTGCTTTGACTTTAGGGTTGTCTGAAGATTAATTTTTTTTAAGATTAACTGGACTCATATATTTCTATAAATTTGAGTATGCAGGCAGTGTAATAAATAAGCAATGTCTATGGTGATAAACAAAGCAGTGCTAAGGTCCAGTTTACATGAGAACATCATATTTTAGAGGTAACAGAATTTAGCCACCTGAATATAAGCCATGTTTTGTATGCTGCTATCAGGGCTAGATAACAGTGAGGGATACATTTTATTTATTTATTTATTTGTCAGACAGCTTATGATCAAAACACTAACCCAAAATTCTATTAAAAAATTTTACAGAGGTCATTTTATTCTGGCATTGCATCCTTTACTAGCTCTCTTTGAAGTCTCAGCTATGACAACAACGTCCATATACACCATCTAAATCTTAAGTCAATTGCATAACAACTTTCCTGTAGAGTTACTGCTTTAAATGCAACAAAAGCTTTTTGGTTTTAATTTGGTCTTCAACTCCTTACTCCTCCTCTAATCCGTTCCACTTTACCTTACTTATTGTGACAATATCCTCCTTTCATTAACTGCACAAGTTCATGTTCAACTAATTATCCAGCATGATTACTGTCTCCTTTCAGAGTTACTAAACTACTGAGTCCTGTCTTTTTTATATATATATATATATATATATATATATATATATATACACACTAATACACACGCACACATGCACACACACACATATATGTATCAGTAGCATGTTTGAACAGGTATTCCCAAAAAAGATAGTACAATTACATTGCTGTCATATGTAATGAGTTCAGGTTTGACTTATGCACTCCCAGGAACATTATGCTAGAACTCAAGAGCAGAATTTCGTCAGTCGGCATCGTACCATGTAAACCTAATAACTGAGGCAAAAATAATCAAGGCTCCAATCCTCTGAAGGTATGTTTCCCTATCACACTTTGTTTCCATGAAGACATTCAGACAAACTGCCACCATTACTTGGTGGCAAGCTAATTGCTTACAAATAGCTCGTACTTCCCCACATCCCCTGAGCCTGGGAGTTCCACAGGGCTGAATGAAAATGCTTCCAAATAGTGCAGTTTAACACATCAATTAATGTTCTGCAAGGGTTTTGTAGTTGTGTTTTTTTTTTTCCCTATGGACCCCATGTTTTAAAATAGTGTGCATAAATCTGTTCTATCTTTTTTACCATCAAGGGATCTGAATGATTTCACTGTTGTAATGAAAAGGCAAGAGAAGTTCACTGCTAGCATTAGTGTCATCTCTCATCTAGGTGGCCTTGCTAACCAGTAAAATATAAATGAGGATACAAATTTGGGACGCTTGACCCCAGAATTAGCATACATTAAAGAGCACAGCAGTCATACTGCTACAAGGATACTTCGAGTTCATTCCTAGTCACTAAATTCCCAGGAGAGGAAAGATTTTACTTTTATAGTCCTTACTTGAACATGTTATTCATACACATTGGACAATGCTTACAACCAGACAGAAAGGGTTACTTTGTCTCTTCAGGAATCCCTATATCTGTATAAAATCTTTTAAGATGGTTCAGTCTGAGCCTTCTGGTCATTTGAAAAGATTATTTTTGTTTTAGTTGTAAAGGGGTTTTGCATTGGGTTTTGGTTTTTCCCCTCCTAATATTTTCGATCCCCTACTGGAGTAATCTTAAGCTCTATTAAAAAGACACCTATTATCTTTCTTATTCCTCATATACATGGTGTGTACTAACCACCTCCTTATATCCTCACAGATCAGTATTTACAACTTTGTGAGCCAAGGATCACATTCTCAGTAAACTGATTGATACAACGTAGTGTTAAAACCTCTGGAAAATTTTCTTACAGACAGAACTTAGCCTCGGATAAGAATTCAAACATAGGCTTTTGTGTAAGTTGATTTGTCCTATTTTTATATTACCAAGCCCTATGAATTTAATTCTAAAATGCAGCATACTAAGTAAGAGGACTAGGGGGTACTCTGCCTTTTCAAATTGAAAATCCATTTGGAAATCCAATCCCTTTTCCAATAATAATATTATGATTAATTATTACAATGCTTTGCTGCTTGATGTTTATTACAGGTTCCTCTTCAAAAGTTTTTGTAAACTTCTTGCAACTTCCTGAGTTTTTATCAACTGTGTTGTTTTCTACCATGTGTTCACAATCCATTTCGCAACTTTCCTGAATAGCATTACAAAAATAGTTTTAAATATAAGAATAGTATGGTTCTATAATACCAGTTCTATTGGTTCATTTTCAAAATACAATTTTTTGTATTTTTGATATTTCACAATTTTTCTGTTAATTTCACCCAGAGATTTCAGTATTGACACTGTGCTTTATTTTTCTTTAAGACGTAACATGGAAATTTCTTACACTCTAAAATTGTACCAACACACCATGTTTAGCTTGATCTTATGTAATGCATAAGAAACTATATGCAGTGCTTTTTTTTCCCTTAAAATATGAACACAATACTTATTTAATTGGCACTCAGGATTCCCTAGATCTCTAGAGAGTTATGAGAGAAAGAAGGAAAAAATTATCTGAATGTCTGTCCCAACATCTTGGCGTTGTGCTAAACCATTCAAAGGCAACAGTATTTCCAAAGTGAATGCAACACAGTTGTCACCAAAAAAGGGAAACATTCACATAAATAACTGAGATGAAAAGTAGCATGACCTAAGGTTCAGAATTGAAACTTGGGGATGATAAATCTTTCCTTTTATGTTTAAAAATGAACAAAATTAGCACTAGTCCAGCCCTAAGAAGAGGCTATAAAACATGCAAATACTAGAAATAAAATATGTGGATTTATGTCTCAATGTGAAAAATTTATTAAGTGTGGGTATCAAATAGAAAATGTATTATCAAAATTGCCCTGAGTGACACATGCATACGGGTCAGGATGTCAAAATCTGATTCCTTTAATGTTGGGGGTTTTTTCAGGGTCAAGGAGATTCAGTGAGACTTTTTAAACTCACCAATGCAGGATATTCAAAGTTACTATTTCAGTGGTAGCTGTACTTAGTTACCCTGCTACTAGCCAACCATGATTTTGATTAGTATGCTTGGTAAATTTATAAGATATGTCAAAACTCCCATATTATTCTTATTAAAGCTAATCGTGTGTTAATAATTTTTTTTTAAATGCGGAATCTTTAAGTGATTACATTGCCATATGCTGAACATAATGTAGCTATTAGCTAAGATAAATAGACAAATATATAAATAAAATTTATTACTTGTGAATTATAAATAATAGATATCCTATATTACATGTAAGATCAAACAATACACAGTCTATTTGTCCCAGTACTCTTTTCAAATCCCTTCATTTCAAACAGCACTGTGTGTAAGTTCCACTTTGGTTAACTTGTCATGGCATTCCCTTCCAATTCTGTCTGTGTAGGAATGTTGTTAATGAAAGAACAATTAGACTTGAATATTACAATTGATTTTAAGTGTGTGATTCCTTACAGAATGCAACAAAAATTAATTCAGTGATAATGGATCAAAACTACTTTATCTTATCCAACATATTATCTTTGGATAATATGAAAATGCTTTCAAATAAGGTGTCAGAACCACAGAATGACAAACATGGATTTTTTCTTTTTGTTCCTACATTAGCTTTCGTCTTGACCATAATGGTTCAAAACTGACACAAATGTTGCTATTAATTAAAGCCCATCCTGTACAGCCAATCAGTGATATCTCTGAGAGGTGCAGTCAAGCTGCAGCTGACATCAGAATACATCAAAGCTGCAATCACATCAAGATGGCTTCATGCCAGGCCAGCTTCAGTCTAGTGGGGATCTTTAGCTCCAGCAATGTGTTAGGACTCGAGAGCAGCTCTGTTCCAGAACCAATTTTGCCTCTTTGGTGTAGTAACGCAACTGGCAAAATAGACAGTGTGAGAGTGGAGCTAATGCCATGCAAAACAGTGTATTCCTGGGAACTGGAGCTTCACAGAGCCACAACTGATGATCAGCTCTGGTCTAAAAAGGCTTATTAGGTTCAGTGACGTATTAGTGATCACACATTACCTCCTTTAGAAACATCTGGATGTTTCTGCTTTATACAGGACAGAAATCTGTTTCCTGGAAAGGCTTGTTAAGCCCAGAGAAGTGCCACATCAATGCATGGAACCAGCCCGGGTCCCGCACTACCTCAGAGCTAACAAGACAACTCTGAACATGGAAGGCTTTGAAGCGCAGGACAGAGACAGAGTATTTCTGCAGTGATTAGCTCAAAGGCAGTGCTGGACCAAAACGGGTTAAGCCCAGCTTATCATGAACTGCCTCAGTTTTGAAGGCACTTGGACATCTCTGTATGCTCCTAATGCATTCACCTCCCTTATCCATGTATTTCCATCCCATTTTGGGATGACAGACCCCACTTACTTTAAATACAGGACATATTTTTGCCATGTTGGCATTTAATATGATGTGCAGTGTAATTAATATTTCCCTGCAGTTACGACATTCATAATGTCTCCAAATAAAACCTCTAGTTTTTTAATTATTTAAAAATTTTTAATTAAAAAATAATTAAAAAATTTTTAATTATTTAAAAGATACTACTTATTTCCTCATAGTCATAGCTGTTTTTTCTGGCAAATTATATATTTCCAGTCATAGCATCCTCATAAAATAACAATAGATGCTATCTAAGTCTAAAAGCAAATTTAAGTTTGGTGCACATATTTTGCATAGATATAAATTATTTTAGCTATTACACCATGACTGGACAAACTGTGTGAGATAAAATTGATGTACACTTAGAAGCAAACATTAAAACTTCTTTTTTCACAAAGTATTATGAAACTGGTACAAACTCACTCTGTTGTTTTGAATTAGTTGAAAGATATGGAGCTAAGTTTTCTTTGGCAGACTCTGTGCTGAATCAGGCATACAGTTTTCATGAGGCATAATGCTGGCGTAAACACATGTCATGTCATATGTCATAAACATATGTCAGTTTACTCACAGGTAAACTTTTTAAGATAAACCTCCATTCCCAGTTGTGCATGAAAATGTAAAGAGAGAACACAGTGAAGAAAAAAAATGGGGTTTTGTATCTTAGTCTACATTCATACTTGCTAGACTTAGTTATGAGATGTTTTTATTACCAGTTAAGTAGTGTGAGTACTGGCCAGAGAGGTCATACAAAAGATCTACCTCCCCACAATGTATTGTTTTCAACAAACACCACAGAATGTCTTTAGAAATTCCTCCAGTACCTTTCCTCCAACCTTATTTATACCATTACTTTCTCAAGCCTCACCAAGTTGCAGAATGCCTGATCAAGCTCCTCTGAGCCAGCACTGGACGACCAGTCTGCATGCCCAGGGACACAGCAAGTAGAGGGAAGCTGAAAAGGGAGGAAGAATCCTGGCTGCTGTAGAGTCTACTTCAATCCTCATCATGTCAGCCACGCAAGAAGAGCACCTCTGGGTGGCTTGGACTCATTCTGTAGATAGCAGACATTACTGGGGGGTTCTCTACTCTGTGTCCCCATCTTGAGCCTGCTATTTTCTTTTCAATACCCAGGAAAAAAGGAACAGCATAAGCTTCTCCTTAAGACTCTCCCATCCTCCAACTGTTTTCAGCTCCATGGATTTCCTGAGCTTGTTGTTATTAAGGCTTTGTTCCCTTCCCCCAGCTTCCTAAATTAAATGCCTTGCCGAGATTTTTACTGCAAAGAAAACTGCGTTGTTAAACTTTGTTCTGATGAAAAATTTACACTAATTTTCTGCATTAATACTTCTATGATCACAACACAGCAGACCTGCCTCTCAAGAAACACATTCAAATTATTTTTGTTTCAGTGCGGCTGGGAGTGGAGCACACAGTGAAGTGGGTTGGCACCACCAGCAAGACAGCTATCTTACACAGTCAGATAAAGACTTGAGCACATAGTGGGTGGGTTTGGTTCTGCCAGGAAGATGGTAGAAAGTCCTGGAGAAGGCAGGGCTGTGCATTAGCCTACCACGAGTCCTGTGATGGAGAGGACACAACACTCCCTGCTCTCCTAAGGGCAGCATTCAACTGATGATTTCATGGTACAAAGACCAGTACCTAGCACCCCCTAGTAATGATGTACTTGTTCACCTGCACATTTGATGGTTGTATCACTGAAACAAGAGAATGGCAAAAGAGCATGGCAAGAATACAAGTCATATCCACACAGGGTTGCATTGTCCAGTATTAGAATTAAAAATAAAATGAACTTTTGAAACAGAGGAGGGGAAGAGTGTCATTTAAAAGGAGAATGGAGGCATATTTACCAGTCTGCATGTTACTAGGCAGTGTTGGTCTTCTCACACCCAAAAAGTGTAGTGGACATACCTGGTGGAACATGGTAATGCCCAGGTACACAGGGTATTCTTGTCCCAGGCTCCAACTGCTTTCAGCTCAGGGACTTCCCAAGTCATGGTTTGTGTGTCTACAACCTGCAAAGGATTTCTTTCCCATGAACCTGCCTGATATGCCCTTTAATTCACGGCGGTAGATTACATTCTTAGTCTGGATGATGCTTATTCAGGCAAACTGTGCTTCTCTTTATGCAGCCTCTTCTCCCCCCTCCAAGCCCCTTTGGAAAGGAAGCAAACAGTGCTGACAACCCGAGTGTTTACACACCAGTGCAGCAATACTGACAAAAGCATATAGCACACACGCAGATGTATTCCTATGGTAAATACTTTCTACTCGGAAGGAAGTAACTTTATCATGTTTTCTTTCTAACGCTGACGCAGTGGTGCGCTTTCTTTCCCCCCAACCGCGTAAGCAAGCAGGCGGTCGGAGCCCTCACCATTCCCCCTCGGTCTGCCGGGTGCAGCTGTACAGACCTTTAGGACAACCAAACTCTTTCCCCAACCGAGCCCCGGCAGCCCGAGAGGTGTCCGTGCTGTCCCTGAGCCCCCGCTCCCGCTCGTCCTTCCCAGGGACCTTCCCGGCCGGGAGGGAGGAAATGCCTGAGCGGCCCCGCGGCCTCGCACCGCCCCCCGCCCTCACCGCGGGGAAGGGGGGCTGGAGACGGCCCTGAGCCCGCTTTTTTTGTTGGAACAAACATTTCCCCGTGCCGATGAGGAAACCCGCCGCGGCCGGGGCTGGGGGAGGGGGGATTTCCTTCCCATTGTCTGCCGGGCTCGGCGCTCCCGGCCCCCGCTCGCAGGGAAAGTGAATGGCCGAGAGGGACCCGCCACAGGGCTCGCGTTAGACACCGAACTACCTGCGGCTAAACCAGGAGTCGGGGCTAACCGAGGCCGGCTACCTGGGCTTCAAACCTGCACAGTAATGAGCATTAAAAAGTCTTTACAGTACACATAAAAATAAGTCAAAACGACCCCAGAAAGGCATCCTTTTTATCCTTCAGCGTGCATCCTGAAGGCTATATAATGCGGTTACCAGGCCCACAAGCACCTATGTAATAAGCTGTCTTCCTACACTTGACTTAATTCACTGCCCAGAAGCTCAGAGAAGGTAACGTGACTATGGTTGCAGACACTCCCTACATGTTTGCTTTAGGATACCTTGTTCTTTCCAAAATCAAATATTTGTATCCTGAAACAAATATTTGGAGGCAGTCCAGACTAGCCGTTAAGTAAAAGAGATTGTTGGCAAGCAGTAGACTTCAGGTAAAAACCTGTATGGTAGGAAAACCAGAAGGCTTCCAACCCACATGTGCTTCCACGTTGGTGAAACTGCGGCCTAAGTATTTATTTGACAGCTCTCTATGGGTCCTGTGAGAGATAAAGGGCTAAAACCTCTTTATACTGAAGATAGCTGAACTTCTGCCTTAAATAAATATTTACATAGGTAAGGAGAAGGCACTGCAGCAGGGTAATAAATCTTTTAACTAAAAAACCTGAGACTGGCTTTGGAGCTTTGTTTTGGAGTTATGGCAAATCCCCCCAGCTGATCCAGTTGTTGGGGGTACCTGGGTGTTTGAGCTGAAGAAGTAAAAATGGTTATGTATGCTGCTAGCTATGTTTGTCCTCCGTTTGCTTCTGGATGCAAAAATGCTTTTGCCTTAACCATGCCAACTTGAGCAGAACTGTGAGCTTGACTGCATGGTAGAAACATCAGAAGTTATAAAGACCCAAACTTCCCCCCCCCCCATTTATAAATATAGCTCAGATGTAATTTGTACGGAGAAGGTTTCATAGAAACCTAAGACAGCCAAGCCAGCAATATCCTATGGAAGCTTGGCGTATATTTCTATCAAATTTCTTTTGAAAATTACATGCCTTAACGAAATCATAGCCAAGCATCACAAATAAATGTTTAACATAAGGTAGTCTTTTTGTAATTATATTGATAGTAAATCCCTTTTTACTTAAAAAATTGCCTGTAAATCATTTGCTTTTTATTAATACAAGCAATATAATGCACTTAATAAATTATAGTACCACTATTGGGTATCTGCCCAACCCCTCAACCACTCTTTGAAAGCAGATTACCAGCACTTTCATATCTATTTATTTGAGATAATGTAAAATGTTCTTCCATATTTAAATATATAATAGAAGTAAAGCTTTATCACAGTTGTGCAACTAAGCGTTATTTGTATTTTATTTTCAAAGTCGGTGTAAAGTCCTGATGCAGCAGTCTCAAAGGAACTGTGAGTTCAGATACTACTAGAAATCTTATTTACTGAACACACTGGAGAAACTTTCACTGTTCAATGTGCAAACTCTTGGACCAGGCACAATGGATGCATCTTTTTCAACATTAGCGCTATCAACTATTTTATTCTACTATTTTAGTAATACTAGTGAGTAAATTTTTTTTACATGCATAAATATTTATATAACTAAGCTTGCAGTGTATTTTAATAAAAGCATGCCACATCTCTAGTCAAGTTTAATTAATTGTTAAGTGTGTTACTTATCCATTTAATAATTCCTGCAAATTTCAGAAACTTCAGAATAAATTTTCCTAGACATTTATTAATATTTATCTCAAAGTCAATAAAAATCAGGATAAAATGTACAGGTTTTCTTGCTACTTACATATCTATATATGCTTATAAAGTTATATATTTCATATTACCCTGCATTTCCCAACCCTGCAGTGAAAGTATGGCTAGCAGTTGGATTCAATGATCATAAAGATCTTTTCCAATCTAAATGGTTCTATGATTTCATGATCCACAGCTTATAAATATAGACAACTCTGAGACAGATCGTTGATTCTGTATGTTTTAGTTTCTGTTGCTCAAGGTGAGTGTCTACTTCAAAAACATTATCTGTAATTTCTCCAGGTTGGATTCATGATAGAAGGAATTTGCACGTGTCAAGGCCAGATAAGCGCCATATTTTTCCTCTGCAATAAGACAGGGTACAGACCTAAGACTATGATAAAATACATACATAATAAATAGTTAAAGATCCGTTTCAAATGTATTATTAAAAAAAATAATAAAAGAAACAAACAGCAACTCCAGCAGACACCACTAGAGTTCTCCTTCTCCCAAATATCCCTAGCACCATCCTAAACCCTGTTTACCCCAGAAACCTGAACTGTGGACAGACAGAAGAGGAGAGAGAGAGAGAAAATTCAGACACAATAAAACTCTGAGGGGAAAAATATGTGGAAGGAGGAGGCAGCAGCGGCCTGGGGAAGGGATTGAAAAGTTTCCCCTGGCTTAACTTCTCCCCCCCTGCAGCAGCAGAAGCAGCGCCAGCAGCACAAGGTGAGAGAGACTTTTAAGTCTGGGGAGGAGGGGTGTGTGTGCGGGAGGGGGGGTGAATTTACAGCCCTGTGGATATTTCTGTGTCTGCCTCCCTGGCTTTGGGGTGCGAGAGACGCCGTGTCTCATGCTGGGTGGATTTTTTTTTTTTTTTTTAATATGATGGAGGATTATAAACATGGCGCCTTAAAAAAACTACAAAATCATGTACACACTGTTCCAAGGAGATGGGGGAGAGGGGACAGGGGAAGGGCTGGGCACCAGGGGAGGGGGCAATCCTTCCCCGCGGGGTGCCGTATGAGGAGGGGGGGAGCAATTATACTTAATAATAAAATGTGTGGGGCTGCGGGGGGGAGATGGAAGGCGGGATTTTTTTATTATTATTATTATTTCATTTTTCGGAGTGGGCAGGATTATCTGGCAGCCCGCTTGGAAACCGCGGAGGAGAAGGGGACGGCGGCGGAGTGCGTGTGATTATTAACGGCGATTATTTTTGTACCCCGCACCTTCCTCCGGTCGGATTTCGGCTGGGAGGCGGCGGCGGGTCCCCCGTGCCGAGTTGCAGCCAGCCCTGGGGCCGGGGCGGGAGGAGGTGGGCTGGGGAGAGGGGCGCTCCGGGGAGAATCGCCGCTTCCAGCGCTCGGCGCGGGCCTGCAGGGCGCGGGGAGCCGGGGACTCGCGTGAGAGGCGAGGCCGGGCGGGGTGTGGCGCAGCCCGGCCTCGGCCCGGCCACCTCCCCGGCCCCGCTCTTCCCCACACGCGGGGCCACTGCTTTGCTCCCCACTCTCCCCCGCTTTCCCTTCGCTCGCACCCCCCCCCCCGCCGCCGCCGCATTTCCTCGCTGGGGAGGGGGGATGCCTGTTTGGAGGACGGGTCTTGGCCCGAGTAATGGCAGCTGCTCGACAGCGCCGAGGCTCCACAGGAGAGAGAGACGGCGGGGCCCCCACAGGCCGGGCGAGGGGCCATGGCTGCCGTGCCCGCGGGGGGCAGGGGAGGGGACGGGGAGAGGGGTGAACTCGGAGCCCCAGCCCTCCTCCCTCCGCGGGCGGTGCCACCCCCGCGGCCGGGACGGCCTCGCCGCCCGGATCGCCCTGTGCCCCGGCACGGCCCCGGGGCTGCCTCGCCTCCCCCATGTGTCTGGGGTAGGGCCCTGGGGCAAGAGGGCCCGACTTCCCCGCTGTGTCCCTCCAGCTCCCCGAGAGCAACGCGCTCGCTGCCCCCACCAGAAAGGTCCCTCCCGGAGCCCCGCCGGGCTCGGCGGCCACATTCCGGGGAATGTGGACCATCGAGGGGCTGGCTTTTGTTGAGGGCTTGGGGGGTTTTGTGTGTGTGTGTGCACCCCTGAAGCCGTGTCTTCAGATAACTCCCCTCGGTGCACTTTTTGGGGTGTTCTCCCTCTCCCCCTGCCTCGGGGCTGCTCAGAGGCCTGTCTCCTTTCTTTTCGGGGAAAGGATGGAAGTGTAGGTGTGGGGGTGCCCATGGAAGGGATGATGGGGAGCTTCGGCACGCTTCGGCCGTCTGTGTGCTCCAGACAACAGCCCCCTTGTAAAATATTGATGTTAAGGACTTGAGAAACTTTGTGTGTGTCTTTTGGGGCTTATCCTGAAAACAACAGACTTTAAGAATTTGGTTTTGGTTGTCTGCGAACGTGGAAAAAAGAACTTTAGAGAGGCTAGAGATGGAGTGGCTTGAGAAGAGGAAAAGGAGTGAAAAACTCTTTCATTTGGTGCTGGTTGGTTTTATAATTGTATAATTGGGCATTTAACACCCTGGAATCATCTGCCATGGTTTCTGTATTGTAGGGAGTAATTCTATTTGTTGTAGTTTTGAGAAGATCTTACTGCAGTAAAAAAGAACAAAGGTAGAAAATGCTTTCTTGTCCTGGATAGGCTGATATTTTCTCACTTCTGTTGCTACTCTCTGAAGGAAATTGTTTAATTCTTTAGGGGTGATCACTGAGACAGGTGTCAGGAGGGGGGGGGTAATGGGAGGGAAAATGCCAGTTTGTGGTTCAAGTTGCAGTCCCTTGGGTTTTTCTAGTTCCTTATCCTTCAGTGTAAAGGACCTGGCATCTCTCCACATTTTTTTTTTTTTAAATTATCAACCATTCTGAGTGTGCTACAGAAAGTCTTTAGGGAAGTAGACTATTTGCTGACTGGTGTTTTGTATACAAGTGAAAGTACCCACAAAATAATTTACAGTGTGGATTTGCACCATTAATTAATTCCCACTGCGGAATTATGGCATTAAAATGCCAGATTTTCCATGCCTAAACAAACCTTCTCTGCTTTGACGAGATAGTTGTATGGGGAAGGGCGGGAAGGGAATGGTTCATGGTCTATGTAGTTCATCAGAGAACACTTTATCTTGCTGATGGTTAGTTTGGTTTTAGTGAGTGGGGGAGAAAGTAACTGTGTTGATGTCATTTTTTGGTGGTTGTGGGTTGGATGGTGGTCTCTGCATCAGCAACTGATACTTGGTATCAGGTTCAGCGAAAAGAACCGAGTGAGAAAAATTACTCTTCCACTGCATTTCCTGAACTGGGTAATGTGATGGAAATTGTCTTGTGATGAAACTACGCGAGGGGAGTTGTGAGTGTGTGGATGTTGTGTGGGGGTGGGTCTTAAAACTTCGTTGATGCGCTAGAAGATACTCTTCCACAGTTTGAAACTTTGTAGCACAAGTTTAATGGGGTACTGCACCTTTATAGGTGGTTGGGTTTGGTTTCTTTTTTTTTTTTTTTTTTTTTTTTTAATCTAAGCAAGAATTTTAAATATAAATGTAAAAAAAAAAAATTTGTTCACCATGAATTAAAATTCTTAGTAGTTTGTCTTAGTTCTTCTGTAGTATGAGCCAGAGCAATACATCTTAACTTTGCAGGAAAAAATTGAGCACTATTGAAGTGACAAGAATTTCATGACCAGAATTGCTGTGCGCACAGTCTGTAGGACGTTTGCTGTTGTGTGGGGTGGTGTGTCCATACGGCTTGTATCCAGAAGGCATTCTGTGTGCAGCTAATATTCGGGTTACCTGGTTCAGGTTCCCCCCTGTCCTCATAGCAGAGAGTAGAAGGGACTGTTCAGAAAGACCTGAGGAAGAGCCTGAATCATTTTTCAGCCTAAGGTCATCTCAAGAGCAAACGAGATGGTGAAAGGCTGTGAAGTGTGCTCGGCTTTTCCACATTGTAGGTAAATAAAACATGCTGGGTGCTGTTAGTGACATGGTACTCCTGGAGAAGAAAACTATGTGAATGGACAACTAATTTGGCCTCAAACTCACCTTGAAGTGCCTCAGGTTACATCTAGACTGTGGTGCATTTCTACCTGTGAACCGCATCCTGGGTACCACTGAACTGTACTGTCTGCAATCTCTGAATTAGAATTAAAAAGAAATAGATAAAAAGAAATAGATAAAATATAACAATGAAAATGTTTTCTTAATTTTAGGCATCTAAACCTCTCAATAAATGTCTGCATTATCTGGTTTGTTAGCAAATTGTCTCATTTCACACAATTTGACAATTGGGAAATTTTAGAATTAGAAGACATGTTTTGAAATTCAGGACTCAATTTCCATCAGCTAAAGTTCAGAAATTTTAGACACACCTGTAACTAGTTTTCATAGTTACTGCTTTCCACAGTCTTTCAAATTGTTTAACTCTGGAAGTGTGTGAAGACCTCAGGCAGTGTGAATTGGTCCAGGCTAAAAGTTCTGAAAGAGGGACAAGGTGATGATAAAGATGTCACCAGTAGACTTCTGATTTTCTTCTTAAATAACTTTTTAGCTAGATCCAGATTAGCATAAATGTCAGTAAAAGAAGTCTTTTACCCATAATGTAGGTTGTTACAAATGCCAAGTCGAACTATAAACAAAATTAATCTGTGCAAGGTATATGTGGCTCACACCAGTGATGAACTTTGTTCATAAAATGCCGAGTTGTTTAAAATTACTGGCCAAACACACAGAAGAGTTTACTTTCCTCAATGAAGTAGAGTTTGGGGGTTTTTTCAAAGCTTAGATCAGAATTGTTGGAGCAATTCCTTTTCTTATATCCATTTAGTATATATAGAAATTTATTTCAAATCTTTGCCACTGATTTTATTAATTGCAGTGGCTTTTCTTCCATGTAATAGGACTTTCTTTAGCCATCCTTCTTGCACTGATTGTTTAGGAGCTAATGTCAGATCATGTTCTTTATCTGCAGTGGGTTTTGTGCCTTGGTTTTTGTTGAGTTTGCTTAGTCTCAGGATGCAATGAACACTCCCACAGTACTTGTGTAGTACTTGGAGCATGGTGCCCTTGGTAGCTGGGCAGTGCAACGTATGTCATCTTTTATATAGCTCATATATTTTAGTCTGTCAGTGCTGCTTGTGCTAAATGTTGTGAACAAAGATTGTTCTTATCAGGTTCTGGATCATTTTTGATCAGTTGAATGTAAATTTAGCTCATAATTGGGTTATTGTTCTAAGGTTTAATCTACCAGTTGGGAGAGTATAACCTGAAAAATAGGTAGTTTATAAGATGATGATTCCATTTTGGAGGAATTTTTTAATAAGTTAACTCCTATATTACAAAAAAAAGAAAAGAAGAAGTTTTTACCATTTTTCAGTGGAGTATAAAGATACAAATTCACTTGTTGTGAGAGTATCTTGTCACCTACATAAAATTCAAAACAGGGGTGGAAAACTCATAATCTTTTATTCCTGGGTGTAGTGGAGGTAACTGGCAGTAGGTTGATAGACGCCAGTGTGGTCGTGTACAGTATAATAAACACTGTGGCCTCAAGCCTGCACAGGTGAACTCCTGTGGCACACAGGGCTCTCTGATTTCCAAGGCCTCTACATGCAACAACAGGGCTGGATTGAGCTCATTTTTCCCCCCTCTATTTTCAACTGCAGCCTTTAAACATAGTTTTTTCATCTCTTTAAACCAATGTCTGCCATCAAGTTAATTGACCAAGCCTGAACGCTGTGTTATTATTTATTTATTTATTTTTAACATGCTCTGGATGTTGAATTACATGAAAAAAATTTTTAGGGGTAAAAGTAGCATTTTAATAAGATTTCATTCATATTTGTGTCTTTTGGTTTATTTCTCCCTGAAATGACTGGAGTCTTTCAGTTCTGTGGGCAAGTGAGAGAAGGCACAAGGGTGATACACTGTGACACGTCCATGAACCCAAGTTAAAGCTCATGGTGTCTAATTTTAGGTCAGCCAGCTTTGGTAATATCCCATCAGAGCCTGATCCTGTAGCTGTACCACGTAGATAAATCCAAGGCATAGTTATTGAGAGTTTGTGTACAAAACGTCTGGTTTTGATTTTCTTCCAGTTTCTCATTTTCCACTTCAGGCAAAAGTTTCTGTTATGGAAGTAGAGAGACATGTAAATTGAATTTAACTATGTTATTAGTTCAAATGGCAGGACCATAGTATTTGTAATTCCAAAATTAGAGATATATTAAACAATATAAGTAAAATATAGTTTACTGATGTATTTACCAACAATGGGATATCTTTGAATATACCTTTATGCTATATTAAATTTTCAATTCCAGGATTAAATCTTTGCAGAATAAAACATTGTGAAGTAGTGGTTCTGACTCTTCATACAGCTCTTACTTCTAGTATGATATAAAACTAATTCTTAACAAATAATTTTAGCACCAGACACAGTGAAATTTGAATTACTAAAATTCACTTATTGGTTAAAAAATTAATTCAAAACACACCTACAAAAATACCAGTAACATCCCATTCACCCTTTTTGTGGAAATGGCAAAGAACTTGCCTCACTGCAATAAATTGTTTTTATCCAGAATAGGATAATGTTGATTTGAGATCTAGTAATTTTAAAAAAGAAGAGTTAAACATATTGCTGTTTATCTCTCATTTCTCCTATGCTTCATTTTCTCTTGCTTTGTTAGTGTGTTAAAAATAAACATTAAACCAACTTGCCATATATTCAAATATATGATTTTAATGCAGATAGCTAATGTTTTGGCTACAGACTGTAGGAGTCTGCTAGCAGGTGTAGTACTCAAAAGCAGCATTTTGGCAAGTGGGCATTTGTGCTTTGATCTCATGCACTTAGGGCATGGCATTGTTATCTGGTCTTTTAAAGAGGGGTGGATGGGAGTCTCACGCTGTGACTCACGGGACATGGTACTTAGTTTACTAATTTTAGCAGAGCGATTCTTATCTGTCAATGTGAGGTTTTATTGGAACCTTTTGGAAAAGCAATGAAGTAAAACAAAATGGGGTTGAGAGAAAATGATTACCAGAATCCCAAAGTAGCTAGAAATAGTATACTGTGGAAAAGAAATTAAAAGGGTATGAGGTATGTTTATTGCCTGACAAATCTCTGAGAAGATCTGAGAGACAAGAGAGCTTTATGTTTCTTAGCATGCTGTCGTCATTCTCTGTTAAGTCTCACACAACGTTTATGCATTCAGTAAGAGAGGATCTCACACTACAGATACCTGTTTGCAATTACAGATGCTTCTCAAGGCAGAAACCAAGTACCAGCCAAGTCTGCATTGGCTGCTTGTGCCTTATTACTATTTTCTTGGTGTCATTGCCAGTAAAAGAAAACTTCAGAAGAGGAGATAGTCTGTGCCTTGCATAACATTGCAGTGTGTGTGCATTCACAAGCACAAATTAAAGTGGAAATTTTACCTCAGAATGGTGGGGGGGTTCTCCAGTTTTCCTTCTGGTTGGTTGTTAATTTTCTGAGCTGTCATTGATTTCAGAGACAAGCTTAAACCCAATGTTTATGCATAGTCCCCTCTCCCCAAGCAATTAGTAGGATCCAGGTTCAAAATTGCACAAAATCAAAACAAAAGAATTGCTATTTCATAAAATGTAATCACAGGCCACACAGTCACTGATTGTTCACTGATGAAAATTGATATGCACTGCAGAAAATTCACTGTTACCCATAGATTATTATTAATATAATGATGGAGACCTTGATCATATAGGCATTTTTTTTCCCACAGGCATAAAAACGTATAGGCCATGGAGGATACTGATGAATGAAGTTTAGTTTTGTAAAATAGTTTTAAAAATTAAAACCTTATGTATAACTCCAGTATTCAAGGAAGAACACAGTCACAGTTCATTGTGCTGATATAATTTTATGTAATGTTATATTTTTGATTCTTCTAATGGAGTTACATAGCAGTGCTACATAGGCATTTTTATGCCTTTTCAATATCAAAAGTATGACTTGTTATTCTTGCACATGCCAAATTTTGCATTGATGATTGTTTCCATTGAAGCTAACACACTTTTCCTACATGTGCATTAGTCTTTGAAGGAATTTACAGTATTTATGAAAAGAACAATGTGGATACAATTTTTCTATTAGTGACTGACTTGTAACATTTTCTATATATCTTAAATCCTGTATGTTATAAAAAACCTTAATTATAAATAAAGAAAACTGGTAAAACAGAAATTCCTACTGGAAAAGCTGATACCATTATGAGAAAAAAGGTTTATTTTTATTTAGGAAAGTTAGAAAACAGGTATGTCAGGAAACTGAGGATTTCAGCATAGTTTCAAAATTATGGAAATTTTGAATGTGAAAGCAGTTAAATAATAAAATTATATTGGTTTTTTTTGTATCACAGAACATAAATTAAAAACCTGAATTCTGAAAATGACCTCGTTTCATCCTGTTCATTATCATTTACCTGCAAAACCTAGGCAATCCTTTTTGCTCCATTCAACAAAGAGTTTAGAAAGAGTAATGTTCTCCTCAGCTTGTGCTTCTATTCCTTCTTTGTTATGCAGTTCAGAAATCACAGAAAATTTTTTCCTTTCTTAATTAGAGACAAAGAATTGTTATTAGTTGTTTCCACAGGAACCAGACTGGCACCATTTTTAGCTTCATATAACTGTAGTTGAGAATTTAGGATGTTCTTAAGACCTGATTGCATGAACCTTTTCTCAGGAAGCTGGATGTTTCAGTGTCAGTCATCACATGCAAGCTCACATTTGAATATAATACAGCACACTGAATAATTTGGCATTGACACTAATGTTTTCTCAATAAAAAAGAAAAGAGATTTTTTTTTTCCACAAATAGAAATAGATTTCTGAAAACTTTTCTTGGTCATGGTAAAATGTGAGGAACAGTGAAAAGGGATGTACACTTTGCTCATTGGTACCTCACGATATCTGACGTCTTAACAACCAGACTAGAATGTAATGTCAGGTTGTTTAAAAGCTGCCATGTTAAAATCTTGTTTGTTTGCTTGCTTGTTAAAAGAAAATGTTTTATTTCACTGACATGTCTTTTTGAAGGAGAGTGCTGATGCATACCTGGAGGCATTTCAGACTGACAGTGTTGGAAAGTGAGAAACATGGACACTCTACCTCTGTAATTGCACCTTTCAGTTTTGTAGTTTTGTCTTCTTCTTCTTCTTACACTGACCTGAAGTAAAGAGATTTGCAGGAAATATTTGTTGTAAGAAAGACATTCTTCCTTTTCCTGCACACTTTCCACTCTGCTGGCTCCCAGAAGGCTTCTTTGTAAGTCTCCTAATTGGAAGCATACTCATAACTTCTCCCTGATTCCAGACATGAGATTTCCTCTTGTTTTTCAACTTGTACCTTTTAGGAAATATAGATTAAGAGTCAAGTATCTGCAGGTGCCATTTTATTATTTTTTTTATCCATGCTGATGTTGTTTTTCTCAGTAGTTTAAAAACATTTGTTAATAATAACCCATTTTCCAGTCAACCAAGTATAAGCCTAAGTTGTAGCACTAATTTCTGAAGACATGTAGCTTTCAATAAAATGGAAGATTTTTGTCCCTTATAGGGGCACAGGAAATACTGATAAATGTGAGCTAAAGCTAAGAGATGGCACAGATATTTTGAGTACAGGTGCACCAAGGAGCCTAGAAGCAAAACATGGTTTGCTCTGCCAAGTTAGTGGATAAGCAGTTACAGTGTTTCCTGGGCCAGTGGGAAGGAATGGTATCCAAATTTCTGCTTGGCTCTTCTTCCATGAGAACTGCCTTTCTTGATCAAACTAGCATGTCATGTAATCCAGAGTCTTGTTTCCAGCCATTGCCGATCTCAGATGTTTCCTAAAGAAGTGCCAAAAATCAGGCAATTTTCTGAGGTAGAAATCTATAGAATACTTTTTTCCCCCCATACTAGTTCCCAAAAAATAATAATTTAGATTAGGGTTCCTGGTTTTACACATATAGAATCTTTATTTATTCCATTTTTTAAATGTTTTAAATTCTCCTTCCTGTAATAACCAAACATTTTAGCTGTAGTGTCAAAACCTATTTCTTTTTAGGTCAAGCCTGTTCTGTCCTCTCCACATGCCTTGCAGCCTCCCACTGCAGTGCTCTTTCTCTTTGCACATTTTCCAAGAGCTTCTTCCTGGGTTGCAGAAAAGAGCCATGTGTACCTGCTTCTCCTGAGGTATTTGATGGAGATAAGAGACCTCGAGGGGCCAGCTAATGAAAGGCTATAGTGATTGTTGAGTGCAAATAAGAGCTGGGAAATGCACATATGAAAGGAAGAAAGGGAGAGTTTGGCATGAGATGCGCATTAAGTGGAAGTCAAGGTACACACTTCACAGGATAGGGGAGAGAGGACCACTGTCTATGTTAATGTCATTTGGTGCAGCGCTGTTGATTTTAGTGGAGCAATGTTAGTTTACACCTGCAGTAAATTTTCTCCTGAATATCTGGGAATGAGAATATAAAATGAAGTGTTTATGGATGAGTGACAGAGAGAGTGAGCGTGTGAGAGAGAGCGCATGCACACATTTTCAGGCCTGATTGATTATATGAAAAAAACCCTGGAGTTGAAAGAACATTATTTTAAATTAACATTCATTATCTTCACGCGTGAGATAACAGTTCACTTTGGACCAGATCCTAGCACCATTATGTTTCTTGAACAGAGACTGCTTTTTCCTGAATGAGGTTATTCAGTATGAGAATGGCAAAATATAGTCAGATCTTTGACAATAAAAATATATGGTTTAGTCACCATAAATTAGAATAACACTGTATTATTTCTCAGGAAAACATGTATTTTTTTCTTTTTAAAGTGAATGTTTACATTTTCGTGCACTAAAAAGTAAGATAACCCTTTTTTTTTTTTTTAGGTCTCATCTTATGCCTGGAAGGGCTTGCAGCCATTTTAATTCATGCTGCATTCATTGATCTAGCAGTTAAATCATTTAATCACCCTGCAGCTAGGTCGTCTACCTATTGGACACTGTTAGAGAGTTCAGTAATACACTTTGGGTTATTGGCTTCTAAATGTCACTTTTGGAGAAAAAAAAAAAGAAAAAAGCTAAAAAGAAAACAAGCTATAAACACCCCAGTTAACAGATGAACAGTATAAAGGAAAACACAATGTGAATTCATGATCTTATCACTCAACTATTTTTTCTTTATTCTGTACATAATATAAATAGAAAAAAATGCACATCATAGCAAACAACGGAAAAAAATCTGATTTTGATCTTCTTTGGTAGTTCTTTTGTTTTTAAATACAGAGTTTTGCAAGATTAAGTCATCTAATTAGGCAGCAGCTTGCTAAGAAATATTTTCATAACGGACGTAGTTTGTGAGCATGAAAATGAAAGCCACATCTTAAAATTGTAACCCCAAATAACATTCTGAAATTAAATACTACTCTGAAATATAGCTTATTCTTTAAGTATAATCATGTGAAAAAAGTGAGAAAAGTTTGTATTTTATGTATTCAACAGCATTAAGAAACCTAATTTCTTAGACTCTTAAGTGCTGCGATAGTAGAAGCCCAATGACCTAGATATATAAAAAGGGAAATAAATATGGCAGCAGCTAATGTGTGGCAGTGGAAAGCAGAGAAAAATGTTGTGATGCTTCTAAGTGTCCTGTATTTTCTGAGAGGGAGCTACTCACAATGAAATAAACCTCTTCTGGGTATGCACTAGGCAAGTATCTTGTCTAAAGAGGGACAGTAAATTCTTTGGCAGTGATGCACTTGGCACCAGCAGTTTTTAAAGGGTCACCCATGTGCTTTTCAGTTATTTCCCTATAGACATAAAAAAGAAAGTTCATGCTCTTCTGAGGTATTGTTGTCTGAGTGCAGGTGGAAGAAGGAAGTTGTGTTTCGTATGAAGATGGGAACTGTATTTCCCTCTTGTTCAATGAAAGCTCAAAATCCAGAGATGTTAATTCCATCTGTCTGTGTCTGGATCCCTTGGCTTATTTCCTTGTGCTTCCCTGATGTACACTGAAAGCTTCATCACATGAGAGGTTATGATCATGTTAAGTATCTCTGTGTTACTATACCGTCAGCAGAGAGACTTTAAACAGGGGGTCAGTTGTTCATCTAATTTGCAGTCTTTTCTTAATAAGTGATTTTTTTCAGTGGTTTCTTTCTCTGATTTTTAATAACTCCTCTACTTTATTATGTTAGTCTATGACAGTTTTGATACAACTTCTCGTTATACTTTCATCTGGGCATTTTGGGATGTGTTTCCTTTTTTGAAGTAGTTAGTCATGATATATGTACATGAGGAGTCCGACCACAGAGGAGTAATTTGACTAAGGTTTCATGAATGCCATCCCACTGCTGAGTAAGACCTCAGTGCATTAAGGCAGGTTAAACAGGGATCTGATGCTTTTGCTCTCTTTCTGTTGGAAGAACATGGAAAGGGCTGCAAACTCAAATGAATGTGCTGTGTCCTAACTGTGTATTTCTTTACCAGAAAATAGGGACTTCAATCAGGGAAGGCAAGTCAGGTTAAAGGAAGGTGCTGAAACCAGCTGCATGGTAAAGGAAAATGAGAACTGAGTAATAGTAAAATCAAAAAGTCAGTGATAAGGGAACATACGTGCAGGTATGTTCCTTCAAGACCTGAAGATGCCTCTTAAAAAGGGTTTGAGTGGCTGAATTGCAGTTTAGGAGCGGTGTTTAAGCAGTCTGAGGCCCTCCTGCAGGAGAGCAAACAAGTGTGTGTTGAGTTCAGTCTGTGTTGCTGGGTGTGGTGGCCAGATGATTATCAAACTAATAACTGAAGTGCAATATTGCAGTGGGTATCAAACCTTTTCATATCCACACTGCTGAAGTTTAGAAACAAAGGAGCTCTTGACAGTTTGAAATTACAGCCCTGGTTTCCAGTATTTCTTCCGAGTTCCACTGAACTAATGGAATTAACTGAACTGCCAGGCCTGTGGGGAGGTGCTGGTGAGCTGTTGTTGCAGGAGCCCCACATCGGGCAGAATGTGCTGCTTTACAGTCGCTTTTTCTTGAATTTAAATGTCGACCTTCACTTCCTGCGTGTCAGACTACAGCAAGCTGCAGTGGGAGGCAGCCTGGAGAAGGTGTTTGCTAATGAGGCTCTAGCACCTTTGATAGGTACTTTAGATAACCAAAAAGTGATAGATGATGGTGTACCGTGTTTGGAAATTGTATTTAAAGTATATATTTATTTTGGCTCATCCAAGCCACTTGTAAGGTCTGTTGGTGTTTTCCACAAGAGTAAGGATGCTTGCCCTCTTGTCCTGGCCAACATCCTGTTTGGCTAATTACATTTGGAGTACCTACATTTCTGTAAAGTTTCATCTGGATTTTGTTACTGTTATTTAAATAGTAAAGCATCTGTACTTGGCAATTTACAAAATAACAACACAGGATAAAAAAAGAGTCACAAAAATTCCTTCTCCAAATTACATTTAGTAGTTGTGCATCAATAAGTGTAGTGTGGCATGATACAGTACAGAAAAAATATGAAGTGGCTTGTTCGGTAATAGCATTCATAGAAGATGTAGGTTTTAAGAGTTTATGAAATAGAAGAAAAGGTACAATCCATGAAGTGCAGATGTAAAAGAAGACAGCAAAGAGGTGATGGAGACAAAGGAGAGAGGCGAGAAAACTAGGTAGATCTAGGAGGGATGAGGAAAAAAAATCCCGGTACGAGGTGTAGTTCACGAATGCTTTGTAGAAGACCCTCCTTCAAAAGCTGGAACACCATGGGTAAAGTTGCTGAGTAGTGTGCACTGTTAAACATATGATATTTTGTGCAGCAGCAATGGATATCATTCACTGGTAGGAGAAATAGTGCTTGTTTGTATTGTAGTTAAATTATATTTATTTTTTTTTACAAGGTTATCAGGCATGGATTTTACAAGTGTATGACAAAGGGAATGGGAGCCAATTTATGTGGTGATGTCAACAGGACTTAGGCAATCACAGATCTGCACGTGGCAATCATCTGCTGGCACAGAAATGTTTCTCTTCTACATACAAAGGAACATTTTATATTTACCACTCAGTCTCTCAGTATCCTGCTTAAATTACTGTAGGAAGAACTTGCTGTTTGTTACTGTAGAGTAAGAGGTAGGTGAAAAAGAACCCAAGCTAACTCTTGAAACTGACTGATATTAATAATCAATATTAACCTGGAATGGATTTCCAAAGGAGTTCAAAATAATTCAATATTAGACCATACTGCATAACCATAGCAGTCTAATGTTTACAAGAACTGTCCCAGTGTTCTGCCAAAAATAACTTAAGTCTGCTTAGAGCTGCTTCATCCCCGGTGCAGATGTACCCCATTTCACAGAGATATCAGAAGTAGATGGAAAAACTATTTTCATTTTGAAAATGCTTTCAAGAAAAATGCGTTTGACTAGTACTTGTGAGTGAAATCATGCTCAACTCAAAAAGATTGTTCAGAAAAAAAGGTTTGGGCTTGCTTTGTTTTTCTAGAAATGGAAAAAATTGTTTTGAATATATTTTAGAATTTACATATTAACTAACATGGGTGTTTCTTATTGTTAGTAGTTCTTTTTACATAATTTCATTTGCTAATAAAAGCAGTAAATAATGTACTATGTCCTTACACAACAGAAAGATTTAGGACAATGTATATGCTTCTGAAATTGCTGATCTGTTTAACATTTTTAGGAATATCTGTCTTGGCCTTGTTTTTGGAAAAATTTTCAACAAAAATGTTTTTCACTTTAGGTCACAGATACCCAGTAGTACCAAACGTTTGAGGTCTTATCTAGCAGAAATACACTGATCACTTATTCTGACTTTTAGCTTCTGTGTAACACAGCTTAAATAATTCTACCTATTTCCTGTGGATCTAACCCACTGAAAATGCTGTCACAAGTCCTTGTGAAAGCAGCCAGCCTGTCATGTGTCAGTGAAAGGGTTGAAGCCCTGTCTTTCAATGCTCTGGGGTAGACAGGTACCCATTTAGCAGTGTCTGTCTAGTTGGCTCCTTTTTTTGCCATCTGGGGACTTTTTTTAATGGAAAGAATCAGGAATGCTTCAATGAGGAAAACCATCCACCATCCACATGCTGCGCATTATGGGAATGAGATCCATGTGGCTTCTTACCTTTTTTTTTTCCCCTCCTTCTGTATCATTTATTAAAGCTGTTATGGAATATCTGCTTAAGGCTAAAAGAGTTTGAACTCTCACTTAGCCTCATTAAGATCTTGAGCTTGGTGTTTACTACTTTTGCTTTCATCAAGACCACTTCCTCAGAGGCTTTTGCAGGAGACACATATGTTCTTATGAATAACATTCTTCATTTTCTGTCTCAGATCATGATAGAATTATACTTTTTAATCAGCAGGTTTTATTTAATCTCAAAATTTTATTTCTGGTGTTCTTCCTCTAAAGCAGAATTTATTTTTTTATACTTTTATGTCATGGGTTGTCTACTTCTATATTCACACATTCAAATGCTTCAGGCTATTCATTGTATGTTTTCTGGAGGGTTTAACAGTTCAGCCATTTCCACACAGACTGTCGAAGTCAATCGGAGACTGTGTCAAAATTTGCTATCAGACTGCAAAGATGAATCTCCCACTGTTATTACAGAGTACTTCTCCAGAGCACACAACATGGTTAAGAAATAGCTGAGATATTGGAGATGATTCTCTCTGGAGCTCCATCCCTATATTCACCATGTGCTGTTAGTGCTGGAATAGTTTGTATAGAAGACTTGAAAACCTCAGATAGATGCAGCTGTTGAACTCACCTTGATAAAATGTACTTGTACACTTAAAAAGAGAAAAATAACTTATTTACCAATAGGTAACTTTTTTTTTAATATGTATAGTTTACATATATGTTTTCTATTTTGATTACTTTGTTCTCCCTAAGAATTTTTGAAATTTCCCTGAGTTTTCTCTCTATGGTTGGGAGGAAACCAAAATGGCACAGTCAGTGCCTTATATAGTTATTAATTGCAAAGATACAAGACCAGTCTGGAGTGAAAGGACATATAGGTATCTCATTGGTTTGAATATAGAAATTCACTTCTCAAAGAATTCTGGTTACTGGTAAGCAGTCTCTCTTTATTTTAGCTATAAATTTAAACTTTGAACAACGAACGTGCTTAGACTAGTGATGTGCTTATTAGGTTAAAAAAAGAACAAGATTTTAATAGGAAAAAATTATCACAAGGCAAACAGCACGGGATCTCATTAGCATTTATGGATTGCTAAACTGCAATTGAAAAGTAACATTTCTGTCTAAAAAAATTTCCACAATACTCATACAAGCAACATTAAACAATTTTGTTTTAGTTTGTTTACTTGCGGTCAGATTTTCAATTATCAGTGATTAAAGTTGCAGTTGTCTGCGAAGGCTATGCTACTGGGCTGCCATTGATTTTAGTGGGACTCTGAATAAATGTTGGTTCTGAAAATCTGACCACGTATGGACCTGATATCTGTCTTCTCACATCTTTGAAAATCTGGCCCTTAGGACAGTTTACAGCTTTCTTTCTCATGTTTCAATGATTTTGCCTTATAAGTTCCCCATTTTACTCTGCTCAGGAAGGCACATCAATCTTAAAGAGCATTTTGTAGTAATTTCTGAACCTAAGAGTTTATACCTGTCAAGAAGGACAAACTGACAGAAGAGACTTGGCCCTGGCTTTCCACACAGTATTTTACTTTTTCACTCTAATAACATAAATAGTTCTTCGGATAACTCTTTTCATCCATAGATGTTTAAGTGCTGCACAAAGGGGATTAGTATAATTAGTTTTGCATTTGGAAATAGTACTATAGAGATATGCAGTGACTTGCCTGAAGTTAACCCGCACAGGAGGAAACTACCAAGTTAGGAGCCCTGGTGCCCAGTCTGCTTCCTTCAGCAAATGGAGTTTCAGAGTGCTTGATCTATCCATACAGAATAAACAGACGAGAATCTTCTAAATGTAGTGATTTGGTACTTATGTGGTGTGAGTCATGTTCTGGGATGCTGGCAGTGTTTTTTTGTGATATTTCCGTTTCACATTCAGCTTCAGGGGCTCAGCGGGGGCTTTTGGTCTGGTTGCCATATGAAGTTCATCAGGGGTGACAAGCGAAAGCAGCTTAATGTGCTCATGTTATTTTTGTCTATAGTAGAAATTTATGATGGAGACTGTTTCTGTTTTGCATAAAGTCACCAAAATAATGCATTGAGCTGTAAGCTAACTGGAGATACACAGGACTATTCACAGCAGAATAGCCTGGATAGTGTTAGTCGTTGGGTGTAATTATTTTGATCTCACTGCGAGCAAAGGCTAAAACCCACTTATTGGACTTCTGAAATTGCACACCCTGTTAATTGTGATGCTGAGATTGGGCACCTCTGCTAGGCCTTCCAAATACAGTTTTTGTTCCACAACTGTAAAATGAAAAAAAAAGAAAAAAAACAATCTTACGGAGTGCCGTGAACATAAAAAAGTTCAAGGCTACAAGATCCTCAGCCAGGATGTTTGTGGAAAAAACACTACCAACCTTATCCAGTTGCTACTCACCAGGGAGTACTTTCCACTCGTCTCAAAAATTGACTGTAGAGGAATGTGTGCCATAGGTACTATGGGGACTCTCAGCCTAGCTTGTTTGCTTTTCTCTACCCATCAACTAAAGTGAATTACAGTAAACTTTTCAGACAGTAGAACAGACATGTGGTCTGTCTTCCTTAAATTTTCCTGTAATTTCATCAGCTGAGCTTTGTTCCTGATCCCAAAGGCTAGAGACCCTTTCCTCCAAGCATTCAATTAGCTAACACCTACCTTTAGAGGCCACAAGCTTAGGACACATTTCTCCTTAGGATTTCTTCTATTCAGCACAACAAAAAGGTTCCCCCCAGAAGACCCAGGATATTTCACATTGTCTTCAAATTACCAGGTTTTCCAGGTTCCTCATAGCAGTGTCAGTCCCTCTAGTCAGATCTTGATTTAGGAGAAGAACTGATATTTGTGGGCCTTACAGGTGTGTTAGGTGGGAAGGCATCTGTTTTGCTGAGTCAGTAGAAATATCTGTTTATTACTCTTATTTACAGCCTACTTGCATTAGTAAGCTAGGATTTACATTTATTGCGAATTAGATGTTGGCATTACTCTAGGACAAGGGGACATGGGCTCAAGCTCTGCCAGGGGAGGTTTAGGTTAGATGTTAGGAAGAAATTCTTTACAGAGAGGGTTATCAGGCATTGGAACGGCCTACCCAGAGAGGTGGTGGATTCACCATCCCTGGAGGTTTTTAAAAAGAGATTGGACGTGGCCCTTAGTGCCATGATACAGTAATTGGAGTTGGATCAGAGGTTGGACTTGATGATCTTGGAGGTCTTTTCCAACCCAATCTATTCTATGATTCTATGATTCTATGGTTCTAGTGTTCCAACAGAGAGGCTGAAACTATGCCATTACCTGTGTTACCTTCTTCATCTATAGCCCTGGAGTATCGCATGTATTTGAGTAGCTTTTTGTCATACCCAAGAAATTCAGTAAATGTGTCTTTGATTAATCCCTATGGTTCTTATGATCTCTACAAATATGTCTACAAATATGTCTAGAAGGAGGTGACTATTGAAGAGAGTAAAAAGCCACTTAAACCACAGAACAGGTGTGAAGGTGACAACACACAACCAATCTGAGTAAGTGCATATTGGAAGCTGGGCTGTAGGGTCTGAGCATGAGTATTTCAGATGGAGGAACCTGTCATGGTGTCTGTATCAGACATGTCGTGTCATGACTGCTTTTCAGTGTTTCCTATACAGGGCATATATGACCAAACTTACCCTGTGGATTACACACTAATATTCCTATATGGATATGAGCCAAAACTCCCATACCATGTGCCTTGGATAGCTGAGGGCTCCCGAAATGGAGGTTGAGACTTGTCTCAGTATTGAATGCTAGGGTGATGTTTGCTTTGGCAACCTTCGTTGACTTGTTTCTTCCGAATCCAATAATTTGAATTTATTCAGCCATCACTGCATCAGGTACAGGATTGGCAGCCTCATGGGAACTGTACCTGAAATATTGTGAGCCAGGAATGGTTCAGGAGCTGTGCGCTGGCCACCATGGGCTCAGTATGGAGCAGATGAGAATAACTCATCAGGTTTCTGAAATGATTTACCAGTCATGCTGCCTCATTTTTGTGCTTGTAACAGATTTTGAGTATAGTCCTCTATGGCATGATTTCCTCCCTGTAAAATAGCAGTATCAGCACTTTGCTATATTACGAGGCATTTGGAGTATAAATTAGAGGGGAACAGTTGCTAGGGCATACACTTCCATGTTATTCTGAGAACAGGTCTGCTTCTAAGGCAGAGGCAGATAAAGATAATATGCCAATACTTTTAGCACTAGAAGAATAGACAATTAGAAGTAAGAAGAGTAGAGATGGAGAGAAAGTGGTTTTGATAAAAAGGAAGGCAAGTGCAAAAGCAAAAGGCATGCAGATTTAATATGCTAAATTGTTTAACAGCTCTGTAAAAATGGCTAGAACTCCAAGTTGCTGGTACCCCCATAGCAGCAGGAAATGGAATTGTGCCTACACCGTAGAAATAGTGAAAAACAGTTGCTACTATGATTTTTGGATTCGTTTTAAAGAAAATGCTACAATAAAACTAGCAAATTTTGTACTTACTAACTAAATGAATGTTATTTTGAAATTGAGAAACTGCTAATAACTTGGGAAAGAATATCATGAGCAGTCACATCATCCTCCTCCAGAGAAATATCTTCCTTAAAATCTTCGCCAAGAGACAACAAATCTTGCTAGCAATTCTCTTACCAGTGCTGTACTGCTATTTCTTTGTTCAAAGTGAATGTCTCTTCTCTGGGAAGAGCGAAATGTATTTTGGTTTACATTTGCTCAGAGCCCATTCTTTACTTTTTGCCATGACATCAGAAGTTCTGGTGAGCTGAGACATTCACTGTGATAAAATCTGGAGCTGCCCTCAGAGCTTTCTAGAGAGCTGAATATTGTTCTTACAGAAATTGTCTGATTTCAGACTTCAACACAGAGGGTGCTTGTGCTGTAGAACATGAGCCCTACACTTGGAAACGCCCTCTTGGATTCCTTTCTTGAGTGTAATTAAACAGGAATGGCTTCTTCAGTGTTCACTCATTGAATCTGAGTACCCATCATTCAAGAATGACTAGAGAGAGTTCAGTAATCAGAATGTATATGTGTGGGGGGGTTCCATTTTACAAAACATGAAGAAAATTTATGAAATCAAAAGAATATGCATATTATATATTTTTTAACCGAAGTTAAGAAACTTTCCTGGTGTCACAGCAAGCCAGTAGCACTGCCAGGAACTGAACCTAGACATACCTGCTGGACAGAGTTCTTAAACAAATTTATCTGCTGTAGTGTTGAAGCTGGCTGTCAGTAACTGGGCATGTATTGTCATTTCTGCTTAAAAAAGACAGGAGTGGCACATGAGACAGGAGACTGAGTACCAGAATAGTCAATGCAATCTTCCTGCAGCTCAGCTTTTCTATTTCTTAAGACTTTTAGTTGAGTCTTCCAGAGGGCTTATCAGATCAGGCAGTCTGTTTTAATTCTTTCTCAAAATATATTTGCACACATTTTACACAAGCTTTTCCTTTTCTAAAGAAAAACAAGAAAAAGTAGACTGAGAAGAAAACTTTCTTGTCTGAGATTAAGAATTATTAAAAATAGTGATTTTTAAAAAATGAATAAATGGAGACAATATAATTACTTTTCACTTTTCCTCATGAAGCTTACTTGAAACAGCAGCTAAAACACTCCCAATAAAAAGAAGCATTGCATTTTTAAATAATGAGATTGGCTTTCCAATATGTACTTCTGTTGCTTGCTTTCTTATAGCTGTTAGCTGTGGCCAATTAAAAACATAAGCCAGTTTATTTTTTATTCCTTGTAATTAGCATTTTCATGTTCACTATATGCACCAAACTTTCAAAGCAATTTTGGGAGCATTTAAAAAAATATTTGTAATTTATTGATTGGTACTTCTTTTTACAAAACCTTTGGGCTTTTTGAGATGCTGGCAAATGGGAAATAAAAGGCAGTAAGGACCAGCAAGAAAATCAGGCAGAGCACAGATGAAATGTCCCGTATCCCTTTCCCACGATTGCAGGAAACAAGATATAACAAGGAAAGGGGAGGATGTCAGGGAGGTGGCTTATAATCCATGAAAATTTACAGCAAATCAGACAACTGAGGAGGCTCTTGGTGTGGGAAAATGACTAAAATAACTGAAGTCAACAGAGAACTACTCAGATACTATGCCTAAGTAGAAGAGTGGCGAGTAGGTCACAAATATAGGAGACAGTAGGTCATGAATATAGGATACACAGAATTAAGGGTACAAAAATAATATCAATGTGTTGAATAACCTGAAGGGAATTAAGTCCCCCTGGTGTTTCCCTTGCTCTTTTTTTTTTTTTTTTAAATAAAGATTTGCAGAAAAATATATAATTGACTAGAAAAGAAATCCAATTTTTTTTAATTACAAGAGAAAAAAATATGAAGTCTACTACTCCTCCTGGATGAGATCCAAGAAAGACGAAGCTGTTGTGTAGGATTCTGAATATCTTCACCTTATTTTTAATTAAAGTAGATGTACACCTTGTAACATCCCAAAATTGTTAGGAAGGCATTTTGTAGTATGAGTTATATTTTAGCTGTTATTGACTACTTTCCTTTCAGAATTACTGAAAAATCTATGTGTCTTCCAACTAGCTACCCTATACCAAACAGGTTTTTTTCTCTCGAGAGAAACAAACGAGTGCCTCAATTTTTTTGTGCACTTGTGTATTTATCATATAAATGATAAGTCCAATGCAAAACGCATATAATTCTTCATCCCATTATATTGTTTCTTGTTTCACTGTCTTCTACCTCCAGTGCTATAAAAGTGCAGTGTCTTTGTAATACACTTTGGATTTTTTTTTTTTTCCAAATTGAGCGATTCAGAGATACTACATGAGGGAGAAGCAATTTATGTGATGTGGCTACATTCTTAAGCTGTAACAATGATAAATTAGTAACATTGCTTTAGGAGTTTGCAGTCATTTTGCTTTTGATATGATTTGAAGAACTGTATTGCTTAAACTTATTTTATTCTTCACATACCATAGAAATTTAATAGTATGGTTTTGTACAGATTCTTGACTGAATTATGGCTAGATTTGTTCCTTAGACTGGTTTACTGGAATGTATTAATGTATAGATATCTACTATAATTTATTTCGTTGGCAGTGCTGTACATTTGTATTTGATTTATATTTACAAAACCAAAATCTTATAATAAATAATAGAACCAAACTACTTGCATAGCTTTCCTTTTGATCTTTTTTTTTTTTAGTTATCTGCATAAACATTACTGCAAGCTCCCAGGCTGATGTCTGTGGTAAATGGATGTTTGACGTTTTGTATTTCTGTACCATCTTATCTGTCTGTTTATCAGCCACATAGTCCAGCGTCTCTTCCAGAACATGCTTGTTCATAAAACCTATTGACTGTTGTCAGGATTGAGACTGGAGGGCTGTAGGCAGTAATGAGATGTGAAACTTCGAACACGTATCTTTAAGACATCCATCTACCTGATTTGCTGCTCTACTGAAAAGAGTGTTTATTCATCTTGGTTATTTTGAAATGAGTTTCTTGATTTTTAGAAGAGAGACTATAACTGGAGCAGAGAATTCAACTGAAACTCTACTTCTCTTAAAATCAAATTATTTAGAATTCACGTCAGAACTTTTGATTTATGCATTTTCCCCCATATGCAGTCTTTTAAAATAATTTCTGTAATCCCTGGGATAAAGCTTTGGTGCAGGATTATTTCTGATTCATGACAGTGGAGTAAGGGAGGGGAGATGGAGCTTGGAGATTTGTCTCTGCTATTTACAGATCTTGGGCAAGCTCTTTAACCTTTCAAAGACTCAACTCCCCCTGCTTTAGATTGTGGGCAGGGTTTTGAAGTTCTTTGGAAGATCTAAAAAAAAAAACCCAAAAAACCACCAAAACCAATAACAACAACAACAAAAAAACCCCACCCCAAAACCAAAAAACAAAAACAAAAAACCACCCCAGCTTCTTTAGGATACTAGAAATTACACTAGAGTAAACAAGTTACTTAGTTACCCAGTCATAGTATCTTTTCTTGAAGGTTAGCTGTGAGCTTTGGAAATTACATATTTTTCTGGAGTTTGGATAATACTTAGTACCTGAGAGCTCTCTATCCTATGGCAAGTCCAGTACTGAGTGTATTGGCCAAATACATCCATTTATGGTTTGAACTGTGGGATTTTGCAGTGGAATTGTCTTGTAGATGTGACTCGGTGGAGAATAATGTTTTCTTATAGAGTTAGCCTGAGTCATCCTATAGAATTTTTCTTTTGCCCATTTCTACTGTGTGCAGCCCCTGATACCATCCCATCATCATGCTGGTTTCTGAGGACAGTGGTGCCGTGCTGCTTGCAATGAAGCATTTTGCAGTCCTGCTCTTGTGGGGACCTGCCCAAGGAGCGCTCTCCATTTCATCCCTGACCTTGTGAGGTCTCTTCTTCGCCAGGCACATGTGAACAAGAGCCTTTCTTTTTCTGTTTGTCTTTATGCTCTTGTGTGGTGGTGGTGGGCATGTCCCAAACATCTCCTTCCCTTTCTCACTGGTCTGGACATGCCAGATTCTGGCCTAGTGTCATGCAAACCCACTGTGTGTTATTTCCTCTGTTTCTTACAGTGACATCATGAGAATTGTCACCTTCTGTGTTAAAAATGTTATGAATGAAGGCCATTTACATTTTTGCCATTAACAATGTATTTGAAGTATTGAAGAGTTCATAAGCTCTTTAACTAATCCAGAGCTTTGTGTTAGTAATTAAAAAAATGAGTGGTGCCAGTTTTCATCAGAGCTGAAGGTCACTGGAGGCATAACAAATTAAGAAAATGTAGTAATTTCCCCTCTCCAGATTCTTTTGTGAAAATTGAAATAGGTATGGTTTTTACAAATACCTCTTTTTTATAAGAGTATTGCTCTCTATACTCGGTAAAAATAAAATGTTTTTAAAAAGCACTGTAATTTTAATTCTTCCTTCCTTAAGGATGAAAAAAATTAAATACCAGGTACAAACCAATGGACAGTATAACAGCGATGAATGTTTATTCACTGGAAGTTGTTATAATGTACAGGAGAGTTGGTTTCTCCTGCCTAGTATGATCTTAACCTTTTACCTTTAGTGGATAAGTGAGGCACATGGACATTGTGTTTCTAACCTTAGGGAGTGTGCAGCTATCTAGGATTTGAGGGTTTGAACCATGTTAGAATAAATACTGAAGTGGCTGCACTCCAACAGGGCAGCTGAGCACTTCCAGCCTGGGCTGTCCGTCAGCTGCTCCAGTGCTGGTGGAGTACAGCTCCTTACTTTACAGGGTGCTGCTGAGGGTTCTTCCTGATGAATCACACCTTTATAGCCCAAATATTGAAAGATCCTATTTTAAGTTGTGTAAATGACTGCTATTAACGAGCCAGAGACATCACAAATATTTGGTTTGGGTTGTACATCTGTTGGTTATCCTGCAGCGGTCCGTAAATGATTGTATAGAACCTAGGTGCACATTCACAGTTGTTAATCGCTTTGTGTTGGTTTTTGGCAATAGGATAATTCAGATATTAAAATTAAGATTACTTGGATTTTTTAAAAAATAAAAATATCTCAGCATATTTAGCAGCACTGGTACACACCTACCTACCCCCGAAATGTGGTCTCAACTCCCACTCTTCCAGTATGCACCCCAAGTAGTGGATAATTACGAAAACCCCACTGACCTTTCTGCCACTAGCTTTTTAAAGAGTCTTCAAAATAGACTCTGTCCTCACTTTCTTGTTCTAAAACATTAACTTGTTAACAGACTTCTGCCATTCTGTCGTCTTTTTTAATGTAAAACCAATAATGTTTGTCCAAATTCACTGCCTTTAAAGAAACTCTATCCTGGTGATGTGTTTAGCTCGGCTTTGCTTATGAAGAATATTTGTGTGCAAACATGGCAGATTCTGTTTTTCAATGTTCTTTTTAGTCTGCAGTACTTCAAAGAGTCCCTTGTATCATATCATGTATCACTTAGTCATAAAAACTCTTTGAATATATATTGTGGGAGCCTCAGAAAAGTGTTAATTGTATTCTGCTGCAGTGGTAGCGAGAAGGTCAGGATCTAAAATTAATATATTTCTGAATTATTTGAATTTTGTATCAAGGTTGATTTTTCATGGTTACTACTCAAAGTATCACGCTAATTTATGGCTAATATATTGCATATTTTTCCTGTAAAAACAAGGAGGGCTGTTCCCTTCTCCTCACAGATACAGGCATGCTATCTAAACATTTCTACATTAGAAAGAATTAAATGTGTTGGTAGATTCTTGGACTCATCTCACATGTGTGCAGAAACTCTATAAAATTGAGAAAAACTTTCTTTTGAAAGGAATCAACTAGAGATTTTTTGGTGATATTTATTAACTTTTATTGATACTATCAATATATGCATCTGAAAGCATTTTGAAAGAATATTTAAATACTTTATTTCTTTAAGGAAGATACTATGTATTAGTTGCATTCCAATAAATTTTTATTCCTCACTGAAGAATAGTTGAGTATAATTATCTTTGGATTAATCAGTTTTTGAAGTCTCTTCCAGTGATATGTATAGAGAGGATTAAGAGAGAGATTACTAAAGCATTAAGATTTTTTTCTGGTTGTTTTTAAGAAGGAATCCTTGCCTAAAGTCAATTAAAAAATTATTTCCTTGTAAGAAACTGTTGAGTAAACGAAAAAAAAAGTAAAATTACCTATAGCAGGGTCTGTGTGTCCTCGAGCTTGAGAGAGAGATGTGCAAGCAGTGAGGTCCTATTTTAGTCATGCACCTTCTTTTCTAAGTCCTTTCCTTGTTACATGGTAAGGCAGAGTTGTCTTTTTCTTTTCCCACAAGAAATGTTAAAGTTCCTTTTTTCTGGCTCTTTTTTTTGTTAGATGAGCAGCAATAGAGGAGAGGAATAATGTCCCTTCTCACATTCTCTGCTACCATTTTTCACTGTGGAATACTTTTGTTTTTCTTGTGCTCATTTTTCATGGGTATTATTAACTTGCTCCATAGTGTTTGCTAGTTTGACCTTTGTTTTATGTTTTGCTTCGGATATCGTCAGAGTGATGATACAATTTAAATGCAGTTCTGTAAGATTATTTTAATTGAATGTTTGAATAACTCTATGTGCCTTTGTAATGACTGAAATTAACTTGATCTGTTGCTTGGAAAGACTGTCCCATATATGATTTTATAATTTAAAATAATAATTAAATTAATACAACATTCTATTGAACAGATCTCAGATCACAGTTCATTTGCTTTTGGCTTTAGGGAACCAAAGTGCAGTCGCACCCTAAATTCCTGTTGTTGAAGGGCTTCTTCCAAGCCTCCTGTTATATCAAAAATGATATCTTCCAGCTCTGGGAGTCACAAGCTATCCTTCTTTTATAGGAATCTGCTTTCAAGTCATGATTACTTCTTTTTCTTGCCTGACTACGGTAGTCCTTGTTTAGCACTGGTTTGTATCACATCAGACAAGTCTACGTGGGTATTGTTAGGTAGCTCTGTAATAATATCTCCATTGCTTTGGTGACTTCAGTGTTTCTTGTCTGGGTTCTTGGTTTTTTTCTCATTTCAAATTCATTGGAGAGGCTAAAGAGTAAAGCTTTGAGAATGGCTTAGACCGTGCTCTAAGTTGAGAATAGTTACACTTACTCAGTAATGCAAGGTACAATGGGATCTGTTCACCACTGCTCTCCTCATTCTTCTGGTACTTCTGTGTTGGTGTCCCAGCATGGAGCTTGTTCAGTGGGACTGTTTGCAGTCTGTCTTTATTTGCTCAACAGAAAGAAGTTCTGCTTATCTAAGCCATTTTTGCAAACATGCTTGCATCCACAGCTGCGTGTGAGAAGGAAGAAGCTTGCCATATTCATTACACTTCCAAAGTGGCAAAAGTTTCTATGACAGATCAGTTTTTATTATAGCTGTCCAAGAGTCAGACTCTGCTTATATCAGGGAAATACCACCCGCTAAATGATGCAGTGTAGTCATGCAAAAACTGTATATGTGAGTCCTAAAACCCATAAAGGTGGAAACAAAGAACAATCTGTCATTTGAGACATCAGCCAAGAGTGATTTTTTCCAAATGTCCATTGGACTTTGTTTTGAGATGTAACTGATGGTAAGAGTGAGCCTTAGCCCTTGTCTATAACTCATCACGTGTGACAAGTGGAAGAGGAAGGGAGTGTACTTTACGTGAGATTTGCCCATGGATCTAGCCAAAACCTGGACACCCAGCCAAGATGTTTAGCAAAAGGCAATATTTGAGCTGGGTCATAAACCTTGAAAAGGCAGCCATAAATCATAATTAAGGTTTTTTTATTTCCTCTGTGGTATAACTCTTCAGAGAATGGAGACTGAAATTGTTTACCAAAGCCCATTTTTTTGTGTTTGGAGAAGTGTTTAGGAAACCCGAACTGGGGTTTATTAAGCGTATCAGTGGGAGACAAAAAGGGAATTGTTGGTCTCTTAGCAGCAAGCAGCATTGACAGGCTGACTGGTGTGGTCAGAAAGGATATTTAATTTCAAAGGATAAACTACAGGATTCATTTTTTCTTTTTTATCTGAAGTCAAGCTTATCTGGTTTATGCCTTATCTAATTTAATGTATGAGAACTGTAAATTCAGCTATGTTAAGCAAACAATTTATTTTGTTTTAATTCCATTTTCTCTTTGTTTTAATAAATTTTGGTTTTGTTAGGATTACTGTTGTGTGGGTAATTTAATACAGATGTCTTCAAAGAGTAAAGAAAAATCCGTAACTCTTAAAGAGACTAGCTAAAGGGGAAAAAACATCTCTGGAACTCCTTTTCATTCCTCTGTGGTCCTGCCAGAGGGGTTTGGATTAAGGGGTTGTATCAGGAAGTCATCTTGCTGCAGTTGGTAACCATAAGAGAGAGACAAAAACTAAAGATGAGATAAAGAGTTAAGGTTTTCAGTCTATAACATTAAATTTTTAAAATTTTTAAGGTCCTATTAAGTATAGAAGTATAAATAATAGAGAGAGGTGTAACAGGTCCTGTCGAGGTGACAGGGAGTGGGATGGGCATGTAGCCTGTTTGTTTTGGAAATGAGGTAGTAAAAAAAATTAGTTTTGAGATATATAGTAATATGAAATAAGAGGGGAAATGATCAGGTTGTATTGTTTTCTCCTTCTTTTCCAACTTCATAAAACAAGATCAAGAAATCAGATATTTATGAGTAACTTGTAATCTTATAAGGTATAAATAATGTTTTGGACAGTGGGCATTTAGCCTGTAGAATTCACCGTGGAGGTCATATAGTTAAATATAGTGGTTCAATTTTCAAAAAGGGCTTGATGATATAAAGTCTAATAACAGTGACAGCAAAGCATGCCTAGAGAAGGGTAATCAAATCTTATGATTTAGGACATAAGCGCATTACCTGTAACATCTGGGAAGACCTCGTTCCTCTCTGTCACCTGCAAAGCTCTCTGCAATTAGTAAGGTTCATTGTGGCTATTTGTAGTGCCTAATTTCTTTGAAGCATTGCTCCTAGCAATTGTTAGGGGCAGGATACAGTCTTCTTATGTCATCATATAATATCAGATGCTTGCACGGGACACCGTTTTGCTTTTCTGTGCTGCTGTGTTGAATGACACCAGCATGGTCTGAAACAAAATAACCTGGTGAGGTGGTGATGCTGCGAGCTGCAAAAGCACAAATTTCCGGATACAACATCAAATAGAAGTGAACTTGAACACTTTTTGAACATTACTTTGAGAATTAAACTCTTTTCTAAATCAGTTGTTATAGTTCATCCAAAAACCCCCCTGCATTTGTAAGCAACAAGAAGATAACTGAATGCATGAAGTAAGCAATTTCTTTTGACATAAAAATGGAACTGTATTTTATATCTGATTTTTGGTTTAGCTTTTCATTTCTGGGGTTTGCTCTAAATAGCAACTGCTGAAGATAAAATATATTATTTGAAATGCAATACATGTTAAATGCAATACAGAGTTAAATCCAATGTGAGATCCTCCTTTGTAAGTAAAAGCTGTAGGAAAGAATTTAGATACAGATTCTTCTTATTTAGCAAATTAGGAAAGAGTAACATGTTTTAGAAGGTAGAAGAATATGGTATTAAGCCTTAGTAAATCAAAGAAAGAGATAAAGACACCTTCTGAGGCTGAAGGCTTGAATTATAGTGTCAGATAAATCCTAAATGTTTTGAACTGCTTTTCCAGCACCCTTTCTAAAGGAGTTCCTGAAGGGACTGGGGCATGGCCTGTGAGCAGCCTGACTCCTCAGTGGGCCACTCAATGGCCTGGGGGGTGTAGTTCCACATACAGCTTCTCTGGGAAAGGAGGTTGTACCTGTGGTTTTCACATTTTTAAAATTTATTTTACATTCCATTTTGTAACTATCAACGGAGTGCATAAAAGTCAAGGTCAAATTGAAGTAACCCTTGTGAATGAGGGAAGGTCTTTATTTTAAATTATTGAAGACAGATTTCAGTTTGGAAAATTTTCGCTACTTATATGTTTACATCTTCTTTTTATTGAGCTTGTTAAACTATTTGGAGGTAATTGGAGGCAATGCACGTAGAAAGCAAGCTCAGAATAACCAAATAAATTTGATTAGCTGCATGCTGATAAAGACAAGAGGGTGAGATGATGGTTCCAGTAGCTATATGATATAGAGGACAAAGGTCACAATGTTATAAAAAGGGATGAAAAATTTGTACTTTAAATGAATGTACTACTGATCTGAAATAAACAGCCTTGTGACCTGTGAGTCAGTTATGGAAAGTTAGCCTCTTGAAATAACTAAGAATATTAATTTTCTTTCCTAGCTCAGTTTCTGCTTGACCAAGTTATTGTTGTAAATTGAAGCAAATTCTGTAAACTGAAGCAAATTCTGCTTTTGCAGTTTCATTTTATCTGGCTAGATAGCCACATTTATAAAAATTACACTTCTTGTAACAAAAATTAAAAAAATTTCTTACACTGCACTTTTGCTTAATTAAAAACTCAGTCTGACAAGAAAAGAAAAGTAATTCAAAATGTACATTATTCCCCATTGAAAATTAGAGTATATATCAGACATTGTCATTAATCAGTTCTTTTACTAGAATTGAATGATATTTCTGGGGTTATAAATGAAATTTCCCTGGGTTTGTTTGCGCTTTTTTAGGAAGGCATGCAGTTACTTAAGCCTTTCTGAATGAAAAACAAAACCGCATTTTTTTGCTTTAGGCAGATGGAGGAAATAAGATATCTTCAGTTATTCGAAGGTGTCCATATGGAAACTGAAATCAAAACAATGAGATTTTTCATCCAAAAAAGGCAAAGTAGCAGAAAAATCAATAATATGGTGGCTGAAACCCTTAGCTGAGATGTAAGAAATTCAGCTGTAAGCACTACTTTAAACTAGGTAAGTGTAGGCACTGGTTAAAACTGACAGCCTAAGTGCAGTGCATGTGATTTAAATCCAACCACATGAACTCCTCATCCTAATCTCACTTTATCTTCCCTGGAGAGAAATGGTTAATTTTAGGGCTTAATTCATCTGACCTATTTGCGATGTCTGCTTCACAACAAGATGAATTGTAGCCTTGAGTAGATCATGTCAAGTGTGAAGGGAGAGTGGAGTGATTAGCTCAGAAATAGATGTCTGCATCCAATCCGTTTTTCCAATCTCTCACGTTGGAGGTTACATTAACAAAATAACAGACTCACAGTAGGACACTAGCTGTCGAGCTGGAGCTTCACCTACAGTGCTGAATGTTCCAGATGAGGTGAGGGGATCTAAGATACATTCCCACATACGTACTGGTGTATTTCCACAAACCATCTTGGGACCCGGAAAGCAACATTATTCAAAGGAGAGAACTTTATTAAAAAAACTGTGCAGCTCCACTTCTACTCTAGTGTGACTATCTGCTTCACTGAAAGGATCATAAAACAGTTGGACAAGAAGGAGGGAGCACACAAGCATTCAGCAGCCTTGCCAAAAGTAGAATAAACATTTCTTGATTTGGGGAGATGAAGTTTCAAATGTCCTCCTCTGAGTGACCACGCTATGGAAAGAATATCAGTTTGTTTGTCAGTGTTATTTCCTGTTCTCAAGTTGCTTAATATGCTCTCGTTTTTGCAACACGGCACACAGGGTAAAGAATTCCTGGTCTAGTGGCTGCACTCCTTTACATCAGAAATCTGCTCTCTTCAGAAAGCTGAAATGCTAACAAACACGTGAGGGCTGAAAGTGCCTAGCTAAACATTTCAGCAGGTTGAGGCAAAAGAGGGGTTTTGTCTGTAAGGAAGGTTTGCATGTTTCCTGGCTCAAGCTAGCCGAACACTCTGCTGTGCAAAAGAGAGTTTTAATAAAGCTTGTACTTTTTTTCCTTTAAAAAACAGATTTTCAGCCTTCTGAGCTTATTTTGGGGGTAAAGAGATGCTTTCTGCTCTGAACAGGTTAGGTAACTTTTGTTGACCACATTTTTTTCCCAAGTAATTATACTTCAGGGGCCCTGTGTTACAACTTCTGCCTGGAATTGTTTTTAGAGAGTAACTGGATGTGCTGCTGAATGGGGTTCCTTGGTACTTTTCCTTCTGTGTTCTCTCCTTAAATGCTTACACATTTGTTAAATGCTGCCTGTTTGTCTGTTACCGTAGACAAATGTTATGTGTTGTCATGTGTTGGACTTTTTGCCTAACACTGAATTTGTTTTTCCATGTGGAAAGTGCAAATAAGAAAATACTGGAGTTGTTTAACCTGTATGAAATAGCTGAAAGACTATTTGCAATGTGATTATTAAGTATATTCAAACCAGGTAGCACAAAGAACGGGAAGAGTAATGGAAGTGCAAATGAAACTGCCTCTTTTTTTTTTCTTTCTTGTCATCCTCTTGTGGTATTATGTAGATCCCCAGCCAGATGGCTACTGGCTATAAGCTGTGCGTGGATTCACAGGATTTTTACTCCTCTGTTGGTTTCCCATCTGTCATAAACTCAGAAGCTGCAATCCAGAGACTGACATGAATGTCAGTGTCTTCTGTAGCACAGTGAAACCGTTACGCTCGAAGGCTGCAGCAAGAGCACGAATGAAGACAGGACAGTGTCTGGTTTAACAGCCATGCTGCTAGACTGGGGAGTAAAATTTCATGCAGTTGGTTTAAACTAGCACTTCAAACTAGTTTGACCACTGTGGTGGCAGCAGCCTCCAACAAACACTGCCTAAAAAGTCTCCTCAAAAGCAGTTTTGCTCTGTTGTTGGAGCTCAGTGAAGACTGTAAACCCACAATTGGTTTCGGTAGGAAGTCTCATGTCTAAAAATAAAATAACAGACTGTCTTCAGCAGAGAAAAGGTGATAAAAATCAGAATCTCTCAGCCCCTGGAGAACAGATGTGAAGCGTCTTAAAACAATACCTTGGTCTTTCTTCACTTTAAAATGACCAGTTAAGGATTCCATAAGTTTTCCTTCAACATGGAAGGAAAAACATGTTTGTCACTTGGACAAACACATTCAGTTTCTGTTAATGTAGGTGAAAACAGTGAAAAGCGTCTTAGATCTCATAGTGTAAGTTAGAACAAGTTCATAGTTACTTTGTGGTCACCCACTGGGCCTCAGCATCACTGAAACAAAGAAACCTTGCTCCTCAATGTGAAAGAAGGTCTCATAGTCTTGCTTTATGTCTTGTCAGATTCAAAAAAGCAAAATGAAAAACTACATTAAACCTTTACGAAACAGGTATGAGCAAGTGAAATAGAAATAGGGGCTGAGCACACTCTAGAAACTGTTTTAGAATTCATTTTAGCATGTAAATGTATCAAAAAGAAACGTATATAAGCCCGTAAGGAAATCACTACTATTATGAAGTCTTCCCATGTTTAGACTTGGTGTTCTTTATTAATGGATTTGACTTACATGAGAATAAAAGTTACACCCCTGTGAGAAAATAACCACTTTCCTAAGGAGTAGCTGTCTGAAATCAAGCAGTCTGGTAATCCAGCTTCAAAAACCCTGTCAGGAGCAAATTAACCTCTCCGTTTCCACTTTGTGTTCAGTTCAGTAGGAAAGGGAGCAGCTGAAGAGGATGATGAAGTGTTAGACTGTGTTTCAGGTGGTTTCTAGTGCATTGTGAAGTAGCCTGGAGTTAACTGCCTTATTCAGCATCAGGCATCACAACTGGAGTCGTTCCAGTCAGATGCTTCAGCAGCATAGTGGACACCAGGTCTTCTGCCTAGGCTGAAAGAACACCACATGATGAAATAAGATATTGATTGGAAAGACTGCCAGAACTCTAGCATTTTATTTCCTCTGTTTCCTGCAGAATATTGTATTGTAAATCCAAGCTTCAAGTCAACGGCTTGCCCTTTGTTATAACACCATAATGTTGTGATACGTTTGCAGTTCGTTTTCTTTGCGTTAGGCAGAAAAGATTTTTGCAGAAATCACAACAGAAGGCTGTATTTCATGAATGACATTTTCTGAAATTTAGGATAAGTTGATGGTAGGATTAGGTAATTTTTCCAGACTTTCACTTCTGTTGGTAGCCACGGGGATGACACGCTGTGAATTGCCCCCACCTTGTCCTTGTAGGGATAAGGCTCTGTGTCAGAACTCTGGATCATTCATCTGCATTCAGGTTAAAGGAATAAAATAAAATCCCATCCAAATTCTGGTAGTAGAAAACGTGAAATAATCTGAAAAGTGAGGTCCTACTTCTGATGACAAAATTATTAATCCTATGTTTCTGCGTCCAAAGGAAATGGCAGAGAACAGAACAGTATGGCCCTGTTGCCTTTAATAAACCTCAGCCCTAGATAATGATAGAGCAGGAAGAGCTCTTGAGTGTTCAGGAAGTAATGTCCTCCCTAAAGGACTTTGTAATCTGCTCTATGTCATTTACATCAGAGCTGCAGAGGGCTCTTTTGTCCCTCTGATCTGCAGCTCCAGCATATGCAATGGACATGCATATGAATATAATAGCAAGCCACTGGTCAAAGTAATAATTTTTCCACAGACGTAATACAGAACAGCTATAAAATGCAAGAATCAGGCTGATGTGGAATGGATTTTCAGAAAGAAATATATAATTCTGTTCACCCGCAATGAGTCCTGGAGAAACCTTGAGAAGAATTATCTACATTAAAAAATAAAGACATATTGTAAGTTGGCTTCAGATAAGAGAAGAAATAAGAGTTGGAAGCATCTGAAAGTAATAGGTAATAGAAAATGTATCAAAAGAGATCACCCTAGAGCTTTCACTGAGATCTTTGAAACAGTTCAACAAATTTGAGACTGCAGTCCCAGATTACATGGATGGTGTTGGGAAAGATTCTGTGCTAGAAAAAACCATTTGCCAACCTCCCCCACACCATCGGCCATATCAGGAGCTGGTTAGAAAATTAAATGGTATATTCCCCTTGTCTCCTTTAAATAACTTATAGGAAGGACACACTAACCCGCAGTGGTAGGGTGAGGTTTTCTTGATGTCAGCTGTTACCAGGTTTGCTGAGAAACTGCTGCTATCTGAAGTAATAGCAATATGTTTCCAGCACCTGATCTGATCTTTGGAAGATCTTTATTTTGTTGAGTAATGTTTTGGCTTTTAAAGTTTCTCCTTATAAAGTTTTTGTGTTTTAAGCTTACTTTTTATCATTTTTTCCATGTTTTATTTGTCAACTTTTGCAGCAAAGATAAAAAGAGAAGGATCATGATTTTACACATCTGTTTTCCACTTCAGATTTGTTTAGTTATGAATACAGTTGTTTTTCACTGTACATTGGTTTTCATGAAAACTGCTGTTCTCACATGTATAAATTGTCCTCTAGGCAAGCTTTGTCCTTGTCCAGACATGAACATTTTGGGAGAAGAGCTGAGGGCAATATGAAGTAAGAAAGTGCAAACATAATAAATTACCTGCTTTTGAGGTATAAAAAAATATTTGAAATGTCAATGGAAAAAAAAAGAATCAAAATGGACCTTAGAAAGGGGTAGGGATTAAAGCTTCACTAAGGAGTGATGATAGACTTGGTTTGGGGCAGTATGAGAGGAGAGCTTCATAGGAAAGCATGTAATTAGTGAGTTTGGGTACGGCCTATGAAGGAGAGAGCATATGCTCCAAATACACTTCACAGTGTACTTTTAAGTCAGATGCCTGTGCCCAGCCTAGGAAATACATTCTCCAAAAAACATGGAGAAGAAAACCAAGCAAGGTGGGGACTAGGGGAAAGGCTTCCAATTCCATGATATATTCTTTGTCTTGCTCTTGTCTTGATGAACTATCCCACAACTGGGGGAGTGTTGCATGAGATTTTCAGGTCCATTATTTCTGACTTTTGCCTTGAATTTCACAAGAAGAATCTAAAGCTCAGATGCTACAATTTGATCCTGTCCCTGCCTTAAAGTTTCTTTTGATTAATGCTGTAGAAGTCTGTAAGCTTTGGCAGTGTTTATCTTTGGCTCATCTTACCTGCATTACAGATCAATGTGTTTTAACTCTGTAAGTTCTGAGCACATTTCTGAAGATTTCCAAGGGTAAGCCCAGGCATATTGGCCTGGAAGGAGCTTCAGTTTGGAAACCTTAGTTGGTTCAGAATTGTACTCGGTTTTTTTATATAGTATCAGCTTTCCTGGAGATGACAAGAGAAAGTCTCCTCTGAGCTAATGTTGCTTGTGGACTGCCTGCTGGTGAAAAGTCATGCCTGCATAACACCCTGACTTTGAAATAATTCAGTATCTGAGCAGTTATAGAAGTTGCGTAGTTGTGCTTTTATTTACACAGAGGGAGAGGCCAAAAAGAAGAGATTTGAAAGAAACAAGTTCAGGCAGAATTCGTTTTTGTTCAGGAGCAACAAAAATTGATTCAGCTGCCTTTTGTCAATAAAAATGCAGCCTGGGAGGAATAGTTATTACAGACATCTAAGGTTTAGGTCCTGTTGCTTGCACCAGGATCACAATTTGTGCTTTAAAGATAGTGTCAGTTGTGTGTAGTCCAGAGAAAGAGAAGAAAAAACCAGCAGTTTGAAATCTCACATTACATTGCAAAAAGTCAACATCAGCTCCTTATTTTGCCATATAGCTTACATAATCTGCAATGAATTTATCTTTTTTTCATGATTTAGTGCTTTTCCGTACATTCTGAATTCTTTGACCTGGAAAATGTCTCTCTTTTCCTCATTGTTTAGTGAGAAACTGACCTTATGCAGAATAACATTCCCTGCATAATAACACCTTGAAAAATCATTTATTTATTTATGTCATCATACCTTATTTATTATACCTTACTTACTGACAGAGAAATTTATTACTTCAGTTCAATTGAGGCTTACAGAACAACCAAGCTCCTTAGCTTTCAGAGCAGAAAGGAAGATGATGATCAAAAGCTTGCTTTCGGAGAAGGAGCTACTCTTCTCATTTACATTTCTTAGTGTTTTCTAAGATGTCTTCCACCTCTCACTTTTTATTAGAGAGAGTTTCAGAATCAAAGTGGCACCTATTTATCATCCAAACTGAAATTCCAGCCCTCACCATCAGCCTTCTTTGGCCATGATTTTTCCCCTTTTATGACCAAGTGAGCACTGGAGCCTGTCAGGATGCGTAGCTGCATTAATCATCTCTGCTCACTACAGCCAAGCCAGTGGACAGGAAGCATCTATTTACTGAGGGCTTGTCTACGTGGGGAAATAGCCCAGGCTGCTCATTAGGAGTTAACTCCTTCCATGGACTCTCCTCGAGCATTTTTCAGTGGTTTGGCTTCAGGCTGCTTTGGAAAATACGGAATTTGATGTTGGGTGTACTTAAACCACTGAAAGCCTGCATTGGCGTGCCTTGTGGGTTCAGAACATGATCCTGTCTCCACGTGTCACTTAATCTTCTGTAACTGACCCTCTTCATGCTCTTAGTCTGTGGCAAATGGAAGGTAAAACATGCTAGTTCAAGCCTCTTACATCAATGCTTGTGTGAGTAACTTGCTTGTGTGTCCGTGTGCCTGTGCACTCGTACAGGGGAGCCCAGAGCATTGCTCATGGCAATTTGGGTGCAAGTGTTATTTTTTATAACCCCCCAAATAAACAAATCTAATGAGAACTCATGATTTTTCATGATAGGGGACAAGAACTGTGTAGGATGATCTTTTACACCCTGTATGAGCTGTGTATTATTTAGTGATGTTGAAGTTAGTCATGTTGGACTGTCTTTTTTGTAGGCATTTTCGTTGACCAAAGATGAGTAGTCTTTGGAGATGAACAGCTTAAAGAGTGCTTAATACTAGTCTAGTATATCATCATCCTGAAAATAAGGGGCTTTGTTACTATGGGAGTTAAAGTTTATCTTCATGAGAAACTTGCATCACTTTACAAAACCCCTATTTTTAAAGCAATTTATACTAGTGCAATCTCCATTGTGGAAACTAGTGTAATTTAATTTCATTAACTAAGCCTTAACCAAACCACACTAAATTGTTTTTCTGATTGAAATTATGTTCATTTAGAAGTTTGATAAATGCATTAACACTGTATGCATTTTCAGTGGGAATAGAATAGAATAGAATAGAGTGGAAAAGGAAAGAAAATAATATTTCAGTTATAAGGGTCCTACAGTAATCATCTAGTCCAACTGCATGACCACTTCAGGGCTGACCAAAAGTTAAAACATGTTATTAAGGGCAAATGCCAAATGCCTCTTAAGCACTGATAGGCTTGGGGCATGGACCATCTCTCCAGGAAGACTGTTCCGGTGTTTAACCACCCTGTGGGGAAATTTATACTCCTAATGTCCAGTCTAACCCTCCCTAGCACTGCTTTGAAACATTATTTTCTCAATAAAACAAAAACTTGTGTGGTTTTTGATGTTCCTTTTTAACTGTTAGTTTTGTTACTAGCTATAAAAAAATGCTCTCTATGTGTTTAATACCTATTAAAAGTTGAAATACTAAGGAAAATACTGCTTATTTTAAAAGATCAATATAGAACCTTGTATTAAGACAGATCCTTAGCAGAAAATATATTATGTGTTTCAGCTTACCTAGGCAGTATATCTGGAGTAAAACATGATGACCATTACAAAAAAAAAAAGTCAACTGAAAGAAGCTGGTGTGGCTGCATTGCTAGTAACAGATTTGGCTCTTTGCTTTCAGCCCTTTCAACTGTACTACTTTCTTTGGCAGCTGTGTTCTCTTTTCCAAACTTACATTACTAGATAAAGTTTTATTCAGTGATTTCTGCCAGAGAGGAACAAAGGATAGTTTTCTTCCAATTTTTAGGACGACATTTGCTATTGTCTGTGAAATTCCAGACTGGGGTTGGCTGGAGGGGCAGCAGAATGCAGGATTACATTTTAGCCCTGTACATATATTTGTATTTGTTAGCAAACAAACCCACTTTGTTTGACAGCCTTTGTTTGGGATATATTGCTATTATTCTGTCTTTCTCAGCAGCGAGTGTTTTGTTAAAGTCTGTTTACACTTACACTTTTTAGAAATTCTCTTTTGGGATGGCACCTCAACATTTGTGTTAAGTTCTCTCTAATGGGGTTAGTTAATTAAACAAGAAAGTCCAGGTTTGGTTTCAAAAGAAAAATAAGAAGGATTCTACCATTTATGTACTGATGATGCAGAATGTCTGAGTTTAAAATTCAAGTGTCGTATGCCTTAGCCCCAGTGAAGGACACTTACTTAATCATTCTGAATTGAATACAATACAAATGAAGTAAATGCAATATCGGGGACTAAAATAGAGTTTACACATATGTGTAGTAAAAGTGTTCTTGGGGCCTTTAATTCTGTTCTGTCCTTGGCTCAGATTTCTACACTGGCTCACTGCCATCTTGAAATGGCACAAGGTAGCAGCAAAAGCTTTCTTGTATTCTGTGTACAGGAGTTGGAAAAAAATTAAATTGCAGAGAGAAAGAAGCAAACCACTGCAGTTTTGTATTCATGCAGTCGTGTTTTCTGTCTGTACTGCACTTCATGGGGCTGTGGAGCCTTGCAAAACTTCACTCAAGAAGTTGCATGACATCAAACTTTGCAGTTGGGAAAAGCAAAAGGTGAGGCCGCACAGAACAGTAGGGGTATTGCAAGTGCACATGGGAAGTATTTAGGATAATTATGTTAATAAACTTCTCTTTTGAATAGAGTGTGCAGACCTTAATCTAACAGTGAAATGAAAAGATTTTCATTAGGAATGACACACATTCAACATACAAAAATCTTCTCTAGTTTAATAACTTCCAAAATGACAGCATTACAGCCCAAACTAATCTCCTAATACAAAAAACACGCTGAAGAATTCAGTAACTTTTATTATTTTATAGTCTCATTTTCTGAGTGTAGCTTAATTAACAGAGAAATTTTGCCTATTTCGGCCACAATCCTTTGTTACATCTCTCAGCTTCACTAACATCTTTCAACACCTCCATAAATTTTTTCATTGTGAGGATGTACAAGTCAGTCAGCAGTTGAAAGTTTACTCCAAAACCCTGAAAAGTCAGCAGAAAGGCATTTGTTGGTTTTAGTGGTTTGGGATTAAGTCCAGAATAAATATCTAATGATAGCAAAACACTTGCTTATTCTTAAACATCTGAAAATTACTTTGTATGCAAAAATCTTTATTTCGGATAACCTTCACTCACAAAAGAGTCTCCTGCTACCAGGTGCCCAGCTAATCCTTGGTTATGCTTGTAATCTTGCATGCTCATGAAGACAAGTGGTTGGTAAACAAAATATGGGATTGATTACTCCTGCCAAAAGCTTTGTTGTCACCCTAGCAGCTACTCCCCCCACTTTTCCATCACCCGGTATGGAAGGCAGACCTGGAGTTAAACCTCCTCTTGTTGTCCCCCCACGTATGACTGATGCTGCTGCTCAGTCAAGACATTTTCACCTGCACCTTTCTTATGTAAAAATAGAGTAATTATTATTTTTCACTCACAGTTATTGTAGGAGGGACAGACTAAAGAGTTTATGCTCCCGCTAAACTGGTGATGAAAGATATGTTTTAACAGCAGTTTAAATTGTAAACTAAATTGTTAGCTTACAGAAGTTCATAGTACAACAAAGACTTGTATAAAGTCCAGGCACCCAAACTCTGCATCAACTTGCAAATTTGTAATCTGGATTTTAATAGGAGGCTCCTATTTAATACAAGAACAAAGCAAAACATTTGGAACTACTTGTACTGCTGATATATACAGTTTTATGCTGACTATAAAAAGTTACATTTTAAGAAATACTAGAACCCATAATATAATGTACATATAAATATGAAGCTAATTTTGTGTTTAAGTTTCCTAACCACCCCAAACTCTGCCAGTCTCACAGCACGAAAGCCACAAAAACTAGGACCGAGCCTAGCTTCTTCCTCCTGTTGAGCCTGAAAGCTTTTCACTGTGTAGTGTGGAAGAAATAATAGCAAGCCCCAGGGATGCAGGGCTGAAGGGCAGAAAGTAGCAGCTGAGCAGTGGCAAGGATCAACTTCTTAAACCTTCTTTCCATTGCAATTAACTGCATACCAAATCTCAGCCAAATGGTGGCTAATAGCAGGGATGAAGTTTAACCTGTTTGACTTTGCACTGGAAGGGACGAGCACCACAGGTAGCCTCACTTACAGCGAAGTACTAACAGAAGATTTAACAAGCTACTACTTGTCAGCTCTTAATTAGCAGCTCCCATCAGAACAGTAGCACCCAACTGCAGCACCGTCTGCTTCAGTGCAAAGTCCAATTCATTAGTTAAGTTTTCAGAATCATCATATCTTGCTTGGACGATGGTATTTAACAGCTGAAACATGGCAAGATTTGACTACCTTTCAGTTTTTTCTGTACTTAGGGAGAGTTTCTAGCTAAACTTAGTGCCTGATATTATCTGCTAAATTGGATGCAAGCAGCAGGTCAGGAGGTTCCTTGAGCTAAATCCCTTGAATGCTGCAAGGTGATTTTTGTTTATTTTGACTTGCAGCGTGGATTTCCATATCCACTGCTATTGCAGGAGACAGCTGTACAGCATTTGGTTCAGCCAAGTGTGTGCTAATGACCAGTAACCTTGTTGTTTGTTTGCCGCTGCTGTGACATTGCCGCCTCGTGGCAATGACACTTTGCTGGGGGCTTGGAGAAGTTAAGCCATGCTGTGTGTATTCACAAGATAGAGCACAGGTTGTTGAGCTGTCTGTGAGAAGTGTTGAGCTCCTGAGGAAAGTTGTGCACAGCAAAGTGGTATACTTTTCGAAATGTACTTAGGACATTAAAGAGGGATTCAAAATATAAGGTACGGTAAAACCGTGCTCAGATTGCACTGAGGAACAGTTAGAGAGTTGAAAACTGAGAGGATAAATTGTTTGCTTTGCACCCTGTATAACTGAGGATGTGATGGAAGTGTGTGAGCTGGCACATCAGCCACACAAAACTCTCCCTGTTAGGAGAATATTTCTTATATTCTGCAGGTCCTGTGAATGCCTACAAAACCTGATGCACATCCTACTGATATAAATTCCTAGATTTCCAACCATCTATGTTTGTCAACCTTTATCCAAGAAGGTGCATCCTACCATAAACTTGCAAGCAGAATGTGACAGAAATGGCATGAAGCAAATAATTTTGTATGGACAGGGGATACCATAGCTAAATGAGCATGACACTCAGCAAATCACACATGGGAAATGAATGTTTACTTCAGCTTTTACTTTTTATTTCCAGGATTTTGAAATGAATGCTATAACAAAAGAGGAGGATGAGAAGCATCTTCAAGCATTTATATGCAAATGTGCATCTCAGTATTGTGGTTTTAAATAGTCTCTGGACTCTTTAAACTCTGGAGTTCAAACTTCTTTAGAACACTGCATGGGTGAATCAGCCTCTTTGGATATTTAACCTCTGAGCCATAGATTCTTACGCACTGCATGTTTATGCTTGTGTGAACACACACTTAAGCAAATAATCAGAAGTGATAAATATAGACTTAAGAATCTAAAGTGTGTCCTGTTAAACTATAAACTGTTATTTGCATGAATCGGTTGTGCATGTGGAAGCACTGGGAACATTTTCTGTTGCTTGGAAGTAGCACTCCAAAGCATTGTATGAACTATTAGCAGTCTGATACAAGTTATTTTTAAGATTTTATAATAGATTTTGTAGTAATTCAGAAAACTGCTTACATTTTTGCATGAGTGCAGGGAGTAGACTGTTGTGGTTAGTTTTACCATGGAGGAAGAGTGACTGCAATGAACAGCAAGAAATATGCCACAATCTTTTAATCTTTTTCTGTAATGCAAAAAAGACTATATTTTTTCTATACCATGCAATTAAAAGATTAAAATAACACTAAAGTAGTCTAGACTTTTGGAAAAAAAACCTTATTTTTGTATTTTTGGCAGTATGGTGTGTAAGACCTTCTATTTCAGTAGTAGAGTATCAACTCTGGAGTTTAGCAAAAGTACCCTTAAATAGTAAACCAGAATTATGAAAATTAAACGTATATTCTTTGAAGGCAGAACACCTGCTAAAATTATTGTATCTTACAAAGGAAAAAAAAAATAAAAAGGAACAGAACAGGTGTGATTGCTGTGTCCCATGTGTCAGAATCCTTACTGCTATTGTTTCCAGACAAATGAGGGTGAAGAGTGTGTACAGCAGTGGGAGCAGGGAGCCAGCCAGGAGGGAACCATTTGGGGGCCACCCACACAAGCTGTGTTTTGGGGTAACTCCTGGTGCAGTGATGTGACCTTCCTGCAGTGTTCAGAGCCTGAGAGGCACATGTGGGTACTGAGGGTTGGAGCTGGCCATGGCACAGGGCATGGCGTGTGTGTGCTTCAGGCCAACAAAGCACGATAAGGATGGGACAGGGGGCTGGTTGGGGAATTTGTTCCAAAAGCACATTCCAAAGGAAACAGGGAGCCCATAGGGCCTTTGCAAGGAGAGGCCTCCCTGTGCCCACCAGCAGCAGTCTGAGGTGCCCCTGTGCAGCCACAGGGCTTCAGGAACTCATGATTACAGCACTCCTTACTCTCCCTTTCCCTGCCTCGGACATGGGCCCGGGAGGCGCAAGGGGGAATTCCTTATCTTCAAAGCTCAGCCTTTCCTTGGCTGCATAGTGGGGTGATGGGGCCATGCAGAGGAGGCAGGTGGGACCCTGCCCTGTGCCGAGGCTCTGGGGCTCAGGCGTCGCGGGGGTGTGAGAGAAAAGCCCTCAGCCCCTGTGCCAGGCGCGCCGAGCGCGACGCTCTCACGGGCGGCCATATGCCAGGCTGCCAAAAATAACGGCTATTTTTAAAGGAGTTGGGATAACACGACCTGCTTCGCTTGTTACAGAATAAACTGAGAACTGGTCTGTTGTTTCACGCTGATATCAGGGTCAAGAAGGGCGAGTGTTTCCTCCTCAATCCTCGTATGTGGATGTGATGCTGTGCAGGAGATCCCGTGTCCAGCTTGTTGGCTGCCGCATTGTCTGACAGCTTTTGTAGCAGAGATCTTGTAGAAAGCTGGGATAAAAAGAATGATCTCACTCTCAGTCAGTTCTGTGTTAGGAAAGAAGTTTTATGCTAAGATAAAAGGACTGTAAAAATTGTCCATTTTTGTGTTAGGGTCTAACCATTTTTGTATTTTACAGGTCTATTTCCCTTAAAAATTAAATTCTACAAATAATTATATGTTTCTCTTACAAACTAGGAGGGTTTTTTTTCACTTGTAAAAGTTTGTGTTCTGTGAAATGAATGCAGAGGAGCTCACAAGGATGCAGTGTCTTCTCCCACTATTCCCAACAGAGATTTTCTTTCTCTGAATCATTCTCAGGCGATGCTATCTACTGCTGTCACTCTTAGCTGTATGTCTGTCACATTTCCTCTTATTCTTCCCTCAAAAGTGTATACTTGGCCTTTTTTTTTTTTTTTCTGGGAGATCCATCCAGTTACCCTTGCTTTAAATCCCAGCAGGAAGAGCTTTCTAAAGCAGAAGTGTGGGATCGATGTGTCACCAGCCCACACCTTGTGTGCTGCTCTGCTCTGCCCTTCCCTGCTATCTCCTGCAGCCAGAGGTGCCTCATGGAGCTGGACATTTACATACCACTTCACATCATCTTTTTTTTTTCCTTATTTTTTTTTTATTGGGCTACATAACATGAAGTATAATGCTATTAAATCATTTCTTATCCTTAATAATGGAACGTTGCCATTCATTTCATTACACCTGTAGAGTGAGTGAGTGTTGCTGAGCTAATATCAGATTTAAAACTTGACAGCCCTCTTTGACAAGTGCCTGTAGGTCCCATTGACTTGAAATTTACATTCCTACTCAAATCTGTTTCATTTTTCTGAATTTGAGAGCAGGGACACTTTTAATACTTAAATTCCCATCTTTAACATTGCACAGATGGTGAAATGTTTTTGCATTTTTTATATTATTTTAGGTTACTGAAGTTAATATTCTGCTAGCTACAAATATCCGTGTGCATACCACAGAGTTCATTCTGAGGACAGAGCTCTAAAATAAATTATAGACCTTGGTAGCACTCGTAAATCAGTCATTTTTTTTTCATTGAGAAAGTGGTGGCACTGGAAGAAAGTTATTTAGTGATCAAAATGCATCGTTAAGCTTTTAAAAAGGGATTCAGTGCCTGTAGTAGAGCTGTAGGCGATTTATGGCTTATCTGTACTCATTGCCTCGAGCTTTTGGAAAATTTGTAAACAAAGCCAGATGCTCATTATGTTCCTGTTCAGGGTTGGTTAGATGGGTAAATGCCATCAGAAGCACTTTGGTCCTGTTGGGTTTTAGCATGTTACAGAAAATGGAATTATTCCAAAATATTTTTTTAAACGTTTGTCATCCATGAAAATATACTTCTAGTTTCTGCTCATAGAATGGATTTTTTAAAATAACTGTAAATTATAAAAATATGGAAGTAATACTCTGAGAGCTGCGCTGTGTGCTAAACTGTGGGTCCAGCTTTTTCTCTGTGTCAGAGTTCATACTTACACTGTGTGATGGAGTCGAGCACCAGTCACCCTTTTTAAGGGTTTCAGGCAATACAGGAGGCTGTGGCAGTTTCAGTTCAGGGTGGCTTTGCATTTTTACCAAATATGAGGGAACTGAGGTGCAAACTAAGTGACTTTTCTTAACCAGTTTCATAAGTTGAGTCTTTTGCTATTGATTTGATATTTTTTGCTGCTTGCCTTTTGTCTTCTGTATAGATTACTTGCTGTGAAAGGGGTTCTTGTAAACTACTTTTTTTTTTTTGCTTTTTAGTGCTCTTTAAACACAAGGAAACATACTGTTATATACAAATTGAATTGCTATATGACAATAAATTTTTCCTTGTAATCATATTTATTGCAATATAATCATCATGTAATCTATTTCATAATTCGTGATTAACTTTTTGTTGTATTTTTTTTTTTTATTTATTGGCTGCAGCTGACCAAGTAAACGGGTCATGGCACGCTTAACGAAGAGACGACAGGCAGATACAAAGGCTATCCAGCATCTTTGGGCAGCTATAGAAATTATCCGGAACCAGAAGCAAATTGCTAACATTGACCGTATTACAAAGTAAGTGACCTGTTCCAAAAAAAGTCTTGATGAGGCGGAAGGTTGATGCTATTAAAAGCCCTTAGAAACAGAGATAGTAAACATCGAGAAAGACCGTGAAACAGTTGCGTGTACTTCTGTGTTACTAATTATTTAGTTATTAAAAAACCAAACTTACTGAACTGAGCACTTGAAGATCCTAAAGTGAGGTTTAATATATTGAATTGAGATTTTACCCTGTATTTGTTTTGCATAAGCATTTTTAGGAAATATGTAACATTTACAGTGCTTTAACTGCGTTTAGCATTTCAGAGGTGTACTCACTTGATAGCTTGGTTAAAAATACTAGAACTAGATATAACAGTTAAGGACAAAAGGGCAATAAAATCTGTAAATAATCTATTTCTTAGGAAAATCTGATAAGCCAGTGGAGAACTCTTTTCTAGAAGGTAAAGAGAAAGCTGAAACATCAGGTTGCTCAAGTAAATAAGCCATATTTGCCAAAATGTAAGTTGCTATTAAAGAAGACATGGCACGATTACCACCTGTGATTAATGCTATTAAAATATTCTTCAAGGTGTTTTAGCTGCTGTAAACACAAAGAAATACATATTCTTTGTTCTGTGGAGCTTGCAGTGTGTAAGAAGATCTACAATATAACTTGTAGCAGCCACCGTAATAAAAACTGAGGGAGGTTTTGTGCCTCTCTCTGCTTTGTCTGCATTTCCAGGCCAACATGTACGTCACATTTGTCAAAGTAATCAATATGAATAATTTAAAAGAGCAAAAGTAACCAGTTGGCAACTCTTCAGTTGCCAGGACCAATGTGAACTGATAATGAGGCCAGAGACCACTAAAGGGGAGAGTTATAAACAATGCAGATGACTAACGAAGTGGAAATCATTGTAACATGGTCCATGACAGGTCCACTGACAGAGTTTGGAAGCTCTGGGATGGAAGTGACAGGCAAAACTGGCTTCATAAATAGAAGAAGTGTAACAGTTCAGGTTCTCCAAACGTAGTGAACAATGAACAGGATGATGTTCCAAATCAATTATTTTGTGCCTGGCTTCTACAACAAGAAAAATGCACCATTAAACTGAAAAGCACCTTCCCAGAGACAGGGAGTTCCAAGAGGGCTTGAGAAGGAGATTGTATTTTAGGGAATTTCATTTTTGAGATTGTACTGGAGTTTCATAATGCATTAAAGCATATATATATATTTTCATCATGTCTCCAAGGAGACAAGTGGGTAAACTAATGCTATACACTTTCCATTTTAACATTTCAAATTACTTGCTCCAGGCTATATATTAGCTGAGTTTGTTAGCTGTTTGTGCTCTTTTTAGATGTAATAAAGGGAGACAGGCATGTCTAGCTGGGAATTCATCCCACTCTTATGAGAGGTGCCTAGTTTAAGATAGTGTGAATAGCATTTAGCTGGGTAAAGTTGGGTCAGACGAATCATTACAAACAAGGTTGAGAAAACAAGTAATTAGATACTAGAAAAAGAAGTACTTCTCTTAGTAACTGATGGGTAGTTTGATTTTTTAGTCTCAATCCAGATTGTATGACTCATTTCAGAAGAAAAATAAGTGACTAAACAGAAATGCAAGCAACCTTAGTACTTTGAGAAAGATGTGCAAGGTGTGGAGCAATCTAAAAAGTGCTTGGACATTGTAAACACTCCAAATGCACATCAGTGACAACAGTAATGAACACTGATCTAGTTTTTTATGATATTTTAAGGAAATAATTTTTGACAAGGAAAAAAGACCTTTGAGTTGCTGTGCAGTACTATTCATTGATGAAGAAACACAGATGACATAGTAAATGAGTGTGCATAAGATGTAATATTTGAAATAAAGTTCTGAAATTAGCTGGGCATCAGAAAACTGAGCAGTTGATGTGTTCTTCCAGGCTCAAAATTATTTGGTCAGATCAACTGCAATTCCTTGAAAGATCAGTCAGTGTCTGGGCATATAGGCAGAAGTATGAATAAATAAGAAAGTTCAAAACCAAACAGTGGTCAAAATTATGAGCATATGGACATAGTTGAAGCTAAATGGAAGATTCTAATACTTAGATTAATAACATTTTTTAGAAGTGTTAATACCACTTGAGATTGACTGAAAGAGTGGCTTTTCATATTACAAATAATTGAAAGTAATAATTACAATTACATTTATGGAAACAAGTCATCTTCCTGAGTAAGGATACAGAAAAACAGCAAGATAATATTTTTTTTAATAAATCCATGTTTAAGGTAAGCAATAGTCTTCCTACTGTGTTATGTAGTGGATGACAATTTGGTACTTTCAGAGAACATCTCACATGGAAAAGATGATTCATTATTTGATTTTGATTGGATTTTCTTTTCCTATAGTTTGAGCATTTCTTTGTTGCCAGAGACAGAATTGTCCTGTATATTTTGTGACCTGTTAGTCCAAACACCTTCAAAGCAGAATTGCTCTGAAGAATTGCTGCTTTCTTCATCAGATGGTTTGCTCTGTTTAAGCAAATCTATTTGTTGGCTTGTCTCCTAATATGTAGTTCAGCATAGCTGTCTCCCTCTTCTTAACGTCTTCCTGGTTATTTCATTTACTTCTTGTTTTTCTTAGTCTTATGGTGCCGAGTAGAAGACATTAATGTCAAGGAACATTTACTTTTTATGGTCAGGGTGGAAATGTTTGTGATATAAAAAGAGAATTCCTTGTGTATGGATTATGAACTGTTTTAGCTCAATATGTAAATTTAAAAAAGACACATTTATATAACACATTAAAATATGGAAATTTGGAAAATGTAACCTGCACACTTTAAGTGCAATTGTTAGAAAATATCTGGAGTAAAGAAAGACTTCCAAAGTGGAAAGTGTGCAAGAAAAACCTACAGAACTAGGCATGCATTTTCTGTAGAGAACTTAAGAGTAGGAGGATAGTGTAGGAGGAGCCAAGAGCACTAGAAGGTACTTCTAATATTATCAGGAAAAAACTATAAGGAAAGAGGCCCTTTAATTAAAAGTAGACTAAATCAAGTATGATTTGCTTTTTAAATTGTTGAGGGGAAAGGCAAGAACAGAAAAATGCATGATTAAAAGTGATTGAAAACTGTCATATCAGGGAAAGAGTCACTTGGAAAATTTGAATACATAAGTTAGAGCCTTCAATAAATTAGTTAGTAAGCTTACTGAACTGTTGGCAATTTTTTTAGAAAAGTCATTGCATGTAGAGAAGTTTTAAGAAACACAAAAAAGGTGTCTGTGTGTTAAGGAATTAAAAATATGTGGGTGTAAAAATGGCAAGAATATGACACCGTTAATTGGAGTATTATATAAATACTTAAATAAAAGCATTTTTAGGGAAGAGACCACACTGCAGAAGCTTGATATCTCAAAAAAAAAAATCAGCAAAGTCATTGTATTAAAGGGATTCTACAGTTTTAGTGATTCTCTGTGGGGGTACATTGCACTTTCTGTGGGTTGGAGAGAAGCATTCATCAGGAGCTTGACAACGAAATGAAGGACTGAAAACCAATAATAATGAGAAGAAAGAGTGTAGTGAATTTAAAAAACTTAGTACTGAAACTGCAAACTACCTTTGGGAGGGAACTTTAAAAGATATATTTAAGTTCCTATCTTTGTATATAAGCTTCAGTATATTCAGTGCATTTTTATTTAACTGTAAGGCTCATTTGAAGGTAGTGGTAGCATTTCTGTAAAGGTGTGGAAAATAAATATTGTCACCTGACTTATATTGACATAGCATATCTCAAGTCAATTAATTACAATAGCTTAAAATCTGACTATAAGAAATAGCTAATATTTCTAAACTACAACATTTCTTAATAACAAGATTATATTTCAAAGAGGTATTTATCAAGAAATATTACTTCTTTTTCTGTCCAGACTTGATATTGGGATAATTTGGCCTCTGTATATCAATTATTTAGATGAGTATTATTGGTATTAGTTAGCTGTAGGCACTAGTGACAAAATGGCTTGCCATAACCTGTGAATTCTCTGTCAAAAGCATGGCTTGACAAATTGTTCATCTCTAAAAGTGTGTTAAAATTTATAAATATGCTTTGACTTTCTGTTTTTTCCTCATTATCTTCCATCTGTTTTGGATTTGGGGTAATGTCAAAAATTGATTCTATGGAATAAAATGCCTTAAAATACACTGGAAAAAAGACGTACATATTTAAATGAGTAGGATAAATTATTGACGTTCAGTTGCATAGCAGATTGGGAAGTATTTCTGTACAGAGACATTTTTAAAGTTCTCTTTGTTTGACTATTCCAATCTTCCAGTTTCTTTTGTAGTGTTTTCTTTATAATTCCCTTACAGGTAATTGGACTCCTAAGATTTAATTAACTATTAATTAAATATTTACCCCTTTTCTCACAAGGTATTTGGCTTCCTCAGTGGCAATATATGAACATTTCATAACCTTTATGATTAGTTCATAGTTCATTATCTATTAAGTTAATGTTATTAAAATACCCAATTGTCAAATATGGTATTCTAGAACTATTATTGGCCTCTTAAAAGATTTTGTCATTGTAAATAGATAATTATTCTGGTTTCTGAATTATTCCATGAAGAACAATGTGAAGAACCAAAACACAATTCTTTTCTTCCGTATTTCCTTCCTCATGACTTTTTCTCTCTCCCTTTACTGTGTTTCATGATTAATTTAGTTGATTGGCTTCTCTTGCTGTCTCTTATAAAGGCTGTGTCTAAACCATCTTTGTGTACCGTGGCAGGGAATGCCCTGGCACCCTCTGGAGCAGTTATGCTGGGACTACACCTCAATGCCTTTGGCTCACAGTGTGTTTCTTTGGCCCTGGCACATTGTTTGTTTGTTTTATATGTGTGTGTGGTTCCTCAGTTCTCAGGGCCAAAAATAATACAGCCCACAGCAATGCTATTCTTGAAACCTTGAGATAGAGACATGATAGTTTGCTGTTGGGCATGATGTGAAGGCATCTGAGGACACATAGCGTGCTGGAACAGTGTTGGAGTGCCCTTGGCAGCGGGAGCCAGCCTTGGCATGGTTTACATACATGTTCTCTGTAAGCTCACCCCTTGGCCGTGCTTTGCCTCTTTCCCAGGAGGAAGAAGTTGGCTTTCTCCAGAATGGAGCCTGAGAATGAGTTAGTTTGGGAATGAAACCAAGGGTGGCCATAGTATACAGGGTAGAGGTATCACAACTTTTGGGGCCATGATGCTGATGGATAGACCATTAGCTAGGATAAAACTGGTAGTGCTATAATTGGCTGCTTTGTGTTATTTTCAAATAAAGCTATACTGAAACTCTCTGTTACATCAATCAGAAAGCTTTTAGCACAATTGAAGTTTTATCACAGTAGTGGTAAAAAAAAATATTGGTATTTTCATTAATAGGTGCAAAGACTCTTGTCCTTTTTAATTGTCTTGCAAATAGGATGGTCCAGTACTAGGTCCCTAAATGGTCATAGACATTTTCCCATATTTGTTCTGTGTATTCATTTTTGCTATATTGTAATTTAATGTAGCTGCAGATAAGTCAGAACATCTAACAGAAATGAGCAGATCTCAAGCCAGTATAGAGTAGACTCTGTCAGTCCCTTGTTAGTTCTGTACAGGCTGACATTAATCAGCACTGATGGGATAGCATGCCAGAAGAGAATTACTCAGTATGAAAGATTACTGTAAAATGATGAGATTTTCTGGTCCCACAGTTGAGATGGACTCGCCTGCAGTTGTAGATTGAGTATGCGACGCTCGCAGTTTGACATTTAGGCCTAGGAGGGGGGTTTCTTTTCCAAATATCACCCTGAAATTTCTCTAGTCAATGTCTGAGAATAGTTGAAGTTCATATATCTGTTTTTGTTCCTTAGTTCTTTTGCTGTTCTCTTTCTACTTTAACAGAAAACCATTTCTAGAAGTACTGATTAAAACAAAGTTGAGAATGAGCAATTTATTCTCAGGTAGAGAATAATGACAAGAGAGTATAAATAAGAAAATGAGCAATTTGAACTGGTAGGGAATAATCATTTAAGTCTATAAATAAGAATGTGTGATGCAGTGGCAAGAAAAAAATTGAAAGAACAAGTTTCTTACAGTATTGCTTATTTGAAGCTTGGAAACTTGTTAGAAAAAAAATCGGTTACTATTTGATGAAATTTAAATCTTCCTAGTATTTTGCATGTTGCAACTAAATAGTTGCACATAAACAAAAATAGTAAACCATAGGAAAGATTAGAAGAGCAGATGACACTGGATTAATAACTAGATAATCCTGTTGTTTAACTTTATATGAACAGAAAGAACTATTGTATCACCTGATATTTCTTTGACTGGAATAAAAGCTTAGAAATGTTTTTTTGCTTGTTCGTTTCTTATCCTTTATCAAGCCATTCCCCTAAAATATCTGTCTTCTTGTTGTCAGAGAGCAGGTCTATCTGAAAGCAACTGTTTGAAGTAGAACATCCTCCTGTTATGCAGGAAAACACAGTGGTTGCTTGTGTTCACTCTTAACCAGTGTTATTGTGTCCCTTTCCACATGTGTACATCATTCTCCTGTATGTTTTAAATGGGAATATGTGAAGCAAATAGTGTTATTGGAACCCTGGTCAGTTGTGTTGTGGTGGAACAGGTTAATATTGAAGGAGGTGCTCAGGAAGTTCACCTTTCACTTTTTATTTGGGAAAGGTTGAACAAGAACAGTACAGTGAAGTTTTATTCTTTGCCATGCAGTGTAATAGCAGTTCCTATTTATGCAAGGGTAAGCAAAAGTGTGAAGCACAAGGTGCTACAATAAAAAGCAAGATATTACTTCCTCAGCAGTCCATAAAGCTGCTTCCAGTGGCAGCCTGTCTACTGAGTGTTCACAAGAAAACAAGCATGGAAACATATTACAAGGTAGTGACAGGGTAGAAAACCCTTATTTTTCAATACCTGCTTATGTATTTTCTGTTATAGTCAGGGACAAGGTACTTCTTTCTGTCTGACTCCACTAAGTCAATCACCTTTTTAATTTCTTTTATTTTCCTTCTCTGTTTCCCATGATAAACTTCAGTTGCTTTTTTTTAGCTGCAAACCAATGTGGGTTTTTTTCTGTTTTCAGAACACTATTTTTATGTTAAACCAAGAGAATTAACTGAGTCTAGAGTTTTAAAACTTGTAAATCCTTAATCATAGATCATCCTGAGGAGAAAAAGTCTTCTGTGCTTTTTCAGCAATTTTTTGATCAATTTGGTTAAAAACCATTATATTGATAAAACACGAAGCAGTCTAAAAATGATCATTTGACTCCCTAATAATGAAATTTTTAGTAAAAGTACTACTTTGGTCATATATAAAAATTGCATTATGTGTGCACAACTAGCAGTTACAAGCATGGCAATCAATACATTGCATAGAAATATGCTGGACACCAAAACTCTTGGCTTGTTTGATACATCAATTTTTTATACTGATGGCTTCACAGTGAGGTTAAATGATGGATTCAGGTTGAAATTTTTTCATATCTTCAAAAGCTCAGTTATATGCTAGAAAGTAACAAAAAGAACACTGAGAACTGCATATGTGAGGGAAAGGACAGGGATTCTTACCAGGTTTTGCATCAAAACTGATACGAAGTTTTGTTTGTGAATTTGTACTGAGGCTGACCAATGAGGTAATATTCAACAAGCTAATAACAATTTTTAATATCCAGATTCAAAAAAATGTTGAAAGATAAGTGAGAAATTAAGTTTATATTCATATTTTGTAATACCCTTAAGGAAGAACAACAGATTGCCATTTTATTGCACAAGCAGTGTTCACAGTGGCATATGTTCATTAAATTTCACCTGTGTTACCTGTAGGTAGATACATTTGTCATGCAGCTTTTATCTATTTGTTTATAGGCTGTTGAATCTTAATTTTGTTTATGAGTTCAAAATAATTTTCTGGTTTGGATATTAGTTAATTTTAATACTGCTGATATTAATGGTCCATTTAAGAGCTTCTTTTAGACATTTTTGACTAAGGAGAGTGGAAACAGAGATCACAGAAAAAAAATGTAATTTTTTTCTTGGAAAAAATGTATAACGAACCTATCTGCATTTGCTCTGAGTAGTAGAAGAATTAAAATTTCTGAATTAGTATACTTGGTTAAAGTGTTATCTTGAGTTTTATAATGTATATTAATAGTTACTCTTTTTTCCACTGAGCTCTTTTGTTGATGTAGATTATTTCCTCGATTTGTGTAACAAATTTAATCACATTAATTAAACTGGTTAAAGGAATATGGAAAAAGAAGTCCACATGTGTTAAACAGTGCTGTCTGTAATCTCTTAGGGATAATTGTTCCTTCAGTTGGTACTGAAACACTGTCCCACCATGCAATGAAGAATGTTGCTACCTGAATCGCTGGGTCTGCTTTTCAGTGCTGGCTGTCGTAAGACTATTTCAGTGCCTGGTATAGAAAACTCTTCATTGTGGGACTGACAGAGGTTCCTCCGGCCTTTCTTTAGCTGGCTGGGCAACTGTTATGACTGTAAGGGTTTAGCATGGAAGGCTGTTTTATTGAGGACTGGAGCTTGAGGTGAGGTAGAGCTTTTTGTGTATTTGCTTTGATCAGAAATATTATTGCATACACATCTAGTTCCTACATTTTGTTCTGTGAGAAAATAAATAGATAGGTGTTCAAATGTTCTAACAATTTTTGCTTGATCGGTTTTCTTTATCTAATAACTCCTCTCTTAAGAATGCTCTTATGTGGTATTGCTAGTATAGCAGTTTTCTTTTTCTATCTCAAAGGTCAATGTTCTTCATTGATTCAGTAGGTGAAGTCATCTCTGGGCTGAGCCTGAGTATGTCTGGTAAATAAAATGATTCACACTAACAGCACAAACACGTTGTTATTAACAACAGCGATACTCCATGTTAGACGTTTCCTGAGAGCATACTCATTTAAACTTTCCTTATTGTGTGTTACTATTAAAACTGTAACATTCAGTGTTTCATATAATCCATGCAAACTATGAGCTTCAGTAGAACTACTGAGAAGGAAAGGGGTGGAAGTGTAACTGACTTGAAAAATCACTGTCGCCATTTTCATTTTCATGTACTCCATACTTCTATTAATATTTGTATTGAAGTTGTGTAAGTTTACTCAGAAAAATACACAACAGGCTAATTTTATATCTAATTACTAAAAGTAAACCAATTTTCATGTCACCACCAGTATGATTTTTTTGCTTGAATGATAACATCTTTATAATATTTGAAAGTAAACCTTCTAGCTTATGTTTGGTTTCTTTGCTGTAAATAAGTGTGATTCTCTATTAAAAGTAAAAGGTAAAAATGCGTGGGACATGGCCATTTAACAGCTTGCTATCTGGCCTGAAATGCTCATCAAGGCTTTCTCTGTAATCAGTGGAGAGAGAATGATCTCCAAAGCACTACTCATACCATCTATTTTAGGCTGTGGTTTCATATTCCCATTCATATAAACAATATCATCACCAAAAGCAGCAGCTCTGCCCTGATGGCTTTTCCAGCCGTTGTGCTGTTCCCTAGATGGTAATAAGGTGAACATTTGTGTGACAGTGTGATGATTTTGAAACTCAGCTAGACTAAAACTAATCTAACAAAAAAACCAAAACACCCACCCATACACAAAAAAATAAAATAAAATAAAAAACCCCAAAAAAATAAAACAGAAAGAAAAAGATTTTGACCCCGATAAGAAATGAAATTAAATCAGATAGAAAACTCAAAAAAAAATGAATCATGAAAGCACTTGAATGTTTATTTTTTTAAACATGTTTTGGATTGAAATGCTCGGTATGAGCTGACTAAATATTTCATTTGCAAGGTATTATCTAGGATGTTACATTCTGAGTCATGTAATACTTGTTTGGATGTACTTCAGCACATCCAAAGAAAAGAGGTGATGGAACAGTGGCCCTGCATATACAAGAGCAGTTGTACCCATGCATGTAGTGCCCCTGAACAATTAGTGCTCCTGTTTGCCAGTCGTGCTCGGTGCACACACCTGTACATTACCAACAGCACCATGTACAAGTTTTCAGGTTGGGAAAATGAGAATAGAGTCCTTTTTCTAAGAAGGTGGTAGTAGTTCTGAGAGGGAGATTTTTGTGGATAAGGATTGAATAGCTTGATATCTTAATTACTTGCTTTTCCTGGTCATAACGGTGAGTTACACAATCTAAAGTGTGTAGTGCAGTGTGTGAGTGACAGTTTAAATTACTGAATCAGGGAATTACCTGAGTTAACATTACTGTGCTTTCTACAGAAATGACCCAGGTGATTAACATTATAGGAAACTGTGGTGCCTGGGGTGTCTAAAGCATGCACAAACAAGATTACTCCATAGCTGTCTTTTAACAGCAGCAGCACAAACATCAGGCAGATCTTTCATTGAACTGCTGGATTGCACTGTCTCACTATCAAGTTTATGCATTCTTTTTGTTTTATAAAAACACTGCACAAAATTAGACTCCACATTCATGCAAATGCTGTATTTGTGGACTACGAAGGAGAGATAAAACAAATTTTAAAGACGTTTCCTGCTTTTATAGTGTATGTGTCTTCAAAATGAATGTTGCAGATACTGATGTCAGAGGGAAAAGTAAATTCATGATTTCTCTGTAATTTCTAGAATTTTGAACTGCGTAAAACGTAGATCATATAAGAAGCATTTTGTTGCAGAGGCAACAGCACTGTCAGTGCCTGTGTGGTCTGTGCAGTGTGTTGTTGGTATGTGGAATGCAGTGGAAATCAAATGCAGCCTGTTCATATACCTGCATTTCTTTGTGGAGTATAAACACAGAGGTGATTTGGTTGTGTTTATCTTAGTGAATTTAATCCATAATTGAAACTTCAGAAAGTGTAAACATATCAAAAGGTATCTTAGAAAACAAAAGTGAGCTGCTACATTTCCACTGTAGACAGTTCTACTTTTGTCTGTGTGTATGTATTGTCTTGAGCTCTCAGACCAGCTCTCAGTTTCTGGCAAGCAGGGAATATATATGTCAAATACCCATAATGTTTAGCCTGTGTTTTATGAAAGTTGATTGGTACCATAGTGCTACATCTGGTGGGAGAAGGCAACCTGAGCTTCAGGGCGAGACCTTGAGATACAGCTGTGAGCACAAATCTTCACCTGGCTTTCCACAAGGACAGCTAATGGATTCCTGGGATTTGAGCCTGGGTATTATAAGTTTTTGTGACATGTAGCTGTATTTAAAAAAAAAAAAATCTATCACGGCCAGCTCTTGCATTTTTACTTTCAGTATGACCAAGTGGCCTAATCTCTTCCAATTAAAAAAAGGCTTAAAAGAAATGTGTGGGCCTTCTATAAAACTGTTGTCATACCCTGAAAGTATAGCAAAAGGCATTTCTCACTAGTTGCAGGAACACAGTAAAAACTCAGAACAGATTTTTGACTGCTTTTCTTCTATTTTATGTATTATTCCTTAAGGTCTGTCCCTGAATCTAGGACATTTTTATATACCTGTAGGTAACATTTAAAATTAATGGCAGGCTTTCAGTTGAGTTTAATGGAATCTGCTGCATTTTATCGGATCTCAATTTTATCAGATCTCAGTTTATCAGATCTCAAATTTATCAGATCTCCACTCATCCCTGGACGAGTTGCTCAGCAGATAATCGGCTGCTGCCAGCAGACTGCTACTTCCTTTCCCATCGTGGAGGGGCAGAGGCATCCAGCATAGAGAGAGATAATTGATCAGACCAAGATTACAGTGTTTGCCACTAAAACTAGCATCTACCTACACTTGTCACACTGTTGTATTTTATATAAGGCAGCTATTTCCTATATATATTTTACTTCAGTCTTGTACAGAGATGCTTCTGTAGCATTTTTTTCAGTATTTTTCTTTTGATGAGTTCAGATGGCTGAAAATGCAATTCCTTATGAGTCCAGAAAAACTGGGAGATTTTTTTAAAATACCTGTGTCCGATTTCCACCTTAATTAACCTCCCTTGGCCAGCTTTCTTTTTTGGGCCACAGCACAACTGTGCTCATGTAGACTATTTGCTGCCTTTCAGTAGAGCACTGTTACCTTCAAGAGGACTCTGGGAGCCAAGTTAGCTATTTACGTGCATTGTTTTGTGGCCATACAGATTAAGCTCTTTGGGACAGGGTTTGGCTTCATGTTGTGTCTTGCACAGCACCAAGGAAAAGTTGTGAGCTGTGTGACAGCTGTAGGTGAAAAGTTCACCATCTGATCCCCTGCAAGTGCCGGCTACTTCTGTATCTGTTTTGCTCCCATGGTGATTGCAGCTTTAGTCTGCTTCCTCCACACCCCTTATATCAAACCAGACTTTTTTTCTTGAGTTTTAAGGTATTCCATGAAGCATGTGTATTAGATGTAGGTTTTGAACAGATAGACGTAAAGAACACTGGGTAGTTTGAGAAAATTATCTTGAAGATTTATGGATGAATTAGTCACACGGTGACAGACTTGGGTGGTTCTGTAATGTCTCCTTTATATTTGGCAGGTAAGTGGTTCAGAGGTGGATTAGGGTACTTCTGTGGTCCACTTTAGTTTAGCAAAGGGAGGTGGCAAGATCCAGTTGTCAGTTGGTAGTGTCATGAGTGACAGGAGCTTCTGCAGTTTGTTGCTGTGAAGGAGAGAGGGTCTGGAAGGGCATGCACCAGGTTTCCTCCCCCATCATTCAGTGTGGCTCAGGTGGGGTGTGCAACAGGTGGCTGTGTGGCCCCTGGGTTCTGTGAGGCCTGTGAGAACTGCTGGAGTCCCCCCTCCAGCTGTGCTGACCCCTTGGACTGTCCCTGTGGTGTCTATAGGGGTGGTCAAGGTTTTAGGATGGGTAACAAAAATAAGTTATAGGAACAGAAGAATATGATGATATTTTACTGTTGCTAAATTTGAAAATACATGACTACTGTTCATCTGCATTTCCAAATAGGTTTGAAATTGTTGTTTCACATTTCTCTGATTGGTATTTTGTGCACTAAATACAGATGAGCATGCACATACATATACAATCTATGAATCTATTGATTATCCTCTATCATTCTCATCTAAAGTTTTTCTTTCTCTGTCAGACAGATATGCACATATATTAGGTATGTGCACATGTCATCTACCAGATTGTGTTGGTAGTATCTTGTTTCTGAAGGTCAGCACATTTACATATACATTTGATGGTATGGCAGTGAGGTTTGCTTAAGGGTGGTGATGAACAAACTACATGCTAAAGATCCTTATCATTTGCTTTCCAATTGGTGTTGCCATAATTGAAAACGTGCATTACTAAGCTCTTAGAATTTGATTACAAAGTCTGTAATTTTGCGAGATTTGCTAGATTCTTCTATGCTAGTGTCAAGGAGGTTTGTACTGCCAGGTTATAAATGGAGAAAATACTGACCTATAAATACTCTAATATGCAGCAGCAGTTCAGTTGCTTCTGTATCCTGCAGACAGGCAGCCTCATTTGGTGAGATTTGGAATGTAATATGCAGATTATCAGGCCAAACTTCCACAGAAAGACCCTCATTTTATATAGTAGGGATTAGCACAGTTAAATTGTATTTTGAAATGGTTGTTTCAGCTCCCTGTCTGATGAGGGCTGGTTTGCTGGTTTAGGGGATTTTACTTTGTCTCCATGCCTTGTTCTCACTCAACTGAGTGTATTTGCTTTACTTCTTGTGGCTGGCTAGTAACAGCAGTATAGGAGTTGTGTTACACTTCCCAGTCTGTTGATAGGGAGGACTGGGCAAGAGCATAATAAACCAGTATTCCTTCAACTCCCTGTCTCCAAGGTACAGCTAATCAGCTTTTATTGAAAACAGCAATCGGGGATTGCTTTATCTCTCTGAATTGTTTTTTAACTTGTTGGTGCCAGATGCTTCAGTGGATGCAGTGCCAGGAAAAGGCTTGTGCTCGCTGGATTAGTGGTGTCACTTCCGCCCAAAGATGTTTCAATATTGTTTTTCCCTGATCCAGTAAAGAAGCTGACATAGTAGTTAGAATTCCAAACATCATGCTTTCTCTATCTAAGCTGGGTTTTAACTTATTTTGTGCATCTTTCCCATATTGTAACAGTTTATTTCACATTTAATTGTTAAAGAGCATTAACTGTCTGTTCTGATTCAAGTCCTGTGCCTTAATCACTTCTTCGTTTAGCTGATGTCTTTCTGGCTGAAAAGACAGGAGTAAAAGTTTGGGGGGTGGGGGCACTTTTCTAACAGCAGTTCTACTCTTTGAAGTAAAAACATTCTCCTACATGTGTGTGCTTTCCTATGAAAGATGATAACATTTTATTTTAAAAATGGAAGACATAGTCCCTGTGGATCTACAGACTGCACAGTCTGAACGTTGACTAAAGTATCCTTCAAAAAGCCTCTGGGGATTTATTACTCACAATTCACAGCTGGAGAAAATGAGGAGATAGTTTAGTTGGTGGCAGTACTTTCACTCTGGTTGAGAACATAGATTGGATTTGAGAAATGGGCGATTCTGAGCCTTGTGCTCTTTTTCACTAGTGCATCCCGTGCCACAGTGGAAATAGATTAAACTTCTTAGCTGATTAGGGTTGGTTTAAGGTTTTTTGGTTTCTGTTATATATCTGTTCTGTTCAGAAACGCGACTGAGAAATCACAGAACCTGTAGCTTACATTTAAGAATTTTGTTGGACAGTGTTTGTGCAACTGGGGATGATACATGGTTTCTTCAGCAGGATGCACTAAGGCTTATGGCACTGGGTTAATACTTGATTTCTGTCCTCAGACTTATAGCAGCCCACTGTGTAACTGTAGGGAAATCACTTCCTTGCTCAGTGTCTGATTTGTTCTGTCAATAAAATGTGAAGAATGTATTTTGAGACCTATTAAGGACTTGAAGAAATTGCAGACAACATGAATTCTGTGGCCCCATCAGGGAGGCTGTTAGTACAGAGTTAAAAATGGAAATCTGATGAAAAAACAGTAACATTAGTAAATACTGGCAAAGATAATTTACACTTAAAAAAGCTCATTGTGTTTGCATACATATGTGTATATGTGCACACACACATGAAATATGTCATACTAGTTACAACATTAGTTGTATTCATGCAGTTTTAAAGCTTCAGCACTTTATATTTACACAAACTAGTGGTGTTCACTTGCACTCTGTTTGAAAGTGAATTAAACAGATTTGAGTCTCTGCCTGTTTAAGACCTTGGAATTTAGAGAACTTGGAAAACTCATTTGTGGTGAGTTTGAACAGGTTCTCATGTTGAGTTTTGGTTTCTGCAGCATCAGAGAAGGATGAGATTGGGCATATGAGCATCCACCTGGTGTGGTACAGAACTGAAGTGCCTTATCTTCTTTTTGCTAGCCAGCATAAGATTCATCTGTATTAGCTTGGATCATAAACTTGCACAGAATTTTTTTCTTTCTGTATTAATTATATTTCTATTTCTTATTAAGCAGTGGTAGATTGCACAAACCAACCAGATTTGGACCGTGTTGTGGCAGACATTGTAAAATATAGTAAATATAGTAAGTGGCAGAATCTGCCTCTAAGAGATTTTATCCTAAAAAAAATAACCCCCAAGATCCTGCAAACACGCTGCTTTTATGTAAGTGCCTCTGATACCAAGTAGAAATTTATAAATGTCCTGCGCTGCTCTTATTATTTTATAATCTGCTACACAAATATATACTTCTACTCAATCACAAATCTACTGTATGATTATACGCATTTAGTTTCCTATAGAGCAAAACAAAAAGATTAGATTAGTATAAACCAGTTCCAGCAAAAGAGTTAGCTCTGCAACTGTAAGAGATCTATAACTAAGAAAATATGTCCACAAAATATTTGGTTCCAAATCAATTCACTTACTGCATGTGATTGCAGCTCTCTTTGCTTTTCCATGTGCATTAAGTCACAGATATGTTCTTGGAATCTGAAGTGTAATGAACTTAAAGCAGGGAGGTCATCTTTATTTTGAGAGATAATTTTATGTTGGTTACTCCAAATTAATATTTGGTGCTGGCCTGGAAGTAAATTATGCTGATTAAAGGTCAGTATTACACAGTTGAAGCTCGTGTATATAAACCATTTAGGCTGCATATGTTTTGTTCTCAGCAAAGCAGTTCATCACAATGTGATCATTGTGGCTATCTCAAGAAAAGGAGAAAAACCATTTAGTACAGTAACTCTAACTGTTGGATTTTCGTGTGTGATACATAAATTTCACATTTTTTATAAATATGTTGTACACGCAGGCATCACAAGGATTCATTCGTAGCTGTCCAGACTCATTCTATAGTATGTATGCCATGGGAAGTATTAGAGAAATGCAAGTTTCAGTTAATCCAAAGGACACAAATGGATGTGGCAGGGACAAGCCCAAGCAGTGTGCGTGTTAATTTGGGAAGTGTTTTGTAGAAGATTACTGTGCTACTACTTCTCATGTGCACATGATAGCTACAAGGGGAAGATGATTTGAAATGAAGGGGGAAATTGTATTAATTTTGAATGTTTGAAAACAATCTAAAACTTGGACTGTGTATTACTTTAAATAATTTGAAAAATTGAAACATCATTTGTTTATTTTGCTGACACAGTTTATAATTTAACCCTAACACTTAAAGACTTTTGTGCTTTGTGTGCAGGTATATGTCTAGAGTCCATGGTATGCATCCAAAAGAAACCACACGTCAGCTGAGTTTAGCGGTCAAGGATGGTCTTATCGTGGAAACCCTGACGGTGGGGTGTAAAGGGTCAAAAGCTGGTATTGAACAAGAAGGATATTGGTTGCCAGGAGATGAGATTGTGAGTATAGAGTCTTTGAGAAAATAAATCACAATTTCTGCTATCTTAGCATGAAACTTGTTTTAATTTATATTTAGTGTTATTTTTGGATTCTATGTTGGTGCTTGTGAATGGGGAAGTAATGCACTCTTAAACTTTTATAACCTTTTCTATTCCATAGAAGCTCTTTCTTCTTGAATTCTGAGTTTTCTGCTATGAAACACTGGCAAAGTCCTTGCCGGTTATCCCTCACTTTTACATAGTCTTCTCTTCTACAGCTGTACAGGAAGACAGTAAATATTATTGGTATTACTTGAAATCCTCAGACATTCTCAAATGCCAAAGACAGTGTATTGGAAAAAAAAGAAGGCAGCAAGATTTTTTGATTTATCTTGCTTTAATCTGAATCTGAGGAACAAATAGGGTTTTCAAAAAGAGCAACATGAAATTGTATAGTTATATACAAACACACATGAAAAGATGTGTTTTAAAGGTATTTGTGAACACCAGGGAATTCAATTAGGAAGGATTTTCTTAGGAAATTTAGCTACAGGCATCCAGACATTGTTCCATTGGATATGTAACATAAATATTGAAATTGAGTTAAACAGGTTGAAAGTTATGTGAAGGGAAGAAAAGCATGTTTTTCAGTATTCCTGCATGGCTGAGATGGAATGCACTCACAAAGTGAGAATAGTCACATAGACTAGGGAAAAGCTTGCACAATTTCTTTGCTTTGTTCAGAAGCCTGATCTACAGGACCACATTTTCCTAATTAAAAAAAAAAAAAATCGAGTTCGGCAAAGCTTTAAAATACTTTAACTAGAAACTGTTGCTTTAGAATATAATTGCATTAAATACTGATAAAATGGACAGCATTGTCTAAGATGTAGCTAATAACTTAAATTTTGAAGAAACAGAAAAACTCTAAAAGCCACCATGACCCTCATTGCATTATTGCAGTCATCAATAACATCCAGAAAGTAAAACAATGTATTATTTTTTATTTTGGGAAACAAGCAGTATCCATAAACATTATAGTCAAAATTATCCCAGGTACCCTAATTCAAAGTATTGAAATATGTATTTAATGTACATTATGTCACTGTTAAGGTTCTCATTCTAATTTAATTAGAAACCCTCAAGGGAGCCTTTAGAGGGTATGTTATTATTCTCCCTGAAAATAAGCGTTTCAAGATTCCAGCTTTGCTCTTCCAGGTATTTCTTACATAATTTTTATCTGTTTAGAGGTGATATTAACTGTGTAGGTTCAACAAGACATAAAGCCTGACATCTGTAGTTATCTCAAATATTCTGTATGTTTGTTTCCTCTATTGCTAAGAGAAATGAAAAAAAAAAGAAAAAAAGAAGCAAAATGCCTCAAAATGGTCATTCAAATAATGTTCCTCCTGCTTATTAGCAACATTTGTTTAACGAAACTTGAAAGATAACCAGCCTGTAAATTCCCAGTGAGTCATAAGAATTACGCAATTATTTTATCTCTGAGAGAAAAACGTTACCTTTGACTTGACCAAAGATTCTGTTTAAGTCAAATATCTCTTTCATTAGAAGCATTGTCTGTATTTTCAGCCTGGCTGTACTCACTGATACATTGTGCTGTGACCATATGTCTGATGACCAACTCGGTTGTTCAGAGCACTGGTGCACTCTTGACTCAACAGTTTTATGCAAAAGTAAGGATCCGCTTCTGATCCAGGACGTGTTTCAGGAGTACCCAACCTCAAACTTCTTGATCCTAATACTGAATCAAAATGCTGCAGACAGATGAAGCAAAACACATTGGCTTGATATAAAGTCATTCTCTTTGTTCTTTTATTCAGAAAGTTTTAAAGAGTAACAAAATGTCATTGTCATCACTCGACATCAGATCAAGTATTTTCCGTTCTCCGACAATTGGTGCAAAACCATGAAGTTTGGTATGTTCTCTACTTCGGACACACTGGATAGTTTTACAGATGTTTTGTCTGCACTTGATCAAGAGGCAGCTTGTAGTTCTTTGTAATTCAGCACTGCTCAAATCTGGTACTAATGACTGTTGAACCATGAGCTCAAGTTACATTTCGGTGAGGACAAACACACAGAATTCTTTTTGGAGATTCACTTGGAGGAGATAGAACTCTCTGAACGAGGGTTATCAACGTTGGAACAGGGATTTCAGGCCCACTAAACTTCAGCCTTGACCTAGTTGTCAAACTTGGTTTGACTGGTACTCCTGGAAGCCAGAAAGCTCATAATGTGAAAGAGAAAGATTTAAGAACCAGTCCACCATCTATTGACATAAATACAAGAATGCTTTTAGATTTTAGCTTGTTTTCTGGCACCATGGTGGAAGTCAGGAAACACAGGTCGTTCCAAAGAGATGGCAAAGGGATACATTCTTGTCGTCCCTCCCACCATTTTTTATTTGAGTATTTCTTGGTATTTTTTTACGCTTTTGAGGTTCTGTATCTAAATTTTAGCAAGTAAATAAATTACTGGCCTGGGCCACAGAACTGCTGAGCACTTTATTTGTTACTAATATAGGTGCCGGACCAGAGGCTACCACAGGGCCTGAAAGGACTGGTTTTATTGACTGGACTAATGAGTAAACAGTGACAAAAATTGACAGTATACAGATTATGAAAAGACAGCTCGATTTGGAAAAGATTCATTTGATAATCTGTGGTGCTTACATAGGTGTTTCCAAACATTTGCCCTATCCAATAGTTGACATAATGATAGACCTACGCAGTGAGGACATGATCTCTGACAGGGTTACTCTGATAGTGTTAAAAAACTATACTACTTTGCTTTTGTTGTTCTATCAGTATGTCGAAGCTGTGGTAAAAAAAATTAAGCAAAATCTCATATTTAGAGCTATCATACAAAAGAGCTGAGGTACAAAGTCAAAACATACAAGCTAAAGCGCAAAGACAAAACAATTTGAGGGCATCAGGAGGCCCTGCCAAAAGGGACAGCTCACGACAATTAATATTCTGAAAAACTGGGGGAAAAAAAGATCAGATTTAAGACTATAAAATTGTTCTTTTTCTGTCAGATGTATGTGGGAGAAATATTTTTATACAAGTTACTAAATTTAAAATATGGAGTCAGTAGCAAAATGTACTGTATTCCAACTGATATATAAGGGTTGGTACCTATACAAGAACTTTGCTGCAAATATTGGACCTCCAGGGCTTGTGCAGGTATTAATTTTGCTTGCTCATTTACTGTGTCTCCAGATGTTTTGCACATTTTCAAAATGTGTTCTCATCTTACAGGCTTTTTTATCTTGCAGCTGATTAATGAATTTGAAACAAATAAATGAGAGATTAATTTCTTTTCCATTTTTATTCAGGATTTAGTTAGGAATTTTGCATTTTACTGTTTGTTGATGCCATTATTATACAACTGAACAAAATCTCTGCAGCTTCTTGCCTTGCAAGGGAAATGTCAGTCCTGAAATCTAGAAGTGGAAGTTTACTTTTTTCTTTTTAAAGGCTTTATTTCTATTTCTCACAGAACTTGTGGAATTTAGAAGTGTTATTTATTATCAGCATAAAAAATTATCTCCTTGCTCTTTGGGTTTAGAAAAAAATTTGCAAATCAGTGTTGTTAACTATGTTTTCAATGCAGTTGATAAAACAGAGGTGAAAAGTAGTTCTTGAAGAAAATAATAATGAATCTTCTTAGCCATTCATTACTATTTTGTGTTATGTCATGATTATTATGTACTTTTGTCTGTGTAAAATAGTGCTCAGTCTAGTCCCAATGAAAGAAATTGAATTTAAGTACCAATGTCCTGTAGCTTTAAGGGGGACTTAGGTACAGTTCTTAGAGTTAGTTTGTCTTACTCATTTACATTTTTCTACAGACAGTGTGCACTGAGCTATTTTGAGCATTTAATGTGCTAATTCTTCTCCTCGTGATTAAAGTCATAAAACTGCTCTGACCCAGAGAGAGGCATTATGAATGTATAATTTCAATTTGCATGTGTTCATAAAACCAAACAATATTGTGCTCTTCTAAAATAGAGATGTGTTCATAACATGGGTTCATTGTTTGCATCTGAATGCAACATATCCCATAGCACTGCTGTGGTTTAAAGTTGGTTCATAGTGGCCAAATTCTCTAATGAGATGTGAAGAGTGAGGCTTCACACTTAGTTAAGGCACTATGAGCTATTTCTTCACTGAAGAATACATACAAGGTGATTGTGTATTATATTTTCAATAAATTACTCTTTTTCAGAGTTCTGTTTTCTGATAACTTAATTGATTGCTTATAGAAACAGCCAGCAATTCTTCTGGCTGGTTAAGTCTGACTTTGGAGGTTAGTTACAGTCATTTTCCTGTGCATTTTGTCCTCTCTGTAGCTAAATTATTACCTCTCCAATTCTTTCCTCTAAAGATTTTTTAGTTTAGTGGAGACCATACTGTTTCAAGGGGCAGTTTCCTTGCTTTCGTGTTTTCAGGAAAAACTGGAAATAGAATGCACTTTTCCCCAACACACTCATGTATTCTTAATGTGCTAACTCATTACTGGGGATTTTCTGGTATTTTATACTGAGAAAGTACTGATGCTTGCTTAAAGTGACCCCAGATACTTTCAAGTCTCAAGGCTGCCCAAATAATCCATCTCTTCACTCTGCCCACGTTCCCATCATTTTAACCTTTGTTGTAACCCACTGCCAGCACTGTGAGTCTTGAAGGTGATTTTGTTAACTCTGGTGACCTTAGGCACACACCCAGTGATTATTGTGATTTGATGTGTTGCCAGTTCAATTTTGCTAGAATCTGTCTATGAGAAAGGAGTATTTTGGCTGTTATGTTTGTGTTAATCTAAATTACTTTAGGTTGAGCAAAGGCTGGACTCCTTACTTGCCATGCTTAATTGCTTTTGTAATTATATTGATTTTTCCATGCTAGGTCAGTATTAGTAGCCAAAAGCTGTTTTTTGAACTGGCTGTGTCATCTTGAGTCTCCATAAATATGAAGATAATTGCAAAAAGTTTATGAACAGTTCCTGTGAGGGTTTGAATATTTTCTGTACATAAAATACACTTTAAATTAAAAAAAAAACAACCCAGCCAAAACCAGACCCCAAACCAAAACCAACCTAAATCCTACCAGTTACTGCTAGCAAGCTAGGGGCTTCTAAATAACTACGCTGAGGAATGGTTTTAATGTGCCTCCCATTCATTTCAGTTAGGAGCAGAAGGATAATATGAAACAGCATAGTGACAGCCAGTGCCTTCATCATGAAAGCTCTTGCAACTGGAGAGCACAAAGAGGAAGAACACGTCACAGCAAATGAAGAAAAATCTCCTTCAGTGTTTAAAAAAATTCTCCATTTCTCTTATCCATCTGTACTGCCTTTAATCTGAAATCCTGTGTGGATTCACTGATCCAAAGCCAAACATAGCCCAAACCACAATGGTTAATATTTCTCACATATTGTAACAAATTGAGAATTTTCCAGGCTGGAATGTTCCAGGTAGATTCCTAATTATTGTGAAAGTACCAGTGTCCTTTACAGTTGGTGATTCGCTGATGCACAGAATTAATGACTGATCCCATGAGAGAAAAAAAGTTCAAACTGGCTTCCATCTCTTATTCCACACCTCAGAGACAGTATAAGGAGGCCTTGAGGTCAGGCCACATAACAGTTTGGTCACACAGGAGCACTCAAGGAAGATGAGCTTCTGAAATTCTTTGCTTCTTTTCTGTCTGTCTTTCCATCCTCTACAGTCCCACCATTCTGAGCTTAGTTTTCCAAAAGACTGCCATGGAATCAATCCACCGTGTGCTAAATGCAATGATTTTTCTTGCACATTGTTATCACAAATTGCAGTAGTGATTCTGGTCATTAATGAATCAAAAATTAGTGGATTTATGAAAGTTTGGAAAAGCAAATATTTTCAAATCACCAAATCAAAGCATAGATTATTTTGTCCTTGAGAAGCAAATTAGAATTTTGAATTCCCAACTCATGGACAAGAAATTGAGTCTACATTAAAGCCAAGGCCCCCCTCTGTCTTTGCTCTGAGGCTATTAGCATGCAGCTCATGAGAATGGCCTCGCTGCTGTTTCAGTGGTTCTCCCTGTCTCCAGATGGGTTAAGAATAATGGACAATTCTCTGCATTTCTTTTCCAGTCTTGTTCTTCTCTTCCCATCTGTTCAGGAGTGTTTCTTTCTTCTCCCCTGCTCATCCTTATTTCTTATTCCCTGGAAAGGGAGTTCACACTGTTTGGAGGATCTTCATATTACTGAAGGTGACACTAGTCGAGTCCATCTTATTGCATGGTTGAGAGATGCTGCTTCTTTTAAACTGGTGAAACAACTTCATCAGCATCTTCACTGGTCTCTCTCAGCTTGGCCAACTTAACTTCTAAAAATTCAGTCAATAAAATGCTGTATTCTTCTTTGAGGCTTTCACTCACAGTTCTGGAGTTGAGATACTGATGATGTTGTTCACAGATTTCACAAAATACTTTTTTCTGATTAAGAGGGTGTTTTGAAGAATGTGAATTTACTTACAGATTTGAAGTAAACTAGTCAAAACCACTCTGTATAAAGCTTCTATCACAGGACTTAAATTATGCTAATAGAATATTAGCATAGATCAGTCTATCTTGATTTTGTTTTGAAAATATGCTTCTTGGTTTTTTCCACCTCTTTTGTGCCCTTCCTGACCTAGTAGTGTTGTTTTTATTAAGTTTGTTGGTTCAAAATGCTCTGTATCTCTGGCAACCGATTTGAATCTTTTATTATTATATCATGCTGGTCACTGAATGAAACTTCATTGAAGCTGATCAGCTTATTAATATTCATCCTTCGTTCACAATAAATGCAGGCCTCATGCCTTTCTATCACTGACAGCTGAAACGATACCAGCCACACATACAGCACAGGGCACATGGACAAGAGATTTGAGGAAACTGTGTAGTAGGTTCTGCTCTTGGTTCAGATAAAATGTTTCTCTATATGCTGAAACATCAACTTAGAAAAGCACTACATTAATCCATGGAGAAAATAAGACCAGAAAAGCAATGCAAACATATTTTAAGAAAGAAAAGGGAGGAAGACCACTTTTGTGTGCAGCTCTTCTCGAAAGGAGACTTGGAACTACAAGTATAGATGGTTTCTTTCTGGTCTGGATTCACATTCTTTCTAGGGGAACAAAACTTTCACACACATAATGTGGAAATAAAAGGCATTGCACCTAATAAATACTTCACTCCATCACTGATTTATCTCCATAATGAAAATAGCCTACAAACCTCCTCTTGGCTCAACTTAAGTCAAAAATTGTGACAGTAATAGTGGAGTGAATCCAGTTTCTTAGGAGATAAGTTGAAAGTTTCTATTAACCTTGAACTCACTTGGAATATGAAAAAATAAAAAAATATTTTCATTTGAAACTGTTTTCTATTTCTAATATCCTGGAGGAGAATACTTGTATTGTCTCATCTCAAATAATGTAAACTACTGCTACCCAAACATCATCTTCTTGGGAAGGAAATTAAGATTTATTCATTACTTCAGGAACACAGCTCATAGGCTGAGGAGATAAGCATGGGGTTTTAGCAGCCAATTTGGTCACTGACATCCTACTACACTTCTTGAAAATCTCACTTCTTTAGCACTGGGAGCTAGAGACTGGCTCTATACTTTGAAGCCTTTCCTCCTGTATTGTCCAGAACATAGCTACAAGGTAGGAGAGGGCATAAAAACCTACCTGTCTTGGCAGGAATTCAGAGAAGACTTCAGTGGTTTCTGCAAGAAACAGAAGACTTCTAAGACAAACTGGCAATAAATTAATTAGACAAACTAAATAGACTTGCAGAATAAATTCAATGAAAAAAACCCAAAAGAGTTCTAAGAGGCTGTGGAATTCACTGCAGAACCTGAATCTTCCTGCACCAGTGCATCACAAGAGGAGGGAGTTATCAATGAAAAAATGGAAATGGATTGCTATGAGCCTATAAATATGTCTGTGTTTAAGATGCACTATGGAGAAGGAGATTTTGGTCTCTCCCCTGCCTGATGGTTCTTTTTAGAATAAAAAGGATTTCTAAAAGGAGAGAATTTAAGAATAATGTAAAATAAGAAGACACAGTTAATTGCTGAGATGTCGAAAATCTCTGTCAAGTAAATAAATAAATAAATACATACATACATACAAAGATGTACTTAAAATTAAACAAGATGCCTAGGTAGTTGTGAGGACATATGACTTCATAATTGCTTTGGATTTTTTTTAATTGATAAAATATGAGTAATGAAGACATACAAACTGTCCTCCAGAGTCAGTTTATGGATATCCATTTTAAAGATAAAGCCCAGGTCATCAAAGCAAAAGATCTATAAAGGCAGCTGATCTACAATGGATAAATTACCATGTCTGTAAAAATACACATCATTGTAGCTACCTGCTGTGGTAGTTTTCTAGAAAAAGAAGGAGAAGATAAAGTGAAACAATTTTCATAAAGGGATTCTAGCTGCTGAAGTCTTTTTGGCTTTGAAGGAGAGATGGATGCTTGTTTATTTGGTGAGCACTTTTGATGAGCAAAAGCAGTGGGAAAAAAATACATGCAAAACAGGAAGAAATGTATCTGGTAAACACATAGAAACAGAGAAACGGCAGGGGAGAAAATAAGCTTATTTTGATGCTGAATTTAATCTAATGCAGTACTCCAGCATTAAATGTAAAACATATGATGATCTAAGAAATTTTTATCATTGGGAAGCAATCACCCTGATCAACTATGGATTCTTTACAGCTGTGATGAAAGGGAAGTACTTTATTAAACAGCTAACTCACCATTTACCTACTGCAAAGATGGAGTATGGCCATCAAGGAATTAATCACACCTTCCTCAGTTTGGAACCTAACCTTTTCATCATAGTTTTGATGAAAAGATAAAAGCAGATTCAGTAGGCTGCTGAAAGCAGGTTTACAGGAGGATTCATGCTTACTAAGCAATAGATGGAGCCAGGGATGTGGCCTGAAGAAAAGTCTGACCCAAAGGACAGTAGGAAGACTGCCCTCACAGCAGGCCAAGGCCTCTGGCGAATAACATACACAGTGTCCCCACTGCGTTTGAAAAGATCCTGGGAATGGTGTTCCGTGACACATTGTATTTGTTCGACCCAGGTAGTGTTTGGTGCATGCTGGTGTCTGAGTGAAAACCAGCACATCTGCCAGAGATCCCTGATAAGCTGGAGATTTCTTACTCTCTACTGTACCCAACGGGAGGCCAGTGTGCACATACCACGTGCACATGATTTCTCTGAAAAGAAGTAATGCTCAAATCTATGCAGCTCTACAGATAATCAGCCACATTTTGTGAAACTCCTCTTATTACAGAGCAGTTACTTGGCAGTTGAACAGTATTGCAAGGATTGCAACAGTATTGCAGGATAGATGAGCAAGGGGAAACCTTTCAAAACTGAGCATGGTTGAGTTTCCACGGTTCTTAAGGGCTGTTACCATCTGAGCCTGTTTCAGACTGCCTTTTGTATGGGGCACAGATTCTGATATTTACACTTTGAGAGAAGTACTGGTGAACAGACAAATGAAGTGGGCAGTAGCTATTTACAGCAAATGTACAAGTAAGAAGCATTTCCTTCAGGTTTTGTGCTGGAGGACAGAGTCCGATAGGTAGTGCATCCCCACAGTGGTTTGTTATATTTGTGAGTCACAAAGAGTGCAAAATGCACTGCAAGGTTTTCACAATTACCTCTAGTATAGCTTATGTCTAATTGAGAAAGCTTTGGTGGGAGCAGATGCTACCTGAAAAAGACAAGAAAGGAACTGACTGATTAAGAATGGAAAATGTGTTTAGACAGAAATAGGTGCTGCTTTGCTTAATGTGAATGGGGACACGGGTTCCTGCAGCATACTCTGAGACCTCTTAAGGAGAGGACACAGATACCAGAGAAATGATATGGTAGAAACATCTATGCTAGAATGCAGTACCACCACTTGTTATTATAATAAAGGCTTTAAATTTACAGCAGAAAGTTTGAAATATGAAGGATTAAGTACAGAAGATAGTAATTACTCCCCAACAGCAGCTGATTATGGATGCATGTTGTAAAACCTAACGCAAAATCAAAGATATGAAAAAAGTAATGCATAATTTTTGTGAGAGGTAATTATTTCAGTGTATCTGTCTACTTGATATGGACTAGTAGTCAACTTTGTTGGGTTCCAGTGAAGAGTTATTGAAAGCCAACAAAGAAAACTTAATTGCAGAACCCAAGATTTTAAAAGCTTATTTCTAAGCTGAAGATAAGAAAATATAAAGGACTCTGATGTTCAAAGCTGATAGAGGTGAGGAGAGGAGAAGGAAGTGTTCCTTATGTCTGTTCCCAAATCCTAAAATACCAGAATCCAGAACATTTGCCTCAGAAATTATATCTTTCAACTGGGCGTAACCTATCTCATTAGATGTTAAAGAAATGGGAATTTGAGAAATAGTAGGAACTCATTTATTGACATTCTTTTCAGTTTTCTAAAGGGTTATGGAATAGTCAGGAAAAGATTACACTAAAGTTGTGGGCAGGATTTGAAAATGTCTTGAAATAAATGTAGTGTGCAAATACCACTATTTTTAAATAATTTATATTTTGTAAATGACTACTTTCTGCTGTCATGGACCTTGTTGCCATTCTAGATTTCACCACTGTGACAGTGTTGTTACAGTACAAAGTGGGTGAAATCTACCATAGTGTGCTAATATTCTCCCTTTAGACTAAATGTGAAAAACTGTTCTAAATTCTTTATCCACTTGGCAGTTGGAGCTCTAGGGACTGTTAAAACATAGACACTATGCAAGGCTGACCATGAATTTGTGCACAGGTGGGTCTGAATGAAAATCCAGGGACCTGGGAGGAGCTGTGTGTGCATGAGTGTAGGTGAGAGGTGTAGAGAAACACCACAGCAGCAAAGAAACTCTGGAGAAGCACTTGAAGCAGAACACCTGGGAACAAAAAAGCCCAAAGAGTGCTAAGGGACAAGTGCCACACAGGAAATGCTGGGAACCATGAGCTCCATGGAAAATGCTCCCCTTCTTTTGCATCATATTGAATTTAGGACAACAGAAGTATGTATACTATTCATAAATAAACATGATGCACCAAAAAGATAACTGACTTATAACTGTTTTTCCCATCTATGTGACCCTTTTCTTTTTTTAGCCTGCTGGTTGGGTCCAAAGGATATCCATAGTTTGGATTGTTTGGGAAATCTAGTTCAACAGTGTGAAACCAGCAAATCCCCAGAAAGGGGAGTTTCATGAATAGAGTTTTGCTTTTTTTCCCCCTCCCTTTTCCTCTCTCCACCTGATAGTAGAGTGACTTAATACCGAGTATCTGGGCTACCATTAAGGGACTTGGAGAAAACAGATTAACAGGTAAGAAATGAGCTATGTTAATGAAATATTCATTATAAAAAGGCAAAGTGGTCCTTTTAGACAAAGCCTAAGAAAGGAGGTTTTACTCTTTTCATCTGCAATGCCTACATATAATTTATATGAAAATAAAAGTTTATTACTTGTTTTTACTTCTCTCTTTTTTTTTTTTTTTACAATAATTATGGGCTTGCTAAGGTGTGGAAGTGACCTAATAGTTACAATTGTGACCTCTGAGTTATTGTTAATTTTACTGTCAGTATGTGCTTCACATCTCCTACTTAATGGTATGCTAATTGTGCAGCAGGATGTCACATTCTCCAACATACAGATTCCCTATTTCAATTACAGCTAAGTAAATCTCCATTACTAATGAGTAAGCATTTCTTTTCCATGTACATTTGCATTATAATGGACATTTTCTTTGTGCACTAAAATTATTCTTTCCTTGACAACAACTATATATTTTATTTTACAGTAAAGGCTATGACATGATGATTCATTCCTTTCTGTTGAGTTTATCTGTATTTAAATTGTCAAATGTTCTGGATAGCCTGACATTTTTTGTCCCATGTTATCTTTCTGTACTTCCAGAATAAATGTATGTATTTGCTTTAAGACAACCTACTTAAGACAAATCACAAAAAAGTAAGGTTATGTGCTGCTCATAAATTAATCTGTATTTTTGAAATTCTTGCAGTGTTTCACTTATGTTGCTGAGAAATCTCAACTATTTATGTCAGTGCAAAGTGACCTTTGTGATATAATGTTTGACTAATTTGAATATAAAGAACAAGTGACCAAATGTGGCCCATATCATTGCAAGATCCCACTCTGCTTAACAGAGCACAGGTAGCTCTTTGGGTATTAAATACAGCCCCCCAAACCGACACTTGCTGCCCTGCTGGTGCATAGATCTATGAATGCAGCAGGCAGCTGAGTAAAAGGAAGGGGGAAGGCCTCCTGTTGGATCTGAGCTGTGCAGCTTTGCTGCCAAACCCGCTGCCTCTTGAGGGCTGTGGCCAGTCACTGGGTGCCGCTGAACTGCTGAACTTGGGCAGCCAGCACTGCCGGCGGAGGATTCTCTTCTCCTGCCAGCACAGTGACCCAGGAGGCTTTCCCTGCCCTGCATCAGGAAATAAGGATATTGGCAAATTGAGTCCTTGTGGCGGAGATCCTTCCTTCAGTCTGCATGGCCCTGGGAAAATGTATCACCTTTTATACACAAATAAGGACTGTGAGTTTTATTGATAAATTGATAGCTTAACATTTAACGCAGCAAAGAAGGTGTTGCTGTGATTTTGGCGGGGCCACTCCCTATGCAGTAAATTTTCTTAGAAGGATCTTTTTTAGATGCACAGAGAAGGTTTACATGTCTAAGAGAGTGCATTAATTAACAATCATTAATATTCCTGATGATTTTTAAGTTGGCCTGGTGGTGGGTATGTATATGGGGAAAATGATGGGTGTTGGGTTCTTTTAATGATATAAGTACATGGGATAATTTAAAGAAGTAAAATGTGGTGAAAGTGTTAGGTAGCATTCCAGAAATGCAGGAGGAAATGTATGGAACCAGAAGTTAGAACTAACAGATTGATTTCCTGGTCACTGTGCATGAATTCTTTCTAGCCTTATGTATATCCTGATAATCAGATGGCTTACAGTATAGATACAAAGTTTGTTTTGTTTTTATTTTGAAAGGCCTACGGTATGCAGCCTTTTTCCCAGACAGCAGCAAAAAACAAGGTGAACAATTTTTGCACTATGTGGTTTTGAATTCTGTCATATTTTCTATTACGTTTTCTGTCTTCCATTAGGGTAGCTTAGTTTACTATATTAGCGACCACCATCATCCATGTCACTCCCAACTCCGAGTTTAGTGTACATCCTGTATGTATGTAGCTGGATGGCTCTCCCGGGGCTGGCAGTGGTCGCTCACATGTCACAATTCCCTGTCACCACGGTCGCCCTTGGATCGGTGGTTTTTGGGAGCGGCTGGTGACACCTGGTGGTGGGTGCGGTAATTGCACACTTATTAACCGTGTCTGCAGCTGGCGGAGTTTTGACCTGTCCTACCCCAAACACTGACAGTCAGAGCTTGAGATATTTAAATAAATCCGATTTCCCGCTCAGAAAAAAAAAAAAAAAGTGTTGGGAGCACATTCCCCTCCTTTATGTAAACCGAGAGAAACAATAATCAGCATTTGCTGTTGGAGGAAAATTAATGCCTCTGACCTTGCTATTGAAGTCAATAGGGCAGTTGTCCACAAGGGTTATGTACCTTTTTTTATTGGTTTTTATTAGCGTTTCACATATATTGCACAAATGAATGTCTTATATATACTTATGCACTAAATATACTGCATTAAGCTAAAACTCTTTTCTGTGAAAAACCTGGGTGTTTGTATTTAGAAATAATGATGTTTTCAAAATTTTGCAGTGTGGATACTGAAGGAAGCTTCTTCTGGTGTTTAATTTAACGTCATGGTTTCTGGCTTGAGTGTATGATTTTTCTTGCCAGCAAGTATATTTCCGTATGTTTATGACATTCCACATCTCTTTGCCAGCATATTTCTTAACAATGGAATATCTGGGAGATGCAAATATGTAACTAGTACGAATAAAAATTAAGAATCCTAGAATGTGATTCTGTGGTGAAACTCTAGGACCTCTTGAGGTCTTCTCAGTTTGATTTTTATCTGAATAGATCTTTAACCAAAACCGATTCTTTTTCTTGCTTAATTGGCCCTTTACTGCCACCTGATTTTTTTTTTGTTTGTTTCATAAAGAAGATATGTATTACAGTGAATATGAAAGAAATACAAAGCAATACTTTATCCTGATTTTTCTCAGTCTGCAGGCAAATCAAGTGCACCAACAATGCAGTATCTTTAGTTGTTTCTAAAATATCCTGAAGAAAGGGCTCCCAAAGTACACTGCCACTGGAATTTGGAAGGGGAAGGATTTGGTAAAACAAGAATGTGTTCTTTATAGCCATATGTGGTGGTATTATTATGCCATCCTGAGATATAAAGAATTGGCCAAATAAAATTAAATGGGGAGACTGCATTAAATGAGAAGAAATGATAAAAGGTCAAGTTACACTGTTAATCTGCACAACAAAGGAGGGCAAAGTTCTGAGTTCAAAAATCACTGGTTAAAGGTTTTTAGGGATGTTTTTTCCACCCTTAACTTGCTGCCCCTGCAATCCAACATTCATGGTATATAAAATTCAATGTAGGCAGTCTGGGTTGAGGCTGTCCCTAAATCTCTTCTGTTCATGGGGGCTCTGGTCAGATGGATTAGATACAAAACACAGCTGTTCTTCAGTGCAAGGGACTGGAAGTGCCACTTCTGTGTAGCACTTCTTATGCTGCTCCGCTGGAGGAGACCTTTCACACGAGGACTTAAATGAAATGACTGTAGTTCCCAGGCACAGAAAAATGACAATCGAACAAATGCCAGTTCCGGCAGTCAGTGGGTATTGCTAACTCCACCTTTACAACATGACATTAAAAATGACTTGATCAGATTTTTATCAAGATAATTTATTGCAGAATAGGAATGATTTTTTCAGAGATCTGAACCCATTGAAAAGTGACATTTGACATGAAAAGGCACTGGGAGTTTTATCTGAGATATGACAGCTATTTTGTCTTCTAAGTGTAGAGAAAAGTGTGGCATTTCAGATAACAAACATAAACATTTAACAGTGGCCACTGGCAATTCTGCTTGGTTTTAGAACTATAGATTCCTAGAGCAAAATTCTGCCTCCAAATTATATGCATGTTGCTCTCATTTATTTCAGCAAAGCTTGTGCACATGTTTCAAAGGTCAGAATTTGGCCGTTGGGGGTGAATTTTCAAGGAAGAATATATTAAAGACATCTGTGCATCAGCAGAACCATATCCTTTGTCTTCTGTAGAGCATTTCAGGAATGAGCCTAGTGCTATTGAGCACAGCAAGTGAAACATTTTCTATTTTTTGAATTGTATTGAGATTGCTTAGCAGAAACATTTCTTGCAGTAATTGGTTCATATTTTCATTTATTTCTTGTAACTCAACACTTTGATGCTGAAAAGTTGACAGTTTTAAGAGAATAAAGACTGTAAGGGACTGCCCTTCAGAAAATTACAGTTGAAAATATACTGTAACAATCAAACCAAGGAAAGTAGTCCAAGGAAATAGGTATGGTCTGTTGAGGTGCACAAACTCTTGTTTGCAGTCTCATACGGAGAGGTCAACAAGTGTTTTACACAAAGGTAGAAAACAAACCCACTTTTCATTGTGGACAGAGCTCATATTTGAAATTGCTACTAATCAGACACTTGAAAAAAACTAAAACTTGACATTCATATTCTATTGGAGTTAGTGTGTATTAAATTGATAAGATCTTTAAGCATATAGGTTTTCCCCTGTTTTTTAAACATTATACACTTCTTAAAATGTTTATAATGTCTAATTGCTGCTGGATTTCAAGACATATCAATTTTGTTCTTAGTTCCTGCAGATTTTGACAGAATGTCATACCAAAATATTTTGTATTTTTTGTAGGACTGGGAAACAGAAAATCATGACTGGTATTGTTTTGAATGCCATTTGCCTGGAGAGGTGTTGATATGTGACCTGTGTTTTCGTGTGTATCATTCCAAGTGTTTGTCTGATGAGTTCAGGCTTAGAGACAGCAGTAGTCACTGGCAGTGCCCAGTTTGCAGGGTGAGTACCTATGAGATTTCATGTGCTGATTAGAGGATTGATATTCATTAATAGATTCATTAAGGTGTCCAGATGGTCTGGCCAGGTTAATGGATAAAAAACTGAATATTGAAATGATGGTACCTTCCTAGAGCATCTATACAGAGATACCAAAATGTGGTGCATGTAGCAGATGGTCATTTTTGAAGACTCCAGCAAGTTTTACTTATGCATTTGAACACACACAGTTTACTGTGTGGGAATGTGTGTACGTACGTTTGCCACTCGTGAATGCAGTGGAAATCTTCAACGAGTAAACAACTTGCTGTATAAGATGCTACTGTTTTTACTTAACATCATTTTAATGAATCATAATGTAACTTTTTTTTGCATTTTGACGACTGCATTCTGAATATTTTATTGGAATAATATTTTACCTCCTAAAGTCACAATCATGTTGCTGATGAGAGCAGTGTCAAAAGATACTGAGTGAAACCCTGCTTCTCATTTAATAACGTGGATTCTGTTGGTGCAAAAAGGTCAATCTGGATTTCACTCATGGCATCCATATCTATTTGCTTTTTCTTTAAAAATGCTATTCTTATGAGTATGGTAGGGAGACAGCAAAAAGTATTTTTTATATACTTTTCAAGAATGGGCAGATATGTTGTCTACATGTCATTAGAAGACTAAACATTCTAGTCAGGATGGTGCTTACTGATACCTGGCCATGAACCAGCCAGACACTTCTTGCTGTTGTCATCTCTGTGTCACCTCCTCCCATGGAGCACATTACTAGGCTTCCTACAGAGCTAGGCTCCCTTCCTGTGGAGGGAATAATGCATATGAATGTTTAAGATAAAATTCTTGCTAGAGAAAAGCATAAAACTGCCAGTTCTACTCTGCCTAGGATTGCTGGAGGGAGAGGCAATTCCCTTGCTAAAAGCTTAGATCTAGTGTAGAGCAGCAGACTTACCTTCAGATGATCTGTGGTGCAAGGATTGTAAGGGTTCGGGTACTTCATAGTGTGTGGAGAAGCAGTTGTTGAAAACACGTGGATTGTTTTGTCTCAAAAGAGCACTTTTTGACTGGGGTTACCTCAGAGCCAGTGGTAAAAAACCTGTTACCTGTTGCCTCTGATAGAGAGCTCTCAGGAAATAGCAAAAAAATCAAGCCTGCCTCAAGAAGGTTGAAAGGAATGAAAAAGAAGTAGTGGCAGGAAAAAACAGTTAAGAATAGAGACATGTACTGTATCTCTCCACATTTAATTGCTAGCCTTTAATTTAGCTAACAATATTCCCTCTGTGAAAAACAAAGAATGACCATATATAGATAAATGACTTTCAAATTTTTAAATAAATTTTTTTAATAATTGTTGGTTCTCATAATACATACTGATAGTTCTTATAAATATTAATATTAGATAAACTGGATCCAGTCTCCATTCTAGTTTGCGAGTAATTTTAGATCACACCTGGTGAGAATAGGGAATGTAAATGGTGTATGCCACCTTGTATATGAGGTAGCTTTTATAACATTTATATTGTAACATGGATGTCATCAGAGTGGAAGTGCTGAATCATTGCATGAGATATGCACCGATATGTCAGTGTTAAGAACAGTTTGATTTTCATCTTGAAACCTTCAAGTCCTTTATGGCAATGATATTTAATAAATGTTTACCTTGAAAAAAATCCTGTGAAACTCAGACCATGTGCTGTGTGTCTGACTTTCTGTATATTGGTTCCCTTTTCGTTATACACAGGCTAAGGAGAGGTTTTGGGGACTCTCAAATACTACCTACCCCAGAGGTCTTTGGCTTGCTTAGTGCCTCAGGTGATGATCAACCTATTTTTGTGAATGTTGCCATTATGAATGCCATGGCATCCTTTCTCCCCCTGTGCCAGCAGCTTCTGTTTTTCTTGTAGTTAATTCAAATCACATCAAGCCCTAATTCTGCAAACTTGGACTAAGCAGGCTTGCACAGTCCCTGTAAGCGTGGGAGTTAGCATCCTTGTGTCAGGCTTCAGTATTTTTTTGCTACTTTCTCCCCACCCTCCTAGGAAATGACTGCTCTAATTTCATGTTAAGAGCAAGAGAGTGGCCTATATTCAAAAAACTGGTAATGTGGCTGCTGTCCAGAGGAGCTTAACTATCTTGCATAAGGACAACAGGATTTACTTTGCATTGTCAGCAGTAAATATGTATGTTCAAGAAAAGTGATAGCTGGGACAAAGAAATACATATCTTTTCATACCTAATTCTCATAACTGGACACAGTGCTTTTCACTTGAGGATTTCAAAGCTCTTTACAATGGCGAAGTAAAAGTATGTTTAAAACTGAATATATTGGGAGAAATAATCTAAGAACACTTCATTCTTATGTAAATATTGCTTCTGTAAAGCTGCCAAGGTCAGCAAGCCTCTGGATTATTCATTTCACAAATGCTGGTTGTATTAGTTTGATCAACCTGTGCAGCTTTATCTTGCCCACTTGAATACTCAGAAACATTTTATAAAGGACATTGCCAAGGATTTGTTCATAACTTTAAAATATTTTTTCTCCCATAACGTTTTTTAAAATCCCTTGTAAACCTTGTTCTGAACTCTGTTTCCTTGCTGGTAGTTTTTCTTCATCCATAAACAAAAACGTCCAGTTCCTTGCTGCTTTTTTTTTTTTTTTTTAACTTGGCGGTACCGTTCTGAATATTTTTGTACCCTGTGTAACTCTCAGCAAGGGTCAAAAGTCAAAAAAGTTCAATTCAAACCACATTGCAGTGATTGAAATTTTTCCCTGACTGTTGACTAATCATTGTCTTAAGTGAAATAAATTGGTATTATCAGCAAAATTCCTGGTAGACAGGTCACAAGAGAAACTCTTATTATTGAATGAGCTTAGAGATTACATTCCCCAGTACTGGAGTGGTCCATTCAAAACAGGGTTAGTCAACTCAGTCTCTGAAGGATGTAGGAGACTTACACATTTATTGCTGCTCTTAGATGAGATGAAAGAAGGAAATTAATTTTCTTCAGCTGTTAATTTAGCACCTAAAACCTACAGAAAGTACTGTAAAAATACTAGTGATTTTTTGGGAGAGGAAATAGATATATACAAAATTCTGAATAGAAGAATATTGACATGTTGGTGTAACTGACTATTATTTTCTAAAAATTCAAATTTTAAAATAATTTTATAGAAAGGCAATATTAAACATGTTGATATGTAGTTTGTCCCAGAGAAAAAGACTTTGATTTGTGAAACAAAAATAAAGAAATACTCATATGGTTTCATTTGACTCTTAAATTTTGTACAATCATCTGATCAGAGATTGGTCTTCCATGCATGTGTTTTGCAAGGACTTATAACCAATTTACCTATCATAGCAGGTGTTTCAATATTACTGGGGTTTATACATATGAGACTAAAGTAATCTATAGAGCTTAAGATCTTAAATGCTGTGCTGATAAGTATTCTATAAATAGGCTATTTCTGAGTTCTGGTGCTGTTACTAGCATTTCATAGAGTACATAAAAATACACCATTATGCAGTTGACAATCAACTTCAGACAAAATCTGACAAGTGAGAATGACAAACAGTAGGAAGTTAGAAGCACAGAAAGATGGAGGTCACTTATGTGAAGTAGCTCAAGTGCTTGGATAGGGGGTGTTTGGTAGGAGCTGTCAGTCAAGGTGGTTACTGTAAAATACAAGGAAGGAAGAAAGGATATAACTTACTTTGTGGGGTGTTATGGTAGGAGTTTGTTAGATAACTGTATGATGAAACATTCCTGGAACAAGATTTGGCGTGATCACTCAAATAATAGTCATGGGTTGATGGGTAAAGGCAAGTCCTAGTGTAGGACCAATATTAGCACCACATGGTTCAGTGCACAGAGCCCACACCTGAGGAGGTGTTAATCCTCAGCAGGTCCCTCCCACACACCCCTGAGTAGTTCAGGGAGCTGGCACAACAGGGCACTGCATAGGACGTACTTAATAAAGTACAAAGGAATTTGTCCACAGCAGTGAGAAAACTGGGAAACCTCTGCTTAAAGAGTCTCCTACCACCTTCTTTGTGCACATAAAAGCATATTTAATTCATATGATCCTTCATATTCAGAAAGGGCTTAATGCACCATACAAGTAGAAATCAATTTGTGGATTCAGCTGTAACATTGCCAAAAGCACCTGATACTTTGAATATTCTAATTTAACTCCATACGATCTTGAAAGAGGCAAGTCTTAGGCCGTATTTTGCTCATGCAGAAGCTTTTCTGTACTGTACTTAGAGCACAGGGCACATTGATTGCTCTGAGACCCATTCCATGTGCCTGCATACCTTTCTTAATGGTACAGGAAACCTGAGGACCTGAGGGTTGGAAGTTTGAGAGGGCAGTAGAGCAGTAAAGCTTTCCATATGTAGAACCAAATTCCTCTGGAAATTTAAACCCTAAAAAAATCCAAGGGCCAATGTGTAAAGCACTAAAGAGCAGTGGTGAATATATGTTAGACTCATGCACATAATTCCCCTCTGCATATAGACCCCCTGGAAACGTGAATTGCTTCTGAAAATGAAACTGGTCCCTTAGAAACATGTATCTGTCATTGAGCAGCCCTCACATAATCCATCACTGAGCTGAAATGCAGCTCTTTGATGTGTGTATACACAGGACAGGTGAAAGAGGAAGGGAAAAAATATTCATTAATGGGAGATTATAGGGAAACGGAAACCTCTTTCCATGGAGAAAATGTAATTTAAATGCTTACAGCTAGACAGAATGCTGGCACTGACACCTTGGATTTCTTAGAGTTTTTCTATTTTTTTCTCTTCAAGTGAAAGATTGCAGCAGCTGCAGCATCGTGACCATTGTCACCCTGGGAGTTGGGAGCTATGTGGTAACTCAGGGTGCAGGGGTTACTCACTTCCATCATAACTGGTGCTACTGCAGGATGGAGTGTTTCTTGGCAGTGCCCCTAGCTGCTGCTAACCTTGTGTGGTTTGTAAAGTCTTCCAGTGAATTCTTGCATTATAAGCATGCCAGAATTGCTTAATAAGTCACACCTGCACAGTGCAATATGTTGCTACCCTCTTTAACAGCTAGGTACTATTACTAATCTAGAATATTGAATATAAAGAGCAATGTCAATCCAACCCTCAGGTACCAGCTTCTAAGAAACAGATGTGCTGCGGAGAATAGGGCATATATAAGGTATTTCCTGCACCCACAAGCAAAGAGTTAGATTGCAGCCTTGGCCTTTGACCTACCAGATCTCATTAATCTTCTACATGAGGATTGCTATTGTGAACGTTATTACTTCACTCCTACATCCCTTATGTAAACATGTATGCCTGACCAGCCTTTCAGTTTGCCTTGATTCAAAGCAGAAGATTTGCAGATTTCTCAAAAAAATTGGTGTGACTTAGGAATTGTCCATGTTGGGGTTTAACCCCAATAGGCAGCTAAGCCCTCATGTGTCCCCAATTCCCAGCAGGACAGAGAAAGAGAAAAGGAAGAAAACTTTTTGATCGAGGTAAAAATTGTTAAATAAGTGAAGGAATGGAAGAAAAGAGAGAAATAAAACAAAAGTAATGCAAAAGCAATCACTCCCCACCTCCAAGGATAGACTGTTCCTGAGCTAAAGATGGCTAAACCCCTCCTGGCCCTTTCTGTTGCTGAGCATGACGTTATTGGGCCTGGAATATCTCTTTGGTTAGTTCAGGTTATCTGCCTGGTTGTGTCTTCCCCCAGCTTCTTGCGTACCCCCCAGGCTATCCACTGTGGGGGCAGAGTGAGAAACTGCTGAGGCCTTGGCACTGTTCAAACGCTGTTCAGCAAGAGCCAAAACACCCATGTGTTATCAACACTGTTTTGGTCACAAATCTAAATTACAACACCATATGAGCTGCTGTGAAGACAATTAACTTCATCCCAGCCAGACCCAGCACAGTCCTATATTAAGATAATATATCCCCAAAATAGGCTATCTACAAGTATAAGAATCCTGATAATATTTTGGGAGCTGGATTGAATCTTAGCAATCTCCTTGAAAGAAACTTGAACTTAAACAAGGTTTGCAGTAGCGTGTCTTAGTAGATCTGACTAAGATCTGACACAGTAGATCTGTGGGAGAAGATACACAGTGGGTCTCCCCACTTTTACAGATTCTGTCAGATTCTATCATTATTTTTATTTCCTGAAAGTAGGAAATTAGAAGACCTAATCTTCATTTATACTTACTTATATATCACTCTGAATAAAGGGACTGTAAAGTGGGTATATTGTCGTGTCAGAGCAATGTAAATTGATTTTATGCGAAATATAGTCCCCATCTAGTAATATCTATTTTCTTGCTTTAAGAGGGTGTAGGTTGACTTCTCTGAGAATGCTGAAAGTCTTCAAAGTACAAAGAAGAAGTTTTGGGTTTTTTTAATTTAATTACACATTTTACATTATAACTTCCAAAGAATGTGTGAATGGTACCTCCTAAATGGCTAATCTTTGTTGAAAAGTGAATGAAGAGGTTGGAATATAACTGGCTTTCTACAAAGGGTGAGCAACCTTACCATAAAAAGACATTTTACTGGCTCATAGGCTCCAATTCCCTGAATTTATTATCTTTCAAAATTTAGTACAGAAACGTGGAGATCAAATTTTTCTTAAAATAAGTCAGGGTAGGGAATTGAAGGAAAAGTGGAGAAATTCAAGTTTGCCTTAATTGGCAAGTTAATTATATCATTTTTATTGGTGCTTAAGGTGATATTAATTGCTGACATCAATAATGATACAAAGTCAGCTATCTATCTTTTCTTATGATCTGAAGGATAAGACTGTAAACCATCTATCTCAACACAGTCTCTTACAAACTGTCTTGCCCAGCAGGGCATGAAAAATGGTTCACATGAATTCAAAGGATGATAAATTAGAACCATGTCAGAAAAAGAGATGTAGAAGGACTAGGCAGTGCAAGTGAGTTTTATTGTGTTCTTATAAGTTTCAGTCTCTTAAAATGCTGTGTCATTAACAAGCATACAGCGCTCTGGTGCCTGAAATGACAAAATGACAGCAGCATTTCATAATGCAGATAATTTAATGCACATTTGGGTTTTCATTTGCAGTAACAGTGTTGGTCTATGAGAAACCGAATAGGTGATTTGAATTCCAGCAGAATGCACCTTCTTACAGCAGTCAGAGTCAAACATGAATATACAGAAGGTGATTCAGATATATGGGGCTGGATAAAATTATGTCTCAGTCCAGAATTTGAAAGGAAGGTCAGGCAATCATTACTATTATGAAAATAATGCTTAAAGGAACTGTAGGTATTAGAAATACCTAGGGCTGGCACTTTCCACAACAGTGAGTTTTACCCAACAGTGGTAGTCAGGAGAAAGCTATAGTGTTGTTATGCATATTGTAGTATCTAAGTAGGTTCGTGACTGAACTGCTATTTCAGCACAGTTTGTAATGATTCTAATTGCTGTTAGTTAAATAAACATCTTCTCAGGTAGTGCTGTGCACAATTTTGTTTTAAGAAAGAGGCAGTCAGTACAATCCTGAGATGTATAGGTTGCACCTTTGAAACCACAGGACATGGCCAGTGATTTTCAGTGTCTTCAGTGTCTTGCAGAAGGAATACAAACAGAGGAGACACAGCCAAATCCTATCAATTTTTTTTTGCATTAATGTGTAATTTTTACTCTTGCCAAGTAAATATATAAAAGTAGTTGCTCTGTACTTGATGTACTTGATGTGTATGTCCCTCTATATGTTCAGAGTCATATATAAGTAATTCAATGAAAAATAGCACACTTCTAGTGATTGATAATTCTTAAGCCTCATACCTGTCTTAGTTACCTATTAGAACATGGATTCTCTTTTTTCTTGTGTTTGCTAAGCAACAGTCATCTGCACAATTAGGTGGATCTTGCTAAAGACCATCAGATTTTGAGGATGGACATGTAACTGAGCCGGTTTAGTCTACACAGTTTACACTCAGGTGGTGATGTGAGGCATGAGAAGGGGAGAACTCAGCTTGGCACTCAGTATGAGGTCTGAGGAGGAGTAAATGCCTTGCAAGAGATGTGAGCAGTTAGAAACACTTCAGGGTAACAAACCTGGAACCCATGCTGTTGTTTCACTGTAATTTTGTTTTGGAGAGTACTGTAGGTAAAAGCAAGGAGGACACAGCACATATCAGCCAGCTGTTGTAAGGCCATGCAGAACTGTGCACAGCTGCTGCGATCTGGAATTGGAAAGGCTGGTTTTTAAGAGCACATTAGGTATTTGCAGACAGCCACCTTCTCTTAAGAAGCACGTTTTCTGTATGCAGGGCTTCCCACTAGCCTGGATGGACTTTATGGACTTTGAAGGGTAGAGATTAATTTCTGTACTAAACTGAGAGGGAAAAAGCTCTGGATCCTGAACTGCTAAAAAGTAGTGATCCATGTTCCAGAATCTGGATTAGATTTTGTGAAGGAAGAACCACAAAAATCCACAACTGCTATGTTTCTTGAGCAGTAAAAAGTGCTCTGAGTTTCTACTGGCTAGAACCGATTTGACTTCCTTCCAGGTGGTGTCGTTTTGCTTAGTAAGCACATAATTTGTAGATGGTACAGGATATTATTTTTTAAATTATTTCTTATTTTACTGAAAATATTTATGCCTTGATAATAAAAAGACCATTAAATAAATTTTAAGCTGCTCCCTAAAATGCCTTTTTATTGCTTTATTCTAATTAGACACTTTTTTTATGAGAGGTTTTGACAAACTATAATGGATACAAGTGGAAATAAAACTTGTAACTCTTCTGTAGTTGAAGTCCTTAGCCCAGACATAATTCAAAGCAACATATATAGTTGTTATGACATGTCAGTGTTACTAATTTCCCAGAAAAGATTTTCCCTAAAAAGTTGTGTGTTATGTGATTCAAAGTTACCTTTTCGAATTATGTGTTAATGCAGAGAAAATTTTTATTGGATGAGTTTTGAAGTCAAGTTTAAAATAATAATATGATCCTGTTTTTCTTTGGCAGAGTATCAAGAAGAAAAACACAAGTAAACAAGAGATGAGCACATACCTGCGATTCATAGTCTCTCGTATGAAGGAGCGGGTGAGTCTGAAACAGGGAAGTTTATTCAGTGCGCTGGAGAGGATGCATTAAGGTTGCCCGTGGGTGACTGTGCAGGGAGGAGGGCTACAACAAGGAGTTTTTTATTTCCCTTGTCATAAGTGGTGTGTGTATTTCAACATATGCTTATCAGGTCTTATTGCTCGGATTACTATAATTTTGGCAGGAGCAGGTTATGCCTTGGGCCTGTGGCTCCTCTGAAATGGACATTTTTCAGGTTTGAGACACATGTGATCTGCCAGACTGTGGATCCCCAGTTTGGCCTTGTGTAGTCCCCACCTGAAACAGTCCAAACTATTGCATTTTCTAATCCTTTTGTGTTTTAAGCAGATTCTAAATGCAATAACATACACTGTCTCATGGTCCTTTCAGGCTATAGATCTAAACAAGAAAGGGAAAGACAACAAACACCCAATGTACCGAAGGCTGGTGCACTCAGCTGTTGATGTTCCTACTATACAGGAGGTAGAGTGACTTGCTTTCTAACTTCCACACTGCTTATGGTGTTTTTTAACAGTGAAGGACTAAAAATTCCTTCATGACTAAAGTACTAATCCTGTTTAATTCTCTTTATGATCAGTATTTCGGTATTGTATCCAGCATTGGATATGGCAGCTTAGCATTTCAATCTTTTCCTCTTAAATAAGTAACTGAGTAAAACCATTTTGAGTGGTGCCTATTTTTCAGACATAGAGTATCCTCAAGTCCTTTTGTCCTAAGGTTTTATTAGGAGCTCTAGGTAGCTAAAATCTTTAGATAAAGTACCTTTAGCTAAATGACTGAATATGGACTCAAGTGCCTATGTTTGCACATCTGGCCCAATGTTTTTGACCAGGTTCCAATTTCAGTCATTATGCCCTTGTGTAGGTGTCAAATTTATAAGCATCTAAATGATTCATAAAGAACCAATCATTTTGTTGATCGTGAAAAAACAAGACTCACTCAAAACATCTGTTTTGCATTAATTGTTCCAAAAATAAAGTACTAGTAAGTATGTTGTCCCTTTTGTCTGAAACAAAGGTCTGATCATGACTCATATAAATCAACTGCACATGACCAAAATGAACAGCATATTCATCTTTACTCATTGCTGGAACTGGATTACTATGCAGTGCTGGGGTATATCTTGCCCATTACAACCAGAGATGTGAAAAGCCTTTGTTTTATTATAGAAACACATGAATAAACAATAGTTTCACTGACAGTTTTGGAGACCAGCACTACTGCCTGGCTTGAAGTACTGGCAACACTGGTTGAGCCTGAAAATAAGTCAGGCCTTCCTTTCACTCTGTCACCTTCCCCTGCTTCCACAGAAGGTCCTTTGGCCTTGATAACATCCTATAAACAGATGATCTTTTGTTTGATGATTAGAATTCTCATAGGTGTTCTTGACAGAGCACAACTGAAACTGCTGCATTCCATATCAGACAAAAGACCAGACTAGGAAAATGAATTGCATGGCTCCGTGTAGGCATTTGGTATGAGTTTGGAGAGTCAGCTTTCATCAGAAAACACTGGCTGTCAAGTGAAGATCCTGGAAGTTTAAAGGCAGTCAACACTGATTTGAAACTAGCTGGTATTTTAAGGTACAAAATGTTCTCCTAAGGGAATATATTTTAATTTGAACAAATGTTCTGGGCCATACCTTATGCTGAAGCTACTCCGGATTCACCCTGTTATAACCAAGAAAATATTTTTTAAACTTGGTCAAGTGTTAAAGAATCTATTTTACTTCTGGGCATTGCATAAAGGGTCCGATGCAGCCAATGCTCAGGTACTAACAAACCATGTCAAAGAGTTGTAAGTACTCCTGTGTGCAGGAAAGGCAGTGTCTGATCTGTGTTGCATAATGCAGATTTCTGTGAAAGCTTCTCTGCATTAAACAGGTAGAGCACTTTTACAGTTTTTTCACGGTGCTGTGTTTTCTTTTGTGTAGAAAGTAAATGAAGGAAAGTACAGGAGTTATGAGGAGTTCAAAGCAGATGCTCAACTGCTTCTACACAACACGGTGATTTTTTATGGAGGTAAAATACTGCATTTACTGCTTGCTTTGTTTCCTTTGTCTTTATTTGTAGGAAACTCACAAGTTCAAGATGGAACTTGGTATTAGATAGTCTTAAGTGTGGATGAGGTCATTTGAGAACCCTTAAAAAACAAAGTAAGCTGCAAGAGGACCTTGCAGGATCTTTTCTGGCCCATCTACTACAGAACTATTCTCCTTCTCTCTGGCTAAACCTCTCAATGGCAATTTGCACCTTTGCCATCCTGTTTCTTATGCAGCCTAAGTCAGTCTATACTGTGGAATTTTGCCAATATACATCTGTTGTGCTAGGGTAGAAAGAGACTGATCTCTGATGTGTTGTATCAGCAAAAACATGTACTATAGGCACATACTTCTTTTACTTTTGGGCAACATCTGCCTTATTGTGACGGCAAATATAGCTACATCCTCACTAGAAGCGTGCTGCTGGTGCAGTGTGTGGAGGTACAGCCATCAAATAGGAAAAAAACCACCACCGTGTCCCGAAACTATAGCCAAGTCCTGTGCCAAGGTTTTCCAGAGCCATTTCAGGAAGGATGTGGTTCCCCCCTGCAGACGTGGCCCCCATCAGAGAAGCTGTGGGAGGAGGGTGGGACTAGTCTGTTTGCAGCACCAGGAGATTCGGACTGTGGTTGGTAGGGAGAGATGTAAATATGGTAATAGAGGAATGCACAGGGATGAAGGGAATCACATAGTGATAAATAGTCTGTGAAGCATTACTCAGAGCAGAGGTACTTATGTGACTGTACCTGTGTTCCCATTGAGTGGTGATAGCAGAGAGCCATGTTTTAGGACAACTACAGTGTGTCATTAAGACACTAGCAGAGAAAGAAACTGGATCCATATTAAAACCAACTGTGTCTCCCTGCTGCTGCTCCTCAGATGTGTACTTGTATTGTTCAGTGTAAAAGTGGCATTTTTGCATATAAATATGAAACAGAAAACAAATATTGAACTGATTGTTAGAAAATTTTAAATAGAAGGGCTGTCCAAGTGATTAAATTATGTTTTGTATTCTCAAGCACGACAATTATAGTAAAAGTCACAACAATGACAGCTGCAAATCTTTGTGAGCACTGTGATCATACTGTGATTGTTCATACCATCTATTTTTAATTTATAGCGGACAGTGAACAAGCTGATATAGCAAGGATGCTTTACAAAGACACATGTCATGAAGTAAGTACTACCAAGTAAACCAGATGTAGCCAAGATGCTTGATTTTCATTTCAGAATCTAAGAAAATAATTCTTCATATTATAAAAATAAAAAGAGTGTGAAATTTGTTACAATTTTTCTCCAAGCTGTCTAATAGCTGATTCAGAATTCCTCTTTCTTTGGTTTGTTTTTGTTTTTTGTTTTTTTTTTTTCTGGGCAACTAGACTAAAATTTTAAAAATACTGATATTCAGATTTTCGTTTTGAAAATAATCGAATAATATATAATTGGACTAGAAATAATTGTACTTGATAATATAAATTGAACCTGAGGTGAGATTTCTGCTAAATTCTGTAATTGGCACTTTCTCAACATTCAGAGGAGACAAAAAATAAAGCTAGGGGAGCTGGCACACTTTCTCCTTTTGAAGAGTTGAATTAATTCTTTCATAATGTACTTTAAATAGTTGATGAATTTTAAGAACTATTCTTTGCATTTCATCTATAATAGATCATTAATGTGTCAATTAGTCTCCTTCCTCTGCCTGGGTTTTCTGAAACATGAATAATGTTTCTGCAGCTTGTCTTTCATCCTCTCACAGCCCACCTTAGTTTCACACCTCTAGTTTGCATGGACAGAAGTAACTCCACCAAATTAGCAGGCAGGGCTGAAACAATTTACTACTTAAGAGAGAGGGATCATACTGAAGTCACATAAATAGGATTTTTTTGGCTTATTTACCTTTTTTTTCTTTTTCAGCTGGATGAACTGCAGCTTTGCAAGAACTGTTTCTATTTGTCAAATGCGCGACCTGACAATTGGTTCTGCTATCCTTGTGTATGTTGCTGACACAGATTCTTATTTGTTTGCTCTTCTGTATAAAAGCCTGCAGTTTTGGTGTCATTAACACTCTGAATATTCCATTTCAGTGAGCTTGTTTCAAAAGCATGGTTAAGACTCTGCAAGCCTAGATATTTTACACAAGTGAAGTGTTGATTGAAGTTCTAAGCTGTAACAATATAGGTTATAAAACTTGGATATCAGCCAGTTACAACAGTTTCACAAGAAAATAAGGAGCTTACAGAAATAAAACTTTGCTCCTGAGTGAATCTATAAAGACAAGTTTAATTTTTAGGCTGTTTAAGATCTCTGTTTTCAATAGACAGTTATACCCTTTTTAGACTTTGATTTTTTTAATTTTTTTTTTACTTTGATCCAAGCAATTTATCTAACAGGAAAATATGTATTGTAAGAAGATAAAAATGAAAATAGCTCTAGACATAAACAGCAAAAATATTCGTAAGATACCAGCATAGTATTACAGCAAAATATTTGTGGGTGATATCAATATAATGTTTCATATCCAATAATAAGTACAACATTTTTTCCAGATACCTAATCATGAGTTGGTCTGGGCCAAAATGAAAGGCTTTGGGTTTTGGCCAGCCAAAGTCATGCAGAAAGAGGACAATCAAGTTGATGTTCGCTTTTTTGGCCATCACCACCAAAGGTAATTTTTTAATTCCACGTGTTGCTTTTTATAAACATTACTTAAAAGAACTTATCTCATCTATCATGTTGTAAATCCTGGCTTAGTTAGTTGCCAACATTAGAAAGACCGAATACTTGCCATAATTGTTTCAGAAAATTTAAATTTCAGTCTAACACATCCAAAGTGTCCAAATGGCTCAGAGATTCCCTTTCCACAGTTGCCATAGGGATGTTACTTAATGCCATTTTAATTAAAGACAGCAAGTGAACTTCAACTGTTTCTTCAAATCAGTGTCAGCCTGCTAATCCAGGCCAAGGTGAAAATTGGACAGAAATGTACTCTTACTACCAGCAGTATTGACTTTGTGCAATTTCTCGTCTGAGCAGATGATACACTGCAATTTTGTGTTTTAGTAACATAATATACATCACAAATGTTTGTGTCTCACTGCTAGAACATTGACAGAGATCCTGCTGTGAGCCAGTTTGCAATTTCAAAGTCACTCTTTACATTGGAAACGTCACTCTTAGAGATCAGCTTTTACTTCCATCTGTAGTCATTTGTTCAGCATTTGGGGAGGGTTATAGTAGTGTTACTATAGTGGATACACTAATTTTGTTTTCTGTTTTATTTATATGCCTATAATGTGAAGAAAGGAGACATTTGGAATGTAATTCATGGTTGTTGGGGAGGTGGTATATTTTGGTGCATCCACAAAGAGCCTAGACAATTCTGTAACGGTATTTTATGAGACTGTTTATTTAAATTACTTTTAGTGTAACTTGAACAGTATATAACGTTTTCACTTGTTAGATCAACTACTAAGAGTTTCTCATAGTCAAAAAATGGGTAAAGAATCTTTATTTTTTCCATCTCAATCACAGGATGATTTACCTTGAATTTGTTTGCAAATACAGTTTATCTCATTAGTAATTTTGGCTTTAAGTTCACACTGTTTAAAACTACTTAATACAGTAACCTGACACCTTGCAACTTCTTAAATGTGTGCTGATACAAACGGCAAAGTACATTTAACTAGAGTACCATTGCTTAGTTACTGGACTGGGGTAAAAGGATGAATTTCTGGGTGATGTAAGTTGGCATTGTTTCTTTGAGTTCAGTGAAATAAAATTTATCTTGCAAGAATTAAGAATCTGTCCACAAACATTTAATTTGTTACAGTATTTACTCTATTAGGCAGATGTGCATGGCAGTGATTCTTTTTCTTTAATGTCCAATGTTGCTGGGTGCGTGGTATAACCTTTCAAAATGTCAAGAGCTGCCCATCTAACTCTATGAGGACTCCGAACATATTTAAGAGGACAAAGTAACTTTGGAAGGAAGTTACTGGCATGAATTCAGTCCAAAAGAGCATGACAGTCCCCACAAAAGTTCAGTCCTGATAATCTGGGGCCCAAACTGCAAAGTGTCTCTATTTAAGGTGATAAGTTGGTACATTCCTTGACAGTTTTAGCAAAGAGGTCAAAAGCTAAATTGAATTAACATATAAGCCTCCAGCAAAGATCTTTCTGACTCAGGGCATTTAGCAAGAGAGCAGGTAGGAGATTTGACTGCTGTTGGTGCTGGGGGAGGTTTGTGGCTCATCAAAAATGAGAGAGACTTTTACCCGTAGCACCCACAGCTAATGAGTATTTATACGAACAAAAATGTCTGTCAGTAGACATTTTGTTATTAAGCAGTCCTTTTTTTTTTTTTTTTCAAATGTCTTGAATTTAAAAAAAAAGTCTGAGTAAAAAGGAATTGTCAGTGATTGGCCACTGTGAAAAACTGCTTTTGAAGTCAGTTTCTCAGGTCAAAAGCCTTCATCTGTATTAAATGTTTTTGAACCTGTTCATAATGTGAATTCAAAAGGGCCTGGATCCCCTCTGAAAACATCCAAGATATCACAGTTAACATCCATCGGCTGCACGTGAAACGCAGTATGGGTTGGAAGAAGGCCTGTGATGAGCTGGAACTGCACCAGCGTTTTCTTCGTGAGGGGAGATTCTGGAAATCAAAGAATGAGGATAAAGGGGAAGAGGAAGCAGAGTCAAGTATCTCTTCCACCAGCAATGAGCAGGTGAGTGCTGCTATAATGTTGGCAATCAGCCCAATTTATTGATGGGTACAAAGATAGCATATTTTTGATTAATCTAATAATAAATTAGCATTGTGCTCTGTCCACAGGTTTTTGAGGGAAATTCTCCCTATGTTTTGTAGCTCAGTAATAGCAAGAATACAGATTTTCCTCTTTCCTCAGTTTCTTGGATGACCTCTCAGAAGTTTCAAAATATTTGTCTCTTACAGCACCTTGATGAGACAGAGCAAGATTTCTAAAGTTAAATGGGAATGTTCAAGTTAAATGTCATGGATATCAGATAGACTGAAACACTGCCTTCTTGGAGTCCCATCAAGGGACAGTCCTGTAGCTGTTCAGGGCTGCTTTTTCATGAGTAGGTTCACTTCGTACTGTATTCTCCATTCAGATCCCTGAGTAACACAAACTGTGACATTTTCAGCAAGTCCAACTAAAGTTAGGTGCAAACATTGCAGCTGAGGACCATGTGACCAGCAACTGATTAAAGTAATTAAAAGCAATTCTGTATAACAAGAAAAATTACATTGCTTTTAACAAAGGCAAAGAGCACAAATGGCCAAGATACAAAACTTTACAGTTCCATGTGGAAATTCCCTTATCACAGCTGAACCTCACTAGTCATTCATTGTTCAGGAGGGTGTTATATATTCACTATTACTGACTTGGCAGTAAGATTTTCATAGCTTGCAGGATGCTTCTCTGTATTTTTGGCAGCCTAGCAACATCTTTCCTTATTTGAAACCACTATCCTCTCTTTAAGTCTGTATTTAAAAAAAATCAGCATGTTTTGACCCTCTTCCTTTGTCCTTTTGTCAAACAGGTCTTTCACCCAATTTGGAACTGAAAACTTAAGGCTTATAAAACTACAGTTGTTTAAGGGGATGCTCCTTATCAAAGTGGATTTAGGGTTTTTTTAGCCTGGTTTGCTTAGCTAACCCTCTATAGCCCTTGTAATTAATGTCTTGTGTGCAGTCATGCAACTGTGTGTGATGAAACAGGAAAATGGTCACACATAAAAGATAACAGTGGCATTTTCCCTTTTTTTTTTGAAGTGTCAGTCATAGGGTCTGTGCCCATTTACATATTATTTGTTCCATCTCAGCTTTTACTTCCATCCATCTTTTACTTGGTTAATGCTTATAACTATTTTGCTGTTTTCCTGGATACAGGAACATTTATTCTAAAGCATGAAGTTCTGTACCCCTCCAGTTATGATCAAGTCTGCCTAGTCTTACCATATTTACATTCCCTTTATAATCACTGCTGTTTTCTCTCATTGGACAAGATCTGATGTCTAATTATGTGTCACCAATATCAGAATATTTCAGAAAACAAGTGTTTGAGCTTGTGTGTTAAATGAAGGAAGGAATGATTAAGAGTATTTTGTCAAATGCATATTGAATGTTAGAACATGTTCATGAATTTTGTTCCTTCATATAATCAGTCATCAGTGATAATGTGGAAAGTTTATTGTGTGCGCTTCTCTTTTAAGAACAGTATTCAACTTTTTATCAGATACATTAAATAATTGTAAATAATCACAAATAAAAGGCTGTTACAGTTAATGCCACTTATATGAACTGGTTTTTTGATTGCTTCAATATGCTTTTCTTAATGTTCACAGCTGAAGGTTACTCAGGAACCAAGAGCAAAGAAAGGACGACGTAACCAGAGTATGGAACTCAAGAAAGAAGTAAGTAACCTCAATTAAGATGTTTGTAGTGATAGCAAAGTACAAAAAAATACTACAAAAATTTTAATAAGCACTTCTTCAATTTCAATCACCTTTTACTGGTTTTACAGTATTAATCTTGTAAGTTCCAGCCCCATAGCGTGGTCTTCCTTACTAACAAACATAATTGTGCCTTGCACACGCAAGCCACTTGTGTCATCATGGGAATATTCTGTATCGTGAATAAATCAAGTCAGCTTACAGCGTTCCTTTCTTTCATGACAAACTCAGGCTACTTAGTAAGTCTATGGACAGCAAAGAATTAGACTGTTAAGTTTATGAAATATCATATCCTCCTTTGTCTGTGGAACTTCCTTGTTTATCCCACGTGCTCACGGAAGGATCCGGTAACCAAGGGCTGCATTATTGCACATGTACACAAGGGGGCAGTTGCAGAGAGAGCCATAAATCTGCTTCCGAACTGCCAAGGACTTTTTTCCTGGCCTTGTTCCAGCTGCATGTTGAACACTAAGAAAAATGTGCACATGTGCCCCAGTCCTTGCAAGAGGACTCAGGATGTCATTACAGAGGAGGGTTCGGGTATTTTAGCAGCAGAATTCTCTGGGATGGTGCTGGTGGCTGAAATACAGGCATGACCGTTCCTAATGCCTGGGCACCGGCCTCCCCATTGTGTCTGATCCCACAGGAGGCACCTTCATTGCTGGAGGCAGCGACACACAGTTTGTGTTGTTCCCTGCAGCAAACAGTTTAGGATGTCTTGTCATTTTTGTCATTTGCTTGTTTTCTGACAAGCAAATGTAGTAATTTGCTTCTTTTATTTATTGTCTTAACATTTGCCTTCTTAGCTCTGCTCATATTTGGCCAGTGATCCAGAAGTCAATCACAGTTATCTCTTAGAGAGTAATTGATTGCAAAGGGGGATACACAGTCAGTCTTTTGATTTGTGTGAGCAGTGCCCCATCACAGAGACAGGCACAAAATCCAGTTCTGAGCAAGGCTGGTGTTACAAGGACTGTGTGCTTTGTCTCTACACTGTAAAATGAGCCTTAAAACATCTAAGGTAAAAAATAAAAAATTATTGTTTTTGTCTGCAGACACTTCAAATATCAATAAGAGTTTTCAGGAATATAACTTTGATCTGTTCTACAGAGCAGGAGGAATTGGTGTTCCAGTGTAATAACACAGGCAGCTAAATTCAGTACAGTACATACAGTAACTATGACTTTTTTCTTGATAATTGTGTAATTATATAAAGCTTCTGTGGTCATCCAAGTCTAGTTCTATATTATTGGAAGCAAGACGCAGACGCTCATTAGCCTTTCATCTTCAAAGCACCTTTGAAGTACTAATCAATCTTTGCAGCAGTTCTATGGAATCAGTGGAATATTACAGACTCCAGTGGAGCCTGTTGGGCCAGAGTAAGCCCAAAGTTTGCCAAAACAATTCAGGCACCTTGGCCAGGCAGCTACAGTCTCTTCAGGCAGAATGCTAGGGGGAAAAATTATCTACAGCAAACCTTTAGTAACGTCAAGGGATCTGCAGTGATTCAACATACCCTCTGAGGTTTGTTGTACTTTTCGGGAAATGAAGCTGATGAGTGTGGCATAATGATACCATTTGTGTGCTTCCTTTTGGAGAGCCTGACAAAAGAGCCTATCCACTGTCATGTTGGTTTTCCTTAGGGATCCCACATCCCATTAGCACTAAAGGTCTTTAACAGACACCTTTCACATTAATTGCTCTGGCATTAGTCATGAGATATTTTGGCTCAGGGGGAACTGTATAGTTAACAAGTTGACTTGTCTATTTTGATATCTGTATTAACAAGTTTGTTCTTCCTCTGTAGGAGCCAGAACCTGAAACTGAAGCAGTAAGTTCAAGCCAGGAAATTCCCACAATGCCTCAGCCCATTGAAAAAGTTTCAGTCTCAACTCAGACTAAGAAGTTAAGTGCCTCTTCTCCAAAAATGCTGCATCGGAGCACCCAGACCAGTAACGACGGAGTGTGTCAGAACATGTGCCATGACAAATACACCAAAATCTTTAATGATTTCAAGGACAGGATGAAAGCTGATCACAAAAGAGAAACTGAAAGAGTTGTGCGAGAGGCAGTGGAAAAGGTAACACTTGTCAAATACCACCTACACTGTTTTGAGGAGAGGAGAAGTGTAGATTTTTTTCACATTCTTTTCTATTTTTGTAACAAACAGCTGTAAGTAGATGAAAAAAATCTTTTCCAAAAAGACCACATAAAAATAGTCTCCATTATTGCTTTTTAGACCATTTCTATACCAACAGACCTACTTTGAACAGAAAACTCCTGCTTTTTTTTATTCTTTTCCAGTGAAATCAGTTTGTGATCCAAAACTGAAGCTAATTGTCCATTCACGAGTATCTGTTTCCAAAGCCTTTGTCTCCATTGTCAAGTGTGATTCTAAACAATGGCATTGTTTAACTGTTATTCATAAATAATTCTTCTTTGGTCAATCTTCTAACCTAAAGATTGAATAGGATCACTGAAATTTGTGCAAATTTTGTTAACTAATAATAACCTTTTTAAAATTCAGTGTCTAAGCCTGACCTGATCACCTTTGGCTGGAGAGAGTAGGATGATTTAGAAGATGATTTGTCTGACCTCTCTTAAGTACCTGTCTTAAGATGAATTTCCTTCTAGATGAAGGAGTGTGGAATGAACCTAGAGAGTTTAAGTGTTTACCCTGTAGACTTAAGACACCAGGCTTTTAGATACCTGAGCAAGGGCAAAGGAACATCATTAACAATGAATACTAAAAGGTACCTCTTACTGAACTCAGAGATGTTCTATTTTGTATTTTCCATTATGCCCTTGCTGTAGATATACATGCAATTGTAGATTTGGAAAAGACGAAATCTTTTTCTAAGACAAATTGATAAACTTGTAAACTGATCATTGACAAAATATACATAGAACCTATTTAACTAGTTTTGTAGATGCCTAGCAGAATAGAAATACAGTTACATTTTTATTTTTAACATTTCTTATATTGTTATAACTGTTAAAAGAGCACTTTTTGTTTTCTAAGTAGAAGAAATCCCTAATTATCTGAACTCTACGCACAACAGTAATAGAGGTTTAAAGAGTAGAGGTTTAAAGAAGATACTTTTATTCCAATAGCTGTCCCTTGACTTGTTTTGCTGACTTTCTTATGGCAGCTGCGTACAGAGATGGAAGAAGAGAAAAGGCAAGCTGTAAATAAAGCTGTGGCCAATGCACAAGGAGAGATGGACAGAAAATGTAAGCAGGTAAAGGAGAAGTGCAAAGAAGAATTTTTAGAAGAAATTAAAAAACTAGCAGGCCAGCACAAGCAACTGATTTCCCAGACCAAGAAGAAGCAGTGGGTAAGTGTCAAAAATTTATCACAAGAGAATAAGTGGAAGTGTATAATGCATACTGCAGGCCAACTGAAGGTGTTTTCTTCCTTACTTTCAACTGCACTGCTCTTTCACTGGTCTTTCAGCTGTCAGGCCCTCTCCTTCATATTATTACTTTCAAATTTTCTCCGAATTTAAACTTGACGCTCTGATTACTTTCTGTCCTAATTTGGTAGTGTTAACAGCACTGTCTACTCAAGCCCAGTCAGATGTTAGTATCAAAATATTTTTTTCTAAATGCAGTTTTACTCCATGTAAGACATGTTTTGCTTTATGTTCACACTCCTTTGATCTCAAGACCCCAGAGGGTACAATATCTGGCTGCATCAATTTGGATTCCCCTGTTAATAAGGCTGGTAGTGATATCCTTTTGGCTTTTTCCTCTCCTCGGTTTTTCTGCAGCTCTTTTATGTTCTTTTGTATTTAAGACATGACATTCTGAAATATATTTTGCTCCCTTGTTCTGTTGTTAAGCTAAATCTGTAGCATCGACTACAAAAAAACCATGTTGGTGTACACCCTTTAGGAAAGTGAAAATAGACATCCAACTTACCATTCTATTACATGCCACAAACTTTTCTCTGGTTTTTTTTTGGATTGTGTCTCATGTTTTCTTTTCAAGCCAGAAGTATGTTCTCCCTGTAATACTGTGCTGCCAGCCAGGAGCAGGGTACAGGTGGAAATCACTATGCTGAGGAGCTGGGAGCCTGGCACACACACAGATTTTGCTATTTCTTTTCTAATTTTCAGAGAACAAGGGAATGAAATCCATCATTCAGAAAGTCACACTGCACTGTGACAGCTGTCTATAAAACACAAGAGGGGTGGGCACAAGATTGGAATGCTGCCTTGGCCAGGTGGGGCTGGGAAGGAGCAGGAGCCTCCACGAGGTGGCAGATTGAGCCGAGGGACAGCCTGGTTTGCCTTCTGCTGTAAAAGGGCTGTTTGCTGCTTCTCAGCCTCATTAGTTCCTGTGCTTACACATGAAACCATGGTCCCTGCAGGGAAAACTCTGCTCTGGAGAGGAGCAGAATAAATACACAGGCGAGACAGTGGGTCACTGACTATCACAGTTACAAGTTTGGTTTTTGGAAAGAGAACAATTACTTCAAATACCAGAGCTCCTGTAGAGTCTTTATTTCTGTTCCTCGTATAGATTTTATTGTGGGTGTTATGATGGTGCAGTGCTTGGGTCTCTGTCAATGAGAAATTTCCTCCCTGTCTACCAGTCTCTGTGGACCAGAAAAGTTATTTATGTCTCCATCTTGAACAAGTTATTGTGTTCAGTGTGTCACAAGCTGCTGTGTCTGCATGTGTGTGCTCGCCTGTGGCTCTGGAGAGGGAAATTGAATTGCCTTTGCCCAGTATAGAATACATCAAATTAACTCTCTTCTGTCAGAAGTCAAGAGCCCACATGTGAACTGTTGCCACCATGCAGTGACTTGGGCACAGTAACTTGTTTGTGAGTCTGGACTCTTAGCTCTCACTGCTTTTTAGTGCTTTTGAAGGCAGAATTTACAAAAGAGACTGATTAGACTTACCTTCATCTGCTCCAACATCCTTTACCATATCCTTCAGCCTCATCAGAGAGTGCCCTGGTACCACATCACTGTATTTTATTATCATGCGCATAAAGCTTCTTAGCAAGCAAGACAATCAAAAATATAAATAGCATTTGACAGCCTTGCCCATTTCCGTGACCTCAAACTATCTGTCAATCACCACCTTAAATGAAGGCATCATACAGGCAGCTGGTTTACATGCGACAGGAGAGGGAGGGTAAGGATAAAGACCTTTGCATTCAAGCTGATGGATTTGCCTGCCAACACACAGCCTTAGGCAGCTGGAGTTGGTCCAATTAAACAACTCCCCAGTGACTTTTCCTTCAGTGGTACTAATGACAGTCCCTGGTGTGTAGTACTGCACTTGTATGCTGCTATTATAATGATACCTCCTTACCAAAATCTCATGTAATTAACACAAGTACTAAATGAGTTTTGGTGGCTTTCCTTTTTAATCAGAAGCAGAGACCTCTGGTTTTGTGTAATGCAGATGTCTAGGCTTGGGAATACAGCTGCTATTATTCACATTATATTTGTCTTTTTCTCATGTCTAAAAAAAAAATCCAGATGGGCTGAAGGGATCAATTTGCTGGTGGTACACAGGGACATGAGAAGATACGTTCACAGCCCTCAGGAGACTAATGAATAGTTAAAGAACAACACTTCCTGTTGCTCTAACTGGTCACAATCCCCTTGGCTTAGCCCAATTTAATTTTTATACCTCTAGAAAATCTGGGTCTAATATACAGATACCTCAAGTAAATAGCAAACAAAAGGAAGAAATTTAAAGACAGGGATAAAAATCATGAGATTATGCAGCTTGATGGGCTCCAGAATATACGCTGGAGTGCTGGTCTTGACAGTGTTTCTGTTTTAGTTCCTCCCAGTTCTTTTATTTGTGTATAATCCTCATTTGAATTGGTGCATAAGTCATTTCTATGGATAGCTTTTAACTTTGCTTCTTTCAAATTTATTTACACACATATTTATTCTAAATCGCAACAGGTGGTTTTTAAGTGAATGAGCATTGTCTGTGATATGTACTGTCTGAAACAAAACCCCAAGTGACTGATAATATTTAGAAAGAGGAAAATACAAAGAAAAGAGGAGGCCTGAGGCCAGCTGGCATTTTGCCTCCTGTGCCACATGTGCTGGTACCAGCACAGATGACACTATTTTCCTTTTGTAAGTGGAGATTTACATCCCAAACTTATGGCCAGCATATGTAAAGGGAAGTGCAGGACCCACAGATCAGTTGTCCTCTCCTGTCTTAGGTTTTTTTTGATCTCTCCAAGCAAACAGATGTGAAGCTGGTCTCTGAGCCGAGACCCATGCTGTACATAATGGAGAGACACAGCTGTTCCCTGCACCTTTCCAGCAGATGATCCTAATGGCTCCCAGAGGCTTGTGGGCAGCCAGCAACATGAAAAAACAGGAAAACAGCTCTCAAGAGGACACTTGTTTGCAGATATTTCCACAAATAAACTTCCCAGGAGCTAAATTACAAAAGGAAAATGGAGTGGTTCCCTTCTCATGCAGCTATGGCAGTCCCTTTATTGCTGATGTAAATAAATGGCTGTCAGTTTAGCCAATGTAAATGTTGGCTTTCTTGGTTCTGTCTTTCAGTAGATTGGGTTGTTGTGTTTTTTTGTTTTACTTTAAGGCAGTTTGGTTTGTTTGCTTTGTAATTCTCTGTTTTATTAACAGCGCTGTAGCTAGGCAGGACATAAAAAGTAAATTGTGTGTTATTCTGTGGTTTGATAACAGCCTGCACAGACTGTGTGATATCCCTCCCTCTGTTCCCCATCATACAATAAGCATTTCAGACTGGATTCCTAAGGATACTCTGATTTTGAGCAGACCAGAGTCAGAAAGACAAATCTGAGGTCATTAGAACCTGGCTCTCAAGGACGCAGAGTATGAACGGTACCTTTAGCAGCAATGCCACCCTAGTTTATAGAATTTTGTCAGAATGACACTTAATGCTTTTGCAGCACTCTTCTAAGGGGTATAAAACCACTGGAACACAGGGCACATTGCCTGTGGGGTGCTGTACCTCCTTGATGACCACCCGTAGTGTTGACCAGCATGTTGTGTTCCCTTTTTTAGTTCCTCAGAGATCACAGGGTTGTTTTCCAAGTTGCTCTTCCAACTTTCCCAGAATACTGGAGGTGTTCTGTGTGTTCTGAGGTAGAAATCCTCTTTGCTGCAGCACTCCCCAGACCCAAGTAATTCTGCATAAACCACGGGCTGTGCAATATCTTTCTTTCAGGAGTATTGTGCCATCCTGGCAGGCATGACAAGGGGCAAGAGCCCAGGTAGCCATCCTGTGTCTAACAGGCCTTCCCTGGTTTCTGGAAGACTTGGAGGAAAAGACACTTTTTTGATCTTCTCAGTAGCACTGATGTAGCATGAGGTTTCCTTCTCAGGAGATTGCAATGCTGTCTGGCAGTCAGCAAAATCCAGTGACAGTGACTTCCTTGCAGACCTACCCTAAATGGGCTATAACAAACCACTCAGTAACAAATTATTCTTGTCTCCTGGGATGTTATTGTTGTGACTTTTGAGATTTTCCTAGCCGAAAAGGATCTTCCCCAGCAACCTCTGGACAGGTCAGGCTTGTAAAGAAACCTCAGAAACACCAATTTTCAAGCTTGCACAGAACTGTTCATGCCAGAAGTGCCTGTTGATTTATTGTAGCTTTTAAGACATAGATCAGGGTTCTATTACACACAAATGTAGGGTAAAAGATGGTTCCTGCACCGTGTGGCTGAAAAATGTCAGTCCCTCATCCTGGGAGATGAGTTTTCTTAAATGAGAGATGACTTTTTGAAAAGCAATAATCCAGACTCTGGTAAACATGAAAGCGTTGTGCAGATTTGCTAAAGATTGCTGCTTCACTCAGCATGTGTGAAAAATGCCCTCCTGCCTCTGGATGCCCCAAGCATAAATAAAAGAGAGGTCCTGCTCTGCATGTACTGGTGCATCCATGGATGTGAGTGAGAATGGTGGTGAGGAGGGATCCTGCCAGGGTGGTAATCCTATCTCATTTGTTCTCTCCAGTGCTACAATTGTGAAGAGGAGGCCATGTACCACTGCTGCTGGAACACTTCCTACTGCTCCATCAAGTGTCAGCAGGAGCACTGGCATGCTGAACACAAACGTACCTGCCGCAGAAAAAGATGAAAGAGTTATTCCTCCCCCAGAACACCACCCCGATGATTGCTATTCTCAGACACAGCGGTTTTTGTTTCCAAGAAGCCAAAATTGTTTAGAATTTGCTTCCCATTTTGCACCAGCCTTTAAACACTTTTCGTAAAAGAAATTTTGCACAAGTAATTTCAGTCTTCTGTTTGATGCTCCTCCAAAATTTTGGCGGCGAAACAAATTTAACATCTGTGGGAGCAGGTTACTTTAAATAATTTTAAACTATAGGATTTGTTGCATTTTCAGCAAATTTTAAAACATTTTTAGGTTTTACAGAGATTTTAATCTTTAAAAACAGCAGATCTATAAACAGAAAAATGATGCAAGTTTAACAAAAGGAACATGTAAAAACTAGATCTGAATGTAAGAAGTACAGAACTGTTTCAGAAAAACGAAGCATACTACCTTGATGTAACATTTATTTCTTAACCTTGTTGAGCTGGTTTTGTTCAGCTTAATTTTACTGTTTAAAGGCATTATCTATTGGTTATACCAGTGGGTACATGATTGAATTTAGGGAACAGGGTTGACACAGCAGGTGCTAGTCCTGCGTATTTTTTCTTAAATATTTCCCAACTGTGTTTTATTTTCATTATTTCTTTTCAATATATAACTTTTATAACAAAATATTAGCTTTGATCTTGTAGTTTAAAATCACAGGGAACTGGGGTAATCTTTTACTGAGCTGGATCTTAGAGAAAAATGAATATTTAAATTTTGAAGTTTGCACATTTCATCTTTGTCCTAACATGAGTGCTTGTAACAAGAATAAGAAAAGCCAAAAAAAAAAACCAACAAAAAAACCCAACTACCTTTATTCATACTCGGAATTATGAGGCATAGAAATTACTTTACTGCGCCCCCTTCAGCCTCCCCAATCCAATGTCATTTGACCACCTATGATCTGGTGTCACCTGGTCCATCATAACTTGATAATAAAAGGAGAAAAAGCACTTAAGTTTCACAGAAGCCGTTATGTTTGTAGTAATGGGTCATTACCTAATAATGAGCTCCATCACTGTACTCAGAATGAAGAATAATGCATGTTAATTTTCTTGTATTAAAGATGCCGTGATTTGTAAAAAGTCTGTATTTTGCGGAATGTCTGGATTAAGAAGCATTACCAATAGGAATGGATCGATAGTTGAAAAATTATTTTCTTTTTGTTTGTTTTATATATAGATATATGAATTGCATCCATGTTCAGAGACAATTTTTTAAATAGATGTAAAGCTTACTTAAATAGCTTTTCTTTTAAAGTGTCTCCACATTTTAGTTTCTTTCAAAGATTGGTCTTAGACTGAGTCATATGCCCATTAATCATCCAGCTATTTTTTGAGAAGTTAGAGGAATAATTTGTAAATATTTATTTAGATCTTTGATATTTATTGAAAGCAATTACATGATGGAACGATGGAAGCTGAAGAATCAGGAGGAAAGCCTTTTAAAAAGTTTTCTCTAGGATTTGTCAGGGTCATTTTAAAGACAAAAATATTACTAAGACTTCTGTGAACTACCACTGAAATCCTGACCTTTTTTACTTACAGTGGTGATATAAGTTAATTGACTAGATACCGCCAAATAATGCCCAATATGTTGCAGAAATTAAGTGGTAAGTTGATTGGAAAAAATAGTAAGTAGATGGTAACTTGTATTACCACAGCTACATTATTGCCTGATAAATGTGTAATTAACTTTTGTCGCCTCTGTGTTGTGACTGTAAAACACTTCACAACTAAAAATCAATCTTGTTCAATTACTTTACAAGTTCCAAAACTTCGATCCACCCCTATAAAAGCAAGTTATTGTGGAAATATTTTTGGTGTAAAATCATTCCAGAATATGTAATATTTAACTGATAGCTGCATGAAAGTAAGATTCGTGTTACTTTGGCTTTTTTGTCTCTGTTGACACGGTTGCACATTTCCAAGTTACTACAGCGTGAAAACTGTGTGTTTTAAAGAAAAAAAACAAAACAAAAAAAAAAAGATTGTGGCCTGGTTTTGTATAAGTTTTAGGTAAAATTACAATTGATTGTTTTAGGAATCATGATTTAAAAATAATTTTTCTGCAAATCATAAAGCTATATAAAAGTGTTGAGCTTAGCCACTATGCACATTGTAATTATTCATTGTGGCTGTCCAGTTTATGATGCATTCTGGCATTTTGTAAGCTGCTCTGACTAGCAATATATAGAGTCATTTAATGTGTTAACATTGGTTAATAAATGTATTTAAAAAAAACTTCACTGAAAGTGTCTGTGTTGATTTTGGCCAGTTGTCATCATGCCCCTGGGTGGACATGGGTGAGGCTACTATTTTTATTTCTCCTCACCTAGAGAAGCCTGGACTGTGGACAGGGGAGTTGTGCCTGAACTCTCAGAAACCTTGCTCCTGACTCATGGGGAGCTGGCAGGGCCATGGGAGGGCTTCAGCATTTAATGTGGCTCTCGGCAACCTTCAAGGATTACATCCATCATGTTCTGCTTTTAATGCCAGATCCTGTGCTTCCAGAAGCCAGGCTGGGGCTTGCAGCCCCCCTTCTCCCTGTGCTTCCTCTCACCAGTGGCCTCACTCTGCCTCCTCCCTCACCCAGTCACAAACCCTGCGCCTGTTATGTATTTTATTAACAAAGTCATTTCATCTGGGGGGACTGAGAGGACTGTACGAATCCAGCTTCCTCTGAATAGCAGCAAGGTTCCTCTTGCCAAGGCAGGCCTGAGCATCACAGTCTCTCTCCTATTTGCAAAGCCAGGACTTGGTGCCAGTGAGGTGCCCAAGGGAGCTGAGGGCCCATCCTGGTGCTGCTGCCCATAAAGCACATCCCACAACCACCCCAAGAGAAAGGGCCATCTGGGAACGAGTCATAGGCAGGGTGGGTCATCCTGGAGCCCCATTGGGACTTCAGGGCTGCAGGAGGGACATTGTGGGAGTTATTTTCACTGCAGTAATTTAAGAATTTCCCTATGGGAATAAAGACTTGGAAAGACCTATAAGTCCCAAGGATCCCTCAAAGTCTCTTTTATGATTTTACTATCCAAACTTTTCTGTTCTTACGTGAGCCAGATTTTATTAATTCATCTTGATGAAACTCGATTAAATGTCAAGAGCCAGCACAGGGAATCACATAAGACAGCAATGCAGCATCAGGAATAAGCAGTATTCCCCTTGAGCTCCCTTCCCAGACCATGTCCCCTTTTTGATGACTGTGGTCACCCTCCAAGTACAGCACTGCTCATCAGCACCCCAGTGACAAAAATCCTTAGTGGAAACGCTCCCCCACATCCCTTCCCACATGCATTTGCCAGTTCAGGTAACACCAGTGGGGCCAGCATTGGGATCAAATAGGTTAAATGCTTCGGACATGCCAAGTTTCCCACCTTCATTGCATAACATGGATCATCTGTGACCTGCCATACTCCATCACATGTCCCACACTGGGTTCTGTCAGTGCCAACTAGCAAAGCGTGGGAGGAGAAATGTCCTTTCACTGCCCCAAATCTGCAAATTTCCTTCCACCAGAGATCTCAGGGTGAGTGAGGGTTTCTCTGAGTTCCTGCAGCTTCACGTCTGCAGACAGTGCTCCTAGAGCATCGGTCTTAAAGACTTAAACTTTTTATTGTTGGTTTTTCCTATTATTATTATTATCATTATTTTGACTCTGGCTATTATTTTAGTTTAATAAGGAGCCGTGGTTTCCGCCTCCTGCTTCCTTTAGGTGGAGTGAGCTGCCCAGCTCACGGCTTGTTTGCCTTTCTAAATCTTAAATGGCCAAGTATGGGAAATATGTTTGGGATTTGTTACTGGTAGTTAGTTACCCAGCCAATTTTAGCCTCCCTGAGCGAGAGTACATATGCGATCTGTGCATATGGCTTCCCAAATGCTTTCATAAATCAAATTGTGGGGACGTATCAAAACTAGAAAAGCCCTTCTTGCGTTGTTTCATGTTAAGGAAATGCAACCGCAAGTAGAAAAGTCTACCTATTTATGAGAATAGTAGAGTATTTTTGGGTTTAAGTGGGCAATGTTTATAGGTAATGTAAAAGGAAAAAAAACCCAACTATCTTGGACCTTCCAAACCCCATATTTTATCTTCTTAAAATCTATTTTCATGTCAAAAGGCTCAAAAGTATGATAGACTCCAAGTAACACTCTCTGAAAAAGAAATGTTGATTGCTAAAGGTTCAAAACTAAAATCAGAAAAAGAAAGAGAAACAAGAAAAAACTGACCCTAAATTGTCCCTTCTGCTCCCCATGGCCATGCCTGCCCTGGGACTCTCCAGCCCCATGACCCTAGATCCACTAGTGAAGTACAGAAAGATGCCTTTAGGAATGGCAAACAGCAATGGAGAAGCTGAAATTAAGTACATCATCTGCTTTGTAGATAATTTGTACATTGAAGGGGACTTATAATTGAAGATAATACAGAAGAAATGCCAAGGCAGAGCGATGTGTTTGTTTACAAGGCCACCGACCAGTTGCTATAAACTCCCTGGAGTAAAAGCTAAGCTGGCATGAAGCTTCAATGGAAATAGGATTTACCCTGGAGAAGTACCTAAAAATAAACTGAGTTCTGCATCAGAAGACACTGTGAATCTGGTTACACAAAATGCTTTACTAGTGTTTGGAAAAGGACTTCTGCAGCAGAAAACAGTGTTTACTAATAAAGCCAGAGCACTTTCATTTTTAACTACTTGTTAACGGGAAAAGTATCCTTTGCAGCCATCCACTGCAGGTGGCTCGGGGCCCTGCTTGTTGCCACGTGCCAGCTCTGCCTCTCCTCTAGTCATGCTCCCATGGGAAGAGCATGTGGGAGCCAGCTCTGTGCTGGGCTGGTGCTGGGCCACAATCCTACCATGCTCAGCCACAGCAATGTGCTTTTGTCCCTTGCAGCAGAGCCTTCAAGGTGAAAAATGGCCTCATTAAAATCAAAAAGGGAATTGGTGCCTTGCACACAGCAGCTCTTGAAGCCCCTGTCACCAGGAAAGAGGCATGGCATGGGCCACCCCTCTGTACCTCTGCCGACTGGGACACAGTTCATTGTCCTCGCTGGGAGATGTAAGAGCCGTGTGGGTCAGCTGAGCTCTGGGGAGGGAGTGGAACAAGGCATCCAAACCTCAGGGCATGGGCAGGGATGTCCTCTGATGCCTGCCCTCCAGCTCAGCCCTGCCAGCAACACTTTGTCCTTCCCACATGAAAAGCACAGCCAGAAACTCTGTCATGCATGGCTTATGTGCTGGAGAGAGAATTTCTTTGGCTGACACATCACTTGACTGAGTGACAGACCCTTTCCCTGTCTTTTCACAAGTCTGTAAAGACCACAAGTGCTGGAAAGCCTTTTAGTTTTCCCCCAAAGAAAGGCAAGATGTGCAAGTCAGTCATGCAATTGCTTGTTCTGTTTTCCCACTGACTCTGGAGCCAGCAGCTTTTTAACCCTGAGCTCCCCAATGCCAGTGGCTGCTGTGGCAGTGAGCCAAGCTGCTCCATGCTGGCCAAGCAGTTGGGAGTCAGGGCTGGATGCTGAGCCAGAGCCCAGGACTGCTCAGCCCTTCCCATCAGCAGTATTCCTGCTGCCTCTCTGTGCTCTATTTGGATGGGTGCAATGCTGCACTTGCAAGAAAGGCCCCCAAACCTTGGAGTTGCTTTCCCTCCAGTCATTGGGGTTGCACTGGGTTTTCAAGTCTGGGAAGGGGGACAGGAGGCAGTTCACACAGCTGCTCCCTGCTCAGTGACTGGATCTGTCCTGAAGAGCCACACCAATGCTGAGAAAGCTCTAAGCCACCTCAGGCTTGTTCTGGTGCAGGAGCCTCCCTTTGAAAGCTACAGACAATAATAAGTATCAATTGCCACAGGAGGGGCCTCTGCAGGGATAGGGCAACTGGGAGCTCAAACATAAGACCCAGAGGCCTCCTGAGCTCCTCTGTAGCCTGACACAGCCCAGCCTGCTGTTCTTCTGCCCCTGGTATGACACCCATGCCCAGAGCCTTTCTTTTTAGCCCAAGGCTCCTGGAGATACAGTCTCTGTATTGAATCAGCTGAAGAGACAGAACCTATTTACAGGTTTGTTCAGAATTTTCTGATTCTTCACCTAATCCTGATCTTGCTCAGGACCTCCCTGGGCAAAGGGAATGTTTCCATCTCTCCCAGCTACTGCCATCACCACTTGGTGCAGCAAAGGGATGTCTGGAGTCCCCTGTCGCACAACAACCCTTGTAAAAAAAAAAAAAAAAAAAAGACCAAGCTTTGATTTAAAAATTTGTTCCCTGGGGTCTGAGCTTGTGTGGGATGTGTAGCTTAGCTGTAGAGTTAGAGAACCCATCAGGACATTCCTGAGCCCCTTCTGCATGGGCCCACTCTGTAATCCCTATTAACATGATGTCACTAGGGTTGACTGGATAAAAAAGTGCAGAACTGGATTGTAAGGAGTAACTGTGGCATTTGGGGGGGGGGGCACGACTTTTTTTTTTGCTGTGACTTTCTTTTATCTTTCACTTTTTTTTTTCTTAGCACCATTTTAATCCACAGTTCAGTTGCTTGTTCAGTTGCTCCTGTTCAGAGCAGGAATGCCTCTGTGCAAAGGCACTCAGAAAGCATGGGGGAAGTTCTCTGAAGGCTTTTTGTGGAGCAAACACTGCCCCAAAGGTAATTTTGGCCAAATTTCCTACTATTTATGGAACTGAAGTTCATCACACAATTGCATCCCTCCAATCTCAAAGATCACATGAGACTCCATTGGTGGCACAAAGTGGGGCTCATTGCCTCACTCATCCCCTATGGGGCACTCTGGGGTTGGGTGCTCCTCCAGCCTCATTTCCCCTGTGAACTGAGCAGGACTGATTGTGCTGAACTTCAGAAGCCACCACAAGATGCCTGTGTAATTCCTAATGGAAACCATACAGGCACATTGAGGAAGCCATGCAACTCCTGCTACTCTTTAAGGACCATAATGAAAATGCTCTCCCTTTGATGCTCTATGCCTTTGACATAGAGTCAATCCATATCCAAAATCAAAGTCAAGTGTGGACTTGGGGTTTTGTTTTAAGGGTATGACTTGAAGTACAAGTGTTCTCAACATGTCCTCTAATTATTATTTTTCCAAATCAAAACTTGTTATGCCATGTCCTGGACTGACAGGTTGCATCCTGACTTTGTCTCTGGCTTTATTGTGCTGGAGAAATAAGTGGTGCTGGTAGTTGTAAGTAAAGTGCAATGGCAGTGCACCTGCTTGCATACAGGCACAGCAAAATGCAGTGGGCACCATTTGGGCATTGAGGCTACTGCCCTACTAGGTGATCCACTGGAAATAGGAGCCTTTCAAAGAAAGTTTTCATTTAAGAAAATCTGGGTTTTGTTAGAAGATTTTCGCAATTGAGTGATCTCTAATAGTCATTTTATTATGGCTTTAAACAGCAGTTAAAAGACTCTTGTTCTGTTAAAAAGCTGTGCTACAAGATGAAAAACCAATTCCATCCTTTGAAGGAAAATAATTATACCTGAGACTACACTTCATTTGCTTTTTTCTTTCTCTTTGCTAACCAAAGAGCTCTAAGAGGAGGGAAGGGAAGAACTTAAACACTCTCCATTCATTTTTTGCTGGCCCTACACCATAGACTGGCAGGGTGGGCTGTGGGTTTCCATGAGGGATGCCCAGTGCCTGGGCAGCACACAGGCATTTTCAGGCTGTGCATCCCCATCCCTGCCTCATGCAGTAGCCAACCCAGGTTGAGCTGCTGTGGCTGCAGCAGAGCCACACAGGGATGTGCAGGGCAGTGACCCGGCAAATGCACTCGGGTGTGTATCCTCACCCCAGACCACAGCTACATGCCGTGGGGAGAGAGGAGGGCAGGCAAAACAAATCCTCCTGTGGATTTCAGGAAAGTACCCAAATGTTTGGGAGAGGCATCCTAGAAATGCTCATGAGCATGTGTGTCTTCAAGGGAAAGTTTAACTCCTTTGTACCTCCTCAGCCACTAATAGATTTTGGGCAGTTGTTGGTTCAAATTCTTGTCTTCCTCTGCTCTGAGAATACTGCCTGTGCTACTCACCCCTCCTGACCTGGCTTCATGGAAACATTTATTTTTTTTCCTGCAGCTGCTTTTTTTACCCTCATCTTCTCCCAGGACTTCGCTGCTTTAGTCCTGCCTTTTCCCTGATACAGACCTGGTTGTTTTTTTAGTTTTCTGAACCATTCAGGTTGGGATAAACTCTGTTGTTGTCGTGCCCGTCTGTCCTCCTACCTCCATACATTTCCTCTCTTGGGTCTTATCCTAAAGCCCTTGGCTGAATTCATCAAGGGTAGTTCATCCAAGCCTTCAGACTTATTCCGGGGCTAAGAGTAGCAAGGCTGTGTGTCTCAGCATCTGGAGCTTCCAGATTTGAAATGCACTCACCTAGGTGAGAAAATTAAAATGTAGGCCCCTAAAATCAGGTGCCTGATGCCACAGGGTTAGATAGTCTCAACTGTTAGTCCCTTATCTCCACATGCAAAATCTTCTCTTTCCTGCCCTTCTATACCAACTGCTCTTCCTAAACCTGCCCTTTGTTTATGCCTTTCTCCACTGGTGTCTTCAGCCTGGTGGCTCAGTACAACTCTTCTCTAGGTGACTCTCTCGGCATCTCTGAACCTTTTCCACATGCTGCCAGTCACACTTGGAAGCCATTCCCTGTTGTAGAGCTTCCATCACCTTTGTTCCCCTCCATGTGACAGACCATCAATCTACCACAGCATGAAATTAAAACAAGATCAGCTTTGTGCCTCTAGAATCCACCCATTAACTGGCCATCACTGTAGAATATTTTGTAATAATTTTTTAAAATTATTATTTAGATGTGTTGTGGGATCTCTGGGGAAAAGACTTTGTTTTTTGTTTTTGTTTTGTTTTTTCCTCCTATGGATCATAAGAGAGTACAATAGTGTCTTGGCTTTGGGGAAATCTTGTTTATGCAGATCAGAAAGAAGAGCACTCCTGGTACTGACTTGGACTGGCATGATGCAGCATGACCTGCTTAGTGAACCTGAGGCTGATCTGAAATGCCCAGTCAGGATATGTGCCAGAACTTGCAGAGATGGGCTGCTGCTGGTCTGCTGCATAAGAAAGTGGAGCTGCTGTTTCAAAGATGCTGACCTCAGTGAGGTGCAGCAAAAATGAGGCAACGCTTGAGAGGGTTTTTGGACCAGTTTTTTGGACCAGTTTTTTGGACCAGTTTTAAGGTGATATCCCTCAAAAGAGAACAGAAAAAATATGAAAAGGAGAATCCTAAATCATGGTAAGTTGAGTGAGAGCTTTTGGAAAGGTGGGCTACCAAATTAAGCAATCCAGATATCAAAAAATAACTCAGGTTGAACTTTCATATTTTATCCCCAACCAAAATGATTAATTTTTACTTTCAGAATGCAGAATATAGTTACTTTTTTTCTCTTAAAATCTCAGTTTTAAAGGAAAAAGTTCCTCTAATAAAACAAAGAAGCAAAAAATTCAAAATCAGGACTAGCTCTTAACCTGGGGACAGTGGGGTCCCCCCCTTTTGGATGATTTTTGCAGGCTTTACCTGTCCCCACACTGCCCACCCAGTTGTGGCCCATGGCAGTGCCCAGCCCAGACCCCCAAACCACCTGCATGCCCACACAAGAGCCACAGCTGGGATTTGCATCTCCAAGGCTACAGAGTGTTCTGTGGCTGAGTGGACTGACTGAGAGATGTGTTGGAGGAAGTTCAAAGCTCCCCCAAACTCAGCTGTCCTCTGTCTTTGCTCATAAGGTGACCAGTGAGAATTTGTTGTTGATCCCTGTGACCCTCCCTCCTTGCCTTGACAATAATGGTGAATAAAGCAAATTTTTGTGTTGAAAAACAGAAAAGGAAAGCTGTATGGTCTTTTATCAAGTTTTTTTTTTTTTTTTCAGTTCTTACCTTATAATGAATAAATTATACTGTTCTTATTGTGCATGATTCTTCTAACACTTCAATTTTTTTTTTTTTTTTAGATTCCCCACCAGCTTTTCAGTGTTACAGCTACCGTTTGCCAAAACTGTTTTTAAAATGTGGACTTAAAATATTTTGACCTTTTAGAAACCCTAATCCCATTGACATAAAACATCAAAAAGCTTTTTTTTTTTTTTTATGAAATGATTAGTAAAATTGAATCAGAAATTACTTGCTGTTCTGCCATCCTCTTTATTCTTCCATCCCTAACTTGCTCTCTCCTTCCCACAATTTTTGGTTGCACTCTCTGCTCAGGGAAATTGCGGGTCCACAAACCTGTACCTGCCTCTTGTGATGAGCAACCTGAAATCTAAGCCATCAGAAATGGGATTTTATACCCTGAAATTCTCAGACAGGCCTCAAAATACAGAAGGACTCAGAATTGCACCCTTTGAAATAACATTTGAAAAATCAGAACTGGGGCCAAACCTCTTATCTCGGGATGCTGCTACTCAGTGGCTGGGAGCCAGCTCTGAAAACAAGGTATTTTTGGTAAAGGCCAATGGAAACAGGCAGATCACATTTCCAAGAGGTATCATCTGGTCGCCCAAGGCTTCTGAATCGGTAGGGAGGTTCCAGCTCCACATGTGTGTGACCAAGCAGTAACCCATATATTTCCACTGGCAGAAAGCTCCAGCAGAGCTGTAACACCTGGATCAGTAACTTACTTAGGTACTTATTAGCAGCACATTAGTAGAAAGACCTTGCAACAAAAGTGATAAGTGACAAATTTGAGGAGTTTTACAGTACTAATGCTTGTTATTGCTTCTCACAAAATGTTACCAAGCTTACAATAATCTTTACACTTTCAGCAAAAATGTGAACAGTATATTTGAATATATTAAAAAGAATTAAAAAAACATTTCACAAAAAACATTTGTTGCCATATGAAAGTCTTTCAGCAATAAATGCCCACACCAGTATTTAAACATTGTTAAAAGTATAATGATTTGTACTAATAAATTATGCAACAAGAGAGGTAAACAAAATAAAATTACAGTATAGCTCTCCATGTTCCTCCACTGAGCATCCGCAGCTCTCAGAAGCTCCATTTTAGATGACTAATTAAGAAACTGATATTTTCAGAGCAACAAAAATAAAAGCTTTTATTTGTTCATTTGAATATAAAACAGGCGTTATCACAGATGTACAAAGCGTACTGGTGGTTTAACATACAAGAAGGTTGCTGTCCTTTGCACATAAAAATTTTTGTTTGAATCTGTGATTGGCTGAGTTACATGAATTTCTCTAACCAGTCACCACACTCTATGAAATAACGCTGCTAACATTCAACTGATAAAAGGGACAGTCTTCCCTTGGGTAAAGTGTCAAGCAGGATTAAATATATATAATAAACAAGCACCATGAGGAATCTGCTCCTGTTTGATTAGTTTTGTGTTTAAATGTTCATTGTGTACCCTCTCTTTTTGTGCATGTGCATCGAGTTGATTACATGGTTTTGTCTGACTCCAAAAGCACAAGGTCACAAGACAAACATTTTATACATTCTCATGAATGGTTTATCTACAGTACAGTTTCTAATACAGAACAATCCTTCTTTATTGCTCAGTCTGATGGTGCTTAAATGTTTCCTTCCTTTTGCTTGCACAACAAAACCAGAAACTCAGTTTATCATTTCTCTTATCTCAGGATTTAACAACCACAGATGACAGGTTGCAGAAGAGAGCTGTTATTAACTGCGTTTCACAACTGCATTGCAGTTCTTTTATTCTCTACAAATGCAAAGTTGACTTCGTGAAGGTTAAAGTGATGCTTTGAACGACAGCAAGATTTGTTTTGCAGTACTGAGATCAGTGATAGCAGGACTTCACAAGTTAGTTCACACACTGCAATTATGTTTGTAATCAATCAACATCTCGTCTGAAACCTTACAACAACTTGCCATTAGGAACAGATTTTATTCTTTTTAGGGAGCAGAAAATGAATTTGACAAAGTATGGGATTGGTCTGCAGAGCATGAATAGGGCTATTCACAGGACAGTGAGGGCGGAAAAGATGGTCTGAAAGAAAACGCGTCTGACGTGGCGAGATGCTCTGTACTGTACATGCAGACTAAAACGTCCCTACCTCTTAAAAAGATTTTTAACACCCAGCATTGAGACTCCCTTAAACGTGATATAAACATGATTACATTTGCCCTGCAACAATCTTAGTCATGCATATCCGGTAATGAGAGCCAGCACATGAACGTCATTTGGGACAATAAGAAAAGCATTCTTGGACTGCAGCTGGTAAATCCCACTCTTGATCACAAACAGGTCAATTCAGTTACAACCACATGAAGGAAGGGGAAGGTTTTAAAAAACGGGGCATGGGGCGCAGGGAAGACAACAGAACTGGGGAATCAAACCTCTCTTTTATCCAAAGGTAGTAAAATGAAGGCAGCTGTGATGCATGTTTTCCTACTCTTCTCCCGTGACGGCCTCAGGCTGGAGACCACGGGACTCCTCCATTCTTTAAACAGGCAGATCGGTTCCTCTGATGTTTTAATGTGTTTAGGGACTAGTTAGCAGATGCACGATTCGTGCCAGGTCGGTTGTAGTGACTGTATGCTCCTCTCTGTTAAGGAATAAATTAAAGACCATCGAAACAATCGTTTCCGGTAAATGTAAACTGGATGCGTTGGCCACCGAGCTATGTGTCCTAGCTGAGAGGCAAATTGATAACTGTGCAAATAACCCCGAAATTTTTCCTTATAGCAATAAAAACACCAACTAAAACAATGAAAAAAATTGTGCAACAAAGTTCTGCAGCTAGACAACAGTGCTATTCCTCAACCTGCCTTTCTAAGTCTAACAAGTGTATGCACATGCCAGCACGAATATTTATTGTTGCCTCCATGGCAAAGAAAAGAAAATTATTGTAGTGCATTTTTAGTCTTAAATTCATTCACTGCCTTAAAGGCAGCAATAATTCCACTTGCTGGTATCTAGAGGATTCTTTTTGACAGGGATACTTAGCAATCCAGGATTGCTTTTTTTTTTCCAAAAAATTTGTGAGTAACATTTGATTATCTACAGTGGGAGACACCATGCAAGTGACAAGTACTGCATTTTAAACTTTAAAATCTTTTGTCATTAGTGAATTTATATTTCATATATATATATTTGATGTGATACTATCCACTCAAGATAATACAACACTTTGTTTTTATATTAGCAAACATTTCAAGAGTTTAATATTCTTGAATGTTTTTTCTCTTTTATACTTCTAAAGAGATCAAAATAAATTAAACGTTTTGTACATAATTACAGAAGAAGTAGTTAACTTATTTTATCTTTTTAGTTTAGTACAAAGATATTTGCAAGCTCATTGCCGAAATACACCTTATTTATAAATTTCTTCCATTCTAATGCTAACAGCAAAGGCTCTTTGGCCTTTGGGCTTTCAGCATCTCTGACAGAAAGCTGCAAGATTTCTAATTGAAAGGTGCTACTTTGGGTATTCTCCTCGTACCACTACATAGTTTCCTAAGATGTGGGATCTAAAATGGCTTCAGTTAGTAACAGATCTGTATTCATCAACTTTTTATGACACAGTAAAACAAATGAAGGAAACAATTACTTGTATTAGTATGCAAATTGTTTTAAAAGAATCCATTTGGAGGGCAGAATAAAAAAAAAAAATCTACTTCAGCTTACTTAATGTAAAATACAAAGCCACATTTACTCAAAAAGCAGTATTGTCCAATAAGCAAAACAAAAAAAAAGTTTAAAATGGGCTTTTCCAACACACTGAAGGGCCTTACCCCATAGTCCTTCTTTTCTAAAATTTAGTGGTAAAAGAAAACATTTCACATTTTATTTCCTGCCAATCGTGACTGCTTTGAAAAGTCGTTATAGAAACAGTTCCATTCTGATGAGTGTCAGCATCTTATCTGCACACTTTTTTAGTGGACACAAAAAAATTTTATACATCTATAGTAAAGTCCATGGAAGCTTTAAGGTACAAGACTACATGTTGTAGGCCACATAGATGGGATCTAGCTGGTCTGCCAAAAATCCATCTCGTAGGTGCATACGTTGTTTCTCTCCACGGGAGTTGATAGGAATTACACCAATGTCCACAACCACCACCACCCCTACAATCAGATAGTGTTCCTCCAGCACCACGTTGGTGACCAAAGGAACCAGGTCCAAAGCTTCTTGCTCTGATCCATCCAGCTCAACTACAACGACCAATAAATTTGTCCAGGTAAACACCGCACTGGAATGAAAGAAAAAAATAATATTAGTGGTGGACTTTTTTTTATCCATTTCATTTTTATCCTTTTCCTTGCACCTTGGTTACCTTTTGTTTGGATTCCTCGGGCTCCTTCTGTGGGCTCAGTACAAAGTGTAAGCAGCAAGAGAGAACAGCCCCGTGAGCTCTCGCTTTCAAATTGTTGCAATATTAAGTTTTGGGCTAAACTTTACAGAAACTTGCTGGCTATGTAAGGAAGTAGAAAGACAATGTGCAGTTCCCTCTGAAGCCAGAGAACTGCCCCAGCTCTGCTTTGTTCACAGAGTAAAGTTTGTGTGTAGAGGTGTCTTCTCTGGGGTTTTTTGAACAGCAGCCCAGAAAAGCCAAGGAGGTTAAAAGAGAAGGGACCAAAAAGAACAGCAGAAGAACAGTCTGAGCTGAAAGTTCTGTGGGATAAACCCTGCCTGGTGAAGGGGTGTGGAGCCCTGGGAAGGTACATGGCATAGTAGTGCAGGCAGCATGTGGGTCCCTGGTGGCCAGGGCAGGAGCATCCTCCTTGCACTGTCCTCAGCAAACACGGCTACGTGCCTTCTGGACTGGGCTGGCTGCTGTCCAGGCAGGTCAGAGCTCAGCACAAAAAAGCTGCAATTCTTCTGGACCAATTGGTTTCCACAGAAATAAGCTGTGTCTCCATCTGTTTTATTTTGGCTGTTTTATTTCTATTGCGTTTAAGGGGACAGGAGTTTTTACATTCCTGATTAATAGTTTAGATGGTCAAGGGAACACCATTATCAGGAGTATCTCCTCTTTGCTAAAAGAACTTTGTAAGACTCCAAAATTTTGGTTAAGCCCTTGAGCTGAAGCAGGTAAATTTTGGGTTCTGCTACCTGCCACCTTTTCTGGCTAAGGATAATGAATTTATCCTTCCAAACATGGAGGCTGGGAGGGTATCAAAGTCTGGTACATGCTTCCCTCCATCTTCCTCCCCACATCTCCAAGGTCTCCAAAGCCTCTGACATCTCACAGGAGGTCAGCACAGCTCAGCCACAAAGAGCAATCTTATTCTTCCTTGCAGGTGTTTAAGACACAGACAATGGTTATTTCTTTCTCTAACTTATTTCACAGAATAAATAATAATATTCCACACATGTAAGTCATACATCAAGTCCTGTACTTAACTCTTCTTTACCTTATAAAATCAGGGGATAACTTCCCAGACCTGTCTTGAGCATAAGGATCTGAAATTTAGAATACATTATGTATATAAGCCACCTTCAAAAAGACCTACTTGCCCTAAGGTCAATGCTTGATTGAGACAGAAGTGCATCATTTTAGTCTACTAAGACAATTCTGAATATCCCTGTACTGTGGAAACATATCTTACTTTGCCCAAAAGTTAGCTATGAAAATGTGCTCTATGTTGATGCTTGACAGAATGGATTTTATAAGAAAAGTACTTACTCTTAAAAAAAAAATTAATTTTCAGATCCTGCCAAAGTAGTATTTGATTGAATTCTTATGTGGTTATTGATCTGGAAAACTAATGAGCAGCCAAAGCAAGTCTGAACAGGGCTCTTTTGACTTATTACTGCTGTGAAATAAATTTTCATTTGTAATTATGTTTTCACAGACATTCTAGTAAGTTTTGATTGATGCTGCATGTTAACAAAGTAAAGTATCAGCCTGCACAGGTTACCATCTCCAGAGAGGTCCTAGAGTTTTTATGGATTGCTGTATAAACATCTAAATTAGTACTGTATATATTTTAATAAAAAAGCCTGGGGAGGTTTTATTAAAATATAAGATAGCATTTGGAACCATGTACTCCTAGCTTGTTACTTTGGAAAGCAATTAATAGCAAGATTAAGGAGCAGGTCCCTGAAACATAGCTTAGAAGAAGTTAGTTTGTTTGAATTCAGGAGACTGATTCCCAAAACCTTCATGAAGTTTCTATTAAGTCCCAGTGCCACTGACACTTTCAAGAGGGTTTCAATTTAATTTAAAACTCATTTCATATGTCATGTTTTTAAGTCACTGGTGACCACTGTAAGTAAAAGGAAATATTGCTTTTTATGTTCTCACCAATTAAGATGAAGATACATAGGCCAGCATGCATCACTTATGAATACATTAACTTTCTAGCCCTGATGAATACAGAAAAATCAAACTAAAAAACTAGGGACCCAAGAAGGTTGCCCTTCCTTAAGAAATTATGGAGTCACACCCAAAAGATGCAAAACAATGAACTGAGCTGGGAATGGTCCCTCCTGCTGCCTCCATGTCATCAAATGCTTTAGGAAAAACGAGGAAGTTGTTGAAACATCTCCAGAGAAAGAAGTTCCTAATTGTTTCCTTCTCCAAATACCTTGTGTAGCTTTACCTATTTGTCATTACACAGAGAGAGAAAACCACTTCTTAGCAAATTCCAGGAAGTTCTGTTTTATTTATCTTTTGAGGCTTTGATGTTTAATTGAGTCAACAATGTGACTTAATTAAAACCCACTCATTATTTTTCAAGATATTTTGTGGAATTAAAAACACTTTCAAAAATGCCTGGTGTAGGTGTAAATCACAATAAAAATGGACTGTGCCACTCTTCTGCTTGTTACATATTGAGACACAGGAGGCCCAGAGTCAGAGACCGTTGATTTTGTGCTAAAATTTTTTAAGAGAAAAGAATAATTTTAAATGACCTTTCAGATCTGATCCTCAACGACAGAAGTTGCCCAGCAGGATGACATGTCAGTCAACAAGTCACCACTTTCCTCAACAGTGTCAACTGTTACAAAATGAGCATGTGTTTCTTGGAGGTTGTTTTTACGATCTAACAACTGGACATACCCAGTACCCTTTGTTTGCAACAGGAATTGATGCAGTTAAATCCTTAATGGGTCATTGTAACCAAAACAACAACGGGCTCTAACAAGAAGAGAGATTCAGTGCTCCTGTCCACAGAAAGGTATATACAAATTATATATAAAAAGAAAGATTTAGCTGGCTATTATTTTGTCAAGGGATGTTTGACAAAGACAATAGAAGGATCTCTAAGAGAAGGTGAAAGAGAAGCTATATGAGAAAAGTCAAGGACAGTCAGGACAAGGACTATGAATGAAAATTCCATGATGTTGGCTTGAGAGAGCTGGTAGGCAGAGCATTGGTTAGGAAGAGGCTGGGAACTGCGAGCAGACCAGACGTTGTCACTCTGAACTATCGCGTGTCCCTTTTTGGCAGGGATCTCATCAGAAACACATCTAACTCATCAGCAATCTCTATGAGGAAAAAACCACCCTGAAAATTTTAAATATTGATCTTTGGGCAAAGGGTAGCAATAGTACAGAGCGCTTTCTGAATTCTCGCTCATGTGCCTTGTACATTACCACTCAGCTACTGGGAAAAGTTAAGGCACCGAGAATTATTTGCATGTACTTCTACATCTTTGCAGAAGTACAGAGGCCTTTTCTCTGGTCATACCAGCTTACCCCCAGCCCTTTTTTAGTTGCTGCTATCCCACTCAGGATTTCTGTGATCGTGGAACAAAAACGATCACGAAAGTGCTCTCACCAGTCGTGAAAACAGGAACATAATTTAAGCATTTTTGGGTACTGAAACCCACAATGACATTTCTGCAGTGTGATATGGCTACTTTATTCACTGCCCATGAGCTCATAATTTGAGGGGATGCAAACTTCTGACAAATAATTACTGCTGGACACATCAATTTATGAATCTGTGGTCATCTTATAATAAGGCAGTCCTTAAACAGCTTGATGTGAAAACTTTCCATCCACTGCTGATACTGATCTGATGCATTTTCAAGGGCAATTTAATGACATTCTTAAAGTGTTCACACTGGTCTATATAAGGGCACGGAATCTGGCTCCCTGTGTAATGGGTGGCTGGCACACGACTGAACCACCACTGAAGATGCTCTAGGGAGGAAGTAATAAGGCAAAATCTCAGTGACTGTCAGCCAAGCAACTAACTGCATTAATTTTAACAGACTTCTAAGAAAAAAGCAAAGTGTTTTACTGAAGAAACCAGTTCAGTTGCTGTGCTTCATTCATTATCAAGCTTCCTGCTCCAGGCCACACCTCTGCAGCCAGGACTGAAAAGAAAAGTGGAGAGTCATGTCTTATATTCACTAAATTGCTGCAGCTGTTGCGACAGGTTCATTTTGGTTGAAAGTTGAATAACTGAGCTGAGGTTGTGTCAAAACAAAACAACTACCTGACTCAGTCTCCTGATGCAAGAATAATGAAAAGCAATTTGTTCTCATGTTGGCCTCGAAAAATGATTACATTCTGTGTACATCCAAGGATGATACATTGATTAAGACAACATCATTATTAACTCATTGATTTACTGCTTCAATTTCCATTGTGACCTTGATTTGATCACTGCTGCATTTATTAATAACCAATTCAAAAATAACAGTGTGTTCACTAATAAAGTTTATTAGTGTGTTCATTTATTTGAAATGTTCGCTTGCTTACTCCTTTCAGTAACAACACCCCTAAGGTTTCAATGCTTATCAGGTTGCTTTTCCTGCTTGGAATGTACATCTCAAACTCCAAGAAACAGCTACTGACCTAACTGAGATCTGTTTGTCTCTCTCCAATAAAAAGTTTATCCCTTCACTTGTATTTAAAACCACAAAAAAAACCCAAAAAAACCCAAAAAAAGAATCATACTGAATGAACTTAGCAGAAAACAGTCCTTTCTGATTAAATCTGTTTGTGAAAAGTTTCCATCCTCAGGATACATTTGCAGCTGGGTTATAAATCCTGTGACCATCCCGACAGGCTATTTCCTGGATCAATTGCAATATCCAAGGAAAAAACCCAGATGTTATAGATATTTCAGCTTTTCGTAAGGGCCTTGGTGTTATATAATCCTTACCATTCCGTGATGCTCTTGTGTGCTCTAATTACAGAGGTTTCAATATCGATCGGATGGTACCTCATCCCTCGTAATTCCATGGCTTCATCTAATGCACCCACAACATAAAGTGCATCATGGCGTTCTGGTTGTAAAGGAAAAAAAAGCCAGTGATTCTATTCTCCAGTACATTAAATTACAAAAATGTTCACATTAAGAAATAAGTTAAATAAGTATAAGATAAGTTATCCTTGAATTTCTGAAACTCCAATGTGATTTCAGAACTAATGAGCATTTTCCATTACTGAGGTGCAATGCAGAGCAAAAAACAGAAGAAAGGAAGGAAGGCAGAAATACTATTCCCATTGGAAGACGACAAAGGTGGAAATTTTTATTCAAAGACAGTGGCGTTAATTCCTGTTTTTCTCTCACGTGGATGTAGAACAGACTCATTCTTTTTTTAAGGTGCTCTAAATAGACAATAGGTTCCTTGTTTCTCTCTGGTTTTTTTGAAAGAGAAAGGACAGACTTCATCCTAACAGTATGGCTAGGAACCCTACTTGGCCAACAGCCCCAACTGGCCAGCTCAGCCACCTCTGCTTGTGACTTGTGCTTCCCAAAAATTATGAGAAAGTAATATTTTCCCAAGCACAGACTTGGTGTGCCTGGCAGTGCTGGTTCACTTACATGAGTACACAAGACAGGGAATCTCATTAAAACAAGTAAGAAAATACTGTACCTTCCTGATAGAAACCCACACACCCCACAGCTTCTCCTGTAGGCTACTGCTTGTGTTACATTTCAGTAACCAGCCCCGCAGGTTTAAAGACAGCAAAATCTGAGAAATGGACACCTTCTGTGAATAGGTTTATGATAGAGGAATTATTAGAGAAGGTGGTGGTCACAGGAGGGACAGGGCTCAGACTCCCACCAGGTTTTTTCTACCTGCACAAATGCATTCCTGCGGACACAACTGCCAGAGTAAATGATGGCAGTTTCAGTTGCCTTTCATATTTTTCAAACTGAAGCACTGGACACATTAACAGTGTCAAAATGTCATTGGTGGAGGGGATTTATAGCACCTGAGGGGGAGCAAAGGAAAAGCAACTGTTTCGGCAGGGAAATCTCACCCTCTATTTTCTGATTATTTTAACTAAGGTTTTTTTGCAGTTCTACAGGTTTCACAGATTGAACATGTCAGGTACCACAGGTGCAGAGATGTGGTGTCAGCCTCAAAATAATCCAGATTATTTGCACAGACCTGGATGGCGGGAAAGCTCTTACCTCCATTTGCATCTGTGAGTTCTGTTCTTCTCAGGAACCCCAGATAGCCAGTTCTAGCCCAAATAGTCTGTGTGTCTCCAAAGCTGAGTCTTGAATTAAAATGATCTGATTGCAAAGATTCATCTCCATAGATGGTAAAATACCCACTGGCGTTGTGAGTGCTGTGAACCCATATCTAAGTTAAAAGCAATTATACTGGTATTAATTAAAGTAGCTTTCGAGAATGAAGCATTATTGAAAATTCTTGATGCAAATACTTTTAATTATAGCTAGAAAATACTATAAATGCCTATAGACCACAGTGCTCTTTCTATAGTCCCCCCCTCCTGGTTCAGTGTATTTACTCCAGCAGAGCATCCTCCATGAACACAGACAGACAGATTATTTTAAAAGGTGAAAGCCAGGGACCTACAGGGAAAGGTTCATTTCATTGAACTCAAGGCGTCATGGAAATTTTTATGATTTCAAATTAATGAAATCTTACAGAAACACTCAAATTAGATTGTAGTTTTAATTATGACTAAACACATTCTTCATTTTGTTAACTAGATTTTTAACTGCTTGAAAACAACATTTTTTCCTTACTGTAGAAAAATAAAATAAATTTGAAAAACATATAGCCTTGCTAAACTCAGTTAATGGGAGTATTTCAGTGCAATGAAGTACAATGATTATAGAGAATAGCACTAGAAAACCATCTAGCTGAAATTAGACTAATCAATAAACTTACTTTTCATGTAAGTTTCCATCAGAATTAGCAAAGCATCAAGTATAAAATACAGTTAGTAAAAGCACATTTTTTTCATTTTTTTAACTTAAGCTATAATTAGCATTTAGCAAGTATGTTACTAGCAATTTTAATAATGATACAAATATTATGCTCCACACTTTATATACTATAAAGATCAGTAGAACTCACTATTTTCTTAACTGGGCATTTGATAAGATGTGTTATAGGAAATCATTAGCATGCATGACAATAGTTTTATCTCTGCAATTTAGTTCAGAGCATACAAAGTTCAAGTTCTCATCACTCACCTCACCAAGATGAGAATCTCCTAAGGGTCCCTTTGTTTCTGGATTAGCAATAATGATACGTACTCCTGGGAGGATCTATTGAAAGAAAACATGAGGTAGTAAGAAAGCAGGTACTGGTTTATGCAATCATATTCTGACTCTTTGTCCCCAAAGAACCTTTATTAAAAACTAGAAGAAATCCTTAAAAAGTTAAAGTAGACTTATAACATAAAAAACTAAAATAATCCATAGATATAAATTCTGAGATATCTGGGAAATGCGACAAAACTTCTCTTTGTGAAAGTCCTCCATCAAATGTTCACCTACAATACAAAAATCCTACCAAATGGCCCCAGTCTCTCTGAGAGTACATATTAGGACAGACAAATCCCCCAGTGCTACCCACATGAACCTCTGGCCTGAAACAAGAAGCCAGAGGCATTACACAATCTCTCCAGAACGATGACCTGCTAATGATCCCATGTAAGTGATGTTTAACCACTACAGAGATAGATGTTAAAACCTTAAAATAGAAAAGGAAGCATCCTCTGACTACTAATGTTTGCGGAGCTATGGATAGAAAGCTTTAGATGAGCATCCACAGCATCAAGAGCCATCGATGAGCAGGGAGTGCCTCAGGGGCTCAGTGCAGCACCGATGGCACCTTTTCTTCCTCCTTAGCTGTAGACCTCGGTCACCAGCACTGCAGCCAGGGGCAGAGCTGAGAGCAGCACCCCTATCTCTGTGTAGAGCTGGTCCTGTGTCCTCACCCTGTCCCCACAGTGATGCCACCAGCAGGGACGGTCCCTCTGCAGGTGGTCAGCAGCCCATGAGTTCAGCATTGGTCATCTCAAACCAGTTCTTAGTGGAGGTAGGTCTACCTTGAGAGAACTGCCTGCACCAGTATCACATTTGCTGGCTGTTTCGAGAGTGAGACGCAGGGGATGAAATACCTTCTTTTTGCATAAAAGAAGGAAATGATTTTTGCATGAAAGAGGGAGGTACAGCTTCTGAGAGGGCAGTAATGCAAAAGTTACCACCATTGTGCTATAACCTCAACAGTAAAGGAAGGACATCAATCTGCACAGTCGATAACGCCTTCCCCAGCACTACTTTTATGCAAAAATGAACAGAAATGGATATTTAGTGAAAACATTTACCACAAAAGGTATATGTAAATCCTCTTTCAGTACTTACTTTTCCAGACTCCATGAGAGGCAAACTATGTGGAGATCCTCTTTCGACTAAACGAACTCTGTAAAATACACATAAAATAATATGCATAATACATAGTTGCATTTATTTGCTTTTCATTAACATTTATTTCTAAAAGGAATGGTTAATGGTTGCAGAGTTTAACGCTATTTCAGGAAGAGATGAAGCTTATATCCTGTAGAACATAATCAGACTCAATGTTTTATATTAGTCAAGACTTATGCCTGGGAAAATAATGAAAAAAGATGTGTGTGAATGTTTTCTTAAATAATAAATTCTTCAAATGTAGTTGGTGCCTTTTATTTGGTTTTGATAGACTTTTGTAAATGGAATTCCATGCAAAAATTTATTCATGACAAGAGGGATCTAAAATATTGATTTCCCAAAGGAACATCATAAAAGCCAGGGCACAAACACAAAAGCATGTGAACTGAGTGAGTAACCACATTCCACAAGTATCTAACAGTTAAAATCAAAATCATATCAAAATAACTCATAATCTGGCCTCAGCTTCAAATCTGCATTTGCAATCTTTTCATTGTTTTCGATGGGCAGTGGTTGATAAACATTTTAATATTAAGAAAAATAATTTAATGAAAAATGTTATTACTGCTGAGGTCAGACCCTTTCTCTGAGTGTGGCTTTCTGATCCTCTCTCTTCCTTAGAGAAATTATTTTCCCATCAAAGCAACAGGAATAGCATCTCTCCTTCAGTGGTATGATAGTCTGAAAGAAAATATCTCACTTAACCTTAGAAAAGTACTCAGCAGGTTAGAATGGAAGAGACTTTCAGGTCCTACAATAGCTGATGATCTCAGCCAATAGATGGCAAAGAAAATTTGGTAACATCTAGGCATTCCTGTATCCTATGTAAGTAACTTAGAAGTTCTAACAACCATGAAAACCTTAAACTTCCCATTCATGAAAATTATTCATAATCCACTTAACCAAGCTAAATCTGGACTGGTGTCCAAAGAGCTGTCCTTACATCTCTCCTCCACTCAGTTCCTGATATTAGAAAGGAAAAAAACAATGATGCCTAAAAACCAACCGCGTAAAAGGTAAAGATGAAACATCGGAAGACAAGAAGACATAGTTGGGAGCAGATGGGTGGAGACCTGGATCCAGTTAAGCTGCTCATAAAACTGCAGTCTGTTAGGAGCAGCCACGATAGATCTTTTTTGGACTGTTTTGAGGTCTTTTTATAGCCAGACTACCACAGTGCTCAGTTTGGGAAAGGAGGGATGAGACACAGAGAGACCTCAGCTTGAAGTCCCTTTGGAGAAGAAGAAAGCTTTGGCAAGTTCAGACCCTCAACATAAAGGAGACGGAAAAAGATCTTTTTTTTTTCCTTTTTTTCCCACTATTTCTTTGCTCCAAGAGTCTTCTATAAAAGATAGGACTGTTGAGGTCAAGGCAGGAATAGTGAATAGTGTTTTATCTGCAGTTCTAGAAAGTCTCTCAACCTTGATAGATGGGGCAGGGCTAAGCCCTGAGACATTGCACATCAGTGTGAACAGCTCCTCACACTAGCAGAAAGATACAACCCAAATACCCAGCAATTTCAGATGGCTTTTCCAAGTCATTCTGAGACGAAAAGGATGTAAAGTGCCCTACAAGGGGCACTTCCTGGAGCAGGCACAATTAGGCAGCTGCAGCCTGACCTGCAAGGTGTGTAACAGGAACCACTTTCGAACATTTGTTCAACAGCCACAAAACTCCCAGACAGAGCCTGAAGCACTAATTGCCACTTCTGTGTTACCTTTAATGTTACATTGTCCTTGTTTTACACTGTCCTTGTTTTACTCTCTGAAACCTCTGTTGTGCTACAGGTGTGCACAAACGCCTGTGTTTTCTACACCATTTTCTGCTGAGCCTCCCACCAGCTGAAGAGCAGTAGAGTCCCCACTGGATTCACGGCAAAAGCTGTGAAGCTACAACATCCATCTGTTCATCCAGGGACACAGACACAGGGCAGCAGAAACCCAGCTCACAGGAGCTTCACTAGAAGGTGTGTGTGCAAGGTTAAATTAATGGTAATCTACATCAGCCACGCTTGTTTTGCTGTTCCACTGGCAGCCAAATCATAGGGATTTAGGAGTATTCAGCAAAGGTTGTAAAAATAACTCTCTGTATATTGAAATGACATGAAATATTTCAAAAAGCAGTTGTTACTAATGCCTACATATTTCTGCCTTTGTATACATTTCTTTGTTCTGTAAAATCCATATTAGTGTAGAAACAGAAAATGCCTTGAACTGAGTTTTTCCAAACAACTGATATCTCTATCTTGCAATAGATATTTGCAGAGAGGTAGCTATTCTTGGAAGAACTAGTTATCATCTTATCCACTTGGTACCTCCTTTAACAGGCAGTTATCTTACCTATTATTTATGAACATTTGTCAAATGGAGATGATCTTAAAAAAAAGACAATTTAATAAACCTCAGCCATAAGCACTGTTAAGAGGGATGGTGTAACCAAGGTCAGGAACTACTTTATACAATTTAAGATACATTTAAAGACAATTCTATTTGGATAACAGTAGCAAAAAAACCTCTGGGGCAGGAAAACTGTATGTCAGAACCGTCCAGCTGCCCAGAGATACTGCAGGCCTTTGTTCCCTTTCCATCATTAAGACATTGCCTCCGTGAAGTGTTGCTGAACTCCAGGCCTAGCAAAAATCACATATAATAAAGTGATACATTCAATAGTCAGTGGAGTTGAGTACTGGAAATGAATCAATAGTCATAAATCTGACAACCTCCTCTTTGCTTTCAGCATCTGTGCTTCTCATCTTGTTCTTATTATCACCATCATATTCATCTAGTTTCTTTCTCCACCTATTTCATTTAGCCTTGTCTGATTTTTTAGCACATGATGTTCCAGGAGGTGCAATTTCTCAGTTTCCAGTTCTGTTAAACCTCTCCCACTCTTTGCTCACCACCTCAAATCCCTACAGGGTTCTCACGGCAGTGCACTAAATATAGAAACGGCATTTCCTGGAGGTTTTCTGCAAGGGCCCTGTTAGTACTCAAACCATTGGATTCCTTTTTAAAAAGTTTCTGCTAAGCTCACAATCCATTTGGGAACATGCTGTTAAACCTCTAAAAAATCCAAACTAATAAAAGATATTTTGCCACAAAGAGATTTCAAAAAAATATAAGTTAGACATGACATTCTGATGCTACCAGCTTTTATCTGCATACTTAATTTTAAATCTGTAATAGTCTTATTAAATCTACTGGGATTAGATACTGTGAATAAATTATGGCTATTAGGCAATAATTTTAAAATTAGTTTTACTGTGCCTCGGCATAAAATAATTCAATTGTTCCCACTCTTTCCCAAGAGATTTCCACTTTTCCACTAACAAACACAGACAGTAGACACACTTGAGAACTTCTTTGCTTCCCTTCTAAGTGAACAGCATCACTACCAAGGTTGGTCTGATGATTAAGAATTGGTCTGGTAGGCAAACTAAAAATGCAGAATACAGGGCCCGTCAGACTCCTAATAAGAACCCCTCTGAATTACAGCTCCCTACACTCTCCTTAGGACAATGTTAGCAAATCCTCTCCAAATTCACAAATAATCATAACGTGCTCCCAGGCAGCAGAGGTCCAGAAAGGGCAAGTCCTGTTTCTCTGCAGTGCTCCAGCCACTCTTTGTTAGGAGTGAAAACAACCTCTTACGAAGTGAGTACAAAGCCTTCCCACTGCTTTCTGCTGCCTTCAAGTCTTGCTGGGAAGAGCAGAGGAGAACGTGGCAGTAGAGCTAGACTGGGCAAAGAGCCTGAAAATCAAGTGGATGGGAGAAAACATGCTGCCTTTGGGTGTGAGAGATACTTTTGCACCTTCTGGTGGTTTGCAGCCAAGCTGACAGGGAAAACATAAATGAGAGACCCAATCTAGGGCAGACACGGGGTTTCTCTCCCACCAAAATGTATGATTGAAGGGGAGAGAGAGAAGATGATTAAGAATTGTTTCACTGTTGCAAAGCCATAAGCAATGATGATATGCAATGAATCTGTAATATTTACACATTATAGTATAGGAGAGTATATTTTTCATAATTCTTTTCCACTGGTCCTTAAGAATTTTTTCTTAAAAAGAGATCTGTACAGTTGAGAAAGCTGCCTATGTTTCAAAGTCTGGCTACTAGGTTTTAATAGGGAATACAGCTACTCCACCAGTACATGCCAAACTTCTTTTCTTGCTACAATTTAATATATTGAACAGATTTCATCTTTAAACCAAACACTTACTATAGAAAAGTAGGAATGAAATCTGACTTCGGAACAAAAACTGGACAGCTATAACTAACTGGGCACTGTAATCACTGTGCAGCAAAGGGCTCTTGAAATAGAGTAACAATCTCTTTCTGCCCAACTATCTTATACGAAACTGCAAAATTTGTTTATGTTCCTTTTTAGATCTGGTCCATTTTGGTGATGAAAACTCTCCAAAATATACTGCACAGCTTGCTAGTAGTTCACACTAATCAGAGAGTTTGTCAGCAGAGCTATTAAATATTGCTTTGGGAATCTGCAGGGGCTGGCGTATGTGGAGTGGTACCAACCAACACTACAGTGCCAAAACTGGGCAATCCTTCAAAGCCGGCTGTGCTGCGGCTCTGAGAAAGACTTTGGAATCTGTGATTCTAATAGAGATGGAAAGAAGCTATGAGGTCATCCAAGTCTTGCTCTCTGCCAAAAAAAGACTGCTCCCTGAAGTGCACTTTTGAGTGCTTTGTCTGCTCCTGTTACAGTATTTCAAATGATGGGGCTTCTTCCACATCCCTTCAGAGCTTATTTCTCAGCTGAATTTATTTCCAATCCAGGAACCTTTTTCACTTTGCAATGCTTGGCATGAACTAGCCTTAGTGTCCTCTTGTTATTTCTTACTACCTCTCCACATCCAATTCCAAAGAGCTCTTCCCAGTGTGCCCTTTCTTTTTCAATATATCTCAGCTGAAGAGATTGACTTTTACCCTAACACTTGGCCAAACCCGACGTCTTGAACTTTTTTCTTTCCTTTATAGCCATTCCCTCAAAACTGAGCTATGGTAACTGCTCTCCTTCTCCCTGCCCATGTGCCAGCATCTTCTGTCCACTGGGCTTGGGCACTGGAGCACTTCCATCGTCTCCAGCTCGTACTTCTCTGCCTACCCCACCGACCCTTCCTCCTCTCTGGAGCAGTCTGTTTTCATACCATGTCACTTTGCAGTCATGTCAGCTTGGAAGTCCAACTTTTCAGTTTCTTTACTACCAGCTATTTTGCAATCTGATTTCTTTCTGTGGCTGTTTGGGGATGCTGCCACTCTTGAAAACAAAGCCTAGAGGAAACCAGGTAGGATGTGACGAACGTATAATCTAATATATAGATTGAAAATACAAAGTATGTAAGTCCCTTCCTTGCCCATGGCCTTTCTGTGGTGGAAAGCAACAGCCAGTGGTCTCTGGCTTCATTCCAGGCCTATTTCTCAAGTTTTCCTGCGATTGTCATCTTACATTAGAAGTTAAGCTTGTGGAGGAAAAGTGGATATTTTCTCATCCTGAAAGAAATCCATGGTTTGAAAATTTTTGTGCATTAAACTGGAACAGAAAAAGTTAAATATACACAGAAGTTGTAAATGGAATATGAAAAAAATGTGGTAGGTTGGAAAAAGGTTATTTATGTTTAATGTTTCAAGTTTTTTGTTTTGAAATTAAGTTAATTAACTCTTCAAACTGAAAATGCTTTAGCCACCATCACGAACAAAACCTCAAAAGTTACAATAATGGGTTTTGATCACTCTGAGAATTCTAAATTTTCCTTAAGCTGAAGGAAAATTTCCTTCAGTTTTTCAATTAGTTGAAAAAAATCCGTCAAAACTGATTCTTCTGAATTCAACACAATGGTCTTTTTGGTGAAAAAAAGACAACACCTAATTCACTAGAAATTGTAACCAAAATCTAATTGCAAGGCATTTAATGCCAGAGATCCTTTATGTTGCTCTATCCACAGTGACTTCCCAGTTCTGGTTCAAATGACTAAGAACTATTGCCATCAACAACACCTTTCAGACATATATTGCTTCCCAGTGCTGAGACGGTGCCTGGGTAAGACTGATGGTGGGAATGTGCTGATGCAGCCTGTTCTCATTTTCTGTAGTTAGAAGGATGGGCACTGTAGGTAACACTGGGATCCTGGACTGGGGTCAGGGCTCTTTGACTCTTGAGACTTTCAGTGCATTTTCTCTTTACTCAAAGAACTAAATGTTTCTACATAAACTGTTCCAGAATTAAGTCAATTAGCTCATTGTACCAAAAAATGGAAATATGGATCAAAGAACATAAGCTCTGCCTTCCAAATTGACATACACGGTTCAAATAACCAGACCAGAAAAATAGGAAAATTGCACAGCTGAACACGTAGGGTGAAGGGGAAATCTAGATAATGAAGAAGTTTCCCTGCATCATCCTGATTTCCTCAGAGCAGTTTTTCTCACATCACATGATAAATTCAGATAATGGATAAACACAACTGAGACTGAAAAGGGACTTCTGGATTGAGGCAAACTTCAACCAACGAAATGAACAACCATTAAATCTTCTGTATGTCTAGGACATATTTTAATCCTGTTAATTTGATAATCAACAAGAATTAGCACTAAATCACTTCCTTTAACGTTAGGAATACTTCACTATAAACCTAAATTACACTTCATGTGCCAAATTCCCTGAGATCAAAAGAAAATAGCTTCCAATCCTTCAGATGACTGAACAAACCTGCAGGAAAGGTTACACAACTATTTAAGACAGTTCAGAAAGCTGTAAAGGGATCAAAATGAGGTAGGAACTCTGGTTCAGGAAGGGAATACTCAAAGTTTCACAGGTTAAAAAAGTCAATAGCAATTTTATCATGAAAGACTATAGGAATATGTAAAAAAAGTAAGTCACGGTTATGTCTGTTTTCAGCCTTGAAGTACTTTAAAATGTTCAGCTTTCATCACACATTACATTTGTTTAAATTAACTTTGCACATTGTGCAAAGCACAACACACAACTATTTCAAGAGAACACAGTGGACTAGGGCTCTGAAGAATTTGGTCTCCTGCCTTGCACCTCCTGAGCCCCATTGGCACAGCATCACCTTTCTCTGTGCTTCAGGTTCACATTTGCAAAACCAAGACTAATTGCTGCCCTAGCTGTCATCTTTTTATTCAGATTACAAACCTCTCAGGACACGGTGTTTATCACTAATTGTTTCTGCAGCACTTTTCATAATCACAGTTGTGATCTGACAATTCTGTTTAATGCAATATGCCTTTTCTATTTTGTAACCCTTTGTCTTCCTAGTTGTAACTGAGAGAGACTCTACATATAGGGAAAACTTTCATTATAACGAATTTGGGATATGAAAATACCCTCAACTAATGGAATTAGATTATTTGTTGTTAATAAATTATGGAAATTATTTTAGCTTTGCCAATGAAATATTAATATTCTACATTCACACAATGTAATCAAAGGTGGAACTTCTGAAATCAAATAATTTTTCTTTAACTCGTCCCCTTATCTTGTACAATCTCAAAAATTCCTACCACCAGCTGACTCACAATGCATTTTTGGGGAAGAAGCTGCAAAAAGTTCTATTTAAAAACAACCAGGGACATTTCCTGTGCATGGAACACCAAAACATGGAGCTACTTTTCCAGCTGAATCAAAGCTGCAGATGAGCACTCTGAAGAAAAGGTCAGCAGTGCCACAAGAAGCAGTGCCTTGTACACCTGCAAGCACTGAAAAGGGACTGTCCTGCCACAGGAAACTTGCTGGGAATGCTGGCTGAGCTTCCCGAGATTCTTTGGTTAAGCAAACCATCCTCTGCAAGCAGACACTTCTAGTATATGCCACACTAAAAAGGTTATGTGAGGCTTGAGGCAACATATTAAGGACTACTGAAGGGAGCCATTTAAGAGGATATTACACCTCTAGCCAAGTTAGTGACATACCCTTACATAAATAAAGGATACTTTTACTGTTCAGAGTTCTCCTTCCCAAGCCTAACCATTCAGTATTCCTTCAGTGAGAGACTTTTCTGACAGCAGGAGCCAAACGAATGCCTGAGGCTAGCAAGCTGGAATGGGTTCCAAAAGTGACAGAACCCATTTCCCAGGGGTAACCACCATCATAGCACCCTCTGTTGAATTATTTGTCACAAAAACCTGACAGCATGGGAGATGGCAAAAGCCCTGTCCTCCTACAAAGGTTGGCAAGAGAAGAGAGGAAAGGAAAGACGAATGGAGAGCACTTAAGCAGCTCCACCTCTTACAGCACACTACAATCTGTCTCTAGGCCTGCAGAAGCTACAAAGGCTTGTTCCCAATTTTACATGTATTCATTAAGTATTTTTCCTTCCAAAGCAGATGCCTTGTGAAATGCACTCTAAGGCAGCAGTATGGGAAGCAGCATTTTTTTCTCCTCTACTGAAAACGTAAATGTACCTACCCTATGCTGATCACTTTTGCCATTTTTAAAGAGTCCCTGTTTAGTGTTCCATTAGCAGTATATACCAAAGTGAGAGAAAACACATTATGTTTCAGAATACATTATCTGTAAAAATCAAATACATAATACACTTTTTTGTAAAGAAAATGGAAGAATGGAAATTCCATTTTATTAAGACACTCCTGTAGTTGTGCAGCTAGACTCATGGCAAACTCTGGGAGAGTGAAAAAAAGAAGTATTGCTTGTAGGGAACAAAAAAGGAAGACTTTTTAATAAATCTTTCTCAGAAATGTGAGCAGCCAGATTGTTTTATCAGTTCCCAGATTCCATGAGAAGCATAACTGAAAGAGTAACCTGCAACACCAAAGAAGCCCAGTACACCCAGAAATGGGAAATTCTTTTTTTTTCTAACGGTGTCAGACACTCTTAAGGAATAAATATGTTGTTGTATTTTAATGAGATAGAAATTTAATAAACAGTAAAATGCCTAATAATTTACTGAAATTTAATTATTTCAGTAAAGTTATTGGGAAGTTAAAAACTGGTTTGGAAAAACAAAGGAAAATGGAAACATTTTCCATTTAGTTCTTTTACTTGTACTTGAAGAATGACATGTAAATGGCACTTGCAGACAACAACACAAATGTTCAACTGCAGTTCACCTACTTTCCTGGAAGGCTGCAGCTTTTCGTTTTTCCTTTGTCTTTGTCTTACTTGGTACACATAACAGTATTCTCTTTCCCCTAAGCCCTCCAGGGAAATATAACTGGAATTTCTTGATTTCTAGTTAAAGTATGCTAAACCACATCCTCTCTCAAAAACCGTATTTAGAGCCAACTCCTATTGTCCTGTTCCACTAAAGTAATAAAATACTTATCCCTTGAAGATGACTTTATCAAGGAAGAAACAGACCTGTTTCAAGGGAGGAAATACTTCAATAGCTAGTAATCTTGCCTTAGAAAGCAAACCAATTACTTTGTAGGGTTCCCACCCCCATAGTTATTGGATGTTTCTGCCTTTCTCCTGCCCTGCAACAGAAGCTGTGTTATTGCCCGGAAAAACGAAGCATCTTTCAAAGTTCTTTAAATAGATACATTTACAAATTTTGTTATAATTCAATTCTTATGTGGAAACACTGCAATTTCTTAAAAAATATTTGCTCCTCTTCAGTTTTCCAGGTCACCAGCTTTATTCCTAGTAACTCACTATTCAGCACATAGACGTTGAACAACTCTCTTAGTTTGTTCCCCAGTACACTCAGGAACAGCAAGAGAGAACCCTTCCTCCATTCTAGGCAGACAAGGACTTCTCCTACAAGTCAGAATTAGAAGTGTTCATATGATGCTTATCAGTCCAAATTAACTTTTCTTTCTGGGAGATATGTTTCCCATAGATCCGAAACAGTGCCAAGGGGATTTCTGAGATAGCAGTGTTTGCATGGCAGAAAAAAACCCCAATGCTGCTAAAAGGCAAAGGTTGTATCTTCTGAGCAAAAACATGAAGGAGAGTTTTGCCAACACCATGACAAACAGCCTAAACTCTCAAACGAGATTCAGTAAATTAACGGCAAACTGCGCAAAAGTCAGGCATTTCTACAGACTCCTCAAAACCAAACTGCACCATTTCTTACCATACTTATATCTTTGAGGGACTCAGGTTTTATTTTAAAGACCTCGGGTCCTCCTCCTCTAACTGAGTTACCTCTATTGACTTCATAGGGGTAGAAGTCTTTTCCCTTTTTTATGAAAAAACCTTTTTCTACAGATAACAGAAAACCCCTAAACAGGTAAAGCAACAGACAATCCTAAAAAAAGTAGGAGTGATGTGTGAAACTTGGAATTGGAGCCACCCATATGAGAAGATCTTTGAATCTCAAAATGGCCAGAATGGTGGTGTTGGAGGCAGTACTTGACAATTCCATTTGCAAAACAAGCTTATTGCAAAGCATTCTGAGGCTGGTGCTGGGGGGTGTCTATGTTTTGAACAGTTTACCAGGTATGTAGCACTTTACATCTCAAAATACTCTATGCCTTTTCCCTACCCAATTTCTCTGCAAGGGAAAAGGTGACTGGGTATCAAAAGAGTGTAATAATAGATTTAAACTACCCCTTTGGACCCCACACAGTGAATAATTGAGGACTGGGATTTTCTTGAAGCTGTAACTGGGTTTTGTAGGCTGGAAAGGAGCTGGAAAAGCCCTGCTCTCCAGCATCAAGGGAGCACTCTTCAAAGTTCCTCTTTTGCAACCATTGGCTTTCAAGTATGATTAATCAATTAAAGTTTCACAGAAGGTAACTATTTTACTGTCACTTCCATTAGCATGTCTCCTTCTGACACACCTCCCCCCCAACTCTTTTCCCTACTATGTGACTATAAAATGGTTCTCCTCCACGCCGTGACTGTGCTACAGAGCACTGCTGTGGCTACAGCTTAGCCAACAATTTAGCTAAGTAGTTTTTTGTCTGGTAACCCTGTAATAAGAGTATTTTTCAAGGTAGATGGAATAGAAGTGTTTGAGAATAAAATAAAAAAGCTCCTGTGGCTTTGTTGCTTGGTATTACCCAAAACAATGTATACACAACATGAAAGTTTCAGTAAAATACAGAGGAGAAGGATAAACAACTGACAGCCAGAATAAAAGGCTATTTTTTTGCTCCTGCATGAAGTCTGAAATGCTGGAATATATTAAAATGAAGCCAAAGCCTTAACTGATTCCTTTTGGCAGAGCCTGGATTTGAGTCTGGGCTCAGTGTATAAGTAATCTATAAAAATAAATCCTAAGTAACTGTTTTCTCATATCTTTGAAACACTACGAGTGTTCCCTCTTTTCTTGGGGAATGAGATTCAGAATTTCCATCCTCTGAAATCACCTTTCTCAGGAAGACACTGAAGGACGTTCAGAGGACTCTGAATACCCCCAAAATCCAAAAATAAATATTAGGCTTAGCACAGTGTACAAATGACTTCCTAAGAAATCAAGTCTGCTAATGACTTAAATATATACAAGGTCACTTTTTTTTCAAGAGATAGACTAATTTGCATCATTCCAAGAAAATGTCAGTGACCACATGAGAAGACACCTATTTGTGCAGCTCCACAGACTGCTTATTTAATAAATAGAGAGGGTAATCAGGTTAAAATAATTGTTCTAATGATGGAGTGGGAGTATTTAAATGAGAGAATATAGATATCACAAGGCATACATTGAATAACAGTGAGACTCAAAAATTAATAACTTGAACAGAAATACACCCTGTACTTTTCCTGTCCTTTTAAAATAAACTCTGATATCTAAGTAGATTTTTTTCTTGCTCCATTTAGGGCAGAATGGTGGTTTTCATATTCTTTTTTTTTCTTTATGGATAAGATTTTGCTATAGAGGAGAATATTAGGATGCAAGCAGATGTTTATCTTTACAGGATTTGCATGGAATTGAAACTTTAGGAGAATATCAATGATCTCCCTCAGCCATCACCATATGGATCCTTCAGCTCACTATTTAAAATTTCTGAGGAAATCCTCCATACAGCATTTAAAATATGAAAGATACAGATACACAGGAAAAGAAATGCCAATGTCAAAAATCAGAGAAAAAAATTCAAAACAGTCAAAATATTTCAATGATTTTCATCCTATTTTATTCCTTATTCATACCAGTTTAGTTTCAAGATAATTTCAAAATCTAAATTAGCAGATTAAAACAGCAACATTTTGAAAACATCTTTGAATGATTCTAAAAGAAAATATGGTTTAGGATATTCGCAAATATGTTGAAACACTTGAAAATCCTGTCTGACCTGCTGCAGGACAATTAAAAATGTTTTTGCCCTGTGAAAGAAAAAAATATTTTGGAATCACACGAGGTCTATTCTCAGTTTGATGAATTGGTTTGTTTTGCCATTAAATAATTTTTCTACCAAGAACTAATTCACTGTTAAGGATGAGGAGGCTATGAAATGTTTCTATTAATATCATATATACATATTTTTGCTGGATATTTTTAATTTTATAAACATATGTACATATTGTTTTAGAACAATCTTGATAAGAGGGATGCTTGGGCTTTAAACGTACATCTTTACTGGTACACAAGGCTTCAAATGCTAACAAAGCCAACAACTTTTAAGTATAGGGTGTTTTGATATGATGAGAAAAGGCTTTCTCTCTTTCTCTTTTATCTTCCAAGCACTTCTCAGCTTTTAGCATATTTAGGTATCTTGCACCTAACCACTTGAAAAACTTTCTGAGGAGGACATGACTGGCCTAAAATGATGATGGAATGATCTGAAAACCAGCACTTTAGATAGCAGGACAAGAATATGTATATATTTATTCTATTCATTTTTCTCTTTTGTGGTGGAATGGGAATAAAATTGTTTTCCCAGAGGCAGAGAAATGCAGCAATGACCTGACAGGATGCTCATGCCTGGAGTTCTGCTGCCTCTGCCCTCCCTGTAGATGCCAGATCATGCACCAGGAAGCATTAATCCACCTACTTTGCTTTTTGGACCTGAGTTAACCTCTCTAAACTGCACTTCACTGCAGTGCAGAGGCATATCACCCACTTGGTGGATAACTCAGGAGTCTTCTCCTGTTTTTTATTAAAAGCCCGCGTGGGACTTGCCTGTGTTTGCTCACTCTTTCTTGGCCATCCTGAGGACGCTCTGACTTTTAGAAAATCAGTAAGATGCCAAGTACAACAAAACTGATGACCTGCCACCAAGAGCAAGCCAGAGCTGTATATTCTTGCTTTTAGGATGCTACTCAATTTCCAAAAAGAAAGGTATCCTAATGCTATTTGAGACAGTACAGGGTGCCTGGGACATCTCATTTGGGCTAGCAAATACAATGTGAGCTCCATGGGAGACCCTGCTGGAGTAGCTGTAGCATCTAGAACTGCATTAGATGCTCACAGTCAGGCAGTCAAGCCTTTTTCCAGTATCAGAACTGATGCCAGCCACTGACCAAGTGGTTGCACCCCTTGGTACAAGTTTCCTGAACTTCCAGGTGAGCCCAGTACTATGGTCAGAGTCCCAGCAGCTAAACCAAGGGGCTGGTAGCTCAAAACCACACAGAGACACACAAAAAGGTGTTTGAAAAACTCCACCCTCATCTAGGAAGCAAATCATGCAAATCCAGTAACAGCTGGGAGGAACTGTCTAGTTTGGTTGACCAACCACCCTAGATCTTCACACAGACTGTACATAGCACAGGTATTTTTACCTAAACTCCTATAAAAAAATGACATTTTCCTAAGCTGTGAAGTATGCGAATACATCATTACCGGATGAGCTTGAAATAGTTGTATTAAAATTGATTATTATTTTTATAGATGTGAATAGGATTCGAATCATTTCAGAGATGAACTGCAGCTGTTTTTTGAAGCAACTAGAAAGTGTTATCATGCCAAGAAAAAAAAAATTACGTTCAGTCTTTTTCAAATTTTGGAAAACCTACTCTAAAATATAAATGATGAAAAACATTTTCCCACATTAAGTGTACAGTGTAAATTTTTCATATTGTTGGGGGACTAACTGGCCTGCAAAGACTCAGTGGGTTGTTAGTACACAGTCTCACAGTGATGTACAGCAATCTTTCAGTTATTGTTTAGTACTAGGGACATTCAGTTCTACTAAAATGGTTAGAAGCAGCAAGTGTGAAGAGACTTTGTCAAATAAAGTTGTTTTCTTCCCTAATTTATGACCCATGAATCTAATTCTAAATTCCACAGGATTGGGTAAATGAGGCACAGCTTTAATCCATCAAATTAAAATCTACATTACCACAATATGAGAACCAACTTTAAAGATCATCTTTTATGTTCTGTAGAACTTGTCACTAAGTATAAATTAAGACACTGCAAAGTCTGATTTTGATAATGATGCCTACTTCTCAATGACATATTAAGGCATATACCCATGGTTTATGCAACTTTTACAAACAGTAAATCTTAATTCTTCTATATATACACTTATTTTTATTATATATTATTTTTACTAACTGTAAATGTTGCTTTCTCTTTCTATAGAAAAGGCCTTTTTTTCTTCTAGGTTGAGTATGACCACGAACTGTCTCTCCACAGCACTGCAGTTGCTGCTCCAGGAACCCCAAGTTTCTGGGGCTGGGTTATGCAGATAGTTGTAATTCCAAAGGACAGATCAAACATAAGTGTTTTCATTGATAACATTGTGTGCAAAAGGAATAAAGAAACAGTGAGTCAAGTATCTTGCAGCTTCTTTCTTCTACCTGCCAAACTCAATGTGCAACAAGAAAATATGTGTATGTGTATCTGACTTAACCACCCAGGGGGTAATTTGGGCCTGCAGTGTCCTGAGGTTTGCACTCTGTGAGCTGAGTGGGTCACTTTGATATAGCCAAAGGTGGTGTTCACCTAAGGGGAGCAAATTCTCTGTTAAGCTTTTAAGAAGGATGAAAGAAAAATAACAGAAAAAAAGCCCTATTTGGATAATGATTTTTTTTAAGGGAACCAGGACTGTTAACTAAATGTTCTCCTTTTCCAGAGTTCATAGAAAACTTTTTCTTTTGTTACAGTTTTATAAAGACTCCTGCTATCATTTTGACCAGATTATTGGAAAACTGAAACATGTGTGCATGGGTAGTTTTTAAAGTTGCACGTGAAATCTCAAGTTTCCATCCAGTCGCTAAGTCCTCACTTCTTGTGTACAGATCTAACACTAAACTGGAAAATGCCCACAAATACAGAATGTGGTTGCTCACAGTGGCTGAAGCCAGTAATCCATCCCCTCATAGTCCAACAGCATTAAGAATTGCAGCAACCCCCCCCCCCCCGTGGTCTCCTCCCTGTCTAACAGTTGCCAACCCAGGAGAAACACCTCTGTGAAGCTAAGAGGCCCAACAGAACTTCAATTCCTATGGACTGGTTGGGGTCCACTACCTGAATACAAGTGTCATGAAATCCTGATGGCAATAAAGGCAGGGAATCCTATTAGTCATTGTAGTGGTGATGTCATATGCTTCAGTTTTATCAATGGTAAAATTAACCAACCAACTAATACAGAATCCTAGAATCACAGAATGTCTATGTCTGCTCGCTGGTGGGAGTTAGAACAAAATGAGAACTACAAAGGTTTCCAGGGTCTTTGAAGTGTGCTGTAAGTAGTTTTCTTGTTAGAAAGTCTGTTAATTGTGCGTATTAGAGAAAAAGAAAAAGGTGGTTCCGACCTGTCATGCCTCAGTGCCCTCATATCAACATACACTGTGGTGGGATCTGGTCCAGATGTTCCCTGTAAACAACAACATCAGCTAATCAGAACCTGAAGGCTGGGAGAAGAAAAGAGTTTTACCCCCCCAGATAACCAAACGTTAATTCCAGTGCTAATTATGCTAATCAAATGACAAGTTATATTTAAGCAATTCATCAATCAAAGCTCAGCTTTACAGAATCAGAACAAGCACTGGAAAACATACCTACCATCAGGTACATGTTACCTTGGGGGTCGGGAGAACATCAAGCAGTCAAACTACTTAACCAACACATGTCAACATAGGTTTTATTTGCTACAAAAGGCCAAGTAATCAGCACATGGATACATACAAAACATGTTAAACACATTTTGCCATATAAAGGAAGGCGGAAATTGCTGAGGAGACACAGTTTAATGGCAGAAGCACATGGTCAGGAATGTGAAGCATGGTTTACTGAAAGTCTTCCATACATGCAACAGAGAATATACTTGAAGCTAAAGATAGTAAAGGTAGCACGCATGACATGAACCAATCTGGACTGAAGGTCTGTAAGCAATTATTCTGTTCCTTTTCAGTCTTCCACTGCATAATTTAAACCCTTGCTTTATGTCACAATATTTAGTTACTTGAAAAGCGGCAGACTAATTTTAGTTTCCTTCCATGAAGAGATGATACAGTCTTTAGGCCTTTCCACCCACAGCTTTTCTGCAGTTTTGTAGCCTGCTATGATATGCCCTTATCCAAAACTTCAAACTCATCACCACTGAACATCATGTGAATTCTCGATGCTCCAGGCTAGGGCTCTTCTCTCTGCTGCAAACCTCATGCTACTGCTAAGCAGAAAGCTAGAAAAAAAGCACAACTCCACTTTGGAACACTGGAACTTAGAAATTTTCTTTTCAGCAGAGAAATTAACCTAACCCTGGTGAACTTCAGGTGCACAAATTCCTTTATCAGTTATTTAGATGTTTACTACTTTAAATAGCAGGCAACATCAACTCCTTATGATTTCTGTCCTATTTGGGACATAACGTAGAGTATAATTCTTCACATTAGGAATATCTAGGACTAAATTTTACATTTCTGCAATGCTGGCTGATAGTTTCACAATTTTTGAGCACCAAAAATCGCAAAAGACATCCACAAATAGCTAATTTTTGTATCTAAAGGGGAAAAGAGTTACCACTACCAACTGATACTTACTGTACAGGTACTGATTATGACCCACCACCAGAGGAAAACAAGAGTAATAGAGCTGCACATGCATGTTAGCCTCTTTAGCTTGTTATACACAATACAAGATACAATATCCTCTCTAGCTATTAACGACACGAGTTTCAGTCTACTAGTAAACTCAGCAGTGTAACAGACTAGTGCTGAGTGGAGAGCTTATTTGAAATATATGCAATGTTAAAAAGAAAAAAACAAAACCAAGGAAAAGTTGGTTATCTTTAAAAATAAAACTAAACCTGAATTGATTTGTAAAATAATGGAAACAGTCAAGTTTGAAAATCAAAGACAATCACTATGGTATTTATTATTTTCAGTGTGAATGAAATAGTTACAATGGACAGATAATATTTGATGAAACTTGCATCCAGATAAAGCTGTACTGGACTTATTTATGATTTCATAGAAGGATCTGAAAATCCCCAAATCTCCAGACTCAATTTCTAGTCTGTCCCACTGTTGGAAGCTGATAGGTGGGTATTGAGGGAACATGAAAATCCCCTACCTGCTCGGCCAGCTTCCCCAGCCTGTGAGGCTATAGCAGCAGGAATAGCAGGGATAAGGGAGAGAAGGAAAGAAGGTAACACAAGACGAAAATAATAATAAAAAAATGGGAATGAAGGGTGGGAGAAAATAAAAAGAGGAGAATGCAAAAAGCAGGGAGTAAAATAAAAAGAAAAACAATGTCAAATACAGGAATTTTACAAATTAACCATTATACCATTAAAGGTTAAAAAAAGTAAAAAATGAGGTGTCAACATTTTAGTAGAGCAACAGAAGAGACAGCTGTAGACTGCTAACCTTGGACAAACAGACTTAAATGGTTTTAGGACACTACAGACAATGTTGTTAGTGGAAAACGTGTCTAACACTGGGGGTTTTTGTTGCTTTTGTTTTCGAAGTTATTAAATATTGTGGCCCTGCTATTTTAATGCACATACATTGAGATTGAGTTCCAGGTCTGCCATTTCACTACTAATAGAAGTTTGTAAGCGATGTCCTCTGGAAATCAAAGGTAAGTTTTCTTTTTGGAAAAACATAAGATTAGTATACAATGGAGAAAGATAGTTACACCTTCTTGCATATAGATTAACCTGATCCTAAAGTTAAACAAAATAAAGGCTTCGTGCACAGTCTAACTACAAGACCATAAATAAATGGAGTCACTTCATAGCCCAATAATTCTTCATTCTTAATCTATTTTCTATGGTAAACAGTGTAATACATATAAAGAACAGTAAAATTAAAAGCTGATAAAAACCTGTCAGTACTTCACCATGAATGATAATGCAGCAAAGAGACAACAAAAACCTCTGTGCTGACTAGTCCTAAGCCACTACTATCATGGGGAGCATCTAATAGCAGAAGGCTGCAGTAGGGTTTGCCCTATGACTTGTGAAAACAAACAGCTCTAAAAGCACCAGCATCCCACATCCTTCTCATCAAACTTCTGAATGCCAGCAGAGTTAAAAACTGCAGCATCATCTGCCACAGCAGCATCTTAAAATAGGTTTATTTTGGATGCAGAGGAAGATGAAACATTTAAAAAAATAGGACAGATCTGCTTATTACACTGATGCCCCAAAATAGTATTGCTAATAATTCAGGTTGAACACTGCAGTGTAACTGCAAGAATGCAGGAGAACTGCTGAAATCCTGCAGTTACATAATTCATTGCATGTGACTACACTGCAGGTCCCAGAAAGGACTTTGAGAGTACCAGAGTCTTATATGGCTCCTAACTACAGAATGGCTTGAGCAGTTGAAGTATCAGCCATGTCCTTCTGCAGCCAGCTGCAGCTGGGATACTCTGAAAGTGTTTCAAAAGAAGAAGAGTCTTAGCCAAGACCAGAGTGACTCAATTTGCCTGTGTACATTTATTTTGTGAGACAGAGAGCATTTGTAATGCTGGTAACAGGAAAGAAACAACACAACTTTGGGTGTTATCTGATCCTTACTCAGGATATGCTAGGTAGTGTTCAAGGAAACAGAATGGGACAAAGATAATTTTCTGTCTGAAAACAAGTATATCATAAGTCACATCTCTTGGACTAAATATTTCTCCTGCCCATGCATAGGCTGCCACTGGTGAACCATCCTTGGGTCTGTGCAAACCTCTTCAATATGCCAGGCTTTTATTCTCTGGGAAAACACTGCAGGTCTAACTGCCTGAATAACTACCCCAACAAGTCAGCTGTAGGGCTGACCACATGCAAGGACTCAGTCCACAACTAATTTCCACTGAAGTTAAAGGCCAAGCTGCATGCTCTCCCCTACTTCCCTCCCCAGAGTTAAAAATCAGGAATCAGGGCAATCAGAAGTCCTAGGAATTTAAAAAAGCCTATGTTTTGGGTTTTGTTTAGATATCTAAGGATGTGGTCTTGGTGTTTACCCTGAGTCTACTTCTGCTCCAGTGATGCTCAGAAAAGGAATTTTTGGTGTACACTTGGCAAACTCACATACACAAGCACAGCAGCTGGAGCTGTGAAAAGAACTTTGTGGCATGGCTCATAGTAAAGGTGGGAAAACAGAATCTGAGGGAACTCACTCAGAGTTATAGTACATTGCTAAATGTGAATCATACCTCTGACAAAGTGCATGGTCTCCTGCTGCACTCTTCGCAGACCTACCCTTTATTACTTTTAATATGGAAGATGCTCAAAAGGTGTAATCTATCACTAAGTAAAAAGAAGTATTAACTTTAATCCTTAAACTGACTAACAAAGATTCCTTTGCTAGATAATGAGGAAGGGGTTCACTTCATGTAACTTCAGCCATCAAAGAAGAAAGCATGCAGTATAAGGTAAGAAGTGTCTCCTGATAGTGATGAATTGTACCCCAAGATGGGCACCTGAGACAGGCTGAATCAAACTGCCTATTGAAGTATTTCTATGATTCTACTGGCTATAGATGGATACGGGATAACTCACTTAACCTTGCAGTCTTAGTTAGAGGAGACATAAAAGAAGCAAGATAAATCCTTTTCTCCTGCCCTAGTTTGGACAGACTTGTTAGTACATTTTCAGGGTTAACTAAGGAAAATGAACAACTTCTAAAAGTTTTCCTTCAGCTGAAATTGAATAGAAGGTTGAATAAAATGAAAATATTTATTCCAAGTGTTTAAATGGAAATTAACTAAAATCCTAGAGAACCATCTGTGCTGTTGTAAGAAACAGGCTACTTTTCATATCTATTTTTCTCTCTCTCTTGAGAATGCTAAGATGCTGGTTAATGAGAATTAAAATATGCTGGATGCAATCTTTTCATCTCAGAAATCCCTAGACCATTATCTGTGACTATACAGCCATGAAAGGTCAGATATTAATAATATTTAAGTGCCTAAAGATGGAGGGGATTATTTATTTCCAAAAGGACATCTCTAAAAATCTGGTCCAAAATGACTGCCTCAAAGGAAACATACTAAATTTGCTCTAAATTTGAAAGGAAATAAATACAAATGACAATGCATTAGTCTGTCAGTGATCTCAATCTGGAAATTAAGATAATTTGTACCAAAGGGATTATCATAATGATTTGCTTTTTAGAGTAATCTTCAATAAAACATTAAATTCTGCTATGAAGTCTTTATACACGCACACAGAGACATACATGTACATACACACCCTCCTCCTCTTCTTTTTGGAGAGAGGAACAGTAAAAAGCAAAAGTTTTTTTTGAAAAACCAGGATACCTTTCCTTTGAAACACTTGAGTCTTGAATTTGCCCACAAAATTGGAAATGAAGAAGGTATCAAATATAATATCCAAGTTGTGTTAGAGGCAGCCCTTAGAGAAGAACCCTGGACAGGCTTTTTGCTGGTAAGGATCAACAGCTAAACACTGAGATATGTTTAATAATGTGATTAGTAGATACATATTTTAGGAAGACTGCAGAATGGGCTGGATCACAGTTATCCCTGTGGAAGATGGTGCTCCAGGAACCACATGCTGATCTCATGGATGACAACTTGGAAATAAAAAAGCAAAGACAGATGCTGTTGACTCAAATATCTTGAGAAGTATTTTTATGCAGTGTGAAGAATCCAGAAATCATAACCCATTTCTGGAACATATCGAAGACAATGCTAATTTCAGGAACAGTGTTGATCAAGAATTAAAATTCATTCTGTTCCTCAGCTGAGAAAACAGAATAGCTCACAAACTATTCTGGAATACCACTAGTCATAACCTTCCAGACAGTTTGGAAAGAGCATCCAGCCTAATTCAGTATCCAGTCTTTGGCAGTGTCTACTGCCAGATACTTCAAAGGATGTAATCCTCTATCTTTATATTCTCCACCAAATGACATGTTTTGTGGTGATGCTTGTAAGTAAAATCTTTCGTAATTTTTCAAACACCTTTAAAACTTGCCAAACAAGCCTTGTCTCAAATGCTTCAAAAACCATTCCACTTGGGAGGGTAATGCTACTAAATATAGGCTGTCCTGAAATGGCTTTTCTTCATTCCAGCCACACCACTCTTTAGAAAGTGTTTGGTTTTTAGTTTGTCCTATGGACTGAGATGCCACATCTTAGTAGAACTCAATGATCCCTGGCACTAAGCTGTATGATCAGCCAGGCTGTTTAACCATCTCACTCAAGGCTCTCATTCTGTGCTCTTCTTAAATTCATAATTAATTCATTAATAATCTTCCTTCAGAGATTTACCCACTTTAACAGTTTAATTCACTAACTCTTTCAAGAAATTCTGTAAAGAACCATCTAAGAAGCAAACTTCAGCTAAGGAGTCAACACAATCACATGGCAGATTTACACAGTCAAGCCAAAATCCAACCTAACTCCATTCTGATTAGGACTTTCCGTTTCTCTGAGTGCAGTCAGCTTCCCTGCATGTTTGTAGTGGGCTGACCCAGCCAGCAGTTCAGTATCCACCCAGCTTCCAGTGGTACAGAGAGAGCACAGGAAGAGCAAAAGTCAGAAAATCCACAGGTAAAGATGAAGAGTTTAATGAGTGAAGGAAAGAGAAAAACCCAAGTAATGCAAAAGCAATCACTCATCACCTCCCACAAGCAGAACAATGCCCAGCCAGTTTCTGAACAATGGCTACTTTGGATGACCAGCAGCCCTTTTTCTTTAATGCTGAGTATAACATCACGTGGCATGGCATATCCCAGGTCAGCTTGGGACAGCTTTCCTGGCTGTGTCCCCTCCCAGCTTCTTTCTCTCTCAGCCTACTTGCTGGAGCCAGTGGGGTGTTGGTGCTGTGGGCAGAGGCAGAAACAGGGAAAGCCCTGATGCTGTGCAGCAGTGTTCAGCAATAGCTCAGCCACTGGTCTGCTATCAACACTCCTTCAGTCACAAATCCAAAATACAGTTCCATATGGGCTTCTATGAAAAACATTAACTCCATCCCAGGCAGACTGAGCACAATGTTACTTCCAATGAGCCCTACTTTGGCACTGAACCTAGCTTACTGCTGCTTATAGTCATTCCTTGACTTTATTATTTGTCCTGAATTAATGACCTGTAAGTGAAACAGCCACTGTGAACAGTCCAGAGACTAGTGCAAGCCTAAAATGGAGACTACCACTAGTGGCAAGCAAACTTCTGCAGCTATTTTGTCCTTGTAATCTACAGCATCTTTCAAGTCTGATCCCTCCATGGACCAGAAACTAGAGAAGCTGATTTGCTTTTCAGAAGTAGCTCCCCCCATCCTGATCTGTTTGCCATGAGGGTAGGTCATCACCTCCTTCTTTCCCCTTCTCTCTAAAACTTCTTTGTTCCTGGAGAATATTTACGGTAGCAATTACAGAATGACAAACTAAACAACTCTACCTCTGGGCCACAGAATGACTTTTAACCCTGCTCAGCTTTGCCTTGTCATATGCTTGATAATAACAATTGAAGACACCTTGTGCTGTAGGGATACTCTGCTGGAGTTGGAGAGAAAGCAAGCAGTACTGGAGGTGTGGCATACCTCCTGTATTCATATCCTGGTAACATTCTGAACTACACAGTCCCTTTTAGCCAAGGTCTGATGAAAGCCAAGATCCTTTAATGACATTGGAAAGGGCAAGAGGGTAAGGCAGGTACAGACATACTGGTCTGTGATGAAGTCATAACCTGTATTTGTCAAGATTTTTTTAATAAAATAATAATAAAAAAAACCATTTACAATCAGAAAAAAACAATAACAGATGTCTTATTTGCAGTGTCACTGAGAAGTTCTGTTCTGATTTCCACACCAAAGCAAGTATCCATGTTACGTGCATGAGAAATCCTTAATGTAAACTAGGAGTAACTGCCAGATTTGAAATGTGGGATGTACCACACAGAGTAGAGCCAAGTTCTGCAGGGAGATGGTGACTTTGAAGAGGTTAAAGACATGGTAGGTGACCAAATGGATATGGAACTTCTCAGCCAAAGCAGCTGCCAATGCAGAAGATGATTCTTTTAGTACTTAAAAGGTTATTAAATCAGAAATCATATTACATCAGAGTAGGACACCTATGGCATTGTTACAGGAATAATGTCTGGAACTCTGAAACCAAATTTGGAAAGACAGAAAGAGATCAAGAGTCAGAAAAATGAGACACAGATCAGGAATGCATGTCTTGAGATTCTTTATCTATTTATTGAAGACTAAGATATGTATTAGATGCATGATAGAAATGAGATTCTTATTCTAGATTCAAAAAATGCAATAAAATAAAAAATGGCTGAATTTAATACCAGATAAATTTAAACTAGAAATAAGGCAAAAATAATTAAAAATTGAACATCTTAAAAAAAAAAAAAGGCAAGTTAACTTTCATCATCCAAAGTTTTGGAAGATAAATCGATATACTCTAAATCAGCCTAAAACTATTTGCTTGGTGTAGTTATTACTGGATGAAAAACTAGAGGCTATTCAGAAATTCAGATCAAATAGCTGCAGTGCTCCATCAGTCCTTAAAATCATGACTCAATAAAGATTCCTCAAGAATGCAAGTTAAATCCTTTATTACCCCTGGGAATTTTCTTCTGATTATTGGATCAAAACAGAATGAAATAGATGTAGCAAAATAATTTCCTTTTTAAGCTATAAACTGTTTGCAGAAAATACCTATTTTGTTAACTAAGTAATGGTTGTAAGTATTGTATAAAGAGAAGGAATCCATTTTACAACATAGTAAAGCAAACACTTGGAAATTGGAGTTTACATGACACAACTACATAATATTTTTGGAGTACAGAGGCATTCTGTCACTGTTAGGTGCTTTTCTGAATTATTGCATTCATGGGCAGAATAAATGCTATGAGTGCAACATGAGAGGGATGAATAGTTGACAAAGTAACAGAAATTTACTACCTGTATATGCAAGAGCATTAAGTACCACATGCATTTTCTTAATATGTCTGCAACCAAGCAGCCAAAGGAAATACAGTGAATGCTTCTTACTGAAAATCATTTTCTTAAAAACTTTGATCTTAAGGAGTGAAAAATCTTACCTGCAAACATATTGCCAAGTTAACTCTACAGCCAAGTGATGTGCTGACAGCCCGTGGATGGAGACCAAGGTCTTTAAATAACTTTGAAAACGACTGAGTAAGAGCTATCCGAGGTCGTTCTTCAGCCACTACTACACATGTCCGCACACGTGAAAGGTCCAGTCCCCTTGCCTAAAAAGAAGTCAAAATGTAACAAAGGCCACAAATGGGCAGATTTAATGCAAACCAGTAGTACTTAAGTGTATTATGCAGGTATTATGATTCAAAAGGAACAGTAGAACAGAGGTTATGGTACCAGTACAATTTCCATCATTCCCGGAGGCCGGATGGCCAGATGACAGTCTAATAGCTGTAGAGGAGCACACATACTTGCTTGTCATCTCAACATTAGCACGCAGGAAATTATGGGCATGCTAATTCTAAAGGGAGGGAATGCTATTCCCAAAATTAATTCAGACGACAGTGAATAGCAGCAAAAAGGAAGCAATGTCTAGACTTGGAAAAACTGATTAGGAAATTATTAAGCAAGGATGGTAAAGGCTGGAGACATCATAAATATCAGTATCTCAAGATCTAATGTAATTCAGTAGCACACTGGAAATTTTAGATGATTTCAGAAATTTAACTGGCTACTTGGCTTTTAATTCTGGGGGGGAAAAGGAAGATATACCCTCCTCCCCATACAATGAGGACAATCTAGTTAAAACAACACAGTACTTTTAAATGTGATTATTTAACTACAGAGGTCAAAATCAAATTAGTACTTCATATAATCAGGGTATTCATAAAACACACTATACAACATAATACTCCTTGGGCCTCTTGGACATTTACACCTCTGTTTTCCAACACTTGCCTATCAACTCAGGCTGCAACACAGATCAGAAAGCTTAGGTAAATAAAAGCCTTTCCTTGATGTTGAGTAGCCCTGTGATCTGAAAGAGACTGATTGATATTCATATATAGCCTTTGGCAAGGAATAACATGGGTTCTGTGGAAGCTGCTTGTGCCCTCTGATGATTTTCTCCTTGCAGCAGACATTTAGCAGAGCAGAGAGGCTCTCAAACACCACCCTGCAGGCGGCAGGTTGTGCAGCACAGCAGAATCACTCACCTTCAGCGACTCTGTTTGCGAACCGAGTCCCTTAGTACAAAGCTCCATGACCGAATAGGAACAAAAAGTGTCTCTCACTTTGTACTGACTCACGGCAAGAAGCCACAGAGCAGGATTGGTCTCCAGTTCTGAGGGAGGAATCAAAATAGACTGGTGTCCTGAATAAACGCTGTAAGACACAAGATTCATTAACACACACTAAACACCTGTGTCCACAGACGGTTACAAGCCATGGGGCACTAGAATATAGTTTATCACAGCACTGGATGAACTGTGTAAAGCCTTACAGTGCTCCATAGCTCCAGAAGTTTAACATGAAATTTAACTGTTTTTTGCTATACCTTTAGAATCTATGATGAATCATGAGGAAGGCAGGCAGAATGTGCTCCTAAACTACTAATTAACTCAAAATTCCAGTGGACTCTGCAGTTAGAACTGTACCAAAGAGAGCAAAATAGCTCAGTTATTAATGGTGATAATAAGCAGTATTATAATACCAACAAAAATTATGTGTTGCTGACAAAAATTTAGATTGAGACTTTATAATTTTAAGACATCTTGATTAAAAGAGCACTTGATTGCTTAATATGGAAGTAACCTGCCTCCTGCTAATGCAAGCAAGAGGTTTGCAATAATTTTCAAGGGAGTGAATCTGCCCCCAATTTAACAATCCCTGTGGCTTTAGATTTCTTCTGTGAAAGTTTTATTAACTTTCGAAGCTCAAATACACTACATCTCTTGTTTACTGGATACCCAGAGAGCATAAGTATTGAGAAAAGACACTTATCAGGGTCCCTGGAGGAAACAATTTTGTCAGAGTTAATTTCTCTGGTACCTGTGATTCTCCCCAAGGGCAAAAATATTCCCAGTTTGATGTCTTTATTTCCCATGGGTCCTATGCTGTTCACTCATCTCACATGGGCAGATTTACCATCAATTTTACAGTCCCCTCACGTCTCAATTTGTGATCTGCAGATATTTCAAACTGGAATGGTGACAGCGTAAAACCCCCAAATTATAGAAGTTCTGAGAAAGGACCATAAAAGCCCCCGAGATTTATGATGCACAAGAAAATTCCATTTGTGACTTGAAAACTTGAAATGCCAGTTTGGTACAGGAAAGCTGATGTTTTCAAATCCAAGCACCTGAGGTAAGACATGAAATGCAACTTTGTTTTCAGGAATATGAGCATCTCTGTAACACTGGACATCAGGAAGAAGACACACATTTTTGCAATTCTTGCAGACAGGATGCTCACACAGGTTCCCTCCTTGCTGAGTGAGTACCCCCACTCTCTCTAAATCCAGATGAGAGTTCTTTCAAAAGCTGTGCCATGTACAACAAGGTTTATGTTACCTGGATGTCTTTACTTGGTACAATAAAGGCATAAAAGGTGTCCAAGTCCAGCCTTAATGGCAGTTAATAATCCAAATTGTTTAGGTCTCTGTTGGAGTACGAGCCAGAAGATGTCATGGAATATGTATGAACTACAGTTCAAACAATTTCATTTATCACAGGGCAGAAATTTTATCTTTGACTGCTTGTCCACATTTATGCCACTCCTGCTGATTCATGACCAGTGACTTGCCACAGAGTGATGTGTTCTGGGCTAGGGCTGACACGATGACTACAGCACAGGGCGGTCAAATGAACCATTATGCTTTTATGGAATCAGAATAAAGTATGATTGAACCTTGAACATGTGCTGCATAAACATGTGAAAAGAGATCTTGGCGACATTACCCACGCCTGAAAGGGGTATGCCCTGAGCTCAAGTGACAGATCAAAACAGCCAAGGAGTAGTAACAGTTCCTACTATAAATATTACTCTGTTCTTTCTTTCTTAGCCAATTCTATTGAGATTTTCAGAGAAGTAAGACCAAAAGGTCTCACGTATTCACAAATTTAAGGTTAGAGCCCCACAAACAATCAAGGTGTGTGATCTCTCTGGTAAATACATAATTCTTACAAACAAGAAGCTGTAACCACACAAGCAAGAACCACACAAGCATCAAACCCTTCCCCCTGTCCCCAAACTATTCTAGTTGATGCAACCTGGTAAAAAACATCTGCACAATAATAAACAAGTTACCAAAATGGTCAAATGTGGGAGAATTATTACTCATAACCATACTAAGATCCCTTAAGTACCACTTATTCAGCTGGGCAGAACATACAAAAATCAAGCCAAAATCAAAAGAACAAACTTGCTTCCTGTAGTGAAAAGTGCCCCCACAATCTCCATAGTAATATGGGAGAGGAAAGCTGCATTGCTTCAGTAGGAAAAGAGAAAATTAATTCCAAGTGTATTTTACCAGGAAATTGTCAAAAATAGTGGAGTTTGGGAATAAAAATTTACACCAAAGACAAATATTTTCCCTCTCAGCATGAGGATTTGGATTCAAAATAACCCAACCTCTCTAGACTGAGGGAAACAAATACTCTTATGATAAGATATTGACTAAAACAATTACTCCAATTACACTGAAACAAATTAAGATGTTGCTAGTACCTATTCTGAGTTTTCTAATGCCTCAAAAATACTGTGTAGTGGAGGATCAAACTGCAGAGCAGCAGGAAATATCTAGCAGGAATGAAAGAAACTTTCTGAGGTGCAGAACCTCAGACATGTGCTGCTCTTGCCTGCAGTACACAAACCTACAGACTGCTGATACCATGCCTGGAAACCATGCCCAACACAGGCTTTGCCTACTGAGCTGTGGTTTAGTAACTCATACGTATCCTCTGATTTTCTAGAGCAGTTGGTGGAGCCAGAAGAAGAACTACAAAGACATATTTCTGGGGTGAATGTGCCAGTTCCACAGCTGAAGTGGTTTATGCAGCACCTGGTCACCATGATGTCAGCCATAACTTGGCTCACCTCCCTGAATCAGTCTAAGAAACACTATGGAGAATTTGTGAATCACTCCAAGCAACAAAATGTTCCTGATGGTCACATATCCTTGAAAATTCACAGGTTCATATTCCCATGTTAACCCCTGAGAAGCTGTATATCACCAATGTTTTGATGGAGAGAAGCTGAGGAAAAAAATACTTTGTACAGCTGGTTGAAACACTTCTACCATTCTGGTGGTTTCAAATCACTCTGAGATTTTAGAGACTGTTTGCTTAGTATGAATGCCAAACACTAAGCAGACGACCATGTTCTTGAACAAACTGCCGTTGTGGAAGTCTGCTTTGAAGATGCTGAATAAAGCTAGATATGGTTCCAAACCTACAGAAGTTCTGTCAATGCTGTCTCCATGTAACTCTAGGTATGGTAGAGAAGTTTCGTAGGTTCTTCTGGGCATGGTACTCTAGATTTGTTAGAGTTAATCCTGAAACTGAGGCCCTGAACAAGGTAAGACAGTTCCATCTTACCTTTAAACACAATAGTTAAACTGTCAGCTTTGCTATTCTCACACGGGAACCAACAAAATAATGGTGAACACTGTAGCATCAAAGAGATCAGTGGGATATTAGGAAAACTTTGGGTTTTAAATATAAACTGTAGAACCTAAATTGTCCTTTCTGAGATTGCAACAATATTTGATACTTTGGACTAGGTGCAAGACTTCTTATGCAAATACTGGGAAGGAACTGTAGTGAGATTGCTTCTTCCACTGCTGTAGAAATCACCTCCTGATTCAAGTCTTACAACAGGAGCAGACACAGTGCAGAACTGCAGAGATTACCTGACAGACCTGGACACCTGTTTATCAGTCCCCACCACTTTTAAAAAATTCAAAAGGAGTAAGAGAAAAAGAAGACAAAAAAGGAGAGCAACTACAGAGCATCCCTGCATCATCTTGTCACAATGACTTTTGGGATGCAGATGCAGAGTGAAATGCAGGGGTGACTGAGGTGGAAGATCAGTTTTAGAAAAGCTGTCTTCTTTTAGGTGCCTGCATAGCAGTCTGGGGGAAAGAAAGTATTCATGTGATTCACATGGTTGACAAAGCCTTGGATTTCGGCAGTAAGCGAAGAGCCTTGTCTGCCTGCACTAATCAAGGGCTGCCCAAGGACAGGAATACTCCAGGTAAATGCACCAGGATGTATTTTGGTACCATCTGATCACAACACTGGCTGTTGGCAGGCTGTTTTGGCAGCATATGGAGATGCCTGGAAGGACATCTTGGCACTTAACTGTTCCACTGAATCAGAGACTTACCCCATATTGTGCTGAGGCAGATTAACAGTAAAGTGTGAGGTTTTATAATAGTTCCAGAAATTTCAGCAGGTCAATAAATGCTGACAAATGGCAACTGCATAAATTTGCAATTGCGTTCTGGCAGGCTACTGACCCATCACTGTCCTTTTCAGGTGACATGAGCTGCTTTCCCACTTAACTGGAGGAGGCAGGTAAGCACAGCTGAATCTCATAAGTATATGCATTTAGTTTCTGCATTCCTACAGATGATACTTGGCATTTGGTGATGAGGGACAGGTATGGGAACTGGGCATTTGGTAGAGTCCAAAATAATTGAGTTGCCATGCCCATAATTCAAAGCCTGTGAAGAGTCTGCATTGCTGAGTTAACCTACATGGGACTGAGCAAAAGTCTTCACAATCACCTGGACCAGATCTTGTAGGAAGGACAGCCATCAGGGACAGTGTTTGGGCATATATCTCACTTAGGCCTCATAGGACTTGGGACAAAATTCAGCCTTCAGTTCTGGAGACCCACTATGTGCACAGAAGAGGGAATTTTTGAGAATGAGTAACAGACCTTACACCACCTGCAGGGTCCAAAGATGCCCAGTTGGCACACAGTGCACTAAGAGCACGACTGCACATGGTAAGCAGATAAATTATCAGTACTGGAGAGACAAGGGAGGTGGAGACAGATCACAAGTGTAACTAGTGTACAGCAAAAGACCACTGCTCAGCCTTGAGCACCACTTGGGTGGTGCCTTATCACCATCTCTCCTGCCTCAGTTACTCCCCCATGAATGGGCACGTCTACAGAGCTGACAGTCTCTTAACCCATCTCAGAACTCATGTATCAAGGTGATTTAGGGCTTTCAGCTGCTCTTGAACCTTCCAGACTTGAGGCAGGTTTAATAGTCCTATTGTAATGTGGAAGAAATGCTAATTGCCTCTTCCACAAATTACCATACACTGGCAAAAGAAGCCCCAGGAAACTGGCACACAGCAGTTTGTGGGCAGATGCACCTTCTCATTCCTCCTGTGCCTAGTATGCACTTTGCAAAACATGAGAGATGCTTATGTTCACACCCTTCACTTCCCATGTCAGAATTATCCTGTTCTGATGTGGCATTTAGGCTTCTTTATGCAGTGTTGCCTTTAATTTGCTATAAAAGGGCTCAGAATTGGGCATGCCTGCCAGGTACCTTCAACTTAGCCTAAAAACCGTAACAATAAATAGTGAATCCTAGCACACCAAAGTTTCCTAAAATGCAGTTCTCATGTTAGTGTTGCAATTCTTTGCTTATTTCTTGCACAGTTCCACTTGTTTGGCTACTAAGAAACCTTGCAGTCTCTTGCTGCAGAAGCTACCTAGCAGCACCACTGGGGATTTTGGCTTCATGCTATGGAACAGAGACAGCAGGATAGGAGAAAGCCACTTCACTGCACCTTACCTCAAAAGCCTTCCCTGGATCATTTAATAGCATTCATGCTATTTATTACATGGCTGTTATGGACCAGAAAATTCAGTTCATCTGGTCCAATCTGAGTCTCACTGACTTAATAAAATTTATTTTAAATTATTAATGAACTTAATTTTAATTTGAATAAGGACAATTCTATCTTCCAGTATTAAAAGTAGAACTGCAATATGAGTTTGCTTAGCTGGTCTAAGGTAGAGAGAAAATTCTTATTCTATTTCATTACTCAGCAACTATCAATTAAGTGAATTCTCACTAATGAACTGAAGCATGTTCCATTCTGCCCCACAGTGAGGAGCATTAAGATAGGGACATCTTAATTTCAGGAAGCATTTCTGAACAATAGGATTTAGAATTCACTCTTTATCATTGGAGGACACTTTTAATATTTTTTTTTCCTTTTAAAGAATGTAATACAGTTTAAAATGTAATGCAATGCAAGTCAGAATAGTAGGATCACCCTCTCAGAATGGATCAACAAGATTATTAAAGAGAAAAACGCAAACATAACGTATTCTTTTATTGAGTCACGAGTAAGAACCTGTTAAAATTAGGAAGTTAGAAATCTGTGAACTCACATGGGGCTGATGGCTGCCACCACACCTAGGACGTGCTGTTCAATGACAAAGGTTCCAAGGAAACCCTGCTGGAGCATGCAGCCAGTTTAGAGGGAACAGTTCTTTTTAATGTATTGCTCTGCTTTGCAAGGTTTCTTTATTATTTTATAACCTTTAGGCCATAAAATAATAAATTCTTAAAATATAAAAACTTTGCAAAACTATGCAATATATTCTGAACTTACCAAAGGGCTGGCTCCATGCTCCAGCAGCTTTCCTAAGTAGCTTTGACCTCACAGAATGGGGCATTCTGGGGCACCGCAGTGGAGCAGGCCAGCACAACGTCTAAGCACCTACAACGGGGATAAAACATTAGTTTTTCTTTCATTCCTTAGTCAATGTCTCCTTTGGTCTAGTTAACAAAGGGATTAAAACGTACTTGGCATTTTAACCACACCCAGCACAGGAGGTTGATCTCTCTTCCTGATGGGCTCCTAAAATGAAGAGTCCCTATTTAACTCTCTAAACCCCCTAATTGATCAAAAATTGAAGATCTAACTTCATTTCCATATACCATTAAAAATATTAATTTAGTCAATGGGAGTGGTGACACAGTAGAATTCTCTGAGATAGAAATCTGGGCTGAAATGTTAAGCAGGATTTGGTTATGCTGAACCTCAAAGGGTAAAATGCAAAGTTGCAAATTTTCAAGTTATGAAGAGCAGGAGTCTAATAAACTCCAGGATGTATTTTTTGCTATCACATCAAGAAATACTCATTTTTAAAATAGTAATAAAATGGGCATTAAGTTTGTAAGTGGAATTAATGAAGCTGTATCTGATGCCAGCTTTCTCCAAATGACAATCGCAATTCTAGCAGCCCGCAGTTTTTCTGGTTTAATAGGAACAGGAGATCAGTGGCAAAGAAGGGATTGACGTGATGGTTCATGAGACTAGAGTGTTGCTGGCCTCATCTCAGTTCCTTCAACTCCCTTGTTTCCTTTCTCTTCTTTGAAAATAGTATAAAATTTTCTATTCCTTCTATAAGCTACAAAGGGCATAGACACTGATTGCTTTCCCCCAGAGGTTTGCTGCCTTAATTCACTTGCCAGTCATAAACAATTTTCTCCTCCTAAAAGGCTGAATACTATCAGTATTGGGAAGGACCTCAGGGTAGTAAATGCTTATTTGTTGAAAAAGTAGTTTTGGAAGAAATAAAAGTTTTTGTATTCAGGAGAGTCATGGACACTACAAATTACTTGGGTTTTGGACAGGTCAACATTATCTGTGTTTTATGGCTCTATCATCATATGCTCTATGTTCCAACATTTTCCTGTACAAGCATACATAGGACTGAACTCTCCTACGGTTCAGTCCTTCTCTGGTCTCATTGAATGCACTGGGGCAAATTTGGCTCAGCCCCCAGCAGAGCAAAGGCCTAACAGTGCTGACATCAGGACATGCTGGAACATGCAAGTCTATATAAGAAATACTCAACGGACTTCAAAAAAATCATAATTTAAAAAATTTAACTTAAAACAGGGTGATTTAATTAAAGACTCAACATTTCTGTTTTTTTCTTTCCTGTAGCCTAGATATTTTCACCTTTCTTTTGGGGAAATAAGACATTGAAAAAAAGTTTTTCAAAAAAAAGGCAACTCTAATCCCTATGTAAAATCCAAAATAGCATTAGGGCAAGTATAGCTTAAATCACAAGAAACTGATCAAGAATTAATAAGATAATACCGTTAATCTTCATTCTATTTAATACCAAATAATAAATATTTTAAAAAGGGCAATAGAAATCGTTGCAGTTGTTATCAAATAATACTTCCTTCAGTTATTCAGTAAATTGGTACAAAGTTTATCCAGTGTATTTTTATTGCCCTGGATTATCTTCATTTTAGTAACTAAAAATAGCAATACTGCTAAAATCAAAGAACTTTCTATGGAGGGAGTAAAGATGTTGGACTACTGTGACTCTAAGATGCCTTCATAAAAACAGGTTCCATTAACACTCCCATAGTTCTTTTGCTTTGCATCAACCCAGCTAACCTTAAAAATAAATAAATTGATGGACCTGCTTTCAGTGCTGAACTGTAACTTCCCTGGAGTACAGAGATTGACAGAATAGTTTCTGTCAGAAATTTCTAAAGTTATTAGCAAAAAAACCTGATTCACATTTCACTATAAATGTTTGGTTTTTTCCTGATAACTTCGCTACTTCCACACAAGTACCTGCAAGAAAACACACTTCACATGTCTACAAAAATCACATCCCTAAGTCCTACAAATGAGGAAGTCCCCCGATATCTACACTTGCTTTCAGATTAGAGAATGAAAAAGAGGACACCAGAAAACCACTTCCTTAAGGTAATATTGGTAAAGCGCTGCTTTCATCAAATAAAACAATCCAGGCTCTGCAGAGACAGCAGTAAAACAGCAGGAGGTCAATGAGCAGCCTCCTTGATGCTCTGTACTTCTAAGTCTAAATATCTACAGCCATGCCACTCTCAAACAAACCATATCTTCCATACAGCACTCTGCACACAGCTTCCAGCAACTCCAGTTGCCTACGGCAGTCCCAGAGATACTGCCTGTTCTTCCCGTTCTTTTATCACTCACATCATCCAGTTTGCTGTGTTACAGTACAATGGAGATGGTGTTTCAAAACAGGCAGAGGAGAAGCCTCACCTGCAGAGGCACCAGAGGACAAACCCAAGTCCACAGTAGGGGTCCAAGCAGATCGCGACTTCTCGGGAGGGATAAAGCTCACACTGCAGCTTAATAGAACGACAAAAGGCACTAGTGGCTGCATGAGACATCTGAAAGACAACAGCAAAGTAATTAAAATGATCAACTACGTTGTTCGGAAGACTGCACCAAGTGCTTAAATCAGTTACAGGATAAAAACCCCCAAATAAATATTGACTTTATGCTCAGTGTAAGCACACATGGAATTTATATCTAAGGAAACATAATTTTCCTTCAAGAGGGCATCCAAATAATGGTGAAAGGGGAGAGAAGACAGAATGAATGATAAGTTTGAAGTGATTTAGGAAGAAAGCTGTGAGTGGTTTAAAGATGTGCTCCAAGCTATATGCAAAGCTAATGATAGCACATTAAACTTTCTGGAACAACAAAGGAATTAATGACTGCACAGCCTGAATGAAGCATTTTGTTGACCAACAGTAACATATTTCTAAGTACATATTTCTTAATAAAATACCAATGCACTTTTTAAATGGACAGGGATTTTGCCTGCAAAACAGTATAAAGGACCTAATCAATCAGTGATAAGGATTCCTAATAAACTTAGTAAAGTTTCTGTAATAAGTCTTCATGTTGTTTAATATGTCTTCAGTTCCTAGTTGAGAAACAGGCTCTCAAAATCCTGGTGAGAAAGCTCTCAGAAATAAAAGCACATAGTAGAAAAACAGAAATAAAAAACCTGATCAAAAGGAAATTATCCTGATTCTTCTTCTAATGTTAGGATGCTTTCCACATTCACCCATCCTGACTTAGAAGAACTAATGACTTTGGAAACAGAAAAATATCTTTGTCCTATCTATTAGCAAACAATAAAGATACCCTTGTTAGAAATACAGTCTGGGTAGGATTTAACTTACCTAACCTTTGATCTCTGCCACATACCGAGCTGGTTGCCTTATATACTGCTGGAGTCAATGGAGGGGTACAGACACTTGGAAGGTAAACTTTATTTGATCTTAAAGTAAACAGGGGAATAAAGCTTCAGAAGTGACTTTTTCTCCATTGTCAGTGACGTGTTCCAAGTGATGCGAAAGGACCAGCTCAGAATAGATGTCTGCACAGTGATTGTCTGCAGTTTGCAGAGATTAATCTACTCTACCTGATTCAAGACCATTTTTTCACACAGGATTAAAATGAACTGTATTGATACAGAACTGGTGCTATTCTGTGAATTTTTAAGGCATACTGCGCCCAAGCTATTGAAAAAGTTGAGAGCAAACGTGGAATCTACTATATTCAAGGTGATTACAAAACATTTATCCATTTTCAGAAGCCACAAGAGTTATTTAGTCATTTTTTAAATTTAGCACAACTGCATTATAAATATAAGCCTTGTGGCCTCTTTTGATCTTTTTATAATTAATTAATCATTAGTGATGATGTAGTAGATGGTAACTGCTTACATAAACCTGCTGAGTCAGTGATCTTGAGGCTTTGTGACCCAAATATTAGAAGCTAATCAAGAATTCCTTGATGGATTTATCTGTATTTCCCTCTAGCCACATTAAGAAAGGTTCATCGACTTGCCCTGCCTTTGACTATCTTTGAAGTTTTCCAAATATTCACTTTGCATAGTTAGTAGCCACTTCTGCAAGTCTGATAAGGTGGAATTCAGACCTAATTCAATATGGATGATTGCATTTGAAACAATCATTTGAAGCACCCTTTAGAAGAAATGGAAGACTTATGTGACATTCAAAAATAGATGTTTCAGGTAAGTCAGATAAATTACACCCTAAAAGTCTCTGCTTCTCTCTGTTGGCTATTGAGAAACCCAGTAGCTACTCCACATCTGTAGGCATCATAGCTATTCAAAGTTAGATGGAATCTTTTTAAAGTATGCTGACAGCTTCTGAAAATTGATGGATCACACCAAAGAGTATGAGGAATTCAATACATGCTATAAGTGTGATACATCAGCAGAGATTGCTAAAGTAATCATACTTTTTAGATATGGTAAGAACAACGGAGTAATTTTACCTCTGCCTGTGTCTTGGCGAAACCAATAGTGGGATAATACATAAGTTAGCAGACAGGTAAAACAGATTTGATGAATTGTGGCTAAAGGATTGGACAAAATGGTAGAATAGATATAAAGAGCTCAAGATGCATTAGTTTATCTAACGAATCTATCAATAGTTTTTTGCTGCTTGCTCTAGTATTGTACCAGGTGAATATCGGAGAAATCTTCAGGTCCCTTAATTGCATGAAAAAGAGAATATTGAAGACCAATGGCCAGTAGCTGAGTTGCAATAAGAAGGGGAAAATGAATGGACACTGGAACAAGCAGACAAAAGATGCCTGAGTCTCATTTCATTCATAAAATGGAAATAACAGATGCATAAGTTGAAAAGTGTTTCAGGCCTACAAGCTAGTGGGCTATCCACAGGGGTACTGGAATGAAATGTTTAGTCTGAGGAGGAGGAGAGGGGCTAAACCCACCTCATAGAGTCCTGTAGCAAGTACAGAAGAACTAATTTAATGTTAAAGGAATCAAATAATAACTGCAAGGGAGGAAGCATATCAATTTCTAGTACCAAAAAATCATGAGGAGTTACAAATCAGGAGCAATGTACCACCTGCCAGCCAGGCATGACAGCAAAGAATGGCAGCTTTATCAAGAAGCCCCTACCTTTACCCCTGCTAGCATGCCAGTTGTGGAGACACTGAAGTCAAGGTAAGCAAGCGTTTCAGGGTTAGAAGGTTTGTAGATCTGTGCAGGCCGCTTCTTTGGCAAATCGTCTATAGTGAAAATAGAGAAAGAAAACAGGTGTATCTTATTCCCACATATGTATCAGACAGACCTCTGAGCCCCTGACAAACACAATATCAAAGACAGAGAGGTCCCACAGCCTCAGCACTCACCTGTATCTAGTACCGGAGGCCATGTTCTGATATCCACTGCTGCTGCCGCCTCTCGTGACCGTAACAATTTACATATTAATTGTGTGGTCATTAAGCAGGCAGAGCGGCTCACCTAGAAATTTGAGAAATAAATAATAATGCAACAGGATACTAATTAATTCTCCCATGAAAATGAGCAAGGTAGTGACTCATTTTCTGCCTGAACAGGACACGGGTATTTCTGTCTAATGTTTTCTGACCAGGAGGTGGAAAAAGTACAGTTCACAAAGCTGACAAAGTCATGTGAGTTGTACAAATTACATGAAAATTGCACTGTAATGAAACTAAAGGTACCTTAATAGTGCAAATGTGACTTTTCCAACACTTTGTATCAGTTATCACCCCGAAGTGCTGGTAGAGAAAACTGTGTCCAAACATTTCCTATGTGATGGTAGTATATCTTGGTTTATAAACAATATTTTCACATAAACAAAAACCTAGCCTGACATTTTATATGAATAATTTTAGTATCTTAAATCAATTTTCTGTTAGCCACAATTCTTTGCAGTTCTTGTAGTAGTGATAAACCACTGGGAACTCTTCTAGTACTGGCAAAAGTAGCTCTAGATCAGAAATTGTGCAAGTGGTACTAAGAGATGAAATGGTGAACTTGCTGCAAATACCATCTGCACTGAATTTTAGATGACACATGCTGAAGGTATTCTCCTTTTAGATTTGCTATTTTCAAAAATTCATAAATAGCAACTACAAGAATATTTCTTACTGAATATAAAAATTAATATATTTAAGAAAATATTCAGTCAAACATAAATATGAACACTGTTAATCACTGAAGACAGTATAGAGGAAAAACTGAAAAGGCAACATCATTCTTCTTTTCCCAGAATTTTGGGAATCTGTGCAAATGTTGCTAATAGTATTTTTTTTCTTTAAGGAATTGGAAACATTTAATTGCATACTAAATTTCAAATGCTTAACCTAAGGAAATGAGTAATCATATGTACACTAATTTACCACTGAGCAGAAGAGATCAGCTTCTGCTGACAGTAATCCCATGGAAGTCAACCTTCCAGGTTGAGGAAACCTTTCATCAGAAGAAATTTGGAGCATGGAAGCACTGAATCAAACTCTACTTACTTCCTCCAACCCCATGAGTTCCCTGTATAGACAGTCTAAATATTTCAAGCTAAAAAGTGAACACAAGTGAAGCCACTACAGCACCCCTCAATCCAATCATTGTCACTGTCACGGCAAGGGAAATTAACTCTTACATTGATAATCTTAATTTATGAAAATTTTGATTTGGGACAGTGAAGGCATAAAACAAAAGGAACTTCAAGAGCTAGTGGCTCTCTCAGGAATTATATTATCCAAAAGATCAGGTAGCTCATTAAAATACAAAATATCCAGGCCTGGAGAACAGCAAGTCAGAGATAAAGATGTAGGGAGAGTGGGAAGGAGAAAGAAGACAGCTACAGGTTAGCAACTGCTCAAAGTTGGGCTCAGTTCACTTATTTTTTACCAGTTCATCACAAAACCCACAATTGTGTAGGCCAACTTTTGCTCAGAAGCCATTTTTACTGACTTCAAAAGGTGCTGTGTAGACATATAACATGGTAGAGCAGGAACTGATCCCAAAACACCAGGAAATTTGCATGATTGTACTGGCAATGAAAGAACAGCCTCAATATTTTAATTTCTATAAGGCCATCAATCTCCAAATTGAAAGAAAATCTTGTGTAGAACAGAGCTGAGAGGTTTATAAGTCAAACTGGCATTAATATGGCTAATAAATTTCATCATTTTATTTAAAGTCAGTCTATTGAAGGCACAATGATTACAAGTCAGCTTAGGTCTGTCAGTTTTTCATCATGAAACCAAATAGATTTAGTTTAGCTAATAAAAATCAAAGGAAAAGCAAACTAACACACTTCACTTCTATATGTTAACAACTGATGTTTAAAAATACTGAGTGCCAAAATATTAAATAATGAGAATCCTGAAAACAATAGGACAATTTCTCATACCTCTACTGGTAATTTGTGGCATCTGATGTCACAAGCAGAGCCAGAAATTATAACTATCTCTAGTACTTGTTAATTGAAAACAACAAAATTAATTAGAAATGGTAAAACCACATTTGTTTTAACTTGTTTTTTCAGAGACTTAGAACTCCATTGAATAGATTAGAAACTGCCAGACTTAAGTGGCTATCTCTTTGTAATAATTTTATTTCCCTCAGTAACAAGCACCTTGCAGTTATTTACATGCAACAAAGACTAAATATTGTTAGAAAAAGTCAAAATACCAAATGAAAGCACCAAAGGAAAAAGTCTGAGTAGTACTTCCCTGGATGAAACAAAATACTGACCAGCATCTTAACAACAGAACTTTGAAATTGTTTTAAATGCAAAACAATTAGCTGTACAGAGCTGAGCACCAATTGCCATCAGGTGAGGCTAAACTTCCCACTGAGATTTTTCTCAACAGTCAGTGTAGCACTGCCAGTGAGGAGACCTACCATTCTTGGCACATAGCTAAATACAAAAAGGCACTTCAAATACATTTCTTGAAAGGAGTAGCACAACTGAGGGAAAATGTGACAGCTCAAGTCAGCAGGTTGCGTGCTGTCAAGCAGCATTGGTTCTGCAACATGCTGAAGTCCAGAATCTTTGGAACAAATACTAATCTTCAACCCACACCAACACTCACTCAAGTTACTGTTCCTAAAGGCTATGCAAATCCATCACCCATTTCATCTACTTGTGCAATGGGAGGTGTCTGCTCACCTCCACAATCATCTTCACCGTAGGTAACGTGGTTGCTATGTTCTGGGGGTGTGGAGGTCGGACTGTTATTGGCACACAGCCTGCATACAGGCATCCGTAAAACGCCGCGATCAGGTCTATCCCTGCACGAAGAACAAACAAAACCCCTCCCCTGAAAATCAAATCGTTTAATCACAGGTACTTTATAATATTTATGTCAGCATAAATATTACTTGGAACCGAACTCAGAAGGTTAAAGAAGTGACTGAGCCTTTTAACAGGCTTCTTTTTCAGCCTCTTGTCAGTATTTGTTCAGCTTCATCGATTCCTTTCAATCGCACCGTTTGGAGCATGAAAAACAAAAGGCAAAACACAAAACTGAAGCCAAATGTCAACACTGAGGTGAACTTCACTTTGATGTTCAGGAAGTAAGTTGTTAAAAAGACTGATTTCTATGGATAAATTATGTTCCTAAATTCACATTTATAGACAGATGAGAGCGTAGAGGAAGAGGGATGCCCCAGCAAATGGACAAAGTAGGATGATGCTTGTCCTACGAGCTGAAAGAACATTTGGAGGTTCCACAAGATACTTTCTCTCGTAATTTTTAAACTCACATAAGAAAATTCTACAGTAAAAAAGGGAGTAATGATTTTGAAATTCTGCTTCTAACACAAAGTTAGTTGTTCTCCTATATAAATATTGACTGTAGGTGATGGACTGTGGACAGCACCTTTAGGTTACCTAAGGAGGCTGAACAGACAACAGCATGAAGATCTCTTAAATGCTGCAGTTTGATACCTCCCTGGTGCTGTACACAGGCTGCGATAAGAAGACAGTATGGGTTGCTTTATTCTTTCAGTGGATCTGTAGTACTGGTAGGTTATTGTTCCTTCATTGTGACAAGTGAAATACAGAAAATAAAAATTTAAGTTTAAAGCATTAGTCTTCCTTTGCGGAAAAGGTTTTCCCAAATTAACCATTGAGAAATCACTCTTATAAACTACAAAGATATAATCAGTATCTTGCTGTCCTCACAAAGCAAATATCAGAATATGGACTTTAAATCAGACTGTTTATTTCACCAACACACATGAAATAATAAAGAGCAGCACTTGATCAGAAATAATTTCAAGAAAATGCCAAATATGCTACCAGTTAACACAAAGTTAAAAGCCCTTATGCCAAAGGATGAAAATCCAAGCCACAGAGATCTGTCTAGAATAAGGATTTAGAGAAAAAATAGCAATTATAAATTTGCATTTCTTAATCATTTGCTACTTATTCATCACATTTCTATTCTGAAAAAAACCCATGTATTACTTCCTAGTTATTGTTGCTTCACCTTCAGGAAACACAGCATTTCCAAGAGGGAATTCAACAGGTGAATATAAGAACACTCAGCAGATAGAATTGCATGCTTATAAAACAGTCTATATCCAGGAAACTAAAAGAAAGGTAGTGATTAAATTTAACTGCTCATAAGAGACAGGTCTTAAAAAGACAGGTTAATCTTAATCTGAACCCAAAGAAATAATATCGCTGTGTATACACAAATAGAAATTCTTTTAAATATGTTTGACTAAGTTCAAAGGAATGAGAATAAGGCAAACATTTTGTGTTTTGCCAGTTAACATGGTTTACAGTTTGGTAACACCAGTGATGCTGCACTGTTCTAAAGGACCTTGATAAACTTCTGGGATTACCAAGGTACCGCTACGGTAGTTCCTTACCTGGTGGGTAAACCAAAGCCACGTGGTCTCCATCTTGTAAATGTCCCCTTTCCATCAACATGACAGCTATCTTCTCAGCTCGTTTATGCAGCTGGACACATGTTAGCGAGTTGGCTATTGTTCCCTGCACAGGAAGAAAGATAAATGTCACAGAAGATAAAGCAATGTGCTGAAACTCCATTTTCCTCTGCACCTTACAAGTTACGGGGTGAGGTGCAGCCACAATATGTCACGTAATCAACTTAAATACGGAAACATTCAGCCTTAGGCCAAACTGCAGTTGGAAGGAAAAATGATGTTTGTAAAGTAGAGGAATGTTCTCTATTCCTTTCTCTGTACCTTCTGACCTCAACAATGTTTTTGCTCCACCCAAGGCAGTACAGCAGTGTGATAATGCCCTGCTCATGTAACCTGTACTTCCCTCGCTACATAGGCAGCAATTCCTGCTACGGCCAGGAAAGTGCCTTTATGTCCTCTGCAGCAATTTGGAGCATCTGTGGAGAGCAATTCTGAAAATTGCATTTTCTTGTCTGCACGCTGGAGTGGAGCCAAATGGCACAGCAGAAATACTTTAAAGACGAGAGACAAAAGACACAGGAGAAAACAATACTTTGTGACAGGGAAAAGAATTAGTCTGGAACAAAAGCTATGCACTTATACTGCATATAAATGAAATAGAGAAGAAAGGCATTTGTTAAATTTGAATAACTCTGGTCAGCATGAAAAGGAAATTGAAAATGACAATATGCCAGAGAGCTTGGCTTTTCTGAAGTACTTCAAATAGTGCTAACCCAAAATCATCAAACAGACACAGTGTTTTAAATTGAATGAGTGTTACGGTTCTTACATTTCCTAAATATATATATATGTGTGTGTATATGCACACACACAAATATACATTTAGAGAAATATATACATCTGTATCACAAAATTCACTACCACTGCAGACACCTCAGAAGTCTAAAAATGAATGTACAGGATAGACTGATTGCACTTAGAGCTGGTCAGGCCAGGTCTGGGCTGAGAGAAAGGGACAGGGCTGTATGGGAAGGGCTGCATCTTGGCTTGTGTACTTGTTCTATGGAAAAAGAGGATTTCAGTCTCCAGTACTGCTATGATACACCTGGCATCTATCACTATCACTGCAAGTATGGCATGGTACCAGGCATCACTTGGCATTTACAGACTTTATTACAAGCTGTCAACAAAGAAGAAAACCTAACTAAAAATAAAACAAAGTCAGGGCTTAGCATTCCCCTTCATCATCCTCAGCAACTACACTTACTGAATTGCACTTCAGGGAACTTTAATCAGTCTTCTGATCAACATGAAGATCATTTCACTAAGAAAGATTCCTCTAAAGACATATGCAACTATATAGATGCTGGTCTAGAGATGGTTTCCATCTGTCCAGTCCTAACCATGCCAAAGTGACCTGAGGTCTGGGTGTCCTGCCATTGCAAACCTGTAAGGAGGAATGTGCTTAAACTCTCCATTCCTTCTTTCAAAAAACTGCCTGTTTGCTTAGCCATGAGAAGAGGGACCCTTTATATCCCCACACACATCAGCAGCACAGGTCCACTGACCCAGAAAGGGAATTGCTGCAGATTATGTAAATTTGTGCAAAACTTGTTTACATTTCAGATTTCTGGCACTTGCTGTCTGTGAACCAGTGGAAAGACAGTGTTTATATGAACTGCAGGGAAGGAGAATCCTGTTGTTGGACGAGAATCATTGGCAAGCATCAGTAACTTGGGTCAATTCCCTTGGGTCTTTTATATGAGCTGTTCTGAAATGTAAAGGTGTTGCAATCCTTCATGACACACACTAAAAACAATGTACTGCGCTAATTTTGAAATACTTCAAATTCTCAAAAAGCATGGGTTACAGGAAAACACTTATCTCAGTGGACTTCTATTAGTCATCCACTGCAGGACGCCTGAATGTTTCAGAACAAAGTGTACAGACAATGCCCAAGGAAGACAAAATAGGAAAAGTAACAAATTAGAACCAAAATTCAAGATGGGAAATAAACCTTGACCAGGGTAAACCCCACTAGACCGGTCATTCCTTTCCATAAAATATTAAATCTCTCCAAAATCCATTACATCTCTCAAACAATTTCAAGCAACAAGATACTCCCCGTTGAGAGTAGCAGAGAAACTGAATTTCAAAATTCGACTGTTTTTCACTTCTCTGGAATGAGAACTGATTTTGATAATCCTTTTTTTGCACATTGTGTCCTTCTCTCCCACTGTTTGAACCCTTCTGCCAGCATGGGAAGTTTGGCTTTATTTAAAGCTCAAAAGTAACAGCACGTGTGGAGGAGATGGGACAGCACATATCACTATCTCTTTCTCACAGCATCTTTGCTCCTAACTTATAGGACACAACAATGAAATTCTTTAATGGTGTAATATTGGATCTAGAAACAGCATTGCCTCTCAAGATTTCTACTTTGCCATAGAAAACTACATTACTGTTTCACTATTTATCTCTCAGGTTTACATGTTCACATAATATTAGCTATTAATCTGAATTTTAAAAAAGTTATTTAATGAGTTAATGGTAGCCTCAAACTGGTACCAGCACTGTAAAATGGTCTCAAGAAGTATATTCTCTAAATACAGTAAGTGCTCATTTCACAGATATTCACAAATTACTGGAGGTTTAAGAACCCATTCAAGCTGCATAAAGACCACATGGGCTGAGGCAACACCAGCTACTACTCCAGGTGGTCCAGAGGAATAGCACTATTCCACGCCTCTCCTCTCCTGGAGTCCCTCACATGCTACATATGTTTCCCAGATTTGACAGATATGTCTAGATGTACTGTGGTGGAATGTTTTGAAATCAGACTTTAATTCTCTCTGTGGTCTTGAGAATTATTGGTTTGCCCTCTATAATCATCCAGGTAGTCTATAATCACCCACTCTTAGTAAAGCCAAGTTCTGTATCATGTCTCAAGCACTAATTATTTTTGGTAAGCAATGAAATACTGTGCCAGGCTGGCACCTCACGTAGGCTATGCAGAAAGATTTATTACTGATCCTCTGCAGACCTGATTGGATTCTGGATACACCTCTTCTTCTCTTCACCTCCTTTCCCCATTCTCATACCTCCCCCAGACTGTCCAGCCTCAAAAACAACAACCATTGCTTCATTTAGGGAAAATACTTTGAAAAGCCTGTGCTTTTCAAATTGGAAATCAGGATGGTGAGCACTATAAACACCACTATTCGGCATAGGAGCAGATTTGAAACAGATTCAAGAGTATTGAAATAGATTTGCAGTGTCAGCTCACACACAACATATATGTGGTGGAAAAAGAAATGAGAAATGCGTAAGGCACACTGTCTGATACAAAAGCAATCTATATTTTGACAACTGGCAATGATTATTCTCTTTTCTGCCTCAGTGAACACCAAATATAGCAGCTGAGTATTAATGGGAAAAGAAACAGAAAGGTCATGTCCAACCATAGCACAAGCAGGTGCTGCTGAAATCCCAGTGTGCCATTTTCAGCAGCAGCCTGGCCTGAGGAGGAATGGCCTGAGCTCCTTACCCTGCAGTTGAGCAGAGTGTAGAGCACGTGGTCAGGGGTGGTCTGAGCTCTCCACTGCAACACTTCCGACAGGAAGAGGAACTACAATAAAGCAGAGTGACAGTCATGGCATGATAGAACACTTTGGCTTTAAAATCGAGGTCACAACTTCTGTGAGTTTAGCTGTCTGTCTTGTTTATATGTTGCATTTTACATCAATATCCAGAAGCACTAAACAGGAATTAATTTTCTTGTCATCACACATTTATAGTAAGGTGTTTTTGCATGGTAGCAGGGGCCTCTCTGGAAGTGAAGCCATTGTTGGGATTATGATATATTACTGCCCATAATTCCAAAGCAATAAAATGAGTCTTACTGATCTCTCTGAATTTAAGCACTGTTTTAATTCATTAGCTTCCTCTCTTTTTCTTACTATAAATATAGAAATATTTATACAGCTTAGAACTTACTAATTTAATTACTCACATAAGCCCCCAAAAGAGCTGAATTTCAACTGTATTTTACAGGATTAAAATAACAACAAATAAGGTCAGGACCATACATGGAAACAAAACTCTCCAGACTCCACCTGAATGAGTAAAAATTACATAATAAAGGATGATTTCTGGTAGAAGCCTCATTAACGCTTTCCACCATGTTTGTTTTGTTGTCCTATGTAACTTATTTAAAAAAATCCAAACAAACGATGTGCAGCGACCTCCCCTTACATCTATTTAATATTTATCTGTAAAGGGGATTCAGAAATATTTTAGTGTTAATTAAAAAAAAAAGCCATCAACAAATTCATAACAACAACAACAATAATATACTGCTCAGTGTCCTGATGTTAATGAGCAAAATATAAGTCGTATAAGAAAAGTTTAGCTTACCTTTCTGGCTTGGTCATTATCTTCTATTTGCCCCAAATCTCTACCACTGGCCTGTGCAATTCTTTTTCCAGAGACCAAGTTCCCCACCATCACAGAGGCAGGGCCAATTTCTAGAACAAAGCAGAAATGTGCAAAGTGTAATAAAAACCCTTTACTTGTAGATGAAAATTCTCTTTATTTCTTTTGCATTACATGATGTTTTTCTCATTGCCATCCACAAAACCAAACCTTGAGCACACCTCTGTTGATGCAAACTTTGGTTGTGGATCAGTAGTGTCTGGAAGACACGTAGGACTGAATTCATGCTCTCAAAACATATCTAACTGAGGAGCCCATTTAGCATGGGCTCTCTACAGCCAGAGACACATCTTGCCTGTCTTGATATATTGAATCTTTGGAAAATTCAGCTCCTAATGTAGACATGTCCATTCAAGTGCCTCAAACCAGAGGGACAACATTCCTGTTTCTCTCTTCTGTTCCCTGGGCTTAGTTGCATCTGTATTAGCAGTTCTGTGATGCTACAGACATGAAGTGACAAGGATTAGGAAGGCAGACGGTGCATACGATAAAGCATATGCAAGCCCTCTAGAATAAGATAGAAAGTGAAGATAAATAACTTCAGAAGAAAAGAAGATGTCATGGCTGACACTTTCCCCTGAGATGGATTTCACTGATGTTTTGTTGCTGCCATTAGGGGAAAATACCTGTCTAACAGATACCATTTGAGTTCATGTTAGCATTTGTTTTCTGCTTCTCCAGAATGATACTGATCAATTGCAATTGATACCAAGCTTTACTTCTAGTCTATGATGTCCAAGCTTTATCTCAGTAATCGTTTCTGGCCTAAATGTCAACATATAAGATGTGTAAATAACCAGGTAATGTATAATAAAAAGTATCTACAGACTACTCTGCTTTAAAAATATGAAAGCAATAGCCTTTGGGTTTGTCACAACAACACAAAATGTGAGAATGTGATACCATCAAGTTTGGTTTCTGCACTCCTGGCATTGCTTTTACCATAGTGATATATAACGTACTCATAACACATCTATAGATATCTGCAGTGCATTGATCCTAATTCAGTGATTACTTTGTGATGCAGCAACAAGGAAATGCTGAAGTAAACTCTGTAGTAAAAGGCCTCATTGCTTTCATTAAGTCAGTGGAAATCACTGTTAAACTCTGACATTCCCAGTGTCCCCAAACTAAGATTATGGTTTTGATTTCTGAAACATTTGTCCAAAGGTTTTAAAAACAGAAACAAGCTGATGGTTTAGGCAAACTTGCATTGAATTCATGATGGATAGTCTCCATATGCAAGATCCAGAGAATAAATCCACCTCATATTCCAAGGCGTGGAAGTGGAAAATAACCAACACTTAGTCTAATGCAGCTGAATTCTAGTCTTAAGCCTGAAGCTACAGATGTGGAATTCCCTAAAATTAATCTGAATACTAAAATCTGCAGTTGGATTCAAAGTCAAAAATTTGATAAGATTTGCTTGTTCATTGGGCATGAGAAACCAGTGATTGGACTACAGCAGGCTATAAGGGCTTTCTTGGTCTCTTGAGACAGTGCCTTGCTGTTCCATTTCATCCAATACTCTTAATAAAGTGGCACATTTTTGAAGAACCATCATAAAACTGATTAAGGGTTTTCCCTTTAATATGCCTGCTGCAAGAATAATACAGAATCTCCCCACTCATGCAGGGGATTAAACAACTAGCTCTTTGTTTTTCTTTATTCATGACCAGTTTTTAAGTATTTGCTCTTTGTCCAACATTGCTATTTAGTGTCAACAGTTCTCTTGCTCTCTATTTTTACTTCAGAAACTCAGCCTTCAAATAAGCCAAGATTTTATCTTTCTCTGTTTTGGTTTCACTCCATGCTCTTTAAAAATAATTGATGAGGAATTTACAAAAAACTCCAGGTGTGGACTCAGCAGTGTGTTCTAGAGTGATAAAAATGTCATCTTTATTGAATTAGCATTTTTCCTTGCACTCTTTGTGAAGGTACTTCTAGCTTCTGGCAAAACCAATGATGTCTTTAACACATATGGAATATTTAAGAGGAAAGCTGATCAAGCTGATTCTCACCTGCATTAAAAATCACTTGATTTTGCTCCATACAGTACCATGAACACAGAGCACTACGTCAGGGTCCCTTTGCCTTCACTCTTCTTACCTGGTTGTTTTTGCCTTGGTTTAGGCAGGTTTGTTACGCAGGTGTGGGGACACATCAGCACGTTACAAGGATGCAGAGATCCTTCCAAGAAGAGCTGTTTGGTTTCTGACAGGTGTATTCCTCCCAGTGGCGTCTTGGGAAGCGTGTTTGCTGGTACGAGCGCTAAGCAGTAGACTCCCACTTGATGAATACTGTCAATAGCCTAAAAAGAAATATGCAGGAAGTCGATTTTAATGAAAGGCTAATTTTTCATCATTCTAATAAGCACATATTGTTTTGAATTACTGCATAAAACAACCCTAATAATTAACTGGCGATGGAAAGGCACTTCAGTTATCAGTGATAAGGAGGTTCTTTTCAGTGGGAACAGGTGGACGGAAATGTTATTACACTCATTCCAGAAGATAAAAAAGCAAACAAAAACGTTGTGATAAATACACACAAATCTATTAGGAAATTCTGTGCAGTCATCCCTCTTAAGCAAACATTAGTAGCAGGTATCCTGGAGATTTAATATGGGTTGGCAGCCCACATGAAACTGCTTTTAACCTGTGCAGTTCTCAGAGCTCAAGTCTATCATCTTAATATGCAGTCCATCTTTCTGAGCAAAAAAAAAAAGTTAAATAACCTCTATACCTAATAATGTATGTAGCTTATGAATTGTTACTTTTTTATAAAGTAATAACTGTTTCACTCTCTGATTACAGCGTAAAAGATTTTGAGGCAGGAATGGGAAATGACAATGTAAGGGAAAACTATGAAACTATCCACTTGAAAAAAAATCTGTTGAATGAAGATCTGAAAAATAAGCATTTTTGAATCTTATAGCAATGGTGTTCACTGCCTGACAAGTTGATTAAACTGCATCACTTTAAAGAAAACTGTAACATACAGTATCTATGTAATTTAGTGAGTTAAACATGAATATCTATGCACTTAGACTTTAATTCCATACACATTTAAACTGACTATTTTCCTTATACGGGTAAGAACAATTGCAGCAAGTGTATTAGAAAAACAACTTCAGACATCCACACAGACTGAGAAACAAATTAGAAATAGCATCTCTAATGAATAGTTAAATGTTGAAAAAATATAATTTACTTAACTTTCATTTTAATTTTTAACTGTTAGAAAAGTGAATTCATATATGTACTGCCTTGAAGACACAATCTATATTCTGAGAATCAAATAATCATTTACAGTTTGCATGTACTTAACTGCAGACCAATAAATTGCTGATTACTTCTACAGACTAAATAATGCTTTGCTCTTGGCTTCTGTTTACTTCATTTCTTATTGATTTGATTGCAAAATTTCATAAGAAAGAATAACAAAGCAGTGACATATCACAAACACTGGAGTTTTAGTAGGAGTAGCTCTCACAGCAGTATTGGAAGACCTCGGTGCTGATTGACAAACACCTCACCTGAAAGATCAGCAATAGTGAAATACGTGTGGGAGCCAAAACACAACAGCTCATGTTTCTGGGAGAAACCATCATAACCTACTAATCATAATGTTATTTGTAGGTTCTGAAAAGCAGTGATAAATCACAGGATCCTCACCTGACATCAGCTTGAAGGAAAACTGCTACAGGACAAGTAACCACTCCTACTCAAACATAAAACTGTGTGGCTTCTACAGCTGGTGAATGGAAAGCAATACCCAGCTGGGGTGGGATGAGTGGTGCATGTAATGATTCCCTAGTGACTTTCAAACTCTCTCTGATAACTAGATCTGCTGCACAATGCCCGATAAAATGTCATGGGTCATTCAAATTTATCATCTTTCACACCTTTCAGTTTGGCACATTTCTGAAGCAATCTGACTTTGTTTCACAAGGATGAGCACTGGTGAACTGAGCCTTAAGATTTTGAGGGAAAAGAGCACCAGTCAATTTTAATGCTGCTGGCATTTATGCCTCTTGATGAAATGGCTTGGTTTTTGAAATTACTCTTTCCAACCAGAAATTAGCAGAGTATCAGAAATCCTCTGTTTCATTGTGAAAATGGACGAGATATACCAGAATTTGTGGGAAGTCCACATTGCTATGTTGTTTGACCTGAGAAAACATACCATTCTGACACAATTCTCTGGGCAGACACTCTCCAGTTCTGCAGTAGGTCTCCTAGATTTACCAAGTCCTGTCAAGTCCTGCCAGCATGCTGGCACTGGTAAAACTAACATCCAGTCTGCCAGTACAGGAACCACAACACTCGTTGAAGGATCACATTAGTTTGCAGCAGTCTGGGGATGAGTATCTAGGATCCATCTGACTGAACTGCTGGTTGATCTGAGATCTTCACCATGCTCCTCCACCACTCTCAAGAAACTCCAACCCCAGCCTGAGCACTCCCTCCCAACCATGCCTCTGCTTAAGTCCACAGATGCAGTCCAGCATAGCATATGTACAGCAGCTCTAACATCCTTCAGCCCTCTGCTGAGGAGCAAGATGGGTCAGGGAGTCTCAGAATATGTGTAATCCACTGGAAAAAAAGTTCTGCAAATCAAGGCAGCTCAACTGCAGGGAAGAGACAGCAAGGCACAACAGAAGCAGGCAGTGCAGGGCAGGGTTGGCAAAGGGCAGCACACATAGGCTGTCAGAGGAGTCTCACAAAGAGCATTAGAAATGAGTAGCAATTTGGTAGAGTTTGTAATCAGGGACTTGTGAGACTTGTGACACAATTTGCGATATTATGTTGCGCCTCACTAGCAGATAATTCACATGCAACCAGTTATCACTTCCTGACATCTGTCATTAAAACTCTGATTGGGAAGAGGTACAAAGCATCCCACATGTTCCTGACTTTTGTCCTCCAGCTGTGGTGGAAACAGAAACTTCTTGTTCACATAGTGATGCATGTCAGAGTTGCAGGCTTCACACATGGGTGATGAAAGCAGCCACATGTGTGTACTTTGATACATGGCCTACTATTCCCAGACACTGGTGTGACTTGATCAGACTCAGAATAACAGGATTGACTCTTGGCAGGAATAACATGACACAGGACTCCCACAGTGTTCAGTGCTGAATTTTACTGTTTATGATGGTGTAAGACATTTTTTTCTGTAGAAGTCACAAAAATGTTCAGCTGACAAAAAAGGAGAAGTGTAGGTCCAGAATTTCAACCTTTTTATCAGCTTGCTACTTGACAAAAATTATGGAAGCATGGACAATACAAAGCCTTTCCTTCTATAATAGTTACCCTAGGTGCTTCAAAGGCTTTCTGTGTGATGGACAAGCTAGAGGTTCTAGCTTTTCTTGGTATACATTTAGATCTACTATGAATATGAGATGCCTCTAACTGTAGGAAATGCAGCTGTCTTTCAAATCAAGAGAGCACATAAACCTGTTTTGAGATGGATGAAAGCTTATTTGTTTGGTTTCTTGAAAGGTACAATAGGTAGATTTCCTTTCTTATTTGGTACAATGCAATCATGAATAAAAACATCTCTGAATTACGTGGGATCTTTTTCTTTGGCTCTTGGGTAAAGCAATACATGGCTTAACCACAGAGATGGAGAAGATGGAAGATGACCCTATCTAATTTTTTTGTGTGTGGATATTAGAGTTGAAGAAACTTTGAGTATGGTATTGGGATTGTTGTAACTTGGACTGCTATATGTAAGAAGAAGATCAGAATTCTTTAATAGTCAGCAGCCTTTGTCTTCCTGACAAACTGTCTAACACCATGACCAAAGTGGGATCATCACAGCACTAAGGTGCCTTGCAGAAATCACCAGACCACTGGAATGGGATTCTTTGCAATAGGTGTCCCTCTGAGAAGATAATCTCACTGTAGATACCTAGATCTGAGCTAATCAAACACTTCATTTCAGTGGAGGGAAATTGGCATTTTTATGGTGTTTCATTTTATTTTAACTATCAACATGGTGCACTAGAAACACACAATTCTCCCCCAACGATTAAAAAAAAAATCTGGATGAGGTCAACTCTGTATCTGTGCTTATAAATCTGTTACTAAACTCTTAGTAAGAGACTCTGGTAGCTTTTGACAGTAAGAATATATAATACATTCACTCATTACTTTTTTGAAGTAATGAGTATCCTTATAAACCATATGCTACTCCCTCCTTGCTATTATTTACTTCAATTCATTCCTCTTTTCCTATAGCATTTTGATTAGGAAAAGGATCACTCTCTGGATATGTGCAGCCCAGATAGGAAATGTTACTCTGAAGAATCTCATTTTGTGCTCATTAAGAGCAAGTGTAACTGAAGGTGGATTTACAATTACTCAAAGACAAATGTCAATTACCTTGGGGGCCTGAAAGATCAATAAAAAGAATATAAAGCAAGAAAAAAATAGCTTCCAAACGTACATAAAGAGCATTACCTGGAGAACTCTACTCATCCATTGAAAACTGTCTTCCTCTGTGGAATCTGGCCTTTGCTCAGCAACAATAACTATCCTTTCATCGTGCAGCACACTCACGGAAAACACTGCTATTCTATAGAAGGAGAGAAGTGTATTTAGTGCCAGGACAGATGGAAAAACCTGTCTTCTAAGTTATTCCCCTATATCTGTTATTTCATTATCTATTACTCAGACTACTGATGCAATTACTATTTTATTTACAGGGAAAAAGCAACAAGAACAGTTTTGGGTAATAGCTCTGGAGAAGAAATAGTGGGCTCTTGTTTTAGAGTCATGAAGTCAGAGCAGGATTGAGAAGTGAACCTTCCTGGGGCACTAAATTTGGGTCACACCAAGGTTGTTGCTAAGCTGCTATATAACAGCCAGCATAAGCACCTTTTTTGGTCCCATCTTCAGAAGAAAGTAATTGCAACATCATTTTGTCTGCCACATGATCGACTGCGAGCACATGGTACAGCATTAGGCTCTTCAGATGTTTTAGATGTCTGCTGCTCAGTTTCAGCACATTAGGAAGGTGACACAAGGAACCACAGTCAATTCCAAGAACTTAAACATTAGGTAGATTAGAAACGTTCAAATCAGACAGAAAGGATCCTGTTGAGTCAACACCTTCAGAATTAACCAGCTGCTCAAACGAAAATTTTAGCAATCACAGTTTCAAGACCTTGGTATTTAAAGTTTCCCTCAACACTACCTTAGGCTTCCCTCAGCTGTCTCCTGGTTCTAGCAATGTGAGCAGCACCGAAGGGAAACAACAGTACAGATCAGGCACTGCTTTCTGAAAGTATTTTGGATCACTTACACCTCCTCTAAGCAAAATAAATATTTCTACATAATGCAAGAAAAGAAAGGATCAAACCTTCCCCTGTAGACAAATTTCATTGGTTCCACGGCCAGTGCTGTTGCTACAATGTCATCAGCATTATGTCTTCTTCCACTGACAACCATCAAACCATCCATTTTGCCGATAACAAAGACGAGTCCACCTGGTCCTATAAAGCCTAGTAGTCCGGTTCTGATAAAAGGATATTCGGTGATAGGGCCACCAGAACTGGTCATAGGAAACACCTGTAAAACAGAAACACAGGTCTTTATTTCTATACACACAGATCATGCTGAAAAAATATTTCAGGCATGCTCCCTCAGATGGCTCTGCCAGAACAAAGTAAACAGGTCGCTGCTGATGCTCTTTACCCTTCACTGACCATAAGGGAGGGTCAGAAAACTCCTCCACTACTCTGTTTACCACAGACATTTTCTGTAACCATGACCTTAAAAATATATATGAATCAATATCAACAGTATTGAATAAAACCACATGCTGTGCAGGCTGCAGCTAACCTGAGGTGCTACGCAGAGGTTACTGAGAGCTTAACTCATGAACACCTCAGTAGAGGGTCTTTTCCATACCACAATTCCATTCCCAGCACAGTGTAAGAAATAAGCAGGCTAGAAGTGAAGCTATTTTAAGGTACAGTACATTAATGACTTGCAGCTGACCACATTTTTATTTAAGGTCAATTAATTTCTCAAAATACTAGTGATAATGTCTTCTGTACCTCAGCTAAAAGTGAAAATACAGCCCTATACAGCACCTCTCTAAATGTCTGAACACCAGATGCATACATGATGTCCCCAGGACAGATTTATATGGCTTTTTCTATCCTACTCAGCACAGTCTTATCCTTCTGATATGTGAGCTACTCTGAGCTGCATTCTGACACAACCACACTTTCCTGCCATTGCTTCTTTAAACTTAAGTAGTCTAAAGACAAATTAAGACAATGGCAAGCGGAGGACCATGGCTACACAGTGTTCTTCAAGGCTCATTTAAAAATAAAGGTCAAATTCTGCTGCCAGACACCCATGGGTGGCTCTTATTGAACAGATTTAATGCTTAAACATCCTCAGCCATAACTCATTTCAGGAACACAAAACTTTTTGATTCTCTAATATCTGCAACACGAATTACACAGTAAAACAGAATAGAGATCCACTTGGAGAGGACTCTAAAGAACATACTTAACTTTAAAAATGAGTGTTCCTGCTCACTCAATGGTACTTTATTTGTTTATCATTAGGAATAATCCTGAATTAGCCTAAATATGCTGTTAAACTGCAGTTCTGAATTATGAATGGGTAGGTATTACAATTACATTTACAAGCAAGTACTACAAAATGAACGTAAGTACATTTCGACCCTGAAATATGTAAAACTCAGGATCATGACTCACACTGGGTAATGCCAATTGCCCTTGCAGCACAAAAATCAACTATCAACAAATTTCAGATCACAATAGTATGGTAGAACTCCTGGCTTCAATAGCAGGATGTAGAATCATATCCACTTTTCTCCATTAATTATACAATGTACAGTGTTTACAACATTCAGTTTTTCATTTCACAGGACATATTAATCACATTTGGCCTATTAAAAATGGTAATAACAGAGAATTTGTTAAGGGAAATCAAAACCTACTTGTGACAATTTTTGCCTTAAATATTAGAAGAGCTTAAAAATCTCAGCTCAATTTTTTCAGTATTTCTCTAATTTGTTCAGCCTTTCATACTGGTTTCAGCAGAAGTTAATGATAACAAGTGAGCAGGTACTACAAAGCTATCAATACAGCCATCTGCACTGGAGCTGGAATACAGAGTCCACAAAGCCAAAAGGATTTCACCTAAGGCAATTCAAACAAAAGCATGTGGGGACTAATTAGGAAAAGGTTTCTTTGCTCTTCAGATACTTCTTGAAGATTACATCTGTCAGGATTCTGTATAAATGCAAGTCTGTAATGCTGGAATTGCTGTGGAACTGTTGGAAGCTGCTTTTTAAAGATATCCAGTAGCCTCCTTACTGTTTCCAATAATCAAATTTTGCACATAGCTAGTTCGTAGACTTGTACAATATTGCCTTTTCAATTTTGTCTTTCTTCCTTCTTTCCTTCTGATTTTTTCAGCCCCTGGTATCTTATTTAAAAATTAAAGTAAAAGCTCTTCAGAGCCAAAACTAAACTCACATAAAGATCTACCATTACGCTTAATGAAATGGGCTTCAGTGTAGACTGTCTGGCTAGAGTACAGGTCCCAAGCCACAAGCATTGATTATTACTTCTATTCTACTTCCACTTACAGAATTCTCCATAATTCTATTGTTACTATCAATATTGTATGTCAAATACTACCCTGAAACAGGAAAAGTTAAAAAGGAAGGATTTTATATCACATTTTTTGGTCAACTTACCTCAAAAGTATTTTTGGTCATGCCCGAGAGTCCATAATATGATGTACCCGTTGCAATAGCACATACACAAAGTTCTCCTATTTCATCTGTTTTACAGAGCTGAGGAATTCCATCTGGCTTCACTGAACACATTATAGCTAGAAGGAGAACAAAGCACTTTAAAAAAAATTATAAAATGAACTACAGAATAACAAGTGCTGTGGGAAAGACATTATGGTGTAGCTGACATAAACAAATTATACGTAGACTAATGTCTAGCAATAAGTTTCTTGAACATTATGGTGTTGACATTATCAAATGTTATTTGTATTATAAATAATATTTATACAAAAAATGCAAAGATCTTTATGTAAACTCAGTCTTTACACTGATGACAAAACCTATTTGCCTTGCTCTCTAAAATCGCAGTTGATCTGCAATATTGCTCTGAAATGTGACTCTGTTCCCAGCTTTGCATACTGAAGACCAGATTTGTCTCAGTCAGTATAAAATGAAATACCCTAATGGAGTCCTTGATAATTACTACATAGCCAGGAGGCAGGCAACCAGGAAATCTACCTCTCAGAAAGTAGCAAGTAACACCATTTGAAAGATCAAGATATTCCAGCAGACTAGTATGGTTGTTTTACTGAGAATTTATCAGAGTTCAGACTCCCTCTCACTGGTCTTACAGCCCTGCAGAGACAGCAGGAGCTAAATGGGAGGGATTAGAAAGCACTGGTCTGAGAAGGAAGCACTATTTTATGTCAGCCATGTGAACAAGAATCAGGAATACTGCTTTAGCTATAATCCCTGGAGTTGGAGTACAGCATTTGTAGATTTTGTAGTTGGAAAGAGAATATGATGACCAAGGGAGAGCAAAAATTAATCAGCATGTCTTTTAAATACAAGTGTTCAGAATCTTGAATGACCTTCCTCTCACTCAGAGGGTAAACAGGAAAGTGTACTTTCATTAAAATGATCAGAACATAGTATGAAGTGCAACACAGAACACCTATTATAATATCTTGCATGATAACTAATAAACAACAACCAATCACATCTTCCTTCATTTTAAGTTGTTCAACTGAAATTTTATAAGATGCATCATTATATTTAATTGCTTTGGTGCATAACAAGCATTCTCTTATGAAAAACTACAGTATTAGCCTTTTCTAATATCTGTAACACCTCATTTAAAATCTAGCTTTCTTATGAAAAATGTTATCTTCCCCTTTAGAAGCACTGGTTTCAGTTTGAATTTATCAGCATGAACTGTTCAGTCATACCTTCTTTATCTAATTGGGTGATAGCACAAGATCTTTGGAAAAACATTCTGCAAGCTTTCAGATAGCAATTTTGTTGATCCTTAGCACAGGTTATGAAAAAATTCCCTACTGAGTCTCATCTGGGTCAGAGTTATGGATATTTATAGCCTTATTTTTTCTACCAGCATCTCACAGTTAAGGAATAGATGTTCTGATGTGGTGGCAGGTTGTTTAAAACATGTGTAACCTGAGCACAGGCAGCCACTGAGGTAAATGCAGAGAAAAAATCCTGGGATTTCCAAATCATGAAGTTTTACAAGGTAATGCTTTTGGACAAAAATGCTTTCAAGGACATGTTATAATCCCAAATCTTGTAGTCTGGCAACAAAGTATGCCCCCCTGTGACTTTGTACTGCTAATTACATAAACTGATGAATCATGACAAGTTTCAAAGAAAGTTCCTTACCTCCTGGCATCACTAAGCCAACATCCTGGACAGTGAGAACAGAAAGCTTTTCTTCAGAGTCCACTCGAATCACTCCATAAGTGAGACCATGCATGGACAGAACTCCTCTTCCCGGTGGCTGGTTGCTGTCATCTGTTGGCCTACAAGCATGGGTTAGAACATCAGTGCACCATCAGGCAAACACAAGCATTTACTTATGCTTAATGGACTCCTATTGCAAATATTCCTGTGTTTCAGAGTTTAAAATTTCACCTTCTTTTTCCCCCTACTAGACCCAACAGAATCCTGTTTTTCAGTTATTTCTGACTAATTATGTCTGTTAACTCTCATTTAGTACCCACCCACATATATGGGGCTGCTGAGATGAAAGCAGCACCTAACAACAGCTTGTATTTGATTTTCAGATAGATTTATAAAGATTGCTTGATTATCCAAGTAAAGGGTTTTTGCCTTATTTTAAAAATACTGAGAGGCGGTGCAGATAATGTGGAGGGAAACTGCACTCTAAAGTTTTGGAACTGATCAGAAAATAGCTTGATAAACTCTCTGTATGTTACCTATTTTGAGGTAACCTGGAACTAGGACTAGGAAATCAAACTTACCTGTCAGACTAAAAGCCTAACTCTTTCATATTGCTATCAAAGCCAAATTAGAACACAAGTATGCTTTCTCTAAATCACAGGTATGTCTTTCCAATCCCAATATTCTAAAACTACTAAACAGAAGAAATTAGATTGTAGTAGATTTACTGCCAAAACGCAAGGACTTCACCATCTTCATTTTAGTGCATATAAGTGAATTCTTCCTATTCTAATTTACCACATGGAAATTAAAACAAATTACTCCATCAGTCATGGTCAAAATGTTGTGGATGTGGCCTCTTTGTAACGCCTCAGTTTGCTCAGATTCACTGCCAACATGCTGTAGAATTCCACAGCATCAGCACAAGAGGCCTGTCAATTTGTTTCAGTATAAACCCACCTGCTGCATCTGTGGACACAATTATGCCTATGGAGAGTGAGGCTTGAGCAAACGAGTGTTGATGTATGCAAGTTACTAAGTCAGGGGAATATGTCAGGGCTTCTCATGTCTGGAAAGGCTCTTACACTGTCCTACATTTTAAAATGCAAAAATGGAAGCTGTCGTGATGCTGATCTGAGTGTGGATAATGCATCCATACAGAGCAGACTCCAGCTATTTTCAAGACAGATAAAATAGCCAATACTTAGCTCACAATTCTGCATTTTTCCTAAGTACTCCATCATAACACAACTATTTTTTAACAGATAATGTCCTTTTATACGACATTTCCCTTCTACTGTGCTTGAAATATTATATGGGCCTTAGCCAGTCCTGCTCACGTAAGCCTTGCTCCAATCGGTCCTATAAATTTCAATTAATAGGTTTTATGAGGCATATTTCTCAAGTGACATCGTCAACAAAGAAAGATGTGAGCACACTTGAAAATGCATTAGAGCATAACAAATGGTGCTAGTAAACAAGCAGCTGTGATAAATAACGTTCCCATCATGTAAAAGGAACTTTCAGTGACATTATTGATCAACTTTCTCTCCTCCTTGCTCCCCAAAACACACAGGTTGCTGCTCACGAGAAGAAAGGTCTCCTGCAGGCACACACAGTTGCTCAAAACCTTCCAGGAGTAGAGGCCATCTGGACTTTCATCACATCTATTTTCTTGCATTACTTATCACATACAAAGACACTTTGCAAAGCATTTTGAGAGCAGCTCCTACTACCATTTACAAATACAATCTATTTTACCACTGTTTTTGCCAGGCATTTAAATGGGAAGAAACCTGTTCTAAAACTTTTGCATTCCCTTAAGCAAGTAGATTCAGACTAATCTGCTATGAACCAAAGGGAAATAACATAAAGAATTCTTTGCATGACACATCCCTTTGAATATTAGGCTTCATGACTCAGCTCTAAGGCTAAAGTACCTCTAGTCTATTACTGACTGTCTTTTTCTAAATTATAAGGGTATTGCAACTGAGAACTCGTTTTGTTACTCTTCCTCGTAGGAAGTTCAGTAAAAATACACCACAGATTTTGAAAGATTCAGAACATTAACAGGGAGCTCTCTGGATCTCTGCTCTGCAGGGAGTCATTTTAATGCATACTTCAGCTGTAACTCTTTGGAACTTGTATGATAATGACTTTACTGTCAGTGGAGATGGCTTGAACAAAATGAAAAATACTACATCTCCCAAGTTCAGCTAGCATTATTCTACCATTAAACAGACTTCAAAAAAAGGAGATATGTGTTCAGTAACATTCACTGTAGTAAAAACCGCTCTGTAATTACACAGTGAGGCACTGAAGATAAAAATGACTCTTTGTTTCTTTGCATTATCCACACTTTTATGTGCTAATAATTTTTTTGGGTAAGCTCTCAGTGCTAGTTAATTTGAAAATGAATTTCTAGTTCTTCAGAGGGCTACAGGAACAGAGTTTAAGACTAAAAAGAGCATGCCAGCCATTGCATTATGAAGTTATCTCACTTCCTAACCTGTGATTTGGGGCAGATTTTCCAGGGCTAGTACAGGAAATGAAAACCCTGCCCAGTGCTCGGCACAAGCGATGCCCATCCACCTCCTCTCTGCTCTTACAAACAAGAGCTCATTCCAAGGGAGCAAAGGCCTGCACAGCCTATGGCAGGGAAACCCATCACAAGGGAAAACCACTTTGGTATAAAGTTGAGAACAGGCTGGTGGAGCTGAATGAAGGGCTCCCTGATATCCTGTAGTTCACAGAAAGACAACTAACCTGGACAGGGTAAATCCCTGATGGATTGCTTTCAGATGTTTTAAACTAATAATGAGGTGGCGGGAAGTCAACCACACTCTTGGCCTCATGTCTTTCTTCCTGCAATGTTCTGTTGGAAAGCTAATTGAAAATCTAGTTAAATTTCACTTGAACAGCGTATTTTAAACTTTGTGGCAGGAAGTATTTTACTTAATGCTATTATAGTGCTTTACACTTTAATACTGCATGTTCTAACGTGAAACAATTATAAATGGCTGCAGAAATATGAACTGAAAAACAAAGCGCCTACTGTTCAAGGTACAACTTTTGGAAAACTCTGCCAAAACAGACAATAGTTATGCCAGTTACTGTGTGCTACAGCACTCATGACAGGATACTGCTGCTAGAGTACAAGTCTTATGAGGAGTGGTTAATAGAACTGGGATTGTTCAGTCTGGAGAAAAGGAGGCTCAGCGGGGACCTTGGTGAGGCAGGGGTTGGTCTTTTCCCCCAAGTAACAAGCAACAGGACAAGAGGAAGTTGTGCCAAAGGAAGTTTAAATTGGATATTAGGAAAAATTTCTTCTCCGAAAAGGTTGTCAAGCACTGGAACAGGCTGCCCAGGGAAGAGGTTGAGTCACTGTCCCTGGAGGTATTTGAAAGATGTGTGGCTGTGGCATTCAGGGACATGGTTTAGTGGTGGACATGGCAGTGTTGGATTAATGGTCAGAATTGGTGATTTTACAGGTTTTTTCCAACCTAAACAATTCTGTGATTCCATATACATAAATCTTAACAGTTTTAGTAGAATTTATCAATTTTGTTTCTAGGTACAAACCTCTCAGACTCAAAGAGTAGTTCCAGATGGTTACTAGAGTCTATGAATGGTTAAAAAGTGCCAGTCAGCCAAAAACAACCTGCAGAATGTCATAATTCTCTTTAAACAGACTGCTTTAGAGTATGATTTTCCTTGATGGCAATTCCACTTAATTCCCACATTTTAATTATTTTATGCTTAGAGTGACACTTTTACACTTCTATTTACAAAACTTACTCTTGCATTGCAATCTATTTAATTTAAAATTAGATAAAATTATGGACATGGAGACTATAAAGCACTCTGAAGTTAAATTATTACTCTAGAAATTCTTCTTGTATGTCTTCTTTGGACATGAACAAATTTTTAACTAAAAATGTCATACAGAAGTTAAATATGCAGATTCACACTTGAATAATTTTATCATTTCTTTTCAAGTTACCACATCCACATATACAATGGGTCTATTGCCACGGGTGTAACACGGTACCTTCGAATAGCCACAGTGAGAGCTTCTGGTGAACTAGCACAGGGACAAATCACCTCCTGTCTTAGACCTTTACTTTGGAAGACATTGAGAAATGCATCACAGGAAGAAATAGACCCTGGGGTAAAGAAAAAAAAAATAATCAGAGGAGAAAAATAATTTGATTTCTGAAGTGACACCATTCAAACTGCAAATTTGCTGTTTAATACATATAGGTTTTTCAGGAGAAATAATTTAAAAAGTATCCATGTCCACTGGGAAATAAGTCATAGCTGCTACAACTATACATATGCATATGCAGTTGTGTATGTACACAGAAAATAAAGACTCATTTTTGAGCATTTGCTCATGTAGAAAAGCCATTACTGCTAAATTCCAATATGAACATCATTACAGTTTTCTTTTTTAGGATGAGTGAAATTAAAAATTTAATTTAGAAATTCAGAGTAAACTACTACAAACAAGCAGAACACCTATAAGCTGGTATCTTAAATTATACAGAGAAACAGTTAATGCTATCAATTGTCATTAATAGATCCAGATGTGTTTCTCTAGAGTAGCATAAGTATTCCCCTAAAATTCTCAGTTACTTCTCCATCTGAGCACCATCATTCAGGAAATGTTCTGATCTTTTCTACAGCTTAAGATCTTTATTGCTTCAGTCTTTATAGCTTCAGCCTTTATGTGACTGTCATGTTAAACAAAATTGGATTTACTGTAACTTACGTTATGTGGAATATCAAGTTTGCCTCAGGATTAGCTAAAGAAAAATATATTTTGAAAAAATCCAAAATTAATTACCATTTTCATAAATGTCATACAGTTTGCAGTACACAAACCCTATTTTTTGTAAATATTTTAGCTAAGATGGCTGAAGATTGAAACTTTAAATGCAAGACAGAAACCCCTTTCCTGTTCTCTACTGCACTGCAGCAGCACAGCTTACATGGGTTTGCACCATCAGCCACTATCAGCATACGCAGCGAGGAAAGGTTGATGTCTCTCTGATCTCGATGTGCCACCAATGCCCAGTGCATGTCCCTGGATTTTACACAGGCTACTTTTGCTGCAATAAGAATGAGAAAATTACTAATACACCATATAAAAGCTATACAGCCATATAATCAATTTGTACTTTTGATTTTGATTATCAAGGAAACTTTTGTATATTCTTGTTTCTTACCTTTGTATTGACAGACTTTTTGTATCCATGACAGTGGATTCACTTTCATTAAGGAGTATGGAATACTTATAACATGCATCATGTTCATGACACTCTGAAATCAAAAAAGATAAACAGGTTTTATACAACAATCATGGTAACTATTTATATTGTGTTACGGGCAGGGGCATCTATGCAAATCACTCTATGCTTATTTTATTAATAATGCTGGCATTCAACTTTTCCTATCTATCTACCTACACTGAGATGAAACAGACACCCATTTTCCAATGCTTTAATTAAGTATTAAGGATTTAGGATTTAGACTAATCAGATCATAACTTTGAAGAAGTACTGAAAAAAATTAAACACTTTCCTTCTATTTATATTCGAAGATATCTACATGTTTGCTATGTAGGTTAATATTACTCCTAAGCCCACTAAACTTCCATATATGTGAACACGAAGGACAAGTAGCAGCAACATATCTGTCTAAAGAAATCCATCTCTGGGAACACCAAAAAGTTATCAGTGGTAGTGGGGCACAAATAATTTAAAAGACAGAGAAACTGGAGTCACAGACTAAGCAGAGATCAATTTATTTTAACAGAAAATAAACGAAGGAGGTTTTAGTCCTGCAGGTGAGCTAATTCCAGTATTTTCAGCAAGGTCATGAAAAATTCCAGGAAGTTTAGAAAAAGCAGCTGAGTGAAATCAATGACAGATCCAAAACTGTTCTCTCAGTCTGAGCCTGTCAATTGCATCAGTGATTTCTCAGCGCTAAAAAACCAGCCTGTAAATGAGTTGCTGCTTTATTTCTGTTACCATTTAGAAATATCTTCTGAGGGTAACACACCTCCCCTCATAGCAGCTCAGGTTAAATACATTATTTGTTTTGGTAAACCTAGGCTTAGGAAAGGTTAAGTGTCCCAGTGGATTAGTCATCTAAACACTTGTTCTCTTTTCAGTCTGGCAGAAGCATAGGTACAGGAAAAGCACTTACAGGCAAGTAATGTTGAAGTTCAGACCAAGATTAATAGCAAGGGAAGGCACAGAAAAGCTCTATTAGACACTTGCTTTCAACTTCAGCGATAAAGATGGTTTTTTAACACGAGATACTTAAGGGCATTAAGCCTAATAGTTCGTTTCTGCTTCAGAAATGTTACTACTGCCCTTTGATACTAAGAACAGTATAACACTGCATGGGAAAAGTATATCAGATCACTGGGAATCAGAGAGACCTCCAAATTGCTGGGAATCATAAGGACCTCCAAAATCATGGGGCCCCCCCCAAACAATGACCCTTCAAAACTTGATATCTGCTCTTAAAATGATCAGTGAATAGTAAGCATTTTGTCAGTCACTGGTTGCAATAGCCCTGGTAGAAGCAATCCTTAAAAATATGTCGGTTGCCTCCCATATCAATTGAGGAAGACATTCAAACAACAAGTGGACAATTAATGTAATATAAGGTATCAGAAATGTTTTAATATTAGCAAAACCATCTATTGGTGGGAGTTTTGACAGCAAAGATAATCAGTGGCAATAGAGCCATGCCATTGGCTCATATCTTTACAGAGGTAGGTACTAAATTAATTTGTTTATGCTGTAAAGTTTAATTGCAAAATGATACATCGATAAGAGTAATGTGGTAAGAATGGGGCCAGAGTACTTGACATGATGCATAAAAATACATTGAGATCTTTACCGTGATCATTATGGGCATGTGCTCCAGAAGAAGTTTAAGTCACATTTACTTTGCTTTCAAAGCAAAAAAAACTGTATTAAACTGTAGGACATCCCAGTTTGAGACACCAATAAGCATATTAGGTTAGTTTATTTTCCAATACTCACAGAGAATAAAAAAACATACTTACTGTAAGAATTCCATGCCATAAACCAACATCCTTCTTGAAATCTAATACATTCACAATTGTTTCAGCTGTCCAACAAAAACAAAGCAGAGTTTATTTTTTAGAACATGGCACTAACCCAAGGCAAATCCACTCAAGGGAAGGAAGCTTCAGTATAACATGACTGGTGACCTCAAAGGTTAACTTTCACAGTAAATTTCCACTGCAGGATTTATATTGGCTAGGGCATTATTTGTACCTCTCCTATAGATATTTTAAACGTGTGCATATTTCCTAAAACAAATGAAAAAAAAATAAGATTTTTAAATCTAGAAGCCTTTGGACCAAATCTATGTAAAACATAAGATAGGAGCCTAATGAGAAATAAGCTACAATTCACACTTGATTTTAAGGATGATGCAAGGGAAGTGTACTCCATACCTTCTGTGTATCCACATGCCTGGGTCAGAGCTTGGCAGTGTGTCAGCAGCGCAATCCTCGTCACAGTCACCCCAAGCACACTTCCATCTTTACATGTTTTGTACTAAAAGAAATAACCAGGGAAAGTCAATGTGCAATAATTGTCCTATTTCCATTATTTAATAGCTATGTTTAAAGTGTTTCCTATGCAGGTGAATGATGGGTATACATCTAATGACTCTGTTTTAAGAAGGTAGCAGTATTGAGGAGTTTTGGAGATACTTCTTCGTTAAAAGACACTTTTTTTCAAATAGGCTTTCTCTTTTTGACTGAAGCTTCCCAGGCTTGGCATCTGAAATCCACTTGTTGTTTGAAAACAGGCATTATGGAAAAATAATTCTAACAACTCTGACCATGTTAATGACTAGATGACTGGCTAGGTTTAGCAGAGAATAACCGAGTTCAGTCTGTTCAGTGTTTACGTTTCATTTTATAGGTCAACCAATAAACCTGAGCTCCCTTGTGCATCTCATAAGGCATGGGACAAGAGCTGACCTCAGAATCCTTGCTGGGCTCTGTAATAATAATCTATATGTATACAGTCTGAAAGACACATGCTTTTTGATGAGAATATGAGACTCATGAGAAAAAAGGAGGAAAAAGAGGTGGGAAACCATTTGGGATGATTGCAGTAATTTTTTGACTTTATGCAAAAGTCTGAAAACTCTCAGTGGTAATTAGTAAATTAAACATTTATCTTTCTCCATGATGAAGATCACAAGATTGAGAATCAAGACATCTCTGCTTCTCTAACCCAGTGTTCTGACTGCACAAAGACAGGAAATACCTTCCCTCCATTTCCTTGAACTTAGTAATTTAAATTCCATACTAAGACCACTGAATTCAAGGCATTTGAGTCTATGCAAAAGTAGAAGAAAATTATGGGGGGAAAAAAGGGAGGAAAATTAAACTTAACAGCATTGCTAACTTGCCCTTCCTGATACTGATTTTTAGGGGGAGTATGACTCACAAAGCAGTAAGTGATAGGCAACCATTGGAACAAGAAGTTCTTTCAGAGGGTCTGAAGGTTGTGATATGAGAACTGAAGCTTCACTGTGAAACTTGTCATCTATCAATCCCAAACAAGCCCACACTATGAAAGGGACTGAGATTGGTCAAGGCAAATTTAATATAGTATTGCAGCAGCCACATAGACAACATAAAAACGTTAACGTTAGAAATGCCCAAAATGCAATTTACCATTCCATTAACTTTTCTGAAATCAGTATCAGTCTAATTTATTGTAAAGTATTGCTTATTAACAGGCTAAACCAGGATGTTCTTTGCTTCTGTGACTAGTGAATGAATAATGATGTTTACCTAATGCAGAATTGCCATATGTAATGATTCGAGGACAAGATGCATCTTCATTAACTCACCTCAATGTAAGCTGTGTCATTGTTTGCATCCTTGATGTGTGGGAACCAGTCACGAGGCGGCTTGGAGAGGTGTTTAGACTCTGTGACAAACCACAGTAGCTTTGGCCAGCCTGAGGGACAAACAAGAGTCAGCTTTTGTTGAGTTTCTGCTGGATAAGACAAGACAAAAATCTTCCCCAACAAACCTTTTCCTCAAATGCCTGTGTCACCATTACCTAAACATTGATTCTTTTTGAACCTTGATATAGTATGGGAAAGAAGATTTTCCAGAATTGTTTTCTTAACACAGCTATCATGGTCTAAGACAATCCCTGGAGAAATGGCTGGGCAGTTCAAGCTGTTATTGACCCAAACAGTTTCATTACCACTCTCCTGCCAGAGGTTACTGTCCGTACACTTAGCTATTGGACTGAATTGTAAGAATGCTTCTCATCTACGACAGTCATAAGTCTGTTGGTTTAATTTTGCTTGTAGCCACAGATGATCTCAGCAGCCCAGCTTAGCCAGCAGAGAACCAGGTTGGGAGCACTGGTACTGCTCTCCAGCCACGAGGTGGGCACAGCCATCACCACCAGCAGTGACACGCTGGGACAACGGTGCTCCTGTGGCAAGTGTTTCATCACAGGCCTGATCCTCACCAACAGACACTAAACAAGTGCAGTGTTTACTACTGTTGTAGTAAATGACCAGTGATAGCCACTAAAAGTAAGGGTTAAATTACCTTTAAACTGTGGTATCTCCCCTGTGGGGCTTTTAGGCAGTCCTTTATGGCATGCATCGCTGGTCAAGGCCACAGTAACTCCACAGCTTCCAAGCAAAAAGCCTATTTGTTGACTTCCTGCATCCTAAGAGATGACAAAGTACACAGAATTGATTAGAAGTGATTACAGGCTGAAATAATTTTCATCCTTGGGTACATTATCTTGAGAGGAAAACAGACTCTTCCCTTTAAGCTGATTTCCTTTTAGCTGATTATCAAAACTCATCTGTACATTGACAACAGAATTCCACACCCTAAACATCCTCTTGCCTGTATGAACATAAATCATAAAGAGAATGGAAGCCATCAGATGGCATCTGCTCTCACATCTCTTCAGGAAGGATGACAAGTGGCTGAGAGGAATGTCAGAAGATTGTTCCTTCCAGAGGGATCCCTGGAAAAATGGGCAGACATGGCCTTCACAAAGTTCAACAAAGGCAAATTCAAAGTCCTGCACCTGGGGAGGAACAAACCCCTGCACCAGCACCATCTGGAGAGTAGCTCTGCAGTAAAGGACCTGGGGATCCTGGTGGACAACAAGTTGAATGTGAACAGCAATGTGTCCCAGCACAAAGAAGGCAAATGGCATCCTGGGCTGTGTGAGGCAAAGTATTGTCAGCGTGTTGAGGGAGGTGATCCTTCCCCTCAGCACTAGTGAGGCACATCTCTAGTGCCAGTTCTGGGCTTCCAAGTAAAAGACATGGAGCTACTGGAGTCAGTGAAAGGCCACTATGATAACTAAGGGACTAGAGCAACTCTTCTGTGAGGAAAGACTGAGAGCTGGGATTGCTCAGCCTCCAGAACAGAAGGTTTAGGGGGGGATCTCATCAGTATGTACAAACACCTGAAGGGAGGGTGTAAAGAAGATGGAGCCAGGTTCTTTCCAGTGGTGCCCAGTGACAGGACCAGAGGCAATGGGTAGAAATCAGAACTGAGGAAGTTCCCTCTGAGCACCCTCTGTGAGCGTGACTGGCATAGTGTGCCCAGAGAGGTTGCAGAGTTTCCACACTCAGAGATATCCGAAAGCCACCTGGATGTAGTCCTGGGCAACCTGCTCTAGGTGGCCCTGTTTGAGGAGGGGAGCTGGACTAGGTGACCTTTAGACGTCTCTGCCAACCTCAACCATACTATGACAATTCTAGGAAATAATATGGATTATAGATGCTTCCACCTGGATGAAGCTCTAAACCCTTAGGATGCTATATGGGCATACAGTGGTGACAGTATCCCTATTATTGCTGATCTAACCTGATTTGTCAATAGCCATTTTATTGAGTAGTAACAGACACATTTCAGGAGCACTACATATAGTCAAGTGCCCATTAGAGTAAGCTCATTACATTTTACTTTCATCAAGGGCGTGTAGGCACTGAGACTAAGAAGTCATGTGATGATTTTCAAGTCTAGGCCATACCTGTTCTTTAAGAGATGCTGTGCTTCTACAGCATTATGTCTGCTGTATGTATAGTATCTTGTCATGATTATTTTATAAACTTTACATCTATTCACTAAGCTCTTCAACAGAGCAAAACCAAGATGTAAATGCACATAGAAGTATTAACTCTTTCTCCACAGAACAATTCTACAGAAAATAGTCTAGAGAGTCTTAAAAGATCAAATTAAAATATCTTTCGAATCAACCATAAAGTATACTTAACCATGGAAACAACCAGAAATACAGTAGTTACCTTAATCTATTGATTCATTCAAAGCAAAATTGTATGATGAAAGCCCCAGAGCCTATCTAACTAATTTTTAATGAAATTTTTATGTAGTCAAATAAAACCATCTGAAACAGAGAAGCAATCAGATCAGAAAAAAAGTAAGGGTTTACTTGTTTTTCATATCACCTCAAAATATGTTTATGGCAGCAATTATCAGAACTTTGATAGCTGAGCAACAATAAACTGATCTGTCAAGTCTATGCTATATAACTCCTTCTATCCAGAATTAGAAAAAGTATTTGCTTTTGCTTACTATAACCAGAATGCATATAAAACCAGGAAAAAATTAAAAGGCACTTTTTCAGGGAGGTTTTTTTAAACTTAAGCTTGTGTATAATCTTTTCCAATATAAAACCAGACAATGAGAGTATCTTTTGAACAACAGAGAATAATACTGGTATATCCATGAACAACATTTTGGGGAGCATGTTGTTGACCCCACCACACCTGCACCAGTGGGGCTTCCAGAACTTAAAGAGCTTTGTCAACCATTACTGTCTCACTGACTCTTGTGTTAGCTAGCCCATATTTGTATTGCCAAACCTGTGGGACAAGCACTTAGCCAGATCTGATCTTGGTTCCACGTGAGGATGAGACCTGGTGTCTCCCCTCTTGGGGTCTGCTCAAAGGAAGGAAATGTGGATGCCTGAACAATGCAGGAGAGATGGCTCTCCTTGATGGTCCCTCAGAAGGAATGGTAGGAAGAGGAAGGCTGGAGCAATCCATGGAGAACATCACTCCTTGGGTAAGACACAGCTTCTGAGACCTGCTACTCTTTCATCTATAAAGGGATGTCATGAGTTTCTTAAAATATCAGATTCATACTACCATTACCCAAAATTTCCCATTAAATTTTATCTAAAAAATGTTTACTAATATTTTAAGAATTTTTAACTACCAATTAAAAAAGGTATATAAATTCTATAACTGAATGCAGCAGCTGCATTGATCTCAATTTTAAATTATAGCGTTGTAACTGTATATCCTATAAAACACGGCTAGCAAACTGTTTCACCACTGTGTTAAGAAAATGCCAATTCTCAGGCAACGAAATTCCATTTAATGCAGAACTTTACAAGCAGAAATTAACCTAACAAATTCCATGAGAAATCTAACGTAAGTAAGCCAGAAGAAAGTGTGGACATTAGAGCATCAGCATACCATGGCCCTGAGGGATATTTTTGCTCTTCTGACAGCAAAATAAAACAACAAGAAAAGGAAACTTACAGTAACAGTGGAGTTTTTTAGATAACACAAGAAAGACTGACTACACTTTCACTTAGTGTCATACCAACCAGCTTAGAGAATGTCCACACAAATATTATTCATACATTTGTAGTACCTCACACACACATTCAGATTATTTAATATAATCTACACACATCACAATTTACAGATTGCTTTACATTAGAACAACTCCATATCTCACATAGCACTAAAATCTTCAGCCCACTCCATTCTGTACAGTTATTCTTTCAATTGTAAGGAAAACATGACTAAACAATTATGTGATGTAACACTAGCATAGGAGTTTGGGAGAATTTCACCAGGTGCGACAGTATGTAGCATGTTTTACAGACTTTCAAATCCTGTGCCATGCCTTGGTGGCCACATTAAACCCTACCTTGCAAGAAAAAGGCAAATCAAGATGCTGAAGCAGGGGTGCTGTGATAGACACTGTTCCCCAGGGCCACAGGAGTTGAGGATTTTGCAGTATGAATGCAATGAAGCTTTCTGATAGTCTCCTATTTGGTGTTCACCAATTCCATCTTCAGTCTCAGTCTCTCACACCTAGTGAGAGACTAGGTTATCGCCACCATCTGCCTGCTTCTGGTGGCTTCATTCTGACTTAGAAGCTAAAAGTACTGCAGAGAACAGAGACATGAAGAAGAGATTGACATCCCTTTCCCCATGGAGGTGTTCCTGTGATATCTGCTGCCCCATAGAAGAAATTGTTGAGATACTGGACTGACAGCCGATAGGTGGAAGATCTGAAACTTTTATACATCCCACAGACACACCACAACCTTACCTACACACCCAATCCTGTGAACATGACAGAATTTGCTGTTCCTCGTACCTCAGCAGGATCAGCCCAGAGCACTGAAGACCTTGGGCAAAATGTGTACGTTTGAAAAATGAAGTTTGAGTTAAAAATGCAGTCCTTTGCCTGAAGCAGTCAAAGGTCCCATGTGGGCCATGAAAAAGCTACTGAATTTAAAGGCATTGATTATTTCAGATTTCAGAGACAAGCTATCGGCCTGCCTTTTGAGTAATGTGAAATGAATGGTTGCATACTGAAAACTACTTTGTAAGTAGAAAAAAACACAACCAAATAATCTTCCCCCCGAAAAACCCAATATCCTCCTCCCATCGTAAATAAAATTACTCTCCTGCCTGTGAAGGGAATAGATTTTCACAACACACTGGTTTGTCAGCAGTATTACTTGTTATTTTAGTAATTTATGCTAATCTGCCACTTTGGCAACTCCCCACTTGTCACAAACACTTTAGTTTGCTGAATTTTGTAGGGGTAGAAAAACCTCAGGAAGCCAGTGGGGACCAGCTGAAACAACTCAACGCAGTCTCAACCACAGACAGGGAGAGACTTGCCGGTGATGCTCATTGTCAAATCCTCCACAATTCACACCTTGAAAGGACACGTAATGCAGGTGGAAGGCAAAATACGCAGCTGAGGTATTGTAGCATGAGGTTCGAGATCACTTGCTGACTTTGGAGCTATCATTTTACATTTCTTGAAGGCACACAACACTTGCTGAGGTACAAAAACTGAGGTGTGCATAGCTTCAGACTATGTCTGCACACACCTAGAGAGATCAATCTTTCATATGAAGCGAGACGGAAATCCTCTCTGCTGTAGGCAACCATTCAAAGTTTTCTAAAGATTTTATTAAAGGTTCCCTAAAGGTTTTCACCAGTACCTGGAGGCAAATTGTCTTCTTCCTGCTGTAAAGAGTGATAATTCATTGTCAGGATAAAAAAATCCCACGTGTGGTTGCATTTCAGCATGCTGTTAGTGTCATTTCTATAATGCTTTGTGAAAGTATCTGTGTGAAAGAAAACAATTATGATCCTGTCTCTGTGACTGAGAGTGCATGTCCTTATCTAATAAGAAAGGAAAGAAGAGACAGCCTGTGCAAAGGTTGGCCTGATAAAGGGTACTTCTGTTCACTTGCAAATCCCAGACTGTTTTTAAAATGAGAATTATGTGGGGGAGCATCACAGACTGAACTAATCTTGTTTTCTGTTACAATGCTTATTTGAGCTGCAGTGCCCTTACTCTATCAAAAATTTGCTGGTAAAGAACAAATAGGGTAACTATTAGACACAAAAGTCAAAAGTGAAAAGGCATTGAGGAAACACTATTTTTAAAACAGAGATCTCAAAGACCTTAACCAAAGCTAAACACAATGCAGATGCAATCTTCATAACCAGCTTTAAGATGAAGAAATTAGTTGGACAATGGCTTTGGTGTCTGTCTGTAATTTGCATGTGATATCTGCAACTATGAGCAGCCTTAATGTCCAGAAGTCTTAATGAAAGCAAGACAATGGTTATTTTTGGCAAAGGACACTGCGTGAAATGTGATATGCCCTCTAGGAAATTATAATTGCCTAAACATGAAAATACAATAAGAAAACATCGACTTTAAAGGATCTGAGATTGACTGTGGCAAAATGAGTGCTTCACTGCCAAAGTGTATGAAGTGGGATAGACAGGTACCAGGGGCTCACAGGGGGCTGAGGGAACTTACATTCTCTAGAGAGACTGGAAGATTGTCACTGAAAGAAAAATATATAACATTTTATGGATATTTTAAATCCAGGGGAGAAAGAGATGCATTGTCAAAAGATGTTCAAAATTATGTTAAGCTCCAGTGTTTCTGGAGCACTGCAGCCCAACGATGACTAAAGCTGAGAGAAAGCAAAGCTCATTTTATCTCAGGCCCTGAAACACTAGGAAAGATGTCAAGGTGTATTTCCATTGGAATAGAATTCTTCCTTCAAAGGAAGACATGACTGGGACAATTTCACTGCTTTGAAAGAGATAGACCTCTCTGGCTACTGTTAACAGCTTTAATAATCTTTCAGGATTTAATAAAAAGAGCTCCTGAAAAACAGTTTTTACCCTGTATGAAGCATCCTTTAAAAAAACTGAAGTGTCCTGGAGTGGGTATCTCCAGATTTCCTATGACAATACACAGGCACATTCTTCCAACCACACTGTCAGAGCCAGCGACTGGAGGAGCACAGAAATGCCTGCTAAGCACACACAGCATTAAATCTAAGATGCTAGGAAAGAGCATTTTGAGTGAGAAATTTAATTTTACATACTTTCATGTCTCACTCTGCCACAAATTCTGCCTAAGATAAGGAGGCCATAAAGATCTATGTGGGATTGCTTTGTTCATATGTTCACAGCATGGGACTGAGCATAACTATGAATGTGCTTGGAGGACAAAAATGTTATTTTCACATTAAAACTGATTAACTCCCCTGACTGTACCAGAGCAGAATAAAAACAATTTGCATGGCGCCCATCAAATGGAAAAAAACATTGACCTGAAAAATCTAAAGGAGGAGAAATCAAAACTGTATTTTTAAATCTTTTCCTAAGGGACATAGTAAATCACTGTTTGAACTAGAATTCGACATGTTGAAACTCCCATGTCTTCTATTTTGATGGTCCGTTCTATGACATACAATTTGCATGTCACATCATATCACACATACAATGAAACAAATACTCCAGCTTCAGACAAGATTAACAAAAGCGGTAGTTCTGAAGAAAGAGGTGTTTTATAGGACACATTATTTGCTAACGTTTGGGAAACATAAGCAAATTTGGAGAGAGGGACACTACTCTGAAAGAACAGACCCCATAAGACAAGGCATGAGGATTAGATATAACAATTTTGGGGAGTGTTGATGATAAAGGCATTTCATTGCTATTAATGTAAGGAAAGGAGGAGAAATAAAACATGCTGCTTGTTTGATCACTACAATGACCATGGAACTCCTGATTGATGTTTCTAGAATAAAGAGTTAGTTTCGATGTATTTGAAAAAAGCCTGGTATTTCAGTTTTTAATTTTAGATGTCGCGAATTTAAAGAGCCAAAACCATGCTGCATGAATGACAATTTCCAGGTCTTTGCTGAACACCAGGAAGCATTCTGGGAATAAAACTGAAGAATGCTGCATGGTTGCTGGGTATTCTGGCAATCCATGCCAGGTGCTAGATCAGACAGGTCTCCTGAAGTCCTGGGGGTATTCTAGGTATTCTGTCAACACAAAGGTGGGATACAGAAGGAAAGAGCAAGGAGACATGGACTTTCACCTAACAATAAACCAGAAAAAAATCCTATTGAAGTCTTACAAAAATAACAGTCATGCTATGAAGAAAGGGGAATGCATACAAAATCTATGTGCAGGTAAAGCAAAAGCCTTTACTTCCATATGGATACAGATGTCTGCAGAGTAATCTGTAAGCCAAAAGTCTACCTGGCTACAAACACTACTGCTCAGTTTTAAAATGCCAGGACAAAATTTTGCACAGAGTTGTGAAAAACTCTTCTTATGAAAATGCAGAACAGTATTAAAGCTGCTCATACAAATTTTTAATATTAAAAATGTGCTCCTAATATAACTCCCTGAAATAGCTCATCCTGTATTTTGTAAGCTCATCATATAAATGTGTTAGTTCACATTTCTGTCTTCCAAAAAACAACCAAAAAGATGCCAGAATGTACTGAAGCGTGTAGAAGAGAGGATAAATAATGGGAAAGCATAAAAGAACAGTCTAGGCCATTGTGTGATGACACGAATGACATCTTCCCACGGATGCCAGAAGCAATCCACTGCAATTTGACCAAGCAGAGGTATTCCTTCTGGGACTACTCAGAACATGGTTTTCATCTCATTGTTTCCACTCCAGTTGCCCTTACATATAAACAAATGCAAAAATATTTGCAATAGTATATGCTGTGAGATTGCATAGTTTTATTTATAGATTATAGATCATGTTGCTTTTTTAACTGACATCTCTGTTATTGTTTTATTAGCTTGATATTTAAACATTATGGCAAAAGATAAACAGTCTGAGTCTGTATATATTCTTTTGTATAAATATATATACATGCATGTTTAAGTGTATATTTATATATCCATTTATACACACATATTCAAAAAAAACCAAACACCCAAGACATTCAGCCAAATTAGGGTAAGTTATTCATTTGACACAGAGTATTTACTTGGACAGCTGGATTTTATAGTTTAATAGATGGATGTGGTATCAGATGTTCCAAAATAAATCAAATTTACACCTATCCATGTACTTTAAAATTTCATTAAACCTCAGAAAACCATAACAGGGAAAGACATTAGATTTTTCAACCTTCAAAGCCATGTTGCTTCTTTTTTAATCAAAGAATGAAAGCAGATTTACCCATTTGAGCACTCTATAAGATCTTAAAACGTATATATTCTGCTCGCCTTATTTTTTGACACATATAGAATCTCTGGTTTATATTGAAATAATGCACAGTGTTATGCAACTGCCTCAAACTATCTTAAAGTACTGTACTTGGATGTGAAAGTGTGATGGCAGCCCAATGTAAATGCGCTGTATTTTTACTAAATTCAACATCCTTGTTCTGTAGTCATGTCTACCTCTCAGTGCTCTCAAATGCAACATTTTAAAAATTTTACCCCAAAGCAGGCATGGTGGTTGAGGTTCCATCCTCTCCTCTTACACTGCCTTTCTAGCTCACCTGCATCTTTCCTCCAGTCTTAGCCAGTTTAAGCTGGGGCACCTATTGTCTCCTCTTTCCCTTAGTTCCCAGTGTCCTTCCTTCTGCTCCATCACCCTCATGTCTGCTCAGCTGGATCATGACCTTTTGTTGTCTGATCCACTCACTCACTCACTCATTCACTCACTCACTCCATCTCTCTCTCTCCTCCTTCACCTGGTCATTAAACTACTCCTTCCTTCCTCCAGCTCCCACCCCTTCTCTCCTTGCCAGCTTCTGGTTTCACTGTGGCAGGAGCCCACCACAGATGTTGGCCAGGGCATGTGTGATCGTAATGGAGAAATGATGAGATCAACTCAGCTTCTCAGATGTGAGGAAGGTTCCAGCATGTTCAGTTAGGAAGGAATCCCCAGATATTTTGATCTGTTAATTTGCTACATGAGATGTGTAAACTGAAAAGACTGTGTGAGGGCTTAAAATCTTTGGTTTCATGGCTTTCATTTGAAAGGTAGAGTATCTATCCATGAAACAAAGATTTGAGCTTCTGCTTTAGGGTGCTGTAACACTGGAGCATCTCAAAGAAAGCCTTGACAGTTGAAAAACTGAAAATATGAGCAAAGCAATACATTCCCCCAGCCCTTTCCTTGGAAACAATTTATGTTTTCAGTCAACATTTTCCGAAAGAATTTAGTTTAAAAAAGAAAGCTTGTAAAGATTAAGGAACACTCTTTGTGTGGACAAGTCCAGACCAAGTAATTAAAGTAAAGCATTATTAGTGCTAGCTAATAAAAAAATGATTATACAAGGGGATATGTGGGAGCGGTCAGCCATGGCAAATTAAGGGGATATGACAAAAAAACCCTGTAATGAATAAATATATTTTGCTGTATTTACAACCTTCTAGGCATATATCCTCAGAAAAAAATGCAAGTTCAGCAGCATCAGTGTAAGCGTCCCAGCTGTGGTTCACCTACACCACCCACCCCACTCCTCTCAATGCCCCCAGACACTCTTTCTGGCTGGAACTGCTCTCCTAACAGTTCCCTAGGATACACGGTTGAATCTCTGAACCATCACTGGACGTGGAAGGCTTTTGATTAGCAGTGCTCAGTTTTCTCTATGAATGCACGTTCTATGGCAAGAATTCCTGAACCTAATTTGTCCAACTGCCACCCTTGGCAGAGAGGACCGTGGTGACAGAAGTTTTGGGACACATATGCACACAGAGACACAGGAAAAGGCATTTCTGTAACTGCTTTGAAGTAGCACACACAGCACTAGTGGCATTATAACATAGCTTGGGTTGCAGGGACAGGTGGAAAATCAGCAGTTGCTGCCAATGGTTCTTTGTCAGTGGCCAACACTAGAATGTTTTGAAAGGCTACAAAGATAATCCATCTAGGACTGGCAGAGCTGCAGTCTTGGAAAATTTTCCTCTCCTTTTCCAGGCGGACCTGCATTTGCTGAAACTACAAGCACATCTTCAGATTTTCCATCACAGAAAAGAAGGAACTATATATAATTCACCACACAGCACTGTCTTTGCATCCTCAGATTCAGAGTTAGTTAACCACAAAAATGTACTCAAAAGCTATGTTCAGTTGTGATTTATTCTGACGTAAGTTTCAAAATGCAGTATAGAGAAGAAATTCAGTTCCCTACCTTTCTTGTAAGTGGCACTTCAATAGGGACAGGGACAACTTCAGCAAGCAGGCAGCCATAAAATGCCACCATGAAAGCAGCAGGATCATTGTTAGGAAACACGAGCGTTACCTGAAAGAGAGAGATGTAGATTAAAAATATTTTATCCTAGGTGTAAAAAAAAGATAATTGAAGCTTCTATGATTCCTTTTGGATAGAGATGATTATTGAAGTACTTCTAAGATAACTAGTCAAATGCCTAATGACAGACAAATGAGGAATCAGAAGGAATTTATTCTGATAAATATTCCTTTTATGAACATTTTCACTTACAATGTAGCTAAATATTTTCATGCTGTCTTGTTTCCCATGTTGACAACACCCTTCATCTGGTTCTCAATTAACTGATTGCTTTACCAGTGTTAAATAACCAAGTAAATGGATTTAGTAGAATTTTAGATTCTATTATAATAATTTGCTTGAAGTTACTGAAACTGAAGTGGAGGTGTGATCAGTTAAGATTACGCAGACTTACTATGTCGTTAGGTCAATCATTAACACATTGTTTTGTTTCACTATGCTTTGCCTCAGGCAACAGTTTCATTTTAGGACTGGACTGCTGTCCAAGTGTAGAAGTTTCTGTGTACTGTGTGCACACAGATAACTGATACCTAGAAGCAAACGTCATATCCATGACGCACCCCAACCTAGGTGTGGATTTGTTGAACTTCACAGCTTCAGGGCTAGGGTTGGGGAGTTATTTAGATAAAAGAATGCCAAAACCAATCACAGCAAATCACCACTATGCTCACTAGGTGCCCTCCTTCCCCCAGCATGCTGAACTGTGCAGCTTAGTCCTGCAGGCAGTGCAGACAATGTCTGAGATCCTGCACAGGCAAAGGGGAAGGAGAGGTGAGGATGCACGGTCTTGCTGAGGATTCAGCAACTTACAGAGACCACAGCTCTCCTTGCAAGGGTAGGGAATACTGGTGCTCTCACTTGCTGGTGAATGACCCCAGTGGTTGGATCCTGTCTATAGTTTTGTTTTGATTCAGTCCGATGGATGTTTTCAGCTCTTGTCTTAAAGAGCTGTAACACAGCTGGTAACTATCCTGCACGGTCAACTGAAGTGGCATGCAAAAGGCATGGTGAATGATTTCAAACCTAATTCCTTTGGACCCACACACAGGACCTGAGAGTATTATTACAGCATCTTGAAATTTCCTGAAATTATGTAATAGCTCTTGAGTTTTGACTGCTTTGACATCCATAGGAGTTTTGTTGAAGTAAAATCATGATGTTTTCATATACACTTCAAGGTTCAGTTACTGGAGATTATAAGTGTTTCCAGAATTTAGTTAAGATAGTCACCTTCTATACATTAACTGGATTTCTTCAAACTAGAAGAAGACTAACCAACCTTGTCCAAGTCAGTCTGAAATACCTGGTTTGTAAGCTTAAGATTCTAACTTCATCAAGGTTTACAGTCAGAGCAAATACATGGCTACCTTGTCTGCACACTTGCACTTTAAACAGTCCAAGTGCTGGATACTGCAGTGCAGAACTCACTGTATGCATTCTACAGGCACAAACCATAAACAGCCTCAAGGGAAATGGAAGTACAAGGATTTTGACAGATGCAAATCCTGTTTGCTGAGCCCAGTAAACATCTGAAAAACCCAAAAGGTACTTTGAGGGTTGTGGGTTTTGCATTGGTCTCTGCTTACTTAAAAGCAGTGAAGGTTTGGATGGGAATCTTTGCAAAGGAGCTGACAGAGGTGAAAAAAATCTCACTGAACTCCAGTGGGAAAGAGGCACTAACTTCCTCTCCAAAAAACATTAATCACTAACAGACTTGTACCAAATAAATAAATAATGTGTGTAAAAGCAAAAAGTGCTAAGCTTGAAAGAAAACAAATCATACAGTGTATATTAAGAGATGAGAATCTGGTTATCTAGTAGATATTTCAGAGGGTAAGCTTAACTTCCAGGCAGCTGTCTGGGGTGATGAGAGGTTAAATCTCTGAAGTTACTATAGAAGGCAAATGAAGTTTGCCATGTATAATACCAGAAGCAGGGAATGAAATGCGGGCACATTCATTTATTTTTTGGCTCAGACAAAGAACATAAGAGGTGAGGTAATGGTAATTATGAAAAATAGAGATTGTATTGATAGAAGAGATTTTTAAAGGGAAAAAATAAAATATTTTAGTTAATATTAACATAAGGAAAAAATGACATTCTCATTTAGAAAAGACCAGAAATATATGCCATGTTTAATTTAGTATGTAAAAACTGTCTTTAACTGTTGTCGCACAAAATATCTTATGTCAGGATAAAAAGTCACCTTCAAAAAGCTCAGAAAGCTTTTATGTTATTACAACACGGGCATAAGAGCCAGAATAACCACAGCATAGAGCATCAGAAGTGCAGTAACACCTCATCTTCAATGTGAAGTTGCTTCATATGATCACATTCCTGTTACACAGGGATGCTAGGCAAGATGTTTTTACAACACAAAACATATGCTTTCAGCACTCAGCTGTAAACATTTGTTTCACTCTAATTTTGGTGGACTTATTTTAGCAGAGCAGCAATTTGTTCTTTACATGTCCTGCACTAGCTAAATTTCCAGCCTTCAGTCTGAATTATCCACAAATCCTTTCTTAATGTTAGGAGATGCCAGTGACCGCTACTGTAAATGACTACAAAGACAGGCAGGCAGCACACCACAGATAAGGAGAGATGCACATTGCCCATAAGTGAACTTATTCCTTTCGGAGCTTTCTGGGTGGACTGTTTTGATGTGTACACCAGAACAACTTGCTGCTTCTGCTGTTGCTTAGAGACAGAATTGTAAGTCAAGTAAAAGAGATTCTTCAGATCCTAGTCCTGGCTGAATGCCATTGTAGGAAGCAATTTAGATTAAGGATCTAGAGATCATTTAGTTATTTTCTTTATGATTTATTTCAAAAAGAAACACAGGAAGGACTGTCATGTTTCATTTTTTTTCTTTTTCTTTCTTCCTTCTGGAAAGTGTTACTGCATTCTTTCATTTTTGAAGTTCTCAGACACGTGTGTTTCTCATGTGTGGCATGAGAGGATCAAGTGAACCAAGAGTTTGAGAACTGCTATCAGACCCTGGGGAAAGACTTAATCCCACACTCACAACCCTAAGAACTAGGACAGGAGACTAAAATTTACATTTCTCACAAATTTGTTCTGGAATATCCATTCCACGGCTTAAATCCAAACTGGAATGGGACCTGTGGAATTTTCTATACACACTCTGGAAGAGAAAAAGGGCAGCAAGCTCAGTCAGTCTTGGCAGACAAAGGGGTAGGTTTGTAAGTACCTTGTTAGCAAAACCATAGGATGTTCTTGTCTTCATTTAACATCTTAAAGTGCTACCTTTGCAACTCTTGCTCTTTGTGGGCTGTATCCATTCACTTAGATTCAGCCTCTAGCAGTAGCAGCATGGAACTAGGAGTGGAAATATTCTCTGTGTTACCAGTCTGCACCATTCATTTATTTAACTGGCTGCCAAAATGTGCTTACTTTGCTTGACTTTGTCCTCCACAATGTTTCTCTTGTTTTTACCATCTCAAAAAATACAAAGTCATTAGTAAGTAAGTTTTTTATCCACATGACACCTCCAGGCTCCATAAGCAAGATTTTGCTAAGCAGACTGTTGTGCTGTGTCCAAAAATCACTTTCCATGGGAATGTTTATTGCTGATGTTGCCACAGCTTCAAGTTACTATTCAGGGAGTACCAGCTCAGGTTATTTATTATGCAGTTCAAAACATCTGTCTGAATGATCAGACTTCTTCTGAGTAAACAGCAGATTTCAGTTTCTACCCCTCCCCAATATTTCACTTCACTAATTTCCTCTGAGTACCCCAAATACCTCATTTTCTCTTTGTCAACACTGGGACTGAACTATTAGCAACTAAAAATCTTTGAGATACTCACCCTATCTCCAGGTCGTACCATTGGTTCTTGTTTTGTGCCTAATTTGTGTAGTATATTGTAAGCAACCTTCATACTTCTGGTCCAAAGTTTGCCTATTAACATAAAAATTTTGAAATTAATTTAAAAATTCTTATGTTTTACAAGATTATAAACGAGAAAGAATACCTGAGAAATGGAAAAAACATAGTAGGAACATTTATATTAGATTTCCAACTAAATATGACACCACTACTTATAAGAAGTTTTCTATCAGCTTCTTTTTTCAAGACAGCAAGACTCAAAAAAAAGGGAGATTAGTTTTCTTTGTGGCAGAAGTTTCTTACTTTGGAGAAAACTGGATCTTGACTCCAAAATCTAACTGTTAGAAGGAAAATCATCAAGTCCAGACATCACCCTGATACCTCAGCTGTAGCAATTTGGACAAGTCACGTTTCAGCGCAGACTGACCTCTGAGCGTGACACTCAGGTTTCCCAATGGCATTTCTCATACCCTGAGCCACCAAAGGAAAAAGGAAAGGCATCCCAAGAAGCAGAGACAAAGTAAAGAAAACCCCAACAAACAGAAAACACCCCACATCCAAAGGGGCACACTGAAGCAGCAGGGACCCTCTGAACCTTAGCGCATCCATATGGCTGTTTCACTTTTAATTCATTTAACTTGGCTTTTTCTTCTCATCTGCTCCCATACCCTCCCTTCTCTCAGATTCATTTCACTTGCCCCTGGTATCCTTCCTTATTGTCTCTCTTCTTCCTTGCTTTATCTTTCCAGCACCATGCTTAGCTGATTCTTATCAAGTCCTCATCCCAATATACAATAAAAAAAAATTATCTCATCAATATGCCCACATCACACGCCTTTCATTAATCCTTCAAGCAATTGGCACCTTCGCTCTTTCAGATGCTTTTTGTTTAGAGACCTTGTTACTTTCATTTGAACAATACCAAGTTTAACAGCCCTTGTGCTTGGCTGGCCCTGAGGTACTGTCTTTAAGCACTATTCAGTCTGACAGTAACAAATCTTTAATTCATGGCCACCAATAACTGAAATGATAATAGGTTCTGACAACAGATTACCTATGGAGTTCAGCAGTTCAAGCTCCCAAACATGCAGCATTGCTATTTATAACTAAGCCAAGCAGTTGCTATAATAAGTTCCTCCACATCCTGGTTATAAAATGCAATACTATTGAATTATTTTTAAGTGCAAATCTGATGTAAATATAAAGTATGATGAGAAGGCCAGACTTTCTTTTTTTCCACTTACGGAAAATTGGAAGGGTCTCTGCTGCTTTTTATTGAGAAAGTACTAAATGCAATTATTTCTTACGAAAACAGTAATATTGTATCATCAAACTATCCTTTGCAAAGTTTTTAATTTATTCAAAATTACTCTAGTATTTGCATGTTGAACTGTATTGATGCTCAGAAAGAAACAAAACTCAATTCTGTTCCACTGGAAATTCAGCACAGATACAGGCATATGTCTGCAGGATTAACCCTCATGGTGCTGTGGCAGAACTACCTGCATTTGATGGAAAGAAGGCCTTTGAAAGCATCCCTGTTGCTACAGTTAACACTTGAACTTTACAAGTGAGTAGGATAAAAACAAGGATGCTTTAAGAAAGCAAATATTCTTTTGCTTAAAGTTTTCCAACATTAAAGTTTCAGTGGCAACAAACTTAAAAGAGCAATTAGTAATGATACAGGAAATTGGAGAATGGAAATCAAAAGCCTGGCAAAAGTTCTGAATTGCAAAAAAGAACCATCTTTACACAAAACACTTTCAAGCTTGAAATGAACATTGAATTTTTAATTCCTTTTTCAAGACACATAAGGAGCTGCTGTGAAAAGTTCTGTCTGAACTATAGAGATTAAATCTGTTACAAGTCTTACATTTGCATTTGTGACATACACTAATTTTTTAGCTATCAAATGTGCCATCTTACAATATTTTCTTTAAAATCTAAGAACTATTCATATTACAGCATTTAGGTACATTCTTTCAGAAGTACACAGCTACCAGTACAATCATCTCCACCTAAGAGATCTGGCTAAATGCAGAAATTCAGTTCTCTCAAAAACCGAGAAAATTTAAAGGAGTACTTTCTAGTAAAGTGTTAAATAATCAAATCTTTACACACATTTTGTCATGATGCTCTTTTATTGTCAAAATTTTATTTCAGCTTCTGAAACATAGAGCATACAAGGCTGCCTTCCTAATTCCTCACCTTTCTGCTTGTATACACTTTGAAATGTACAAAAAAGGCCCATAATATTTTCTAGTGGCCAGAAGAGACTTGAATTTTTTGTCACCACAGCCCTTTCCTTCTCTGTTTGCTGTTGTGATACCAACCTTTTGTTAAGTAGTTGGGATAACTGGCCATGCATGCACCTGTGGATATGAAACTGTGGAAAAGTGGAGTGAAGCAGCAAGTTTGCCTTCAGCTGGAAAGGAGCTGGAATATAAGGGACTTACAAGTTCTAAAATGTCACTCCAACCCTTGCGGACTCTGCCTGCCCCCAGCTGCTGCCAACTCTGCTCCAGGGTGAGCAGGGGCTGCTCTGCTGGGGGCAGGCAAAGACCCCCAGGCATCCTCACGAGCAAGTAGAGCAAAGTCCAGGGAGATCTTGAACTGAATCGTGTTCAACAGGAAGCCTGTAAGTTTTCCTGTAGGGTATATGACTGTGTTCCAAAAAAGTAAATTAAAAAAGGGCCACAAAAGGAGCAGTAATCGAGAAGCTGGAGCTAGGAATGTATGGATGATCAGGGCCAGATCAGTGGCTGCTGGATGGGACACAAGTTTCTGACCAGGGGTGGACTGAACCATGGGTTTATTCTGCCACTTTGGTTGTTTGCCTCCTCTAACATCACTGAGAAACACAAAGGGCTCAATGCCTGCAGGATAAAAGCCCTCAGGAATAGGGATGTTATAAAGACGGAAATCTTTGAAGTGTTTCCTTCCTTGGTTCTGCCTAGGTTGCAGTTCAGAGTAATTCTTCCTTTGCAAACTTGAGAGATTAGACGTCACTGGGAAAAAGCCTATTGCTAAAACTTCTCCCACAAATCCTGACGCTGTGACCTTGCCGTGACCTCCATGCAGTGCCACATCTGTGCTGCGGGAGGGGGAGGCCTGGCAAGGAGGCCAGCTGTGCTTCATCCAAGGCTCTGAGACAGGGCTTAGCACCGCCGGGCTGATCCTCGTGCAGGATAAACCGTCTTCATTACATGGGCTCCAGCAGAAAGCTGGCTGTTTGCAGCCACTGGGGATATATCCCACTGTCCTCAGACGGAGTTCAGTGAAGCACCAGCTCTCCTCAGATAAACACACTGCCATTAATCTTCTAATGAGTTGGCCTGAAGACAGGGGGGCAGATGAGGGAAATTTAAGCAATAGCTTTGGTAGTGAGTGGACCCGCCCATGTTCCAGCTCGTGCTGAAGCTCCTCTCTTCCAGCCGTGCCTCTGCAGCAGGGAGCTATCCTGGGCCCCTTCTGCAGCTGACACAGCATGTGCTGCTTGAGCAGGAGACTTGAGCAGCACTGCTGCTTCCCTGCTATAAACACCAGACCCTACGAGCCCTCCTCCTCTTCACGTTCCTGCCCACATCCCCACTGCAGTGGGGTCCTTTCGAACAACACTCCTACCCGCTGCACTGGGACAGGATTTGTGCCTTCCAGGCTCTGATGTCAGTAGCCCAACATTAACTCTCTTGCATTTAAAAATGAAGAACTGGTATGTCATCTACAGAGGTGTTCAGTGGTATTTGAGGCACAAGGGTACCCTCCAGAAGGGGCCCAGGCTCTGCAGACTTTGTGCAAGGACCACCAGTCACGCACACATCATGGGTAACACAGGGCACTACACATTTAAGAACGTGAATTACCCCTCAGTTTTTAGGTCACAAAACTATTTCCCGAACAAAGTAGAATGGTAGGTGTATGTGGAACAAACCCCAGCAACAGGCATTTAACACACACCTTGTTGCTACTACAATTTATAATGTTCCTACCTCCCATGGAGCTGCTAATTGTGGTGCTGCTTTCTAAGATCTCGTGTAACTCCACAAGATGGTAAGAAATTAAGCTTTTCTCTGCATCTATCATTGCCTACATTATTATTGCTTAAGCATTTACTGAAATAAATCTTCTTCTAAAGATGATTGCATCTCCCTTAGCCATGTCTGTCACTTGCCCAGTGCTGCTGCCAGACTCTCTTGTCCTAGCAGCATGCTTATGCAGGGAGAGCTTTAAGGTTCTTCACACGCTTGCAAACTAAGTGGAGTGTTTCCACTGCCCAGTGAGTAACAGCAAGTACCACTATGTCTCTGAATCTGAGCCATATCTGTGAGACCTCACATATGCAGATATGCTCTGTAGGGCAGGACGGAAACCAGCGTCTTGCTTTCTGGCAGCTGTGACAAACACTGTTAACACCCATGTGGGGTAAGTCCATTTTCTCTTGCCACTGGAATTTCCCTTTAGTTGAGCAGTAGTAACTCTACACTAGCGATGATATATCTTGCATTTTGCTTGTATTCAATCTTGGGGTTTTTTTAACAGTCTATTCAGAGGGCAGTATCTTTAACCAACTAAAATTTAGCAAGCATAGTTAGTTAATACCCAGTCCCATCTGGTTACGCAACACATGAGGGTAAAGGAAACCACAAGGTGTTAAAAACCACACAAAAAGGGATCTGTTGACAAAAATTAGATGATTTCCACATGACACTGAAGTAAATCCCCTTCCTCTTCCTTTGCAAATCTTTAAAAGGACTAAATGTTTGTGTTGAATGTAAAGAAGGTTTTAAGAGAAAAGCTGTATAAAGGAGAAAACTCAGAGAGAAAACAAACCACAACAAATTTCTTTATCATCTTCAGGACAGCTTTCAGAACCACACAGCACTAACTCAACAAAACCAAACCAGTGGTCGCTTACCAATCTCCGTGCTCAGCAACTGCGAGACTGCCAAAGTTTAACTGCAAATAATTTTGTCAAATATTCATTTTCTTAATATCACAGTACAACATTCCTTACATTAAATAGAAACAACAGTATTTATTAAATCTGGTGTGAATGGCAAACTTCCTAACGATATGCAGGTAGGGCTCTTTTTCTGCTTTGCAACGGAATAGTCCCAGCTCTACTGCTCTGTTCACGCTTTTTTCATAAACTCTTTAGATTCATCCTGAGGAGCAAATGAAGTTGTTGTATTTTGTGATAAAATAATCCAAATAAAAACAACAACAATGTTCTGTTGAAGAGAATAAAAGACTCCAGACATCCTCAGAATAGAGGTAAACCTTGCTATAACAGTGCTGGATACTGCAGTCTGAATCATATAATGCAGTAATTTTCTACCTTTTTATTAAAGAAATAAGGGTTTAAAGTATTAAACAATCATAAGATTGATATCTATCTAGAGATTTAAACCATGACTATCTATATCTCTGAGCACTGAGTCATTTCAGAGATAAGGACAGTCTGGTTATGTAGCTACTTGATCACAAGAGTCTCAAATCTGTCCCTCTCCTTCTGTTAATTGTGAAATTCCTGGTCTAGGAGATTCTTCCAGAAAGGATGGGGAGGGATGCAGGTGCAGCATTGCTTGGGGCTGCCTATTTTTGACCTGTTGTTAACTTTCAGGTGTGCCAGGATATCTCCAGTATAAGCGACATCACCCCTGCTGAGGCAGAATTACTTTGGCCTAAACATGTTTACAGTTGCATTAAGGTTATTTTTTAAATTGGCAATTCATTTGAGAAAAAAAAAAAAAGCCATTTTCCAAGCATTTCTTTCTCCACAGAATCCAAACGGAAAAAGGAAAAATGATCCTCTGTCCAGAGAGTCTTCTCTGCTCCTTTTTGCTAGCCTTGCTGTCTCCAGTGGGCCTCTGACGTGGGAAAGAAACACTACGCTGGAGCTACAGGAAATGTTTTTTAAAAAAATCTGATTATGGAAAGTGTTAGATAAAGGAAATGAGATTCTTCAAATCAAAGTTAACTGGTATTCATTTTGTTGTTTTTAACAATGGTTACAATAAGAAAGCTCCAAACTTGCTCACTCCTAAATTACTTTCAGCTTTTTACTTTTTTCCCAGCCTTTCTGATTCTTTTTAGAATAATCATTTTAAGTAAGAAAAGTGACTGTGATAGCGTAAGAACTATAGAGGATCTAATTGTCCTTTATTCATGTTTGTCCTCTAAGATATCACTAAGCACTTCATTATTAATACCAAAACCAGATGCCTGACTACTCTGATTAACTTTGTCTGAGTCAGAAATTGTCTTCCTTCTCTTCAAAGCATGTATTAGGTTTCTAGTCAGAGTTCAGACCCACACAAAACCTGATAAAGACATATTTCCTTCCCATATCTCAGACATTTCAATTTATGCATATTCAGTGATTTGATTTATAAAGGGATTGAGAATAACTTAACTAAGATGTTCTCCACTTAAACAAGTTCCCAGAGGAACAAAATATTTGAGAAATAAGTAATATTCATAGTGTTTCATTCACTAGAAAGAATTTAAGAGTTTTGAGTACATTAAATAAAGATTACAACTGGGGCACTGAGAAGAACTTCAAGAACTGAGGTAAAACGCATCAAACACTTTCTTGAAAATAAAGATCAAGTCTACAAGTGCAGTTATACATTTTTCCCATCTCCACTAACCTCAGACACATGGACAAAACCAGTCCTGACACGCTATGAAGACAAAGAGCTCAAAACACATTCTGAAAAAGACATAGGAGATACAAGGCATTACAAATTAGATGAATTCTTGCAGAGAAATGGGAAGGCAGAGTTGATTTTAAGCAACAGCTGAAAGAATAAGTTCTTTAAACTAGTTTCCCTTATGGCCCAGCAGCACTTCAAAATCTAAAGCACTCACCATTTAAAGTCACACTAACACATACCCACATCAGCTACCATTAGGTAGAGAAATTCATTCCAGAAAATCACACCAGTTGGTCTTACAACACCAATCTATCACTGTCTGCCATGGTATATCACAGCTTGGCCATTGGTCTGACCACTCACAGATGTCTCTGGATAGGACAGCAAAGGAGTTGTGAGGAACGCTTTGGAGAAGGAGAATTTTGTGGACTCTCAGAGAGCTCCTTTTCAGAATGCAAGGCCACCAAGGGCAAACAGGAAAGCATCTTGGATAGATGCAATATTTTTCAGGGCCAGAAAGAGTCTGATGTTAAGAACTAAGACCAAAGCGGCAGATGGGATGAGATTTCACCATCTAGATGTGGTAAAAGGCCTGCATTTGAAAAGACTTGTTCCTAAAATAACCTGTGAGGTTTGGACACAGAATTACTGTAAAATAAATAATGTCAGCGTTGTGTATGATACTGTAGTTACAGCCCAAGAGATGGGCAGGAAGGCAATACAGTCTGCAACAATCCACTAAAGAAGAGATTCAAATGTTGGTGTTAAGGGAATTAGAACTCCTACTCAGATGGGCTATGATCTAGCTGACAGCTACAGAGACACTCCTGGAATCCATCTTGAAAAGATGGAAAGAAGTCTGGAATAAGCAGACAAAGCTGCAATTCATCCATGCAGACAAGAAACTAGAGAAGATGCTGAGTATGAAAAAAGTAGGGATCAAAAGCCTTCTCTTAACTGGAAAGTTGGAGGATAAAGGAAGAAGATTTCCATAAAGGCAAGAGATGTGAGAAGAGACTGAAGCAGAAACAGTAAACAGAGGTAAAATATTCAAGAGAAGGTACATAGAGACCATGTTGACAACATGTCAAAGACCAAAACTCTGGGAAATTGGAATTATTCTTAAAACTCTTGAATACTTGTCAAACATATGAAAATTCCTGGCAATGGTGTTTCTTTAGATTGGCAAAAAACCTAAATATAACTGTGACGTACAAAATCAGAGGTTACTAAATGTCCTCAATGTCGATATTTTAAAGTTTTAGTCACCTGATCATAACATGCACATGAGGAAATTCAGTGTCACAGTAAAACCATGTGGTAGGATTGTGATTAAGCTCATCTGTCAAAAGTTTATTACTACTGGGGCCAGTGGAACTATGTAGAGGGATAAAAATTCACGAGTAGGAGTGGCTTTGCTGAGTTCAAGGCTTAATGTCTCTTAATGCTCAACTTTAAAAAATGCCATGCCTGCAATCACTAGAAAATACCGCAAACACAGAAGGAGGACTAGTGACAGCAAAATCATACATAAAGCCACCAATAAAATGGCAGGTGGCTGTAATGTTAAGGACATTTCAAAAGCACCTGTCATTTAAGAAAACTGCTATGGCATAGTGAATGGACATTTCCAGTGAAAAAGGATGTCAGCTTGAAGTGCAGCTAGCAGAGAATTCAGTAAATCTATGAAATGTTTTGGTTTGTAATTTCTTTTATCTATAAAAAGAAGGAAAAAAAAAGAACTAATTTTTTTCTGACCTCAGAAAACTACTGAAAGGCAACAGTAAAACCATATCTCAGAGTGCTGCCAAATGAAAGGCGTGAAAATATGAATTTTAGTGCCGTTTGTCTCAGGATTTAGACAATTTAGAAGAGGAAAGAGCTATCTAAAGACAGAGATGGCTAGAGGTGGCTCTGTGAGCTAAGCAGATGAGTTCCTCAGGTTGATTTGCTCAGCCTACAGCCTCAGGCAAAGCAGGACATATGCTCAGACTCTCTGGACAGAATCCCAAATTCAGAAAAATGGTCTGATTCTCAGTAACATCTTAATTTCCTTTCCTGTCCAATTTATTTAGGGCATTCAGTAGATGACATGAATTTCTCTTCTGCAAACATGTAATTGCAAACTTTAAAATTCTTCCCTAGTTCCAAGAAAATGTCCTTAAGGAAGAAAAACATTCATCAGCGTTGAATCATATGTTTGCCCCCTAAATTAAGTAACTCCTTAACTCTAAGGCACCTGAAGGGAAAATGTTTCATGCATGACCCTTAGTTGCAAAGTTTCTGTTATGCTTTAAAAGCCTTTACTTTCAGTGCCAAACTTGCAGCAGACATCTTTTTGGCCAGGGACCTTCACTGAGTCTGACTCCTGAATCAAAAGGAATGTTCAGCACTGAACAAAACAGACAGACCTCTATATCACAGCATGTAACAACATTCTCTGCACAGAACTCAACGTCCCTGAGAAGGTAGAAATAAAAAAAGCAAAATATTTTTTTTATATCCATATCAATAGATTATGGAAATGTTCCAACTTGCTTTCAAAGTCTGACAGTTATTCATAATAATTCCTTTGAAGGTCTCCCAGATGTCCCCTGAATATCGCAAAATTAGAAGCAATATGGGACTTACTTGTCAGAGACATCCTTATGTCTATTTTTATTTGGCCTTTCTTGGTTGCAATAGATTGTCAGGCAGTAAACAGTGAACTACAACATACCAGAGATCACACTGAAATATATCCTGGTAAATTTATATCAAGGGGGTACATTTGCTAGCTGTACAACTACGTATCAGGAGGAATAATTCAAATCACACTTACTACAGTGTCAGTAGAACATGGAAAAAATCCTATTTTAACTTCTTCAGGAAGCTGATGAATTTTCTACACCAGGTTCTGCTTTTGCAGAACAAAGCCTGGGCGATATCCAAGGGCAATGGATTTAGACATTAATCTTCAGGAAAATCTGCCCCAGGATGAATTTCTATTTAAAAGGTGGTTTTAATTTATAATCTGTTATTCCATGGGTGTATCTACTCGGCTCTTTTCCTCGCTGTGAAATAAATCATGCTATAACATCTCAGCTACCCATACTCAGACACCAACAGCTTCAGAACTCTCTTACCCTACTCAGAAACTGAACAGATGCATCATTACAGGTCTTTTTTCACTGTATATTTATGCATTTACTGTACACAGACACTATATAGAACATACAAAAGGCAAGTAGTTTGAAGAGCACTCACCATATGTGAGAATATACAGTGGTTTTCCATTAGTATCCATAGTGGTTAGGCAAGGAGCTTTTGGTGAGATGGTCCCCCATCGCTGCAAAGCTGCTTCCAGAGAAGGCGGCCAATTTGTAACCACACCTAATTGTTCCCCACGCATAGCCAACATCTGAGCTCCTTCTGGCTTTGGCTGGTTTGGATCTGGCTGTTGAACTTATGATTATGAAAAGATACACAGTTACCATGTAAATTCTATACCTTGTGTACACCTGTGTAATCAAGAGAATAAGTTACCTTCGCAAAACATTCTGAAAACAGTAACATATTAGAAGGTATTGAGAAGCAACAGAGAAATATAACAGAATAATTAACTTTTACACAAGCCAAGCAACTAAACAGGAATGCAAGTGCTTGTCCTTACAGTAGCTCTACAAGCAGGGAAAGAAACTGCTGAGGCAGCATTCATATATTTATCTTCAAAATAATCAATCTTTCTTTATTCTTAAAGAGAGATGGAGAATACTTTTTCCTGGGAAAAATGCAGTAATGAGATGAACTGCAAAACTACTGGAAAAGTGTACTTTAACAAGTAACAGATTGATTTAAGTCATATTCTGTTACATGCTTTCTTATAAACTCTATGGAGACTATTTAAATTTCCACATCCTGGCAAATCTTAATTCTCAAAGCACTGGCCTCTTTAAAAAAAAATCCATTTATTGACTTAATCCTTGTTTCTAATCTTACATTTAATTTGGTTTTTGATGCTTCACTGTAACACAAAGGGTGTTTAAAACATTTAACATTGCTCCCTCACTAACAGTTTTTCTCATACTGGTGTTCAAAGGCAATGGCTGCAACCCACAGCTGAATGTTCTCAAAGCAAAGCTTCCCTCCACTCTCTTCTGTCGTTTCTTTGCAAGTAGAACCAGGACCTGAGCAAATTAGAGAGACTTTCGACTCTACAGCACTAAGTCCAGGCTCACTACAAACAGATTCCACTGAATACCAGTGCTTTTGTACTTGCCAGTACAAGGAGGGCTTAATTGGTTTTCTAGAAAGTCAAAAGCAGGAGACAAACATTTTACAGAGTTTTAATAAGAGATCCCCAAACCTTTTGAAAAACAGTCATTTTACCTTCTAACAATTCCTCAAAGTCATCTACAAAGAACTCTCGTAATGGTGGTCGTTTGGGTCGTTTTAGTGTATTGACCAGCTGCTGAATCTTTGCTGACACTCTGCTGCTCACTGGTACTCCTGCAGGACAGGGATCAATGGAGACATCAGTTGACTGCTATGCTGAACACCACCAGATGTTAAGTGGGGTAAGAAAGTGGTCTAGGATTGCAAGGCCACCACAACTTAGAGTTTCATGCCATACTGTGACTCAAGTATTTATTTAACATTAAAACATATAAGCAAAAAGGAACAATGAAGCCTAATTTAAATAAAAACAGTACAACAATGTCAGAGCGAGGTTGCAAAATTAGAGGGGAAACAGCACACAGACTGAGGGAGAGAAGCACAGTGAAAAAAAGTCTCTATAGCAAATGTCAGTACCCTGAGAGGACTATCTCAGCAATGGTCAGTGAGAAGACAGGTATTGGCCTTCCCCATGATCACTGGTCATACCCACATTGTCTGACTTGACTGCAGCTCAGTGAGGAGTGTGGGTCATAGGCTCTGCTCCATCACTTATTCTGGGCTGTTCTTTACACTGTAGTGGACATCTGTCCAGTACTCATCTTAAACATGGTTCACATATTTTTATTACTTCAGCATGACCCTGTATTCTCTGAACATCCCTACAGTCAATCACCAGCCAGCAATCTCCAAAGGGAGAGTGCTTGCCCACACAGCACTTGGAAAAACATAGTTCTGAACAGGAGCATGGGGCAAGGGCCATTTTTATAATATAGTCCCATCAATCACCTCTCCCTTCCTTTTCTCAAGTCCAGCGCAATGTTTATGTCATCTATTCCTGAACTAATAGCTTTCTGTCACTGCATTGCAGGAATTTCAACTTCCTACACTTCCATAAGGTTGGCTCCAACACTTTTGCCAAGTGGTGTTTAGAGCTGAAGCTACTAAGTTTACAGACGATACACTTGGTCAACAATTCCATGCTGTGCTGAAATATTGGTTAGTAAGTTTTAGAAAAGAGGAGCAGTAAATAAGAAAGGGTTTACAAATAACTGTTTTTCAAAAAAAAAAAAACCACCTCAGAGAATAAAACTTCAAACATGTCACTTTACAAGATGTAGCCATCCTAGCATGTCACATTCTTTGTCATTTAAAAAACAGACTAGCTGTAACCAGACAGCACGAGAAAAGCAAATTTAAAGATATTTACTGTTTTCTTTTGCCAAACAATTTCTACAGCTATGCTGATTAAGAAATATTTCTCTATGTTGTCTTCATTGATATTAGTTTATTTTAGGACTGTAAAGGTGCTGCAACTTTTTATGTGTTTATAAGTGAAAAGTGCCCAGAAAAAAAAACAAACGAAACCCAAACAAAAACCAAGAGCAGATGCATACAGTAACCACTGAAAAGGTTACAATACTAAAAAAAATTCAGTTTTTCTTTGTGACATACCATCCCCAGTCTCCATAAGTTCAGCGTTTCCATACTTTGGTGCCACCCGTGCTGTTGATCCTTGTGGTCTTTCTACTTGTATTGAGTGTTCTGAGGTGTAAGTGGTAACATCTGGAGGGGCAGAATGATTTTCTGTGAAAAGTAAGTTAAAAGGTTTAACCATGTGCCTCTAGAATCAAAGGGCAGAAAAACAAAGGGCAGAGGAGAGGATATAATTTGATTTCTTTTTTCCAACATCTGAACAGGCATTAAAGTTAATGCATAAAGCGATTGTACATATGATTGAACCATATACATATATTTACACACACACATAAATTCAAAACTATATATAATGTATAGCATGATTTTAATAAATAAAGCTTCCACTGATTAAAAAAGGGCTATATATCTGCAATCACATAAGCAATAGGCTAAAAAAATTATACAATTAGTTTGTAGGCTCTCCAGTGACATCTGCAAATAGAAAAGACTCAGACAAATACACTTCTGAAGGATCACTGTGTTGGTTTTTCTAAATAAAAAGAACACAGCATGCTGTCAATCACTTGCAAGTGTCAATGCGTATCACTTTTATAACCTCTGTATTTTGAGTTAAGAAAGGAAAAAAATCAATCATAGCAGGGTTGGAATCCAGAGGAAAGAAATAAAATGTAAAGAAACATGAACTTTGCATTCTGCCTGGACACTTGCTTGTCTACTATTTTTAGACAAAGATATTTCAATTCTTCCGCATAACAAAGTCTTGCCTTCCAGAAGGCAAATGTGATCTGGTCTGACTCATGCCAGCACTGCTAAACAATTCCACAGAGCTAATCTTTCTCTTTCGTAGCCTGATAACTCAGCATGCTACCACAGTTTGTTTTCCCATGTTTTCAAGTCTGAGTCTGTATTATCTATGTATTTGTACTATTTTTATGAGTTTTCTCATAAATTTTTTCCAGGTTTTTATCAGCATTGGATTAGATGGAGATAAACACCATGAGCAAACAACAACTTCTCTTTCAATTGACATAAATGATCCCAAGCAGCCTCTGAGTTACAAAAGAAGGCAGGTCTTTATTTTGCTGCTGCTGAAGTAAATAGAAATGTGATTCATCTTACAATAGGGTAAGAGTCTTTAAAAATGCAAAAATTCTGGAAAAACATCATCTTGTTCCAATACTATTTTCAAGACTTGCTTTTTATTAAACCTGTCCCTTAAGCATTGTGGTTCCATAAGTATTACAACACAAACTTCTACAGTAAATTTAATGTCAAATGTAATTATAAAGTATTTTCATGAATCTTGAACTTTGGATCACTGTAATTCCTGTGCATTCAATCCCAAATTTATGCACCATCAATACAGAAAACTAAGTTTTTTGCTACACATACAGTAAAAAGATGTTATAATAGATGCTCATCTTGCATACACCTCATTTCGAGGTAGCACTTGACAGACAATCATCATGAAAAATTAGGATATTATATTAATGTCTGTAGTTGTTACTTAATATTTATATTCATGAACATTATCAGGACTCAACCTTATCACCCAGTCATACTATCTGGTTGAGGAAAACATAAGATGGTTTTTACTATGCAACTCAAAACCATCTTGCACTCTACAAATGTCCAGTTGAAGCTTTTGCTTTTTATCACACTCACTGTCATAACTTTATCAAAACAAACTCCTTATATTGTGCTATAAGTGACCAACTGAAGTATAATAGTTCGAACAATGAAGCTTATCCTGATAATTGTTTGAATAACGTCTTGTCTTTTAAAAGACATTTTGAATAATGTCTTTTAGATGTCTTGTCATTATCAACTATTTTAGACTCAGCACAATTTTTGCTCTGTCTTACTTACTAAGTGGCAAGAGATTTTTATATATCATGATTAAATTACTAAATAACTAAGTCAATTAAAAAAGCTGATGTTTATCTTTTTATCCTTACTTATAATGCAGCTTTGCTATGCACACAGGAGATCGTGACTAAGAAAATAATTGTCCTTACTCAGCTATTAGTAACATGAGAAAGCATTTTAAAGTTAGCTATAATTGTTTACATCTTTCCCGCGAAGTATTTCCATCTTTTAGACTTTACAAGGCCAAGTGAATTGGAGTTCAAGTATCTCCAGGTTTCAGCACTGAGATTAAATTATCAGAAGACACATGATCCACGCATCACAGAGTACAGATGCTCTTGAAACCAAATTCTTCTTCTTCACACATGGTGTCAAGTAGGGTGAAAGAACATAAGAAGAGTTCTGTTCTTTTGTAGAAGTGCTTCCTTTTGAACAAGCATCACTGGTACTTGAAATCACCTAAAAGAAACTCTCTTCCCAAGGCTGCCACCACTGGCCAGTCAAAGAGTGGAGTTCTAGTGCCTTGGTTGCCCATCTGCTGTTTACATTTCCATTAAGAACTTTTATCCAGCAGAATAAGAATATTAAGGTTTGTCTTGCTATGTTCCTTTATAGTATCTGTTTAACAGATGTCTTATCATTGCAATATCTACAGCTCTAAGTTTCATCCATTAGATTTACAAATCCTCGGTCGGTTCATGTCTCAGAGTCAGGCTTGGAGAAATGAAAATCATACAGACAAGAATTTGGTCTGAATGACTTCTAAATAAAAAGATAATTGCTATGTTATGTGAAATGTAGCCTTTTGTTTGTACAGAGGAGTCAATCCAGGCTTCAGCCATGGACACAATCTGTATAGAGTTGCTTGGTCTTATGTCAGGTAACTTGAAGCATTGTTTGAGGTTTAGTTAAGAATTGTGATCCTGACACATCTGTTCACTGAAAAGTAGAAACTGTGACAGCTGCATGACTTCAAAGCATTTCCTCCATCAAACATACATATTTGCGTCACCTCCTCTTCCCATCTCTTCCAATATTCCTGCATTAGAAGATCACAGAGAAAACAGCTGTTTCCAGTTAAGGCTCTCTTCATTTCTGCCACTGGAGTGACACCATTTACCCCATTTCATGAAAATCAGGAAGACCCAAAGCAAACCAGAGCACATTCATGTAGGGACAGAGCATGTGCATTGATAAAGCCTCACATCTGAGGAGAAACAAAGAAGTGGAGGAATACTTCCAGTGGAAGTTTGTGGAAGTTCACACAGGTACCACGTATTCGAAAAGTCTCCAGGAACTCGAGAAGCATCCCTGCAATACTAACTTGAAGAAAATGCAGCTTTTCCTCCCAAATAAGCTGGGTCTCCTGGTTGTTAGGGCAAGAAAATCCAGAGCCAGAGATCTGACTTTTTCCATTAACTGGGTTTCTTTTGTAGTGATGTCCAGGTGACAGATAGTATTGTAAACTAGTCTCCTGTATTATATGTTAGAAGTCTAGGTAGCCTTTAATGAGGATAGAGGCCTTTGATTTTCAAACAGAAACATATTTGAAGTATATAAAAGAAACATTAAATGCACCTGCAGGATCAAAATTTTGTAGTGAGATGATTAACTTTATATAGATTTACAGTCATAGGCAAGCACTGTGTAATTTTCACCACATGAACTTTGTGAGCTTTGAGACAGACTTTCTCTGATTTTTATATACATAGAAATCCAAACCAGGTAATATAAACAAATGAAAACTTAAAAGATCTTAGAAATATAAACAGTATATAAACAGTTTATATAAACAGAAATATAAACAGTGACCCAAAGAAGGATCAGAACACTAAGTATCTTTTACAGATTTCACTGGTTTAATCTCTAAATTCAAGAATTACTGAACACAATGGTGATACTTATGCCAAACTAAAGATTCTTCCTGTAGCTTAATGCAGACACCTGATCATCTTAAAGTTGAAAATAAATATTAAAATGATATCTATCCCAAATCAGAATTTTGGCCACAACAGAGCAGCAGCAGCAGTCAAATCAAATAAACAGTATAACATTAAAAGCATATAATAGCTTATGCAAATTATCAAAATGATCCACAAAGCTGAACTCTGATTATATTATAGCCAAAGCCTTTTATCAAATCCCTTCTCAGGACTGTATTAGTGTACTTAAACTGGAAAAAATCTCCCTTTGATTTTGTGATACGTTCTGGAGGTCACATCCTAGTGAATATCAGAATGGAGAGGTTTTTTTGGTTATCATTAAAGGTCTTTCCTGTTGCACCCTCAATTTGTATTTATCAGAATTGTCATCTTCAGAGTATGGCGGTATGTCCTTACATATTTACAGCTGATTTCTCTCTTGCAGGCTGGTCTGTCTCTGGAGAACAAGTCCCTGCACCAAAGAAACATCAAGCCATGGTAACATATGTTCTTTGTGATCAAGAACAAACCATTTCCAGTAGTCAAGGAGCTTCAAGGAACAGGATTACTCTTCTCTCTTATATTCTTTCCTACCAAAGAGGATTATTCATCTATCATCACTGGCCCACTGCCTCTGAAAGAGCAAGGCTATCTGTGAGAATACTTCAAGTCTATTACCTCTTAGAATACATTTAAATGCAAAATCCATCTCCTTGAATTGGAAAGAAACAAAAGAGCACTTTAATTTCAAATTCTCACAGAATGCAGCTCACCCATGAAGAAATTCATCTTATAGTTATCAACTGTGTAGCTTCCCTTACATTTTCAGTGATCTTAGCAACAATGAGTGACAGAAACCATAACATCAGTCTCAATCTGTTAGCAGATACCACTCATATTTTGTATCCAACTGACCTTTCCAATACTGTATCACAACTACTATCCAGCTAGAGATGCAATTTAAGGCATCTTATTGTCAGAACAAATGAAAACATGCATATACTGAGGTAAGCTCAACTGCTAAGCTCAACTGCTTCCTTCAAAGGCAAGATCTTTTTAGTCAACAAATAAAATGAATTTAAGTAGTATTTTTCCCCTTCAGCAGAATATTGTCTTCTTAATTTAGCTCCATAAATGCTGCATTATTTACCACAAACTCACCAATTATAAAAGAAGACTTACTGTGTCAGATTTAAAATTACTGAAATGTCACATTATGAAGAAGCTATATTTAAAGACACATTAAGACTTGGTGTGTGAGTAATACAACCTTTCAGAGTTTGGGTAAATTTAATTCTCTATGCTATAATTTCCTCTACCATTTCAAGATGAAGTCACAGAAAATAATCAAATGCAATGATTAATGTGTTCCAAAGTGTATGCATTTCTAAAACAAGGTTCTAAGCTATTCATTTAGCATGAATTTAGGAATCCAATACAAGTTCTTCCCCAACTGCAATTCAGCAGTTCCAGACCATGGTGAGAGGATTACTGAAAATACAGGTGTTGCATCAAGCTATACCCATAGCTAAAAACAAATGGATACAAACTACTCTTCCAGCACATAAAATCAGGAACGTTTAAAGTGACTTCATGTATCTCATTACATATACTTGAAAAGGAATGATCAATTGAGGAACAGTCACACAAAAGTGAATTCATATGTGTAGTAGAACACCAGTAAGTACTATCTGTTCCAACATAGACTCCAACAGATTTGCAGTGAGACACTCCATCAAGAACATACCCGAAGCAGATGCCTTGCATGATGAACAACTGAGGAGTGAAGAAAAACAAGCCTTGCTTTTGATATATCTAATCAAATAGCTGCCTCATATTAATGAAAACTAATGTCAATGGCAAAATAATGTCTGTGAAGCTTCACCTCAAAGGAAAGAAAGCTTTGGTTTCCTAGGGTCTTTCCAAAGGATATAAACAAGCTACTAATAATAACAGCTCCCTTCTCTGAAGGTATATAATGGTCTCTCCCACAGCGTATAATAGCTAGATATCCCAGTTCAAGTATTCTAGATTCAATTAAGGGCAGCAAAAATATGTTTAAGTGGACTACTGTTATCAGAACTATCAAAAATCACTCAAGCTATGTAATGAAAGTGGTCCAGCAGTGGGGGAAACTCATATGCAAGCAACCCCTAATGATGCATGCACTGATTTTCCTTACTGATGAATCCAACAGAGACCTTTATAGTGCTAAGTAATGGAAGTCATCCAAGTGTACCTTTTAAGATGTTTGGGAGACAATAGCTAGACCCTGTTTGCCACAACATAAGTTTACCCCCAAATCTAAACTGCTATTTTTTTTGCCCTCCTCAAATAGGAACATAAGACTATCTCTCTACATAACATATGTAAATAGAAAAAAGCAAAAAAGCAGTACAGAAAAGACTTTTTTAAGACTTCATTTAGCAACATCATCTGAATGTGAGAGTCAAAATTCATGCCATGGACATACTCAACATGTCTGTATACTAACCTATATGTGTTTGAGCCATAACATCAGCTAGTCTGTGTGCAGCACCACTGCCTCCACTTTGTGTCGAGGAGGAGGAAGTGGTTGATGTGGTAGAGCCGTGGATCGCTTGACTGATCCAGTGTTCCATGTTTATACTCCCCTGACTTGAGGTGGGAGTTCCCTGGGAGTCGCCCTGTACGGAGCCTTCATCTTCTGAACCAGAAGAAGTATCTAGTAATTAAAAACAGCCTGTTAACTTGCAGTGCTTTGGGGTTTTCTTAATAGAAATAAGGCATGTTCATATTCCAAATCTAAAGAAAGTGCCATTAAGAAAATCTCAGGAAGGTGGGTAAACTTAATCGAAAATCCATAATACTGAAAGCCCTGAAACTAAGTCAGTTGCTAACTACACACTGAGAGAACTTGCCCATTCTAAGGTCATGGTCTGTATATTATTGTACAAAAAAATAAGGATAATAAAAGTCTTCCTTTATAATGTTAAACATAGAACCTTCTGAAGATCTCCAGCCATGTATTAACAATACAGAATATACAAAATACTTTCCCAAGCTCACTCCAAAAAGTCTGTGAAACACTTTTGCAATTGTACAAGGTCCACTCCTCACTGAAATGGGAGTCCCAGCTCAATTCAGTGAGTATGGAAATGCATGAGATATAGGGTATTTTCACAGTCTAGTATATAAAAGAGCAGATAAACTTGAAAAGGAATGGCACAATTAATTGTAAAGTTGTTACATTATAGAATTAGGGAATCAATCAGAAACTTGATAGGAATTTTGACTATCATAAAATATGACAAGCTGGCCATAGTTAGGTCCTTGTAAGACCAAAAGGACCAGTGCAAGCTAAGGTACCACCATAGGCAAAGCAGTCATGTGAACTGCCTCTGTTGACTTTTCTACCATTCATTTCGCCTTCTCCTCTTCAAAAATACCTCAGAGTTATGTTCAGTGTGCGTCAAATGACATTTCCATTACTATCTATGCAGACAGATTAGTAGTTCATAGCAACACAAAAAAAATTTTTAAAATTCCCATAAAAATACAGAGAGATACTCACCTGGAGGTGTGTAGGCATCCATCGATGTTTGCACCACCAATGAACGTCGTTTTGAGGGCATGGGGACTGCCATTTTCCTTTCTTTATGTTTAGCAAGGGCTGCCTGAACTGCTTCTGTGTGAACATCTGGAAGGAAAGAGATTTCAAGCCAGTGTTAGACAGGAACGAGCTGTTCCTCTGTGCCCCCAGTGCACCAGCCTGCAGGTTTGTGCGTGTGCCAGCCGGGCTGACAACGCACACCGAGTGACGAAAGGCCAGGAATGCGCAGGATCTTGGAGGAACTGCCTGAGTTCTCCTCACTGCAGAAAAAGCATCTATAGTGAAAAATGCTGCACCTACAAACAAGCCCTCTGAGCTGTGTGATATCCCCAGAATGGTGTTGAAGCATTTGAAGAGCAGGAACATCGCTTCGCCGGAGCAAACCTCTGTTTAACCAAGAGCTGTTACTTCAGTGGAAGTGTGGTGTATTAACATTGCCCATTTTAAAAATTAATGAGGTTTCCAATTTACACAAAAGTCACACAGATGAAGTGAACAAGAACATTTGCTTGAAGGGTAAGAGGTATGTGAAATGTCACAACAGAAATGGCAACAGGTCGCCCATTCCCAAATCCTTCTCCTGCCTCTGTCACTTGGCATTATTCACAGAAAAATAAGTATTACGTAGGTGGAATGAGAAGAAAAAGAATCCTGAGCACAGACCTGGTGCTTTGCAGGCAGGTGTTACACACAGCTCACACCAGTCCACTCCACAGTATCCAACAGATCTCTTCTCCTTGGGGACATAACCAGGGCATAGCTTCTCTACCTTTCAAGTGATAGCTGCCTGCCTCCTAAAGCTTGAAAAAGGCCACTTATCACGTCTAAAAGAGGTGAGTGACTTTTTGATAATGACTTTGTTTTATGCAAAATTTTTTAATTGCTATCATAACTACACATTGAAATAGGTCTGCCTTTAGTTTACTACCTTGTACTGTCTGTCTTGTGCACATGAGGAGACTGCATGCAAAAGACATGGTAGCCAACAGAAGTCCCTTGTGGTTGCCACATATTGACCACCTGACATCCTGCCTTTTAACCAGTTGCCACTGGTCAGCTGTAGAAAATACGGCAAGTTGGGTGCATAATTTAGCTATTCCCATTTGTGAAGTAGGAACACAGTGAACCAGGTCTAACCCAGACTGATTCCACTTCTGCTGCTGCTGAATTTGTTTGAAGACCACCCTCACAGGCTGGGTTGGCAGCAGTCAGTCATTTTCCTACTCCTGTATTGATGTGGTGGCAGCTCTGAACAGGCAGTGTGCCCCAAGAGAAGCAACAGGAAAAAGAAGAGTATATGTATCTTTGTTTAAAGAAGTGTTGGTTAGATCACATCAGTGTAAGTAACTTGTTGTGAGCAACAACCTGGAAGGATGACTAGAAGCAATAGATGATAAGCTGCTGATAAGCTCCAGTGTCTCATTTTCATTAAAGGCATTCCCTATCTTCTGCCAGGGTTTCAGCTCCTCTCAGTGCAAGTACGACAGGGAAGGGTAAGTATAAGAAAAAAAGCATTATCAGCGGCTTCTATGAGTTGTTCTTGTTCTTTTTTCCTTTTGTTTTAAATCACGAAGAGGATGAGTACATCAGCAAAACAAAGTAAAGCAAGCAAACAGCAAAGGGGGAAAACCATTTTTTAAAAGATAAAAGAGCCATGCAGCTGATGGACCAAAACCGAGGAACGCTGCAATTGTTAACATCGCAGAACAAATTCTGTTCTGCCAAGTCATTATTTTAAAATATAATGTTTAAGGTCTTTCTTATAAATAAAAAATGATGAAAAGTTTATGTGAGAAGTATCAGACTAAGAAAATAAACAATGTAAGTCTTTCCCTAACAGCATGTCCCCAAGATAAATTCCTACCTGCTCACTCCACACTAATGTCAATAATGTTTACAGGACTGAACATGCTCACTAATAGTTTGTGTATCTTATCTATCAAAGGAGGAAAACTCTTAGTTTTCCTTGAAAGGATAGCAATTAGATACCAAGCAGTAAAAAATGAGCTTTCCCTTTAAAAAAAAAAAACAAAATCAAACAAACAAACAAAAAAATCCCACCAAAACCCAACACTCTTCGGCAATTTTTGGAAGAAAATAGATTTTGCTGATCAACACAGGAGGAACTATTTGTATATTACTGTATATATGATTGTTTTTTTACTGTAAGTGTTAGGAGGGAGAACAAATTCTTCCAAAAACTTTTAAAGGAGGACAGCTGACAGAAAATCATTAACATGCTTAGTGACAGCTGGACTCTGAATCATAACTTGCGAATTCTTTGATTTCTTTTCTGATGCTGTTTTGATGCAAGAAGGTAGACTCATCCGCTTAATTAAAAACACTCTGCAGGATTTCAATTTTCAAATGAGTCCACAGGAGTCCAGGAATTGAATTGTTTTCTTAGTAAAGCACATGTTTGATATGTTTATTTATATTGGGTTAGTGTGGAACAAACTAGACTATAGATTGCTAAAAAAACCCCAAAACCAAAACCTCACAGGAAAGCAAAAACAATGGAAAAGATAAGAAACACCAAATAAACAAGAGGGAAGCTGACTGAGGAGAAGGAACATGCACACCTGCTCCCAGACCAGTCTGCAAGGTCAACTATTCAAAAGGCGTTGCTCAGACTATGGTGGTTACCAAAAACAACAGGACACATGTCTAGAAAATGCTGAGGACCAATAGTCCAGAGACGGTCCAGGGATCATCAGCAAGAGGTTACAGGTTTTTAGGGGGAGAGAAGAAAAGCCAGTAGAATCAGTCAAGCTTGGATAAAAAAAATCTTTTCACAACATTCTCTCCCAGGAACAAAACTCCTGGCTAAACAAAGTGTCTCTAGGCATATAAAGAAAGGCAAAGGATTATGTAAAGAATAAGTAAAAGCCTATATAGTTTGTATGGACTTGTTTTTGAACGAAAGACTATTGATGGGTTCTGAAGATCTTCAGCCTGTTTTGACAGTCTTGTACAGAGTAGTACTTTTTAAGCTAATGAACATTTAAGCCATTCATACTTAGAGACTGAGACCCAAAGTACTGAGAAATCACAGAGGTGAAGGAAAGCCAAACTGATACTTCAGAATTACACTTGAGAACAACTCACAGGTTACAACATCTATCCTGTAACCACAGCAAGATAGAAAATGTAAGTCGGTTTGTTCCCACCAAGTATCAGCTTCAGATATGCACTTTGCATACGCATGATTTGCTTTTCTCCAGGTTTTAGCTTTGCTTTTCTGATTTACAAGCCAACTTTGCTGATGTAGCACAAGGAATGTTAACCAAAATACAGTTAATAATCTTTTATTGTATTTTCATGAAGCATGGATTTAAATCCAAACTGAAATGTACATTCCTCACCAAACTGTGTCCCTGGTGATTTCCTTCTCATCAATTTAATAGGAGTTAAAGTCTTTGCCTTTATCATGGTGAAAGATGGGCTATGGTGTCCATCATATTACAGGTAACTCACTACTTGCCCACAATGTGTCCCTAACAGCTACTGAAAAAATACGTAGAGATTTGTAACATGAGTTCATACAATAGCAACTGGAGGCTCCTTGTTCATTAAAGGAAGGAAACTACATTTGTGATACACACTAGAACAAAGTATAACGAAGGTGTAAAGACATATCCAAGTTCCCTCAGGACAGGAAATTGCTATCCCCCCAAATCCCATCAGCACAAAGCAGTTTCTATTCTCCACAAATTGCACACAGCATCAACAGGAACATCACATTAGAATTTCAAACCGTCTCTGGTAGGGTGATGCCCCTGTCTTGCACGTCTGACAAAAGTGTCTGAATTGCCTTCTCAATCTACCCTGGCATGCTCAGGCTAACTGAATTAATCATACTGTCATTGAGCCCTGCTTTAAAACACAGACTTCTTGTTAATTTTTTCTGAAAAAATCGTTCAAGTATGAAAACTTTGTCCAGAAATGCCACACATTCTTTTTTGCATTAAAAGAAAACTAAAACCCCACTTCTGTCTTTTCTCATAGTGTTACTTGCTACAATTTCTCACCTACTATAAACTTATGATAGAGTTTCAAATACAGATATACCTTGATGTAATTGCACTCAAGCCTTTAGAGAAAGTCCTAAGTGGAAAAAAACATCCTTTTAGGAAAAATGTTCTTTCATATATAAGTCTGTGACATAGTGAGTACACTATTACAACTGATAAAATTACTCCAGATCCTGACCCTTCAAAGCACCCCTGCAGATAACAAAATAACACTTTTCCCATGTGGCTTTTCCAAAAGAACATCTCAAAAGAAAAACTAAAGCAGAGTAGAATCTATCTACAGTAGTAGGAACCAACATACAGTGCCTTATTTGCTGCTGTCCTCCACTGTTTTAGGTTGCCAACCATATGTTGAATCCAATTTGTGTGTTTGTACTCAAAGAATCAATAAATGGGAAAAAGTAAAGCAAAACACTTGGGAAGGCTCATTGCTTAACTTGTGCTCACTGCTTAACACCAATCAGCCTGGTGTTCACCATTCAACCTGACACATACATCTTCTAGGCTGCCTGGTAATATTTAGCAAACTGCAGACAAAACAGCTCTGTCCCCAGTCTTTTCCCTGTTGCATTCAAGCATTTTTACTTGTTTTTTCCCTCCCTTTACTTTCTGTGACAGGATAGAGAGGGCAAGCATACTTCTGGGAGCAAAGTCAGGAAGTCAAATAGAAAGGAAGTGGAACTGTAAAAACAAGCAGGTGGTAGAGAGAAAGTTTCCCTTCAAAGAGCTAATCATCTATTAAACAAGAGATGAGGCCTCAAAACAAAGGACAGAGAAATTAAAACTGCCATAGAGAATGAGAGCCTGTAAATTCAGACTCTCAGAGTGATGACCTATGGCATCAGCCACTGCATTCCATAATCAGAAACTCTCATCTATTGCTAATTGAGGTAAATTCCTCATTCCACCAAGCAGGATGAACTGCCCATCTTTCCTGGGAGGTGCTCTGCTTAGTGCAGTCATTCTTTTCATCTAGTTTATCTCGTAACTTGGCACAATGTTGTGCTCCTTGTTTAACTGAAAAGGCTCAGGAAAAAACCAAACCCACCAACAGACACCGTGCAGCACCAGCTTGATATGGACACCGTGTTCTCTGTGGTCTTTCTCAGCTTCCTATTCAGTGCCCATAGAAAAGGGAATAAACCCACCTCTCCATTCCTGTGGAACGAAGTGGCATCCTGCCTGCACTGACATGCTGCTCCAGTGGGATCCCTCAACACAACAAAACAGCAGGAGACTGGAGCATCAGTGGCCAGCACACGGCCCAGCCAGAGGGGTGAGCCTGTGCTCAGACAGTGCTCATCTTAAATGCATGATGGCATTGGAGAGACAACTCATTCTCAAAGGGGATAACTGGGTGACAGAAGATAACTGGGAGATAATTGCTGATAGGTGGGCAGAGGTCAAAGGTTAAATAAAAACGCCCCAAAATACAGAAACAAACACTGTTGATTTCAGACTGCTCAAACTTCTGACTCCTCGTTCACAGTGTTCTTTAACAATTTATTCCATACACTGTTGACGACCTGAAATCTAATCTTTTTTGTGGGAGAACATGAAAAATTTTTATTTAGTCAGAAGTTGAGTTGGATGGGTTTTTACTGTCTCTGGGATAATAAAAGTCTCTTTGGAACTGTTAAAGAAGTCTTTTCTGGAGAACATACTTTCTCTCCTCCTTGCACAAACAAATGCATACTTAGAACAAGTGGTGACTTCCCTCTATGACAAGCTGCCCTCTCCTAGTCATTTCCCTTGGGGAAGACAGTACGTATGATCCTTCCAGGCTCAGCTGCCTCCACAAGCAAATCAGTCTTCCTTTCCTGAAGCAAAAAAGCAATTGTTATGTGATGAACAAGGTCAGCCATTTCCTGCTCCACATATGGAACCGTGCTACACTGTCTTATGTTTCTCTACAGCTGCTAGAAGAGCAGTCTTCTGAAGAGTGCATCCTCACTTGGCATGGAGCATAATCCTGACTCGCCCTTCCCCTTACACCCCACAAACAGGGATTCCTTACTTGGGCCAGATATGGTGCCCTTGAAAGTTTTGAACTGTAACTGAGACATTTGAAACACGTTGCAAATTCCTAGTCCTCCTACAGACTTTTGCAGTTTTTAGAATAATGAGTTTGCTCCTTTTTTGTTTGGTATTTCTTTAAAAAAAAAACCAAAACCAAAAACCTATTCAACAAATTAAGAGTTGCATTCTTCCTAGAGGTGGAGGAGTTGTTACATTTTTTTTCCTATATAAGTTTAACACGCCTCAGCAGGTTCCCTTATTCAGTATTAGCTGTATTTGCTCCATAGGCATGTCTAACGCTCAATATAATGTAAGCAAAGCAATATCTCCTCGTGGATCAGGGATCTGGGTTATGAGTTCTGCATGGGTCACGAAACAGTGTTCATCCCATGGCAAGCAACAGCTACATTAAAAAACTCCACATTATAAAACTGGTTTTCGCACGCCTTGCATAAAATGCCTCAGCAGACAAAAGAAAAACAGTATCTTTTTTTTGTACTTAAACCAGGTCTTGCAGTTGCTGTCAAGTAGTTGTCCTACATCTCATTTATCATGTAGCCCTGTTTCTTTTTAAGACAAGAAATTAAACCGGCTGTAGACAGGAATCTTGCATTGCTAGAATCAAGATAGTAGAAGATTGTTTCTACCTCTGTTTCTGGTATAATGTATTCCTTCTGTTGGTTTTGCTCACGTTTTCATTTTCCTAGTATTTATAAAGCCTTCATACACAATCACCAGCTGTTTAAGAAACAAAAATATGGAAAAACAAGCTGTTGCCTAATTTTTGCTGTACAGATGCAGAATTACACAACAGAGTCCCTACCATGCAGCCTGGTTTTACTGTTCTAAAGTAGTAGTACTACTTCCATCCCTCCTTTCAGGGGACTTACCCTGGAAGAATAAAACTGCTCAGAGACATACCTGAGACATACCTCAGTTGTAATCTGAATTCATCCATTTCCTTTATTTCTTTCACCTCATGTAATTCTTCTTCCCTGAGCTCTTTTTGTCTTTTTTTCTTCTTTTTTGGTTTGGTTGGTTGGTTGGTTGGTTTTTTTGAGTTAGCCCTTGGAAACAATTTTTATTCCTTTGGTTTAGTAGCCAATTCCTAGTAACATGATGATACAACTGGGAGTAGGACTCTGAGAAGGTTTAGCCTTCTTGCTTATTACAGGATAGTCCACAAACACAACTGACTTGCTTGCAGAATGGCAGGATTATTAAGATCAAGAAGGTTGATGCTCTGCTCTAATGAATTGAGAATGCCAAAGGATTTTTAACAAGAGGTCATTTATGTACATACAATACATAGTTATGTCTTATTTATACTGCAGTAGAGGATCAGCCCTGAAGTCAGATATTTAACAAAAGTAAAACCACAAATAAGTCTCTGTCATAGGAAAGCCGGAATCTGGGATGGCATCAAGGAAAACAGCTGGAAGAACAGGCAGAGGAGGCAATGGAAGGAATGGCAGCTATCTGCATCGACACACAGTGCAGCAGAATAATCACAACAACCTCTAGTTATTACAGGGAGACAGCTGATACTATAGGAAAACAGCATTATGAAAGGTGAATTTTGGCTGAAAATTCTTGATAAGACAATTCTAAGTATAGCAATTTTATGCTAAATAATTACACGGAGAGAAGGTTGGCAATTGCTGTCTTACAGGAAACCAGTAGTTGAAAGCATGAAAGTCTCTTATGAGTTTAATCAGACCTTTGTTAGAGCTACCATGGAAACCAAGGATATACTGAGAATTCATTTCCTAATATGTGGCCTTTAAGTACTCTGAGTAGAGATAATTTGGTAGCTACATCTATTGGAAATGCAATCAGGACATGCTAAATAGGGTGAGACACAGTAAATGTGGTATCATCAGAACAGATTACAGTTGGGCTTTGTCTTTTGATTGTCCTGGGCTAACAGCACTGAGTTGTTTTCAGGCAAATACAGGGCAAGTGATTTCATAAAAATTGCTGTGTTCATCCAACACAGATCAGACCTTGGGAAATCATTTCACCCCTGGGAATGTGAATGTGAGTGAGTCCATATAATAACAGATCTTTGCTGTGGGTGATGCTGCAATGAATAAGTCTCACAATACTTTCACAATCTCTCTGGGTATTAAGACAGGAAAGCACATAGCCCCAACAGTGTGACACCTAATTTCTCTCCAGCTGCAAGCAGGTGTAGTATTAATTCTGAAATATGGCATTCACAGCAAACACAGTGAATACTTGACTGAATGCAAGAACAGCTGCTCTGAGATGACTGCCATTTATAGGAGGGCTGTGGAGGTTACTAGAAGAAATAAACTGTTGCTTACCTTCCAGAAAACAACGTAAGCGTGCAAGTTTCAGCCTTTGGGATGTTTAAACTATATATACGAGGCCTCTGGTTTTACTGGGAACTGGGGATACATGAATATGCAGGGGAACGTTCTGCTGTCATTTCATGAACTTGGGGCCAAATTTTGTCGATCTGTACAATTTTTGACAGTGAAAAGTCACTGGTTTAGGAAAGATCTCTACTCCCATAACTGTGCTACTGAAAAAGGCTTGAGTCTTCAAGAATGCTGCAGCCAACAAACTCCACAGGAAACTGTGCTCTCTGAACTCCACAAAGGGCTGTGCCCATGCTTAGTACCTCCTGAGCATCTTCTGTCCCCAGTTGGTGCACACATGCAGAAGCTAGATGCTTGGTGTATTCTCATGTGCTTAGAAAGCCTAACTCTAAAGAAGCATGGCTGTCATGCCCCAGTTTGGTTGGAAGTGGTGATAATCCATAATTTTGTGTAGAAGGAAGGGAAAACCTGAACACACAGTTGGGAAAGATGTGCGGGTAGGCTGTGAAACACAGAGGTTACATGTTGGAAACAGAGGACACCAAAATAGCAGATTGAACTCTTTATGACTCCACTGCTAGTTTTGCTGAAAGGCACAGTTTTTGCCTTACTTTGGATTCTTCAGGTATTATAATAAAGCATACTTTAAAATGTCTTTCTCAAAACTGAGATTTAAAGCTATACAAATTCTACCCATAAGTGAAATGAAAAAACATGCAAGTCTCCCACTAATAATTTCCATCCCTCCATTTATTTATTATCTCATTTGTAATGCAATCTGAAAGTCAGCTTCACATGGTGATCTCATCTCAGGCCCCCTAACTGTGCAATCTGAAGTAAACCAACTTCCTATTTGTTTCTCTCTGGAGATCCTCAAATAATGTTCCTCAAGAGTTCTACACTTATCCTTACAAATTTTTCTGCTGGGTCAAAGGCAAGAATGTGGCTATGTAAGTTACATATTTGCCACAGTTTTTCTTCAACCTCTTTTTTGCACTGATCGAGTTGTAGCTTGAAATTAACTTTGTAAGTAAGCTAAATAGAATAGGAGATTAATTAATTTCTGAATAAGTCTGTTTACAGCCAGGTTAATGATTTCAAATTAACTCTTAAAAGTAACCTTCACTCACCTCAAAGGTTAAAAAACTATTTGTTTTATGACAAGCCACGTAAATACTTCTAAGCAATTCTGTCTTGATACATAGAACATTAATCATATTTTCCTTTCCCCTTATTCTTTGGAGAAATGTTATGTGATGAGGGTTCAATAAAAATGATTCCTCAAATATTCCCACTCCATCCTTTGCCACATACAACAACTCTCATAGTCTCACAGTGTAATTCTTCTTTGTCAGTTCTGGCAGGATTGTAGAGTGAGATCTTGAATATCCTTTCAAAAGCACAAAACATAAGCTAATCAAATATTTTAAAATCACCATGAGGTAAGCTGTAAAGATGCAAAGTGTCAGCAACCTTTGTTAGGGTTCATACACACACTTACCTCATGGTAAATGAGAACAAATATGTGGTAAGGCTCCTGAAGCTCCCAGAGCAGAGTAGATCAGGTACCTCGGGTCTGGTGCCAGCTTCTCTAGGATTTGGGTCTAGAGGGAATGTTCTTTTATTTTTAGCTCCCCTATTTCAAATGACCCTCAAACCCGGCCTGGGATGATTTGTTCTGAATTTTCACAATTTCATGCTCAGTATAAGCTGTGTAGTCTTTTCCCTGTTGAACAACAGTGTGGGAAAGGTGGCTGAGGAATTTTTGCTGCAAGAGTTGTAGTAGGGATGCATTTGTTTTGGCAGTGCCTCCAAAAACCTCCTATATTAAGATGTCTTTTAAAAGAACTGCTGAGTGTACTTGGAAAATGGGTTGTTCCTTGCAGTGGTGGGATCTCTGGGGCAGAAGCTGGCAGCTCTTCAGGGATGCTGTACCAGACCAATTTTTTCTTTCTCATCTTGACAATGTAAATGTATGGGACAAAATTCAGCAAAAGTGGGAGAAGGGAGGTAGTCCTTGCTGAGAGTACGGGTACCACAACCACTTTACAGACAGGACCCTTTTTCCATGCTACCAGTTGAGAGATGCTGATTCCACAAATGGCATTTCTCAAAACACTCCATTTCTCAGCTCCCAGCTCTGTGCTCACCCTCTGCTGGGCCTTCTAAAATCTGTCCACATAGCACATGTAGCACACATGCTCTCATCTGCTGGCCTTTCCTCCGGGACAGTATGAAAGAAGCCTGCTTGAGTTCAAGAAGTGTTTGGACAATACTCTCAGGCACATGGTGTGATTCTTGGGGTGTCCTGTGCAGGACCAGGAGTTGGACTCAATGATCCTGATGAGTCCCTTCCAACTCCGCATATTCTATGATTCTATGAAGCCTTTCACAGAACGATTTCACTTATGCTGCTACTTCCCACATAATTTCTGACATCTGGAGAACTCAGTTTTTAGAGCTCACTGGCCTCATTTTTCTTAAGGATTACACTTGCTCCTTCCAGGTGGTGCTCTGGTCATCTCCAAGCCCTCTTAGACAGCTCATGAGAAACAAGGAACTTAATAAACTTGGCCCAACCCATCTTTCCTATCCTCATCTCATCAGAGGAGAATTCTGGTGCAGTAGAAATCGTAGAGACGCTATCTCATTCCTAACACATATATGTGCCTTGAACACATTACACCACATTCCCTATCATTTAATGCTGATTTTTTTTTAGTTTCTAAATTTTACTGGTGCACATTTTTTATGTTCTCTCTTCTGGTTTTGGTTGTTTGGGTTTTTTCACTGACAAGATGTGGAAACAGTAAAAGCCAAGTCCTGATACATGAAAAGGTGCTCTGGTTGTCAGCATTGGGACGAAGAAATCTAGCATTTTGCTTTGGCCTAATCTAAAGGCCACAGGGTGTTCCGTTGGAAAAATGAAGTTGGAAGGGACCTGATGTTTCAGTTTTTTGTGTATTGAACATCCAGCTAAGGGAGGACAACATTCCTGTTCCCTAGAGAGCAGTTAAAACAGATGCTGGAAGTCCCTGAAGGAGAGTTGCTCTCTGAACCCTGCAGATCGTGACCAGCCGAGAAACAAAGAACTGAGGGAGATTTATCGTGACCAAGAAAACAATTTCTGAAGACAAGGACCTGCCCAGTTACCCTTGGGGTATGTCGTTTGGCAGTGCCACAGCAGCAGCTGCTGCTGTACTGCAGTGCAGCCTTTATGTGGCAGCAGAGCCTAGCTCTGCTTCAGGCCACCAAAACAGGCAGCCACAGGCAAGGGGCCAAACTCGAGCGGGACTACTTCAGGCCAACACTGTGGAGGGGTTACAGGTCACTATTTTAAGCACCAAATCAGTTAAGACCATTCTTCTAACAGCAAGACAGCCTATACAATGATGTTTTAAATAATGGTGGCAGAAGCTTCAGGTCCTTCTATGAGAGATTCAATATTAGCAGGAGCAGAATGTAGTCAGTGCTAACCAGGGAGCAAACAGGTCCCTAGTGACCGTATGGAGGGCATGAAAGGACAAGATCCTCCAAAAATCTCAGTCTTCAACTGAGTTAGCTCATTTAGATGGCATGGCAAGGGTGTGAAAGCTAAGCCGTTCAGATTAGCCACTGCCTACTCCATCACATAATTCCTATCTCCTTATCTCAACACACCATACCAAATTCATGGCCTTGCAGCTTCCAGATGTATTTGAGAAACCTAGTTTCTAAATGTTACTAAGGAAACAAAGCTGTTTGTCCAACTGCAGCTAAATCTACATGACCATTACTAACTCATACTCCAGTCTGTGCCTGATTTTGCAGTCCCATTGCTCGAGCCAGATCAAGCCCGATGCTGACATTCCACATGCAGAGCCAGAAGTGCAGTGCAAGCCTGCTTTCCTCTGAGTTTTGTTGCCTGAAAATCCACTGGCCAGGAAAGCTTCTTGGCCAAAGTTACTGATCCAGCCTATAGCAACATTTGGCTTCATCATCATCTTGAGCTCCCAGACAATGTTATAGTACAAGCACAGGATAAGGAATGGCAGCTGCTAAGAGAAAAACATTGCCATGATCTACACTTGGAAAACATTTCCAAATGCTGTTTCAAAGTGAGTAAATACTAAGTGATCTTTTTAAATTCAGTAGTAAACAAATTAAAAAATGTTTTTGGATTAAAATCAGCTAAACTATTTGCCACATTTGTATAAAGTAAATAATATAGCTTAACCCTGCACTGATTCAGTTACTACACTTATAGCATTATCTATTTCTTTAGGCATAAAAAAAATTATCAAAGCCGACTTTTTGAAACATAATGATTTCAGGATCCCTTCTTGTATGAAAAAAAGCAGTCAAGGAATTTTAAACCTTTTCGGTTTTAAAGAATTAGACTAAATTTCCAATGTAGGTTGAATTCTAAAATCAAATTGTCTTGAAATGCAAAATGTACCAGGAACATTTAGGAGAAAAAATAGCTTCTATAAACTCAAGATTTAATTTTATTTAGAATATAAAAATCATAGAAACCAGGTTTTCACAATTACAGTGCTAAAAATTCTATTACATTAATGAAATAATAATAATAATAATAATAATAACAATAATAAAGACTGAAGTAAGAAAATAGGTAGGGATTTAAAATGTCACAGTCTGACATTTTCCATAATAAAAGACCAAAAGTTGAAGGTGGTATTAGTGGCAGCAATAATTTTGAGTCTCCAAAGAGAGTTCATTAAACAATCTTCGCTGACATCTAAATCTATGTAAAAAGCAAAGGCATGGAAGGAGAACTGAATGACTTTCAGAATCTTAGACTTCCAATTAGGAAAACCTTACCAAGAAGAGACAGAAAAGTACTTTGATCAGAGTAGGAATGGAGGATCTGTTTGCAGATGTTAATTGAAATAAATTGTGCAAAAACACCAAGGAAGGGAAATGTTTTCCTAGAAGTGAATTCTTTATTGGTTAAAGACTGTGCATTAATTTTCTTTTGGGCCTTTTCCAAGGAGATGAGCCAAATATGATAACAAACACTGAAACTGGGTAACAGCTAGGATCTAACAATCACAATGTGATCAGAGCAGAGATGGTGAAGTATTAAGCACAGCAAAACAACAAGCAAAACAAAGGTTTCTACCTGAAGCAAATCTGAATTTGAAAACAAGATAACAAGAATGAAATCTGACTTGCAAGTTTGCAACCTACAGTAATAGAGAGTATGAATTACAGACCAAGAAAGAAACAGGCTTCTGATCTCACAGGGGCAAAGTACAGAAGGGGAGAACACAGTTCAGGGTAGGAACATTGCACTGTATCTAAGTAAAGCTCCTCTGAAAGTAAATTTGAAAATGATCTGATACTTTTCAAAATTGAAATGTATGTTTACATTTACCTTCACTGACATTTGCTCCATACTGTTTTCTCTTAAGCAAGTGAAGATGCAGGAAGTGTTCAAATCAATTTGCTGAAGAGCTCAATGACTCACTGAAGAGTTATGCTATACAACAACCAATGAAGGAATTCAAAGCCTGCCACAAGTCCCCAAAATACTGTCAGGCTTTTCAGTTTTAACATCGAGGACATTTTCACAACAGCAAGAAAGATCTGCATTTGTAATATACTCCTGACTCTCCTAAAGTGAGACTGCTGCACTAATAACAACCCTTTACACTCAATTCATTACTTTTCCTCTCAGCAACAAAGTTTGTGTCTTTATTATATATATATATATACACATACATAGATACACATGTATATCTCTCTCTCATTACAACAACTCACCCTATCCCTAAGGCAGGACCTTATGCACCATTTCACTGAACAAATGCCTTCCTTTTAAGGCAGCAGGCAGCAACTGAAACCAAGGAGCAGAAACACCAACTCAGAGCACTCCTGGGGGCTCAGAAGAGGTACAGGGAAGCTGTGCATGATGTTTCCTTTTGCCTATCCCCAAACTGACTCAACATCTTAGTTTACAAATGTCACGCACAGCTTAAGCAGACAACTTTCAACACACAGTCAAATGCACATGTTTTTAACAGAATTGCTCTGGAGAGTCACAGCTTGGATGTTCGAGGACCATGTGCTGCACGCCCACAAATTAGACAAGTTCAGGAATAGTATTTTTTTACCTATTTAAAAACACTGGGTAAAAATCAGACCATTTTTAGTGTAATGTTGGAGAAGCTTCTAGGAGCTTATATATCAAGGAATTATCATGCAGATACCACAACCATTATTCAACAAAAAATTGGCAGCATCTACAGTATGAACCCAAGGTTTCTGAAGGGAGAGGGGAGTTTTAAAAATTTATCAGAATGGCCTGGACACACATGAACTTTCTCTGACACATTTATCATTTAATTTTCCTTTAAATGGGACTGGCAAGCTCTTTGACTAATGCAATGAACCAGAGATATGTTACAAAAGGTTTAATAAGGAGTTCACTATAATTTTCCAGTTGTGTCAGCACAATGAGTCTGACTGCATCCAGAAAGATGCATCTCTCAAACACAATCCAGACCTTCCACAGTCAGCTCCTTGGCACCCTCCATAGCCACCAGGTCCTGGCTTATGACTCTCAGCTCACAAGCGTCTCTCTGCCACAAAGGTGTGCTGCTGTCTATAGCTCTCTCATCCTGCAGTTACAAGAGAGGCAGTACCAGACGAACCAGTCCGTGGCCTCTGGCTGTCATCTGGGAAGGACGTTTACACTGCAGCAGTCCCTATAGCAGTTGAAACAACAGCTGAGCACACCTAGCCTTCATCCAGCTAAGGTGTAGTACATTCGGTTTATGCCTTCAAAGGTACGAGTAAAGAAGTTTCAGAGTTCACTTTTCCTTCACAGAATCACAGAATTGTTAAGGTTCGGAAAGATAAGATTATCGAGACCAACCATTAACCCAGTACCACCGAGTTCACCACCAAACCACATCCCCAGGTGCCACATCCACATGCCTTTTGAACACTTCCAGGGATGGTGGTTCCACCACTTCCCTGGGCAGCCTGTTTCAATAACTGACAACTTGACCATCCTTGCAGCGAAGAAATTTTTCCTAATATCGTATCTAAATCTCACCTGGTACAACTTGAGGCCATTTCCTCTTGCCCCATCTCTTGTTACTTGGGAGAAGAGACCAACACCCACCGCACAACAACCTCCTTTCAGGTAGTTTTAGAGAGTGATAAAGTCTCCCCTGAGCCTCCTTTTCTCCAGGTTAAATACCCTCAGTTCCCTCAGCCACTCCTCATAAGACCTGTGCTCCAGACCCTTCACCAGTTTCACTGCCCTTCTCTGGACACGTTCCAGTACCTCAACATCCTTCCTGTTGACGCTGTTAAAAACCAGTAATAAACCAATCACTTCCTGCATTTTGTGTTATATCTGGAGCAACATCATGAAGAGAGTTGGATCCCATTCATCTGGAAATAAGTTTTTACCCTTTTGTTGAGCTTTGAAATTAATTTATCTGCTTTTAATCAGTGATTCTATTTAGGTACAATGATGTTCCCAACTTGTTATACTTCAAATTAAATATTTTTCTTATGATATTCACTGAACTAGAATCAGTACAGTAAAATCCAGCTGTGCCACAGAACCACAAACTGGAGTAGGTCAGCAGGAACCTTTGGAGATCATCTGGTCCAACTTTCTGCTCTAAGGAGGGTTATCTACAGCAGATTGCTTGGGGTCACGTCCAACGGGGTTTTAAACACCTCCAAGAATGGAGGCACCACAACCTCTCTGGGCAACCTGTGCCAGTGTTTGACCACTCATTGAGTAAAAAAGTTTCTACTTGTGCTTACATGGAATTTTTCATATATCAGTTTGTGCCAGCTGTCTCTTGTCCTGCCACTGGATACCATATCCTTTAATTCCCCCATCAGGTACTTATACACGTGGACAAGATCACTCCCCAGGCTGTACAACCCCAGCTCTCTCAGCCTCTCCTCACATATCACAGGATCTATTTGTTAATCATCTTTGTGGTTTTTTGTTGGACTCAATCCAGTACATCCGCATCCCTCTTGTACTGGAGAGCCTAACACTGGATCCAGCACTCCAGGTGTGCCTCACCAGTGCTAAGCAGATGGGAAGGATCACCTCCCCATACCTGCTGGCAGCATTCCTCAAAGTGCAGCCCAGGAGGGCTTTGCCATAAGAACACCCTCCTAGCTCATGTCCACCAGAACTTCGCTGCTTTTCCAGCCAGTGGGCCCCAAGCTGTCTGAGTGCATGGGGTTATTCCTTCCCAGGCACTGGACTTTGCATTTCCCTTTGTCAACCTTCACTGTATTCCTGTTTGCCCACTCCTCCAGCCTGCCCAGATCCCTCTGAATGGCATTACACACTTGTGGTAAATCAACCACTCCTTCTAGTTTGGTATCATCTACCAATGTGGGAAGAGTGTGCTCTGTCTTAACAACAAGGTCACTGATGAAACTATTAAGAAGGTACCGGAGCCAACATTCACCCCCAGAGCACCCCACCAGAGACTGGTGTCCAACTGGACTTTGTGCCATTGCTCATAACTCTCAAAGCTCAACACTTCAGCCAATTTTCAGTCCACCTCACTGTCCACTTATCTAATCCATACATCACCAGTTTCTCAAGGAGGATTTTATGAGAGACACTGTTAAAAGCCTCACTAAAGTCAAGGCATACAACATCCACTGCTCTTCCCTCCACCTCCAAGGCAGTCCTCTCATTGTAGAAGGCTATTAGGTTGATTGAGTATGAGCTGACCAACCTAGTAACAGCACTTTATAAATCCATGCTGTCTACTCCCAGTAACCTCTTTGTCCTTCATATATTTAAAAACAGTTTCCAGGATAATTTGCTCCATCACCTTCTCAGAGATTGAGATGAGTCTGGCTGGCCTGTAGTTTCCCAGATGCTATTTCTTGCCTTTCTTGAAGACAGGAAGGAATCTTCCTTGCTCTCAGTCCTCAGGAACCTCCCCGATTGATACAACTTTTCAAGGAGCTGAGAGTGGACTCATAATGACATTGGTCAATGATGCATTCCACCATGTCCCATGGACTTCTGCTCATCTGATTTGATCAAATATTCCCTGTCCTGATTCTCCTTCACGGAGGGTAAGTTTTCATTGCTCAAGACTTTCTCACTGGTCCCAGATGCCTTGGATTCCTGAACTCATCAGTCTCATCAGTGCAGATCAAGGCAAAGAAGGCATTAAGTGTCTTAGCCTTTTTCATGCCCTTTGTGACCTGGTCCTCTGCCCTATTCAGGGGTGGGCCCATGTTTCCTCTTGTCTTCCTTTCATTACTAATGTGCCTGCAGAAGGCCTTCTTGCCTCCCTTCACATTTGTTGCCAGATTCAATTCCAGTTGTACTTTGGCTTTGCAACTCCATCCCTGCATGCTTGGACATTCCTCTGTATTTGCACAATGAATGTTTCCCATATTAGAGCTACATGAGTTCACAACAAAATTCTTTTTTAAAAAGAGGAAAGAAGAGAACCAGACATTTCAACTTTTCATTCCAATTCTGGGGTCTTCAGTTCTACTCACCCGACCTGTAGCGCTCATCCCGTGACCCTGAGGACCTGCGACGGTGATATCGAGAGGAAGAGGACGGAGTAACAGGAGTTCGACGTTCTTGTGGTAATGCCTGGTCCACTCCTGCAATAATAAAAGAAACCAAACAGCTCATTCTGATTGAATTTTTGAAGATTTATAGTGAGGGGGCGTTCAGCATACACTAGAAGCAGAAAATGAACATTCAGTGCCTAGAGCACGTCATGTCAAAACACACTACTTGCCTCTGGTCAGCTTTTCTGGTGTGGTTATTTTCCTGATTGTCTTTAAGGAACCATTTTTCCAGGATAATGGACAACATAAGAAGAGCACAGAAACAGTAAGCTTGGAGATATTTTTTTTCCCCCCAGACAGATGACTTTTCATTAAGCAGTATTTAGGAAATATTTTAATGAGCTAATAAAGGCAGACACCATTGCAAGGTATATTGAAACCTTCCTGCACATTGGTTTGTAAGAAAACTTAGCCAGTGTGTATCATCTAAAACCTCATCTGGTTGGATGATATCGGTTGGTGACAACACAATACTAACCTGTGGAAACTAGTTCCTGTGGAAATTATAGTAATACGTATAGGGATTTTTAGCTATCAAGGGCCAGAAAGTAAACAATAACTGCACCAAACCAGGTTGAAAATAGGAACATGTTCCAGCAAAATAACAGAAGTAACCTTGTAATACATATACCTGCAGCATCTCAGTACGCTGGGCCTAAATATCAGTATTTTTAGATTGAAACCTTTTATTCATCCCTTTCTCATAGTGAATTTGCTTTCTTTTTTAACAGAATTTTCTTGAAGGTTTCTTAAAATTACAGTAGTGGTATAACAACAGCATCACAGATAAACACTTCTAGAAACTGATGTTCCTAGGCAACTTCCAGAGAAGAGTGAAGGCAATTACTTACACAGGAAAATTCAAACAAACAATAGGAAAACAAAGTAAATCTGCATCTGTAATAGTGGCATAATATGGTACCCTGCTCTCTTCCAGAGAAGAAACTGAGGAGACAAACCCAGTAAACAAGCATTCAGGTTTGAGCTAACAAAGCACAGGGCCTTGGGCACTGTGATGCATAGGGGTAAAGAACAAGGAGTGCCTGAAAAAAAATTGATCCTTTCTTATGGGTTTTTTTGCCTTTAAGAAGCAGTTACACACTGTAACTGTAAGAACAGAAGTAAAATTGGTCTCTTGTGCTTAGGGTTCAAATGGATGACTAATAATTTGAAATTGGATTCAACAAAACAATGCATGTAAACATGTTCATATTTTTCAATTAAAACACAATGTAAAATCTCTTCACTACTATTTCTGAACTATTCAATGCCAGTTTATTGGAGAGGATAAGAGTTTACATTTGTGGAAACAATAATTTTTATGTAGAATACAGATCAAGCAAAAATGCTATGATGACTTCAATCAATCTCAGTTAGGTTTCAACAGGCTCTTTAAAAAGCATATTTTAAAAAAAAAAGTTGGCATTGTATGCTTAGTTCTTTGTGAAAACAAACTGCACTCAAAATCCAGCTTCTCTCTTAAATCTTTGCAATATCAGCAATGTCAAGTCTGCTTTGATTTTGTGGAAAAATGGTTGGTTGGCTAAAAAACATACTTGGAGTAAAATCTCATAGGCGCCTAAAAGACAGAATGAATCCATAAATTTTCTTCTACTCAGATTGTGATTAATAATTCACACTCTTAAATCAAATAACATGTCTTCATTTAACTCCTCTGTCTCCACATACAGTACTGTGTAATTTCTCTTGCCCTTGTATTCTTTAAGGCAGGTGAACCTGACTTCTGAATCACTGAAATAATGAAAAGAAATATTTTCTCCTCATTTTTATATTCAGAATTTTTCCTTTATTTGGTCACCCTGAAAATGAATAATACACAGTTAATAATAAAATTAATTTTGATTGAAATTTTTCCAAAAATTATCTTTCAGTCTGTATGAGGTGCTAAGCATCATTACTCATCTCAGTCCCTATTCACATTGTCAGGAATGAAATAATCTCTAGAAATCACACATATTTACAAAAATCTTTAAAAAAACACCTTAAAATTGCAGACCTAACGTTGCCACTGTGTGACAGAGGTTTTGTGAAAAAAAGCAGTGCCACGCTTCCCGTGGCAAATGATTTGTGTAGGGCAATGGCATGTGGAGAAAAACAAAGATAATTGAGGTGTTGCCACTGCTACAACACTGTGATGATACAGGAAAAGGGGATTAACTGCATCTTTCAAACAACAATAGGTTTTAGAAATTAAAGAAGAGAAATTAAAGAAAACTAAAGAAGAGAAAGTAAAGAAAACTAGAGAAGGAGAAATTAAATTCTCAGGAAAAGCATCAGTTTCAGAGGTGCACAGCTGCTGCACGAGGGAGATTTTTCAGGCAGACCTGAAAGCCACTGGATAAAATACATTCAAGCCTGTGGTTTCCTTTTCCTGGCCTAGTGGTTGTGAGACACCTCAAGTGTCTCAGTCTCTTCTTCTGCAGCTCCAGGAAATGCAAAAAGATCTTTTTCCAGGTGTGAAAAAGACAGTGCACATAAAGTGACATCAAATGCTTCCCCTGCTGCGGCAGAAGACAGCAGGACACCCAACTGGCCTGGCAGCACTGCCGCCCACAGCGCTCCCTGACACTGTCAAGGGCTCTTCCCTTCTCCAGCTCACCATGGACGTCATGCTGCTTCTTGTTCTTACTAAAGAAACACAAATCTCTCATCTAATCTTAAAACTGAGACACTTCAGCTAGTTTACTTTGCATTCATGTGTTTGTTCTTTTAAGTAAATCAGTTGTGACCCAATTGGTAATATGGATTTTCTTCATAGAGTCAGGAAAGAGAGAGCCCCAACATCCTGCACCAGTAGTCATTAAGGCCATAGAATATTAAAAGAGAATATGAAAATGTCTTCTGCATTTATGAGTTGTGGTGTTTATTTGATGGCTTTACTTCCCAGTTTCCCATATATACAAAAACAATGACTAAACCTCTACTTGTATGGAGCAGGACGTGAACTCGGCTCACTGATAGCACCAATTAACCATGAGGAAGTTAATGCTGCACTAAAATACTGAGGAGAAGCCCTGCATCAGCCACCTGTGGGAAGATCTCTTCATACTATGTTCCTTTAATATGCAAAACCAGAAAGCACTGCCTGACTTTGGAGAGACAGCAAGAAACTGGATGACAGTTCCCTGCTGAAGGGGCTGGAGTAGGAATTAGCTGGAATCACCTGGACTCACAGCTTGGCTTCCAGTGCACCCGCTCCCTCGCACAGCACCAGTGATGGTGTGAGACAAAGTGCACAATAGGAAAACCTACACACTGCCACTCCTGAGCGATGGGTGGGAGTAAAAGCCATGCAGAATAATGAGTACCATGAAATCAGTGAAGTGTTGCCATAAATAGCGAAGCGGTGTTAACAGCCGAATTGTTCACCTCCATGAAGGCTCCGGCGGTATAGTGCAGTAACAAGCATCTTTTTTTTTTCCCCCACTTTGACTTCTGAACATAACTAAACCCCAAAAATTGATGGCTTTCACAGGCAGCACAAGGGTCTATGAGTTAAGTGCTAATGCTTGTTCAAGTGCAGCTTCGCCCAGATGCATTTGTGAATCGGTGGAAGCGGTGGCATAATGGGTTTTGAGAATCTGTACTTGGATCAATTCCTAAATTTCAGGAAACAGTAGAGCAATGAATGGCTTTTCTAAAAGAAAGGATAGTGTCACACCAGCATCCTGAGTGCAGACACAATCGCAGTCACTGTCAAATTGGCATCATTCTTAATAATACCATGGTCTACTTAGCACTAGTGATTGACTTGTCACAAGCCACAAAGAATTTTAGCAAAATATATATGCCTGAAACACATGTTTTATATGAAAGGTTGAGAAATCAGCCTTTACGGTCATCACATTTCACATAAGCATCAACAGGTGCACTAGAGCAAACAGCCACATTCTTAATACAAGCTAATGCTGCTAATGCAGGATCCAGCTTGCAGATTAAGACACCTATATTTGGGTGTCTACAAGAAGGTGCTTAAACTAAGCTCCCATTATGAAAAACAGAGACCTAGACCAGGACTCAGAATTCTAAACAAAGGTGTCCAACTTATTTTCAAATGTTGTGGGCTATGACACTTGGCTTGACCAGAATGGCATATTATCCCCTTTAAGTCTTGTTTTACGTGTGCTTACTCTGTGCAGATGTCTCCTGTACTACAGGAAATCCTGAACACCTATCTTCAGGCAACTACATAAGCCCAGTGAAGCCTTGAGAGCTATGCAGGTGGTCAGTGTAGGTATCTGCTTTTGAATAAACTGAAAAGTCTCTGGGTTTCATCAGCTGAATTAACTGTGTCTCTTCACATAAGAATGGAAGCTTAAATACAAGGTTCATAGGCAGACAACTTAATGCAGATATATCAATCCACAAATCCTAATCTGAAAGCTGGGTCCTGTCTTGACTGTATTTAGCTGAAAATGCAAGAGCCTCAGTAAAGCTATTTAAGCAATACTACCGCAATCTGGATAGCTTTAACTGCATGGAAGGTACAGAACTGTCAGCTGGAATCAGGCTTCACCTCCTTTTTTTTTTTTTGCCTTCACCTCTTTGTTCTTCCCTTCTTTATTACTTCTTTTTTAGCTAAATTGCAGTGCTATGGGCTGATAGTGTGGCAATAGCTGCATTGCCCTCTCCAACAGAGGACAATTGTCTCCTTAATGACAGCTGACATGCTGCTTTGCTATATCTCTTATTCCTACGTCTGTTTGAAATTTTTGAATCTAAAAATATCTAAAAGCTGAAATGTCGCATTGACAAGAAATAGAAGGAAGGCATTCTTAGACACAGGTTACATTTATTGTTCTAAAACTAACTTACAGTGTGTGCCCCCCAGGAGAGAGAGCTGTAGGATAAACTCAACAACTCCAGGGCCAGTGGGAAGGAAGGTAAACAGTGCTTGCAGTGCAGTTTTAAGAAATGGTATTTACCTTCTCTTCACATTATTTCCTGAGCTTCTATGCAATGGTTGATGGCTCAGCTTTAAAAGCAAAGCCAGGTGGTGAACACATCGTGTATTTTGTAAACAGGTTAAATGTCACACCATCCCCACGGAACTTCTTGCATAGAATGGTATTTCACTCTTCCCATCAAATGTACAAGTAAGTAACGAATTTACTGGATAAGCCAAAGGAGATTTAAAATGCAATACTTCTAACCAAAGACATCCAGGAAAGTGGAGACACTTTCTGCTGGATAAATCTGGAAAAACTGGAATTTTTGATTAGATTTGTTTAATTTACAATTTTTCCTTCACAGATGAGCTTACTTCCGCACTTGGTCCTGATTTCAAACAAACCACAAACTTCAAATTGATCATCTTTCCTTATTACAATCTCAATTTTGCCTTCCAGCATTTCCTTGCAAGCTTTAGCTTACAGTTCAAGCTTAGTATGGATATCATGGGCTTCTTTTTTCTCTCCTTTATCTCAGTGACAGTGGACATCACATTACAGCTCCAATTCACATGTGATGTTTGATTTCCATTGTTCTTTAGACAGTCACAAAGCTTCAGTGTACCATCTGAAGATTCTTTCAGGAGAAGGCTACCTATTCACTCAGAAAACACATTCACCAATGGGCTGGTCAACTCATATTGCAGACAAATTTGGGCAGCATTGTGAATCCCAGCAATTTTTCATTTTGACAGTGGCACCCAGCTCTTCAAACACCTCCACAGGCTCTACCTCCACCGCCCCAGCTCTCAGTGAAGCACTTCCTTTCTACCCTCCATCACTCACCTCTGACTGAGCCATCTTTTCTGACCCATTTGTCAAGATTTTTAAACCAACACTTTCATGTTTCCCCCTATGCTCTTGTGTTCAGCAGATGGTGTCCATTACCATTCAACAGATATTTCACTGGAAATCTCCAAATTCTTTGAAAAACACCCCAACTCTGATGTGTACTAAAAATATCCTCTCAGACAAAAAATATCATGCTGAGTGCTGAAACCACTACCTGCATTACTAACTGATTTCATCATGTACTCATTTCTTCCCTTACAGCTATTTTTTTGGTCTTATTATTAGGGTGAAAAGTGAAGAAAGGTATTTTTTTTGCTCTGTGTTTGAACAAGGTTTAGTATTATGAGGTTATGGAGCAGGATAGAAAACAGAGATGCCCAAAAAATAAAGAACGATAAAATGGTAACTGAGCTCTCAGTCGAGTGGCAAAGCCAAAGCAGTAACCAGTTCTCAGATGCTTTCTGTGCCTTCCTATTTAACTAAACTAGGCTCTGCAAAGCATACACCAGTTCAATCCAAAACTCTTCTTTAAACCCAAAACTTACTAAGCATTTGTCTACATGCCATAGTTTCTCATCTGTGAAACATCTGTCACACTGTTTCCATGTGTTGTCCAATGCATACGCCTTTCAATGAGATGAGATACATGCTCTCAACACACATACATGCTCTGAAATGCCCCATCATGGTTATCCCTTGAAAAGATATTCAAGAATTAGTAAGGCAGATGTGATAGGAACACTTGTTAGCATTAATAAAATGAATACATGAGGGTATTTTTTCAGTTCCAGAATCAACCTTTGTTTAAACATTTCTTTGGAATCTAAATAATGTTGCAATCCAAATAATGTCTGTGGAAGAGAAAATGAAATTGTAATCACCAAGTTTACTTGGAGTGCCCAAAGGGTTAGCAGCAGAAATAGTTGAAAGCAAATGCATGCACGCAAACACATAGAAAAGTATGCAAATGTATGCACACATTACAGATATATTAATATATGTGTCATGCTAATGACAGAGGCTACGGAAATTGGTTCCTGTAATTCTACAGAAAATTGTTCCTTCATAAGGTAAAGGGATCTTCTGTGCAAATGTGTTATCTTCTCTGCACTGTGTATCTTGAAATGTCCCCAGGCTGGTGCTGTTGGGGCTCCAGCAGCAGGAGGTGCAGCGATCTGTCTCTAGGCCTGTGAAAGGAGCAGCAGGTGCCTTTTAAGCACTGCATCTCACAGATTTATCAGCCATAATAAATAAAGCACTGATGACTGGTCTACATGGTTACACTACAAATAGAGCTACATTGGTGGTACCAATGATGGGAAATTACAGAAAGCAATCTAGTGTAGACACAGCACTTCATTAAGAGAGAATGAACCACCCATGTCTAAGCTGTTAGAAGCAAAGTTTAATTGATAACAACATTGTCTCTGTTCTGTGAATGAATAATCAAATTTCCTGGCAAAAGACTGGAAGCAAATTGGGCGAAAACACAGTTTATGGGGAATGCAGGTAATTTAGTTATTTTTCTTCTAGGGAGGGTTTCTCCTAATAGCACGCATGCAGCTGTCCACGTTATCTTACCCAGAACTGACTGATCGAATCAAGATAATCTTCAGAAAGTTATTCTAAAATAAATGTCTGTTCAAGTGGTTATTCTTTCAGCTCTTGGCTGTCATGGTTCCTCTACAGAGATAGTAAGAGAAAGGTCACTGCACAAGAGGGAGTGGGATATATGTACAGATATAAAGGTCCGAATTCAGTATGTTTTTTAGATGTCAGACACACAGGCACACTAAGAAAAGAAAAACTACTCTGTGCACAGAGCAGCTCCTGATACAAACTAACATCCTGAGAAAGCATTTTGAGGAAACAAAGCTGTACTTTTGTCTCCCTGACTTAAAGCAGGTGGAGATTTAAAGGGAAAGAAAAAGGGGGCTCCCACTACCCCTTCTCCCATTAACACTGCCAAATGCAACACATCCGTTCCGGATTTCTGGATATTCGACAGCCCGGCTGGAACAGTACAAATGTCCTTTGCATATGTGCAGTCTGTGCAGCATCTGGATGTGTCAGGCCTACTGTGCAGGCACTGTGGAATCAGTCTGCAGATGTGCAGTGGATCCACCACATCCCTTGAGTGACACACACATCCCTTGTGTGTCACTCACTGCACGTTTGCTGTACAGCATATGTGACAATATGCTCTCTGGGATTGTCCTCTCAGCAACAGGGAGCTAAGAGTGAACTACATCACTGGAGGAATATCAATCACATGGTTGCCCAGCTTTACCTTTCATTAATCCCATTCCTAAATAGTAACAGTTCTCTCTTTCTAAAATGACAACACCTCAATAAGCATGACAAAAAGACCATTATATGTCTGTGTGTGTTCATATATGTCTATAGCCAACCCTTCTACTGCCTACATTTAGCACTTACATGGTTTCATATCATTAATACTGTTAATCCTGTAATTGCAATTTACACTTAATCATTCCCATTTTGCAAAAATCTTGTGCAGAGGAAATAAATCATGTCAGACTGAGGGAATCTGACTTAGAGCTCCCATATAAGAGGAGAAATACAAATACAGACAGAATCCCATATGGATCTCCTCCCTAATCTTATGACAAATTGGTATGACAATGAGTGGAGAAAGGTTTCTGAAATAGATAACGTTTTTACAGGTATGTCTTGTCCTCACAGAACTGCAAAGCTTATCTTCCCTCTAGAAATCTCTTACACCACATCTGGACTGCCTGTACGAGCGTGGGCAAGCACACAGGCAAGAGTGTGATGTCCTCCACATGCCTCACGGTTGGCAGCAGAAAATCTGGCATCTTGAGGGGTTATAAATCCTCTGTAGCCTTGCTACAAATGCAGGGAGTAAGAGCAGAATGCCTGCCACCAGCCACGGGTCCCCACAGAAGGCAGGATGGGTACCTGAGAAGGGCACGGTTATGCAGGTATGGCTGGGGTCATGTCTTGCCAGTCCACACTGCAGAGACCTAGCCCTGCACAATGTTCTTTCTCCAGTCTGCTCTACCAGCCTGATGTCTGTTCTTAAAATTCAGTCTGCTTCTGAAAGGTTTGGATGTGAGCAGAGCTCAGGTGAAGATCTCTTCTTGAAAACAGTACAGTGTTAGGGGTGCTTAAATTTTTACAGCTTCCTCCAGAATCTGGTGAGCTTGGACCTGTTCAGAGCCCTGTGAAAAGGCAGTGCCAAAATGGGAATTAAAAACACATGCCTGCCTGTGTTTCACCAGCTTGTTGTATGAAACCTCCTCCAAAGTATCCACAGTATGGAAGCTAGAGAAGTGCTAATATGCTCAAATGTTACTAAGTAGAGCTATTCCTTCTCCCTTCCCATCATTTCACTTCTAGGCAGACAAAAGCCAGCAACGGCCTCCCAGATGTTGTCCTTTGGTTGTCCTGCCTTGCAACTGGCAGCCCCATGTTTATCATACTGGCGTAGGCGTCTACCAGAGGCTTCCAGATGAGGCACAGTTATATACAGATACGGACTGGAAAAGATACATTTATCGTGCTCACCAAAACGAAAATAAAAGAGAGGCCGGTTTCCTGCTGTGCTGGCTGCTCTCTCTCTAGCGGCCGCTTCCCGGATGTCACAGACACCAATGTTGGCAGTGCGGAGCATTCTTCTGGCAGCTCCTTCACTGTGTTGCAGTCTACACCGTACCGCGGCAGCTCCATTCGCTGCTGTAACAAGTCGAAAAAAACTAATTAATTCACGTTTAGTTTTTTTACATTTGTTACAGCAACGAGTGGAGCTGCTGCCCCCATGCAGTAGAGCACACACGCACACGCACGCACAGACACCACAGGACACTCACGGAGCCAACGCGGGTCAGTGTTCCACTCTGCCAACATGGGCGTTAGGAATGCTAGTAAAGGTGCAGGATGTCCCAACAGAGGGGAACTGCCTTTGGATTTCCTTTAGTTTGTTGAATACTGTCAAAGAATGCAAATCCCTGCCCTTTCCCAAAGCCTCCAATCCCAGTAAAAGAGTTATGTCTGTTTCCATACTGTTTTAAAATGTCTCTAAAACCTCTGTTTCCTCCTAATAGCAAGATCCAAGTCTATCAAAGCTTATAAATTCTTGCATTCCCCATCAAAAAAGGTTACAAAAGAAAAGAAAAAAAAAGATTAGTTGGTCACATATGTGATTGTTGAGATACTAACAGAGGCTTACAAAAGGCAGCATCTGTTTTGTTATCCTATTTCTTCTTGGAAAGGATTCATCTCCCCCTTCCTAGTGAGCAGGCACCTCCAGCCGTTCAGATGAGTAAAGTCTTAGAAGAAGAATATAAAATTGAACTTTTTCAAGTTTTGTCCAAAAGGTAACTACAACAAAACAAACAAAAAAGTACAAAGACAGCAAAGACCCAAGCACAAATAATATCTGTTTCCGCAGAAAAATACTTTAATATGGCAGAAGCACTGTCTTCCACTATAATAAAATAATTCACTTAGCCATTAGCTAAACAATTGAGCTTAATGTATTTACAAGAAAACAGTGGAGAATATTTCAATACTTTTCCTCTTGTTCCTATTATAATCTTCCTTCACTTATCCATATCCAACATTCCTAGTGCGCGATTTTCTGCTAAGTGGTTGAGCAGAAAATGTTCACTCCATTTCATCCCATCTTTAAAACAGCCCTAAATCAGCTATATCCTCAATCCAAAATTATTGAATGTATTCCACTATAGACCTGGCTTACAGAGATCCCTCTGCTTCTCCTTACACCAAAAAACTTTAATATCACAATAGAGACCTTGAAAAGGTAAATCCCTAAAGATTCTCCATGTTCTCTCTTTCATCATTACATGCATGATGAATCCCCAGCAGTTTCAGCCAGGATACAGTTTGACCAGAAGACTATGAGCTTTCTGGAGAAACAGCTCTACTTGCTTATGTGAAGAAACAAAAGTCACAGCTAACCAAATGAACAAATAGTGGTACCAAGTACTGCTGCATTGAAGATTATTGTGAAGCAACAGTCTTTCCACAACTCAGTAAACCTAAGTAGGTCTCATGAGAACAAACTGTGAAGATTATTGTATGTCTGATAGTCTGGTCACATCACTAAATATCCAAAAATTTAATAAACTGCACCTCTGGTATTGTAATTCTGTTGATTTGATTTGTTTCATTCTCTAATGGCTCCCAGTGCGTAAGGAAATGTCACAGACCCTCTCAAAACAGGCTGTATCACTTCAGAAAACAGAGGTGTCTGTAACACTGCTGTCTTTTGTGGAGTTCCCAACATTGGAGCAGACCAAGTGAAATCCAAAGGCACAAAACCAGCATTCTGCTACGGAGCTAGACAAAAATATAAACCTGAACAAGTGAACAAGGCAGTGCCTTCACACATGAGCAGTTTAAATAAAAACCCATCAATGCCACCATAAAGGAAAGATTTTGTAAAATGAGGAGGAAACTAGTTCTGAGGCCTGCAAAAAAAAAAGGGCTCAGAGGACAGCCAAGCCCAAGTGGAGCCTCTGCAAGGTCAGTGAGATTCCAGGAGACGATGGGCACACTCCTCTGAGGCCAAGACAGAACACAGGTCTCCACCAATACTTCCAACTACATAGTGAACTTCATGATCCAGTGCCTCAGAAGAGTGAAAGAACTCTGAAAGTTCTTGTACATATATATGAAATAAATTCAATAAAGCAATAAATTATTAAATATAGTTTGAAAATATTTTTACACCTTTTGGGCAAGTATTGAGACCAGGTATGTATGAAACCTGCTCACACGCCAGAGGTCAAGTTGGACTCTAGGGATGTTGTTGGTCTCTCTAGTGTCTTCAAAAGTGAGACTGGGATAGAAAACCCATAAATGGACGAAAGTACAAAGATCCATGGTTTTCTTCCACTCTTGTGTATATCTCTGTTCAGAAAACTTTACTTGGTTGAGATGTTAATGAGTTAGGACATCACGTTTTCCTCTGTATTCTTGCATTCCTTCCAACAAACAATGCCTCTCTAACAAGCCCAGGCTGAACTAGTTTTCCAGACGTGACTGCCAAACCCACACCAACGTATGTAAAATATGTACACACACATCAAAGCAGACATATATATAAAAATACACATAAAATGGATGGAATAAACTTATTCTGCATAATAATAGCTTTGTTCCTGCCACATATATTTCTTCAGAGATGCAGATTTTTACAGTGGCAACTATCAGTACACTTGACATCTTCATATATCGCAAGCAAAGATATACATACCAGGAGGCTGTGGCAGGTAGGCCCCAATTAATTTTGATCTCTTCTTTTCATATCCTTTCTGTGTGATGTCACCTGTCAAGAAAAGAAAAGGAAAATCAATACAATGTGGATAAAGACAGTGTCTAGCTGCTTAATGGCAGCACCATCAGCTTAGCCACAACTGCACTGTTTTTCTGTCGTGACAATTATAATGAACAAATGAGAAGCACAGTATGATCACTCCACCCCGAAAAAACTCAATTTACGCCGGAGCCATTCTGACAAGTAAATACCCAGCCTTGACTTATTCCAGCACCAAAGTCCAGCAGCACAGAGTTTTAAAACCATTTTGATGTGCTGTCACACAAGTTTTGAAAAGTTACAATGACCTTCATTAGGTTAATAAACAATGGATTATATAGAATGTGTGGGCCTGTAGTGGCTGGTAAAACACATCACTGATTAGCATTTTCTATCATTAATGGGATTTTTCTAATCAAGCATGTGAGGCACAAAAGACTTGAAACTGTTGCTATATCATTTCTGCAATATAAATGTTTTAGCTAATTTCTAAGCAGTACTGAGAGGAACAAAGCCAAAACAAAACAAATTACCACAGATCCACTAGAAAACAGTACCATAAAGATTCTTTGTCTGGCTTTCCACTTACACCTCAAAAAAAAATTTTGGAGACACATGTTTGTATATCCTAAATTCAATTAAAATGACACTTCACTGTGTCTCCAGCTTCCCCAGGTAAGTTGTGTTGGGTTTTTTTTAATGTAAACACTAAAAAATATTATTCTGTAAAAGTTTTCTGACAGAAAATGATGGATGAATAGTCATGTAGAACAAAACATATACTTTTAGCCTTATTAGATTCAGGAGAGGTTTGGCACCAAAGTTGAGATAGAGTCCTGGCTCTGGAGCTGGATATTGAATTTTATACATGCATATAGGCTTGTGTTGAATTATAAGCTACTTCAGACACTAAGAAGTGTGCTAATTCTACAATTACGAGATTTTTTAAATAACACTATTCCCTGCCCTTTCAATAAGCCTATCTGCTATTGTGAGACTCGTCATGCAGCTGAAATTCAGTTGCACCACTGGACTCTTATGTTTGTAAAGTTTGAGGGCTTAGAAGGGTGGAAACCACAAACAGTTGAGGCACTTTGGCAGTAATGTCCAGCTAGATACAGCAACAGGTGCCTGTTTATGCTCTTCCATCCCTATGCTCAACCTTTACCTAAGGACACCATTTTCCAAGAGAACATACACACTCATTTCAACCCCAGCTGCTTTGCTAAATGGATGGTAAATTAGTTCCAATGTCTAGATGGAGCTTTCTGTGGGCTGGTGTGAAATCAATAATTGCATAAAAACATCTTTAAATGTTGCTCCTTGCTGAAACACCTTTTCTTGGAAATGGTTTCAGTAAGCAATCAGGAGGAAAAATCTCCAAACCTCTCTACCAGTGTCCTGAGCCAACCTCTCATCCCTGGTTAAAAAACAGTGCTTAAAATAACACCTATCCTCTTCACTACCATATCTCAAACTGCTCTACAAAAGAAGTCAGCTAAAATATCTGTGTTTTTAAATGAAGAAAGTGAGAGTGAAGCACTTTAAATGATAACATTTCCATATTTACGCAGGGAAGAGGTGGCAGACTTGGAAGAGGTCCTAAGTCTTCAAAGTTCAAGCCCACTGACTCCTCAAGCACATTTCTTCCCATTTTGAACACTCCTGGCACGTGTTCAAAGCAGTGAAACAAGCTCCCTCTCCATTGTAATCATCAGCTTCTCCCAAACCAGACGGTAATGACAGATACCCACTTCATTAAAATGTTTCAATGAAAAAAATGTGTTTGCTTCTATTTGAAAATTACAAAATATGAACATTTTTACTTTTAAACTGTTACTAAACAAATTACTATTGACTTCCCGTGTTCATCAACACCGAATTCTCACGCATTCCAGACATATCTTAATTTCAGTAAAAATTTTTTTTTCTTATTTTACTATTGCTCTTTAAGGAGAATAGAGATATCCTAAGGAGAATCCACTGTGTTATGTGCAAGTTAGTAATGCCGTTTTAGACATGAAACTATTAACAACAGGTGCTTAACTATTGGTTACTCTTCCACACACATGGTATTACATACCTATGCAAATTGATACCTCAAGCTATACATTCCAGATTTTGTTCATGCAACCTGCACCCATTCCTGCCCTAAGTTTCTTTCACTAGTTTCTAAACCTATATTGTCCTTAATGGTAAAAAATTACGAGAACAAGTAATTTCTTTTACATCAATGTGGGAAAGATAAAAATCAAGTATTACCTCTTGTCAATAATAAGTTTTCATTCATATTGGTATCCAGACTCACTCTTTTGAAGTTCACCATAAAAGAATCATTCTTAGCAGAAACAATAGTAACTTCTTCCCCAGACCACTGACTCCACCAAAAGATCACCAGTAAAAAGTTTTGAGACAATTTAATATTAAAATATTTAAACTTCCAGGATTAAAGAGCAAATTAATTTGGAATTATCACTAAACTTTCTACAATCATGTCCATCATTGCCCAGGTAGCCAGTCATAAAAACCAAGCAAAAGCAAAGTATAAAATCACCACAATTTCCATTGTAGCATCACTATCACCATTTTGAGGTGGAAGGAAGTCAACCGCATCATGCAGTCTGGGGAAGTACTATGCTTTATTTGTCAGGATTCATGGTACTCCTACTTACTTGTATTTTTTCAGGTAGATCAATTTCATATTAGAAACAATACCTCATTAATCATTAAAATTTTATTACGACATATGCTAAACTATTGCATTTCAAAGTTATATTGAACTCAATGTGCAAGCTCGTAATATATATTAAACACAGCTCACCAAAAGTTAAGTGAGCTTAAACTCTGCTCTTACCATAAATCACCATTCACTCAGTTTTCTCAACACAATATTAAAATCTTTGGTCTATGTCCTTCCGTCCCCTAGAAATGAATGCAATAATTTCACAACTATCACCTGAGGAGCAAACCCCGTCTCACTTAGGTCCACCTAGATCGTGTTCTTCCTCAGTACAATATTGAATTTAGGCTTGGCTTTTGGAGAATATCAACAGGATTACAAGAACAATACTTCCTTGTCCTGAGAAGAGAGGATTTATGGTACCTTTCTGTTTTTAACTAACTCTTCTCCTCTTGAAAAGCCATCAGTGTCTAAGAGGGAAAAGGGTCTCACTCACAACATTTTTTGAGTAGACAGTATGAGTTGGGTTTTCTACCCAAGAACACACTCTCCAAAGCCCCTGCAAATTTAGATGTCCTTGTTGCATCATTCTACAGTTTTCTTCTCATGGCACCTTTGCCTGTTTTTGTGTGGCATTTTCAAGGCAAGCTGCCATGCTGTACAGAAACAGTTCAGGGAGGCAGGATGGAATGAGCAGGGGACAAGGTTGGCAGCGGGTTAAAGCAAAAAGGCCAGACCATGGATGAAGGGATGATGAAAAGACTCCAGCATTAAGGATGTGCAGGAGCAGAAGGAGCACATGGCTAAAGGGCACTCTGGGGATGGGTCTCCCTGGGACAAGACACCATCACATAATGTCAGGCAGCTGAAAGGTAGCACCCCCTTTAGCAGCTCCCTGCAGACCTCTGCTCTGTCTGCCTATCTCCTCCCATGGCTCTTGCCCCATCCCCTGGCCCTGGCTCTGCTTCTGAGTGCTCTGTCCAGCTCTGCTGCTTCTCACCTTCATCCCACAGCTGGTCCCCAGTCCCCCCCACTCCTCCTCGCTCCCTCCCTCCCTCCCAGGCTGCATTCACTTCACTGCACCCAAGGATCTTAGCCTGCTGTTTACATCAGCACTCTCCAGCTTTTTTTCCCCTGGACATGTTCTCTTTTCCTCCTCACCTCCACTGGTGATTTGACAGGTTTCCACCACGGGAGGCCACAGGTGTATACCCTGGGGTGCACTGTGTCCGAAGGTTACACTGATTTTTTCCCCATCCATATTTAAAATCGGTTGTCAAGGACTGCTGAACAACAGGCATGCAGCACACTGACTCTCTTTCACCAAAACAAGCTCATTTCTTATTTCTAGTCTTCCAGAATCTCTCCTGGCATGATAGGGAAAATGCCACTTTTGCAATGAAAGGGACAGCACAAATGAAAGACCATCCAGCCCATCCAGACGAAGGTTGCCCGGTCAAGCGGAGTACAGGACCGGGGCTCTGGCAGTCTGTAATCCTACTGTCATCTCTTTTATTTGTGATTTGTGCCCCTGTTTCTGCAGCTTCCCAAGCTGCAGATGGCAATGCTCTCTGACACCAGCGCCCGCAGACAACAAGTATTCCACAGCTATATTTAGCAAAGCCGTGCTGTAATGTAAGTTCATTCGACTGTGCTCATCACAACTGTTACTGGTTGCATTATACCCTGCGTTTTATTTGAAAAATTTACTGGATTTTCCTCTTTCCTTCAACAGTGCTGGATTTTTGCCTCATTACAAAGACAACGGTCTAAAGCTGGGGTAGGTGAGTCAGAGCAACATAATCACAGCACACACACTTGTCATGAGTAAGAATGGAGCGCAAGGTAACAGAGAGCCCCTTGGGATACTCCACGTTGTACAAGACCTTTTGAGGGGTAAGAAATGCCTGTAAATGTTGAAGTCATTCCCATTATCCCACCCCTTTCCTGGCCCCTTCGTGAGTCAGCTCCATCCATTTATATGTCATGTCCTACACTGAATCACACCTTTAAATGAAAATAATAAAAAAGGTACATTTTGTAATTAATATTGACTTTCTAGTGTTTTGTTGAAGGTTACTAAATGTGAAAATACTTCCACATGAAAAATATCTGTGCATTACCACCCTTCTTGAAAGTATTTGCACTTTAAAAGCTGAGAGTGATTAGAAACGCTGGTACCAAGACAAATAAGGTGCTGTGCTATTTTCATGAAAGCAAAATTCCTAACAGTTGATATAGTACAAAAGTTTCATTTTCAATTCAAGTATCTATTAGCTGGTCTATTATCACTTCTTGAAAACAAACATGTCCAGTCCTGATGAACTCTTCCCATGATACATGAAGTACGTTTATTCAAGATTATTGCACAATACAAGAGAAACAAATCCTAAACAAAACCCAGTGCAAGATAAATTTCAGCAAATCTTTCCTTCTTCCTGGAAGATGCCTACAATTCTTACTGATCTCAGCCCTTTAGGATGCAGTACAGGTAAAAAGCTCTTGACGAAACCAGGGACCAAATCACCTTGATTAGTGTGGTGAAAACTCAATTTTGCATTCCGTGATCTTGAAGCCTGACCAATGCTGCAGTTTTCACTACACATGCATGTTTTGAAAAGAAATTTCAGGCTGGGACTTTGAATTAGTTTAAAGCACTTATGGAAAAATCCACCATGGGAAATAATGCAATCAATAACTCCTCTCAAGCACAGACTAACACAGAGCTCGCCGGTGAGTGTCTTTGCTTTGCCCATGATTTTCTGCCCTCTAAAGATTCAATTTTCTGTACGACTTGTTTATTGCTGATGACTCAAATTCAGTGTCAGCATCTTGGCAAGAGGGATTTCAATGAAACAAAGCTTCTCATAAGGAGAACTGTGAGTCATTTACTTCTCCCACTCATGATGCAGACAGTCTCCCTGTCTGGTCTCCCAAAAATATGCCATAAGACAAAGGATTTCATTTTGGATTCTGCAAGTATAGAGATATCAAAACTGCACAATTATATCTCAAGTATCATGTACAAGAAAACAAAAATATATATCACAAGTAATTTTCTTTTCCAATGTCTTTTAAAAATTATGTTTAACCACAGCAGCAGCTTAGAAAACTACTCAGAACTAGGATGAAGAGACAAATGGTAAACTATGGCAGTGGGTGGAAAAATTAATGGGATCCCACACTTTCACTGCAACCAGTGCCATCAATTACAGAACTGCTCAAGTGCCTTTAAGGGGAGTGTGCTGTAGCTTAAAGGCTTCAATGACAATTTTACCCACCTATAGCTGAATTCTTTTTTTTTCCCCCCAAGGATACATTTTGTTCCTGTTTGTTGCAAGTAAAGCACAAAATGGCTGAATTTCAGTGACTGATAAGGAAGAGTGCTCCATGTGCACATGGGGAAGCTTATAACATATTCTAAAGAGAGTTCTAATTCAGGAGAAAATATTTGAACAGATTATATTATTAACAGAAAAGGTAAACTATTTTAACATGGCTGAAATAAGAGATACAAGGTCTTCTGAATTTTGAAGATGTTCCTGTTCAAAGTAAGTATTTTCTTCCCATTCTTTTGATAGGTAAATCAAATATATGCTGTATAACCTGACCAGTTCTTAGTTTTAATTCAAATTCTACATTTTTAAAAAAGTATGTGAGCAATAAATGATTCTATATAGGAGACATTTTTGAGTATCTCCACCTTCAATCCCAGAAGACCCCCTTAATGAGTTTTCCCACTATTTTCTGGTCCCGAAGTCTTCAGCACATTTTTCCAATACCCAAAATTACTCCTGGGCTTCAAAAGAAAGAAAAAAAAAAACAAAAAAAAAGCCCTGCCCAAAAAGGAACCCCGCAACACCTAATTTAAGCCAATTAAAACAATCCCAGGGATTTTCTGACTCAGACTTTCTCTGGTTTGGCCGGGCTGAGGAGCAGCGCTGGCTGCCAGCGGCGTGGCAGCGAGCCAGGAGCCGGGCGTGCTGCTGGAGACCCCGCTCCTTTGAAGCCAGAGAACTGTGTGGTCCCTGGGCATCCCGGAGCTCCCCCAGAAAGGGGAATTCGTGTGGCACTACTTTTATGGCCTGGATTATTGTAAAGTAAACAGAGGCCGGTTGAACGGTGAAGGTTTCCATTCTCAGTGTCAAGAGTTTATTTCATTATTTAAAGCTTTAACGAACACTTTATATAATGAAAGCAATCCTTGCCATTTTTGGAATTTTATGACTGTTAGGACCCTTCATAATGTTGTTTTCCTTCCTTTATTGCTTTATAAGGCTTATGGGGCACCCTTGAAGTGTATATCCTTTCTGCAGCTGCTGGAAGCTCATCTTTCATCTCTCCTCTGGCTTTCCTGTTGCCTATGAGGCATTTGCCTGTTCTAGTTATTCTCCCTGTCTCTAACAAAAACGGTGCAGAGTCAGATCTTGCTCAAGATAAAAATAAAATACAATTCTGAAAAGTATGCCTAAGGAAACATTCCTGATAAACGTTATTTAATAGACAGGCTTTATATTTCAAGTTAGAAGTGTTCCCTACAGAAAGATAATTATAGCAGTAATTCCACTTATCATTATTTAGAATTTACAGTTCAGAGCAAATCAGACATTTCCATAAATGCTGCACTGAGTACTGCAAATTTGTGTCCTGATTTTTTCACAGCCCTGAAAATGTCTTGGAAAAAAAATACAAGAGGAGGAGGAGGAATCTTAAAGGAGGAACATATAAAATAGATGTATGAAAGAAAATTGAGAATACATTATCCAAATCAGACTGTATGCATATTTTCTCCTCTGGGTAGAAAAGTATACCCAGGCTTCCCAAAAGGAAAAACCTGTAATGTCTAAGTAAAATGATAAAATTCATTATTACAGATATTTCTTATTTTTGCCACTTCTCTAGGAAGCACCCTATGAAAATAACTCTACTCTTTGAAACCTTTTAACCATTTTTTCACTACTTTGGACATTACTAAGTTTAACTAAAAAGTCCAAATGGATTAATCTTCCTGGAAGAGAATGCAAATCTTCCAAAAATCAACAGATTTCTAAATCCTTCATCTGTAATTTTGTTTTCAGTATTTGGATGCACCACAGTATGACTGCAGATCTCTTCCCAAATTTCAATTCAGAACAGAAATCTGGAACTCCTATTTTCATATACTGGGAAAAAAATAAAAGAATGGCATTTCCCTGATACATTGAAGTATTCTCCCTTTAGACTTGGGTTCACCATAAAGCTTTGGTATTTGATATTAGTTATGCTAGTCAATAATAGAAGTGACTCTATCTAAAATATCTTAAATAATGTTATTTTACCCTAATGTGGGTTAAAGACATTACGCTGATTTTAAAAATAGGTATTTAGAGCAGTTGTACTGTAGTATTAGAATGCCAAAATGTCCAAATCTCTTCCCACAGTTTTTGTAAAAATAGAACCTCTTCTGAGGAGAAAAAAAAAAAACAACTCTTCATGCAAATGCAAATTTCCACATACTTTGATAGCTGGATGCAAAGACAGAAAAGCCCAGATTTCTTAACTACCATGAAGAAACTAAAGCAGGAATACTCCTTTTCACACAATTAGAAGGCCACTAATGGTTGTGGAAGAATATTGAGGAGTTTTAAGTAGTTGTGAACAGGGACTTGAATTACCATGACAACTATGCTGAGTGACCATAATGTCTTTAAAAATGTAACACTTGGGAGAACACTGAGCTCAATAATCTGGTTTTTACAATTTCAGTACACCATGTTTTCTTACATGACACATAAGACTTTGAAGAATTAAAAAAAAAAAAGTAATTCTTTATGAAGGGAACATAAATGTCTTCCATGACAATACTCACATTTTTTCCTTTAAATTATGATGCTTAACTACTAAATCCAGTACATGTTATTTCCTACTACTTTCAATTCAAAGCCCTCGATCACAAAATCACTAATGCCTGATATACCCATCACCTGCTTTCCTATTTCCAACAGCTGAGACCCAACCCTATCACAAGTTGAAAGTGCCCACGGCTAAATAATGTGAACCATGCTATGTGACACCTCTAGGCATCTCCAAATTCTTACAAGTCTCCCAGCAACCTAACCCGCATCTCTGTTACCTCCATTCCAGTCTCCAGTAACTCCAGTTCTTTTTTCAAGCTTTCCAACAAGAGTAAAATAACTCATTTCCTTCAAAAAAACCCCAAACCCTAAAGTATGGAACATATTCATCTTAAAAGCATCCAAAAGGGAACGACCTCCTCAGACACCCAGTCCAACATCCTGCTGTGCAAGAACAGCAGATCAAAGTGAGTGATGAGCGCTCTACCAACAACATTGAGTAGTTACTCACATCCTCTCTGTCTCAGCAGATTTTTAACTATTCTGTGCAAAATAAAACTACTTCATTTAGAGTTCCCTTCTTAGAATGCCCATGGAAAAGATGGTTATCGATGGATTTACTTAAGAGGTGAGATGTTGCTTTAGATCTCATCTGGAGGAGAAAGGAAGCTTAGTTTTACATGCTCTTACATGTGCTCTTATACATGAAGGCATCTGCTTCAGTTTTATTTTGTGAGACAGGCTGGAGATGGTGCAAAGCATTGAATAAATCACATAAATTTAAAAAACCCCACACCTCTTTCTACAGCATTTCTTCTTGGCTTTGAATTATGTTCTTGCTAAGATGGCTGCAGTGGACTGGACCTTTGTTATTTTACCTGGGAACACAAGTTTCACTAAGTAGAAGAGCACTTGCAACTTGCACACAGCAAGAGGTTGCATTCAGGTACATTTTATGAATCTAATCAACATTCTCTGACCCATTTCCCACAGTCCAAATAACCCAAAACAGGTAGAAAATTGTGTTACTCTTCTTCCATCTCTCACACAGTTGAAAAGTAATTCTGCTATTACTGCTAGACACAGCAGTACATACATACTGATGCTGTCTTTCCAAGAAAATCTGTTCATAATTTTGAACCTCAGATTTCACTTTAGCACAGTAGACACCAGCTCCAAAGTAGATCAGATGAATTTTACTTCTGTCCCACTGAAAGTCAGTGGCAAACAGATCACAGAGGCTGTTTGCAGAATAAACAGAGCAACCTGAAAGTGATGCCTCCCCTGAAGAAGCACTGTGGAGGGAAAGACTGTATTTTTATTCATAAATCTCACTTCTCACTTTCATTTGAAGAAAGACTGACCTCCCATTTTACTAACCTTATCCTTCAGGAGGTCTTAAAAGGTGTCAGACAAGTACGTGGCAGCTTCTGGGTCACTGACTCCAGTTCCCCGTACTAGAGAAGAGCATGCCAAACATTCTCAGGAAAGAATTGAGTTTCATTTGGAACTAAATTCAGCTATAGCCCTTCTTTTTTATTCCAAGCTGTTATAGTATCCTCTTTACCCTTTTTGATATTTTTTCACAAATCTGCATCTTTTCAACTTGAAATAATTCTTTTTCATTTAACCCTATATCACGGGCTTTCTTGGCCCCCGATAGACAAATTTCATTTGTCTAAAAAAAAGTAAACTACCTTAATAAAGGAAGAGATTAGGCCAGCCTCATATACCAACTATCAAAGATAATTCACGTTGTGTTTTATCAAGTTTAAATTTACCTCCCTGTCTTTCATTTTTGTTTTTAACATTCCAGCACTGATATTATCTAGTTGCCTATTTCAGCAAATTTTTCTTCCGTTGTTATTAATATATAATAAACACTACCCAAACTGTTTCTAAAAAGATAAAGGCTTCACAAACTGCACAGTTCCTGGAAGTATTTATTTTCCTACTAACACGAGAAAGCTAAACACTCACTGCAATTAATTTGCAATTCAAAGAAAACTCAGTTCAGATTTTTAACCTGAAAACTAAAGAAGATGTATACAGAGCAAATTGATCTTCCTCCAAATATAAACATTAGAATCAGCCTGTCCCGGTAATGCAGAGTAAATGAAATCTGTCTCTGGTCTCAAGAAATCAAAAAATTAATCCTTATTTTACAGCCTGCAAATGCAATTTAGGCTGATATGTTAAAATACATTTTGTTGACAGCATATTTGATCCAACAGCCAGATACAACAAAACGAGCAGCTATTTAAAGGTCTTTGCAATACATGAACTGCAATACTTGTTAATAAGATACACAGATCACTTCATCTTTTCTGCGTAAAAAACTACATTTGAAAACTGTCACTAACATATTTCCACGTGAACCAAAGTAATGAAATTCCACTTTTAAAAGAAATAACCTAAGATGTATTCATGTCATTTTTCCACTTTGTTCCACAAGGACCTCAAACAGCAAGATGAATTAACATCATCTGACTACTCAACTCAATTCCAAGTAACAGAAAAGCCCAAAAAGCATCTTGCTGTTCTCCTGTTATGTGGGCAAAGTGTTTACGAAGCACTGGAAATATGCATCCTTTTGACTCAAGGACTCCTATTACCCAAAGGCTGACTCAGATCCTACTCTCTAAAGTCTGCAAAACAACTTGAAAGGAAAAATAGTTGCATATCTTCAATTACCTCAAGACACAATCAATGCCCCTGTTCTGCACAGGTTTCACAATATTTGACAATTCCATTTTTTCCCTGCTGTAGCACCTCTGAAGGCTCCTAAAGGTCTGTGACATTATTACAGACCTAATGTGACAGCTCATACTGATGTTAGCACAAAGCAGCTGTTCTCATAGGAGGCATTACCCTCCAGTGCCTGTGAAATATGGCAGTTGGAAATCTGCAAGTTGCTGCTAGGTTTGAGGCACACACTTCCATGCAGCTGGAAAATCAGATCTCCATACTCTCATTCTTCTTATTTTTCTCCATTTCCAGCTTACAACTACTCTTGATCAAGATATGGAAATTTGCTGTGGTAAGCCAGATGTGCAAACATTTTCTTTTCTTCCTCAGTTCTGAGTTCATGATTTATTTCATACGTTAATGAGGTTATTCTGTGATTTCTGTAGCCTTTTTTCTCAGATTTCAAAAATAATAAAGTATTTCAACCCAAAAGAAGCTACTGATTTCACGTCTTTGTTTCATTCTTTCCTGTAAGATAGAATACTTTTCAAAAAGAATCTGGAATTAAATCATAACTATACTTAATAAAATAAAAGCAAGCAAAATTTTACTGAGTAGGGCTCATTTTCACCTGCAGTAGAAGCCAAAACCAGCAATGCCTTTCTAACAGGCAGGTGTTAGCAAAGGTCATTTCCCATGATGACAAATTTCAGCACTTGAGTTTGGCTGGTGGTTTAGAAGTACAAGTTTTTGAGAAAACCCATGAATGACTGTTTGTGCCAGTATGTCAGAACAGATACTCTTCTGCTCTTGTTCTTCAATTGTCACGAGGCGACAGCTAACTAATTATTATCACAAATATTTGTTGATTCACTGTTTTGCAGCAACTCCCCTTTGTGGCTTACTTCATTTTGTGGATCAGTAGGTAAATCAGGAAACATTCCAGTCTGAGGACCAAAGGAACACAATAACACACCTTACAAAACCCAGCAATCCATTTGCCTTTACATTTATAATAAAGCTATACTTTAGAAGTGCCAATAAAGATTACTTAACATGCAGAAAAGCAACAAGAGACCTCATTTAATACTCTGTTATTAAGTCCTAGCTGGGAAATGAGACCAGCAGAGCCTGGGAAGGTAGCCATATTTTAAGAAATTAAGAAATCAGGAATTAAGGTAGGATTTACAACCTCTTGTAAATATCCATAAAATACTGACTTTTCAGCATAATTCAGAGAGCACATACACATAGATTGTTTTGGAGGGAAATGCATGTGACCAGCATACACACACCAGCTATCAGCCTTCGACCTTGTACACTGCGACCCAAGATCCTCGGTCCTGCAGCTGTGTCCTCAGACATCTGATTGGCCCCCAAAATGCTGCTGGTCTGAGTGCCCAGCTTGGGTGGACAACTGTCCACTTAAACCCAATGAAGTCACAGAAGAAGTATCAGCTGAAGGTGTACCTTTGCTTGCTGTCCTATACAAGCAAATCCACATATCAAACAGACTGCCTCTGACTGTAAGTGCACATCAGCAGAGGAAAACATCAGTCAGAGCTGGTGGACCAAGTTATACTTAAGAAATGACTTGATAAACCTGACACACAAGGCACAAACCATGCTTTAATTTTCTACTGCTTACTTCTTACCCAGACTTGATATTTTAGTCATTCATCTTTTCTTTCCAGTGGACTCTGATACTGTAATGCTGTGCCAGAATCACATTTTCAGTGATCTTCATTCTTATCTTCATTCATTTCTGCCTTGCAAATAATCAGCTACCTGGCTCTGCTTTCAGGTCTTGGGTGTCCATGACTGGGTGTCCACGTACTACCTGACCACTTGGCCAGCCTCACTTGGACCTGCTGACCTTAGAGTTGAACTGCAAGGGTCTTTATTCACCCCTTTGCTGTTTAATGCTCACAAGGCTTATCAGCTTTTTTTGATTTACATTTATTACTCATCTGCAATCTCAGGTACTGCTCATCCTAACATCATCCTGGATCAGCTAAGTTCAGCTAAAGGCTTTCCATGGCTGAGGCTGACACCTGAAAACCTGTACATGTAAGATGGAAAGATACAGCATCTTTGTGTCTTCCTAAAGACAACTAATGGCTTTTGCCAGTTCTCTAATAACATCATGCTTTGGATGTCTGAAGAGGTAATTATTAATTTTTATGGTTGGAAGAATGTAAGAAACACACAGGAATGATCACACTGGATCCCACCCAGTGTCAGAAACAGAGGAAGGGTCACACCAGATCCCTTCCAATGCTCTTTCTTGTCTTTCAGCACATACAGTCACTTAAAGGACATAGTAAGGTAAAAAGTTGGAAACAGAAAATGTAAATAATCTATCCTTCTTCTCCTCATAGTGTCATTAGATGAAAAGCTCTTAGAGATTGACCTAAACCTCAGAGTGTGACATTGCAAAAAACCACTGCCACAGTTCAGAGTACTTTTTGCCTCCCAAAGAAAACTGGAATCTTGTTTTGAACCTTGCTGAAGTCTTGGCTGAAGTCTTGGCCTCAATAAGTTTCAATGAAGAATTAATTCCACAATGTAATTACACTCAGTGTGAATTTGCCAACTTCTAAGTTAATTAAATATCTCCCTACCCTCTGCCATGAAAAGTTCATGACATACCTTCTCTGTAGCGTTCATTATTTAACACACTTTTGTCAGTTCCCTCTCATTTGGCTCCTTGCAAGGTTATTAATTCCAGATTTTTTAGACTCTTTGGAAACAGGTTTTTTCCATGCCGTTCATCATTCTTGCCCCGCTACCACAGTCACAGCCAGTTCACCCATGGGTAAGGCAAGACAGTGGGTAGCGAAGGGAGAAACACTTGGATCATACTCCAACACTGGGCTTCCCAATGCTCCCAGTCCAAGAATCCCAGCTGCCAGTCCCGTGCAGCACTGTCCACGTACCCCAGCTACCAATACATGTTCACCTCTCTCTCTTCCAACCCAACTGTTTCCACTTAAAAAACCTCTTGAACACAAACTTTTATCCCAGAGTAAGTTTTTACAACATATTAACAGCTCCCAAAAGCAGAGATTAGCTACATTAAACTGAGGAAATTTGACAGATCTGATTTTACAGTAAGGTTTAAACTCAAGTGGTCCAAGGTCAGAGGTTTGAAAGAAAAATAAAAATTATTCACCCTGACACATTTATCCCGCACAGAACATGTTTGGAGTATTTCATACATCCAAAAAAAAAAATTAAAATATTATATACAATATTTATTTCTATATTACATATACTTCTGTGTTACTAAAAGCTTTCCTTATAATGCTTTGCAATTTTAGTACCATCAATCATTATGTTGTCATTAGGAATGAGTTTTTCTGCTGATTGGTTGGGTTTTTTCTGCTTTATATTTCCTCTCTTTTTTCCTTGGCTGCCTAGTTACTTACTGCTGTAAAACCCACATTTTCTTCTGGACAGTATGACTTCTTTGGATCTTTCCAGCTAAACAATATGCTACTCCAAAATGCTCTCTGGATTGAAGCAGAAAGGTTTGAACATCCACTTCAGGCTAAGCCTATTTTATTTGAAAATAGTAAACCCAGGAGAATAAGAGGGTTGAAGAGATTATTAAGTCAAAGACATATTTTTCCTTCCTTCAAGTTAGAATGAAGACTGTAGTTAATAAAAGAATCCTTTTTCCACTTGTTTCTTGTTAGGATTCTGTTCCAAATCTTTCAACAAGAAAAATAACATTGCATGCGCCACACTCTGACTAACCCCTTCCCCGTAACTTCTCTCCAAAAAGTGGTTAAGGTAGCAGTAATGTATAAATACTTCTAAATACCTCTTCTTTATTTCTTTGAAATTATACATATATGTGTGAAATCTGTAACCTGGAGGAATAAATTCCTGAAATCTCTAAAGTCCTTTATTTTTCAACTTGCATTTGCACTGGTATTTAAGTATTTGCCTTATGTAAAGGTTTCTGATACTCCTTTTGCACAAAATTATGATACAATATAAAATCACTAACTCTTTGGACTCATAAATTCTGCAAGAGTTTGAAATACAAGAGCATATATGTACTGCAGGCATGTCCAGGTAAGACTGGCAGATGCTTAGAAAAAGCTGCACTAATTCAGGAGTGGCTCTGTAGGTTTCTTTACTTATGGGCCACTGCTGGTAATAGTTGAGTAAGGGAAGGAGCACGAACAATCAGGATACAAGTCCAAATTTAAAGAAAAATATATACTGACTACAATTGGTTTTATTAGGTTAAGTTCCCATCTGCCAAAAGAGCTTCTGTAAAGCTAACAGCTCCTAGGAACAAACACTGGAATGTCTTCTACGTTATATTAATTCACAAAACTGACTTCTTCAGACTCAGAAACCATCACTGTGTAGTGCTGACCTGTTCTGTAGTTTCAGGTGCATTACTGGAGCCATATTAGGGCCCACAGAGCCTGGAAGAGCACTTTTCTCTGCAGCTTCTAAGCACCATTGGAATATAAATAATGCATAATAACAAACAGCGCATTTGTACCTCCACTACGAAAAAACACTCGCCCTGAATTTTATAAATCAAGCTGTGTATACATTTTTACTCTTTAACCTCTTCAAGCTGTATGTCAGACAGCCCCTTTAAAAATCACAAGTTTTTGCAAAGTCAGGCACTGCATTAATGCTTTATTTCAGAAGTTACACTCTGCATACATATGTATGAAGAAATTACGGGGAGAAAAAAGCAGCTCAGCTTATTTGTCTTTTGGTCAGCTAATCAAAAAGGTGATTGGATTCATTTTTACCATATCAATGAAGTCACTGGAGAGCAATCACAACCTTTTTTCCATGTGATAGATGAATGACCTTCGCCATGGCCATAACAAAAGACAAGCCCGTGTTTCTTCCAGGTGCACCAAGGCCACGATTCACTTCTGCTTGTACATGCAGGGAATATCAGATGTACTGCAGCAGCACTTGCTTCCTTCCCACTCCCAGAGCATATCAAGAGGCTTACTTAATTTCTTTCATAGCAGACCAGGAGGACACCAACTAGGAAATACGTGAGATATTAAGGATGCTTGCTATGCATGATTAGTAGTGGATACAGCAAGGTATTCTTCATTTCCCAAGGGAAATCACTGCCCTAATGCAGCCAAAGTATTTAATGCTACAACTGAAGATTACAGAGTGGGACACAGGCCTTGGTTGAAATACATAAAATGCAAACATGCCTCCCTGAAATTCAGTTTGGCAATTTTGTTCACCACAGATCTGTCTGAACCTCACTACTGCCTTTCCTCATCCAAAATGTTGTTTGATACTTTCCTTGTCATTTTGTGAATTCTCTTTCCCATCAGAGTAAATTCAATGCACTTTCTTTACAACTATACCACCCACAACTTTACAGAGTCCTCCCTTCTTGACCTTATCTCTTTTGTCCTACAGAAAATGGCACTGCTGGCTTTTATCTAAGAATTTGCCATGTCACTGCTGGAGCCTTCCTGGATCCCACAGATATTACTATGACAACACAGAAGGTGGACTTCCACATCCAAATGTGTAGGCAAGTACAGCTTTCAACCACAAGGTTTTTACACAGGGCTGAACCTCAGCAACCTGACTGCCCTGTGACTTATACTCCCCTTCATTTGGCCTCCTAAAGCAGGAACTTTGGCTGTTCTCTCCCCTTACTGCAGGGCATGGCTAATCCACTGGTGGATCTTCAGCAATGGATTCACCAGGCATTGCTCCCATCAAGTGTGTTTGTACAGTTTCCAGCAAATCTACCTGGTAAATCCTAGAAACATCCTCGGGTAAGCAGGCTACTTAAATACCCGGCTACCCTGCCAACACAGGAGTAACAGAATCTGGTAAAACTTAAGCCTCCTGCAAAGCTATGGGCTGCACTGGCTACATGATGGGTATGGAAAGTAATAGAATAATAGATTATATTCTTTTTCATTGTATATTTATTTAAATAAGAAGTATATAAATACATAACCAATTCATATATTACTTATAATAACTGGAAATAAGTAAAATAATAATGGAAAGTCTCTGGTACAGCTGTCAGACATTGAGCAAGTCTAAAATATAGAGTCATACTAAACTTAAAAATGGAGCAAAACTACCTTGTGTTCTAGAAAAGGGAGGGAAGGTGGGACAATGGGGGACCTAGATGTAATCTTGGAACCCAAATGGCATTTGAAATATCTAGAGTTCCTCCTTTTAACATCAACCTGATCTCTTTTAGCTCTACAGGCAGAAAATCTTCAGACTACTCCCACTGTACTCTGGGCCCTGCTGAGACATTAAGACATTAAGAGCAGAACTCTGCTACTGCTCCCTTCTTAAACACAAGAAACAAGGGTCAAGACACAGGATGAAGTCTTTGGTTTTGGCTGATAAAAATGAGCTGCATGGGTAGAGAGTTCAGGAGAGCAAAGGAGATGGATTGCAGATTATGAACCTCAGCAAACAACACTTTTCCTCTTTGTTCATGAAAATTCAAGAGGTTGCAAAGCAATGTTACATTGGACAACATGCAGGCTGCCTGTGTTCTCATTTATACAAACCTAATTTAGTATTACATTTCCTCTTCTTTCAGCCACAGTCTCTGTTTCTTACAAGCAGCAATCCCAGTATGGACTCCAAAAAAAAAGGCCTCTGAAAGCTCAGCTTTCTGAATACTGTTGTGTAGTTACTTGCATCTGTAATTTGCTCCCACAGAAATAATTCTCAAATGCTTGGAAAATGTGACTTAATTTTGTGATGTGAATGAGTTTTCCTGTGTAAATCTCTCTATACAATTTTATGTTATTCTTTCTAAAAACCAGAAACTACTACTGCATTCTAATTCCAGTTCCAGAGTGAATACTGAGATTTATACCCTGAATTTTACCACACAGTATCACAAGGGAACAGCTCAAACTTCCCCTCCCACATTTCCTAACAGAAGTGTTTTGTCCACTTTCCATTCAGCATTTAAGATAGATGCATTTACTAAACATAGGATAAAGTAAATGAAACACTAAGTAATGAAAATATATTTCCACATACTTCACAAACCCATGTATGAAACTCTTGGTAATTGGTGCAGAAGGCTTTGGCATGTTATCATCACAATTTTATCTCATAAGAAGAAAAACAAGGAAGATGATTTACCCCCAAACTCTCTGGCATCCAATCACAGGTAACTGATGGCAAATCAACCATCAACAGAAAGTTCTTTTAGTTGCTTCAGAAAAAGAAGAGGGAAATTCAGGGAAAAAAAAAAAAAAAGCATTCTTTAAGGAGGGAACTACACTACAAATAATTACATATATTTATTTCAGAAAGAAAGCAACACCACAGAAGGACAATTTTACGAAGAAACAGTCTGAGATTTTGCATTCCTAAAGCAACTAACACAGAAAGTATTTGCCCTGTTTTGGATTTGCATGCATATATAGGTCCTGCTATGTGGTACAGGATGGAGCTTTGATGAAATTGTTTCTCAAAGCACATACCACCCAATATTGAAAAAGCCCTGGAAATCAAAGGCTCCACACATGCATCCACTCACCTACCATTCAGATGGAGTGTTTGATATGCAGTAGCTCCTTCACTTTGAGGCCACTGTGCAGGATCATTTTATTGCTGTTCTGTATAAGACAGTGGCAATATCCCATTGCAAATGTTTCCACATAAAGTAATGAGTGATTATCAACAGCATCATGGTACAAAATCCCTTTGTTATACTTATTTTAGTACACGAAGAAATAAAATAAGTGTGACTTGCCAAAAGTCATGTAGGCAGCCCATGGCAGTGATGAAAACTGAATGCAGATCTCCAGGTAGTTTATTACCCATAATATTACACTGCCCTTTAAAAAAAGGTAGAAAATTCTTAAGAACATGATGTTTTTCTTCCCTTCTGATGATTAAATAGATTCTGTATTTATTCCCCTTTTCTTGCTTTCATAAGTCACCAGGCTAGGTTAACAGCTTATTCCAGATGTGCAAAAAAGGTGGCTTAAAAAACACCTTCACTTTGGCTGGACTGAGACTGTACATCTCTTTAAGTATAGAGGCTGATGATTCCTTGGGCCTCACTGATTATCTTTAAAATCTACATGGTCGTTTTGATTAATATCTGACAATCCTCTTCTGTAGTCCTGGCAAGGTTAGTTGCATATCATTACTAGTTCACTTGTGTTTTTGTGCAGCAAAAGCTACAGGAGCAAATTCATTCATGATAGAGATTCATGTCTTCTCTGAAGAGAAGAAGAAAGGACCTGTCCTTTCTCTCTCTTTCTTTTCCCCTCTGTCCCAAGAGGTTGCATTCAAACGCCTCCACCATAGAGAGTAATGTTAAATACTGAGCTGTGGTAAACATCACAGTCAGGCAAAAGAACATTAAAACAACACGAAAAATCATCTCTCTTCCTCTCTTTTACATAATAATGTACCTACTGCAATGCAAGAAAAGAAAAATGTGTGAATTATTTGGATTAAGCCTATGAAATGCAATTGGAAATAACCAGAAGCCAAAATCATTAGGAGAGAACGGAAAACCTCATCCCTACAACATCGTATAAATTCATGGTGAGCCCCATCCAGCATTGCACTTAGTGGTTGTCACCTCACCTTACTGAGGATGTATCAGGGAGTTAGTGAGGGTGAACAGAGCTGCTGAAACACTTCTGTATATTGAAAGTCTATGAATACATGTTCCCTTTAGGAGATATCACAGATTTCTAGATAATCATGAATAGCAGATAAATGGTGATACGATGGTTTCCCGTAGGAGTGGTGGCTCGTATTCTCCTTAAAATGGATAAAGATCAACTACCATCAACCAGGGAGTCTCACTGAGAAGCCTACAGCCCCCAGTAGATACCAGCTGAATCACTGCTAAGTGGATTTCAGGTATTGTTTGGAGCGCAAGAGAAGGTTGTCACCTGGGGCCTCTTCCATCATCTCTCCTTATCAGTCAGAATGTGTGAGGTCAATGGTGAAAAAAAAAAGTCCTGTGGTTATGTGGACACTGATCAAACTGCCAGGACACAGTTTAAGAAGGAGCAGGAACAAACAGCAGTCTGTTTTCTCTAGGTTTTCTCCATGAGGGAATAATTTCTCCCCTTTCCTTGGAGATGATGTAATTCAATCTTTCAGTCTCCCAAGAAGTGGGAAGTTCAAGGGATCTGTGGCTATTCATGTCATTTTGGGCACAGTTGTTTCACTAAGCAAGTAGGCAAATCATATGAATTGGGCACAGGAATTCCTGATACATTTGTGATTTGTTTTTATGCATATAAAGCATAAAGCATGAGTATTTTTGGCAAATGAAGGACAATATAAATTAAATAAAATACAAATCACACATTATATCTGCAACCTAAACTAGCAAGTATGTTCATTCTATACATGAACATACTCTTGAAGCTGCAGGATACTAATTTAAAAGACAAGCAATTCAAAGCTTCCTTTGGTTGACACTGCAGGTAATGAGATTTTTTTTCTCCCTGACATCTTGTGTTTCATCTTACCTCATAACTAAATTATTGAGTGTATTTTTAAATATATATATAAGCATTCTAGACACTGAGCTGTGTATGACCTACTTATTTTTGAGTTTTCAATTAAAAAAATAGATATTCCAGGAAAAAATATTTCCTACGCAATTGTCGACAGAAAGAAGTTGATTTAATCCATGAAACAAAGACTTGTGAAGGTGAGACACACGCACCAGTAAGCATGAGAAATCTTTTGAACTGCGGTACTAATCCTGAGAAATGAGTTTTCAATTAAAAACCAGCATTTCCCATGTGACTCTACCAGTCACTAAAGCACATGACAGCTTCAGCCGATATCAGCGTGGCGGCTGTGACAGGTCACCCCACAAAGGATGTTGAATGTGCAACTCATGTATAATTGGCTTGACTGTAGGTATTTGCATGTATATAAAACACAGGCTGATGTGAAGACTTCATCAGCATGAAATGGAGGTGGTTGCATTCTCCATGCATGACCAAAGCCGTGAGGACAGTCGAAGACTTCAATGTAATGAATGTCTTTAACACTTTCACCACCTCTGCTGAGTGCACAAATAGACTGATGGGACAATAATGGAAGGTGAATCATCTGCAGGTTTTATTACTGCTACATATTTACCCCATCCATGCCTTTTTTCCCTCCCACTAAAACAAAAATAAAAATCAGCTGAGTCAATTATAAAGGATTTTAAGTTTGTTGGAAAATGGACAAAGTGCTTAAATTTCAAGAGGCTTCTAAAAGAACCCCTGAAGTCTGCAGAGGAAGTCTCCATCCATGGCAGCACCTCTGAAGGCACACCCGTGGAACAGGGAGAATGAGGGAAAACCACCCAAAGAACTTGTCAGAAGACTGGAACAAAAAGAAGGAAAAAGAAGTAATATTTTTACCCCCTGTATCAACTTTAGTACCCACTGCATATTGGTTAGCAGCCTGGAAGACCCCTCTTCCTCCCTGCTAAGCTATAAGGCGGCTCAGGGTGAGTCCCATGCTACCTTTGAAATGCTCACAGACAGGATCACTGATAAAGGTAGTCCCATGTCTGATGAAGACAAAGTGTGCTGCTTGAACCAAAAAATCTAGAAAACTAATTAGAATTTATACTGGTTTTTGAACAAGCAACACTGAGGAAGGTACCATTATCCTACATGAGTGCAGGAGAGGTTTCACAACGTACCACTGATTTAGAACACAGCTCTGACAAGGAAAAGGAATTCTTCCCTTGTTGCTTTATACAACCCGCCAACATGGTTTTTCCATCTTCTGGAGATCCACAAGCCTTCACATCTGCACACAAACATACTCCATACCTGCATATGAAGCACAAGTTCAAGTATCTCTGCATCTGGCTGCCTGTGCCCAGTGCTCACATTGTGAGTCGTTGAGGGCAGAACTATTAAAAAGAAATATTTGGAATATTTCCAGAATTTATAGCCTCAATTGATATTGTTTGCCAACCTCTTTTATATTTTACTTGAAGTCATAAAATACAAAGCCACAGGGGTGGGCAACAGAAGTAAAACGAAAATTACAACTATGGCCAAGTTCAAGAGAGTTTGATTTTGTAAAATGAAGATAGAAACCTAAAAGCACAGTTATGTGTTTTCTTGTTAAAAAAGTGAGTGATTTACCAGTCTGCGCTGGATTTAAGATTTTAACAAAAATATGCCAGAAAGCAGGAACAAGGTTACAGTTAGGAACAATAAAGTTTTTATGTAGGCAAAAGAAAGCTATAAAGCATTACAAAAATACTTGTCTAGAAAGTTTAAAATGGAGAGCATGAAATTTATCAGATATTATTTCCAGCCTACACTTGAGAAACAAAGTGGTAAAGCATTTCCAAAATGTCTCACCACTAACATCTGCCAAGAAACAAAAGGTGAAACCATGTAAAGGTTTCACACCCTCTCTCTCTGCATGTCTGAATCAAAAAGAATGCGGAGTTATTAAAGAAAGACATTTGGGTAAGCAAATAATTAAAATAAATATTTCAAATAAACTTGCTTGAGTCAGTGCTTTCAGAAATGTGAAGTTACATGACATCTCAGAAATTGTTTGACCTCTCCTCATTCCTGTACAAGACTAAAACAGAAGCTTACAGATTTGGAGTTGTCTCAGAAACATTATTTTGCCCACATAATTTCTGCCTTTTCATTGCAATGAAAAAAAAAATTAATCCTTTATCTATTAAATAGAAAAATATCTAATAATAATCAAATAGAAATATTCTAATCTAATAAAATAATCTAATAGAAAAAAAGGTGCATAAGTATTTTAGATAGTCACTAACCCTTCTTACAACTGGTTCACTGCAATAAAGTGTTAAAATGGGAACCCATGATGCAATTTCACATGGTGAAGAACTGCACACCTGCCAGCACCTTCTGCAGACAGAGAGGACCATGGAGTCAAAATTAAGCCTTCCCCACGGTGACAACTGGGGTCTCGTCAAGGGTGAGCCCTCACCAGAGCCCCCCACAAAGGCTTTCAAGAAAGCCAGGCAAACATCGATCTGTGCCTTTGCTCCATGCTTGCACATGTCCACATGGTTGTTCCACTGGGAATTTAAATTAAATAAGAAGTTTAGTGCACTCTGCCTGTAGAACAGCAGTCTCCAGCAGTGTTTGCCGCGCTGAGTGTCAGAGTCAGGGCATGGGTTGTGGCAAGGGGCTGTCCATGCCAGCTGACAGGCTCTAGCGTGGTGGCAGGGACAAGTGGGATGACAGGGCTCACTCCCACCAGGCACTTGGGACAACACACCAGGTTCTGCTCCCTCAGCACTACCCAGGGGGTACCTTGTGCCTGGGTATCAAACATATCACAAAATTCCTTCCTCATCCTTCAGTCCAGCCCTCATGTTCCTACCCTGTGACTGGGGGAAGAAGACAAGCAAACACAGACACAGATAGACACAAACAATTCCATTGTCAGGCCAGGGAGGACCAAAGGAGCCCAAGAGTCACGTGGTAGAAGATGGTCAGCCCTCTCCAGCAAGACAGTCCCTGTTCCTGCTGATGTTTGCCAGACAGGCGGTGCCAGAAAGAAGTGAGTACAAATTTACAGTGTTATCATGGAAATTTCCCACAGCAGCTTTTACCACAGGGTAACAATAGGGTCCTATGAGAAATTAAAGTTTATTTGAGCCGGGTGATTTCCAGCACAGAACACAAGGGTCCCCTTCAGCAAAAGCGATGTGTAATTTGCCGCTTTCTGCAACCAGGAAGGATGGTCCTTCCTCCAGAGCCCACACGGAACTGAGGGCATGACAGCTGGGGGATGGAAACAGCCCAGCAGGAGCACAAATCTCCCTCCATCATGCATGAGGGGCAACCTCGAGCCATAGGCTCAAGAAACAACAGCTTCTGCTTGGAAACAAAGGCGCCTTCATCACCCCAAAACTGACGGTTCCCTGTGACCCAGTGCAGGTTTCTCTCTCCCTGTCACAGAGACAGAGCCCCAGTGTGCCCATTGTTAGCACGACCTTTCCCAAACAGAAGCCCAGTCAACTTGTGGAGTGTCCAGGTCAGCTGCCGTTGCTGAGGGCATGGGGAAAACAAGGAAAACACCAGCTCCCAGCCACACTGTGAGCGTCTGATGTCACTGGTGGGATTTGGCCAGTGCTGGTCCCTCCCAGCTGCAGCTTTGGGGAGTTGCACCATGGAGAAAAGGTGCAGACACGAGCATGGAGGAGTTGCATAGTGAAGCGAATGAGGATCGCAGCTGCTTCCCTTCAGTGCTGTTTAGAGCCCAGGTGAGAAGAGTAGGAAAGACATCATCTCTCCCTTCAAAATCCTCCTTAGAAAAGAATCCCCAACTGTCAGAAATGCCCACTGGAAAATGAGATGATAGAGAACTCTGAGTGGGCATTGAAATCCAATAACCCAAAGCCTGGGTCATGTTAGAAAAGTCACTCTTTCTCCAGGAGCTGAGATAGGAACTAGGGAATCAACACACACTTTCTCTAATGACTTTTCTGCCCTTTGGCTTTTCCCTGTTCTTTGCACTAGCAAGAACACTCCAAGACTGTCATTTGTATACCAAATAAATTATATTTGCATGTCTTATATTTGCTTTTATTTTTCCTGGACGGGTTGCCTTTGCTTTCCCCATTTGAGAGGTACCAAAGGCAGGGAAAGGTCAGTGACCTAAGGGGCAAGTCCATCAAAGAAGGGGCAACGCAGCAAGAAGAGGTGATTGCTTCAATTTAGCTCCCACATACACCAGACATTAATTCAGTAGAACTAAAACTCACGGGAATCCTTATCAACAACAACCAAAACCTCTCTTACATCATTTGGATTGACACTGATGAACTTAGAACTGAGGCAAGGCTAACCAAGGGTTTGCAGTCTTTTTCTGACAGGCCCGAATTTGACTTATTCAAACAGTGCTGTGTCTAGATTCTGTACCGAAATCATACAGAAGCTGCAAATTTGTGACAACTTAAATTTGTGTTCATTCAGTTCCAAAAGGAAACAAAGTAGATGAGCATATATGCAGAGGAAATGCCTAATTTCCAGGTATTCCATAAAGGCCACTTGCCTCTTCAGCTGGCTCTGCTCAGAAGTCCTCGTGAACTACCATGACAAATGTCCTGATATGTGACACAGCCTGCACCAAAGTCTACTTAAAACACCACCTTAAACTCACTTCCAGGTGAAAGGTCCTTTCAATACAGCTCTTTCCTACCAAGAAAACCAACAGAAAACAAGATAACTTGCAGGATAGAAATTTGGAAAGAATACTGACCCAGGTGAGTGTTTGTCAAAGCCATGTGGCAGCACCAGCAGTGCCACCAAACAGCGACCTTGACATGCATTACGTACTTGCATCTGCAGTTTAACATGCATGACTTCCACAGAGGTCAGTCATTCAAAGGCAAAACACACAGTGCCTCTGTTCTCCAGTTATTGTTTTGTTGTATAGCATTCACACGTAGTACACACCTCACCCCAGAAAAAATCTGTTCTCCTTCAGCAAGAAGATACTGTGTGGAAGAGAACTGCCATCTTTGGTTCTGTCTTTCAGCTGGGTTATCTACAATTGCAATTTCAAAACTTTATTTCTGCAAGACTGATGTAAACAAGTATTATTTTAGCATTTACAGCTCAAGATTTCTGCCTTGGATTTTAAATGCCAGTGCTTTGATTTACTGGACATTGCTATGAATTCTTCATAACAGTTAATTGTCATGCTGCTACTTAATCTTTTTGTGTGTGGTACCTGAATTATTTTCCTCACTTTAATGTAATATATATTCAAATACCCAGTAATAAGCCAAGCACCAGTAAGACTCTTGCCAAATCAACTTTTGGCCTCAAGTCGAAAATCTACTTGGTCTCAGTAATTTACTGCAATGTTCATTTAAGTTCAGTATTCTTCCAACAACTTCCAATTGGGTTGTTTGGTTATTTTTAGTTCATCCCTTCAGGTGAAAAGCAGGTTTCATCAAATTCAACAGTAGCTGAAAAGACATGGAATTATTGTCTCTTGAATTTCCAAGTACTAAAAGGTGAAATAATATTTATACTTTGTGTGGCTGCCTGATTTTTCACATTAGCATATCTGTGGTTTTTATCAATTTTTCTATTGTGCTCATTTTGCAAACATTCTACGCTTACTTAATAGTTTGTAAACAGAGGTAATTAGTTGACAACAAACATGATTGAGGTTAAGCATGCATGAAATTATTTTCAAGATTGGGACCCAAATTAGTTAAGCTTAATTCAGGTCATTGTTAATAAAATTTTAAAACCCCACTATTTTTATGGATGTCTTTGAAATAAACTCTCTCACTTCTCTTTGATCTTCTTTGTTCTCTTCACCCTACTGCTTTACCAGTGACACTCAAAAGCACAAGTCTGCATTTTTCCAATAGCAACACTGTAAAATTTATCCACACTTTCTACACTGAAAAATAAAATTATTAAAATGGTGGCTCAGAACTTATTGCCCTTCCTTCCCCACATAGCAATAAAAAGCTTTTCCTTGGAGTAACTATATAAAAGCATTACAAATCTTTATTTCATCAAGTTGGCAGTTGCATATATGTCTTTAGACTGGTTAGGAAAGAAGATTGTTGGGAAAGTGGTAGCAATATATTTCTTCACTCTATATGACAATACTCCATTTTAGCAGGACAATGCTGTTGTATTTGCATATATATCACTTCTCTCAAATTTCTATCCCTCTTTTCAGATCATTTTTTCTGTGTGCATGTTTATTATATTTATGTTGGGTGTTGCATAGCATTGCTCAATTTATGGCTGCCTACCTCTGTAAATAAGCAAACAAGTGTATTCTTAAAAGTTATACTTACATGACTATTGAATTTATTCTTTCTGCTACCAAGCAGAGTTTGTGAAATTTAATATTTCTCTTCCTACTGACCACAAAGACATTTGTGCTCCAAATCTACTGTCCATTCAAAAATAAATGAATTAAAAGAAATTGCGATGTAGTTATTATATTAAGTCTTCCCTTTTTATTAGATAGGAAAAAACACGGCATGCTAGGACCAGAAGAAATACACAGGTAATCACGCGCAGTACCCCACGGCCAAAGTATCTACACACAGACGAGTAATGAGAAAAGTCTACAAAATACTTACTCCACTCCCCTGTCCATCACTTTCCTCTAAGCTTTTTAACCTTTTCGATGTTTCCTTCAAAACTAATTAAAAAAAAAATCCTACAGGAACTTCAGGAATGAAGAACACTGAGTCAAAGCAGATCTTGCCCTCGTTACCTCTGTAACACTACCATGTCTCCTCTTACACCTCACATAGTTCAAGCATAAAGAAACCATACTTAATACATATCTTAGGGGAAATATCCTCTCAGGAAGGAAGCCAGATGACCATGTGGGTCCAGGGATTCTTCAGATTCATTTTCCTAAGCTACTCTATTACCTGCACCCAGTTTTGCCCTGTCCTTTCTGCATCAGCATTGGTAGAGGACAGTAGATATCTTCTCTCACAGAAGAGACAGGGTTTACACAACAGTAGAAAATCCATGACAATACAGGCCTTAAGCTACTAAAAAGTAGATATTATTAAAGGCACTAAGGTGGATATAATAGAAAAGGAGAGTATGTGTAATTAAAAGGCTGCCCCTCATTCATGAGGTTTGAAAGCAAGAAAAAGCACCTTCCTCAAGGCTAGGAAACATATTTTATGGAACAGACACATAATTGTGTACAGAAGCACCACGTGTTCCTCGCTGAAAGCTGGTAGTGATAACTGAGGGTAGATTCAGACTCTCCAACAACTCTCCACAGCCAAAGCAAACACTTGCAAGCTGAGGACTTCTGATACGGCCTACATACAGGTTGTGCATACAGAGTCTTCTGACCTATTCCTCCCCCAAAGTTAATCCCACTTCAAGATAAATACAAAGCTTGGTTCAAAACTCTTTGTGTATTTGCAAAACCACAGGCTTATTATGCATCAAACATTGCTTTCATCATCAATTTTCAACCAAATTTAAAAATACAAATAAATTTTCACATAGCACCACATTTGACTGGTGCACCGATATTTAAAATTGGAGCCTCTCATGTTTTTATAAGTAGCTTTAAAAGCAGCAAACTTACACAGGAAGCTCTTTAAATATAGTATATGTGTCACTGAAGAACTCTTTACATTTATCCTTGTGCTTTAAAGTCACACCAAACTGTGCTCCATGGCAGCCACTTTTGTTTCAGTCCAATTCGGCAAGACTCTGATGTTACTCAATCTAGTGTAAATTGTACAGCTGGTCAGAGAGCATTCTGCCAGCTGGGGAAAGCAAATACAAACCCCTCTATTTTCAGTTGAAAACAGAAAGCCTAAGAAATGTTTATTTGGGGAGGAGGAAGAAAACCTCACGTTTTTTTTTAAATCTTACACAGTTTGACATTTCAGTAGGGAAATGTCCTACCCTGCGCAAGGACGTGAGGCTGTCACATTTCCCTGTGTGCAGACAAGCCAAACCAGTTCCTGATCATCACAATGCTGCCCCATGGAAGTATGAGGTATGCAATAACTGCCTCAGGTAACCCCAAAGGAGAGACCTTCACTTTAAAGGCCATCAAACGGCCTTCCCCAAGCTCTGATAGGCAGGGAAGCCTGCAGAGGAATTCAGCTGGAGATTTATTCTTTCTCCCTTAAACTTTGGCTGGTGTGAATATACACCAACTGGGGGCCTCATCCTCCAAACAGGGAACATCTACCTGGCCACTGTCTACTTGGCCACTGGAATTCTCCTCCCAGATGATGGTGGGAGGCTCTGGGAGTGGGGTACAGGAGAAGGTAGACCAACGGGAGGCATCACCCTTGCTGCTCAAGCACACCACCACAACCTTTCCACCACCGCCAGCCTCCATTTAAAGCTTAACACTCAAATACAAACACTTTTTTCCTCCCCTATCACCCATAATTTTGAAAGTCACAGAGGCATTTGCAAGGGTTTTTTATATTTTTCTTTTCATTGTTGCAGTTTAACAGGACGGAGGGGAGCAGGACTGCCTGCATGTGGGAGGGGAGGAGGAGCAAACACTTTGCCCTTTTCCAAGCACTCCCTGATTTTGTCTACCCCTCACTGGGATGTCAAAGCCAGTGATATATATGCAGCAGGATAGGTTTCTCCAGGGGCTCAGTCCTGCATGCAGCGTTCAGCAGTTTGTGAGAGGAAATCAATAAGAGCTCTCCCTGGGCTCTCTGCTCCCCTGTACTGCTGCATTTCCCTCCATCCATATGTACTTATGCAAAGAGTGCAGCCATTTGTGCCATTATCCCCCCATGAAAGCCATTACAGGAGCTGAACAGTGGAAGGTGACATCGATAACTAAAGTGACAGAAATAGCTTTCATAGCTCGGTGAAGGATATACAGGCAAACTAAATATTACAGCTAAGCCCCATTTCATCACTGTTGATGCAGAATGGTGCCTGGGCTCCCCTGATCATAAAACACAGGATGTGTTTCTACATTTTCATGTTGCTGAATTATCAGACATGCCTGTCTGAAACACGAAATACCCCTTCTAGTGGCAGAAACCCAGCAGTCATCAGACAGGTCTCCCTGTCACGTTGTAGCCTTTAGATAGTAGACTCTGAAATGCCAACACCCATCCCTCTTATTCTTTCCATCATTATTTCCTGTAGGGTGGCTTTATCTGCTGGGACAGCGTGGTATTTTTTCCTGAAGAAGCTAATATGGTTTACTCTGCCATTTATCATCATCCTTTTAAAAACAATTTCTTTCCTTTATGCATTTTCTACTGATATTGTTCTCTATTATAGACGTAATATGGTCAATATATTATTTTTCTTACTCTTTTTTTGAAATCCTGTGTAATGTACATTTTCCACATTCATTTAACCCTTTCCTATTTTCCTATGTTCTGTCATTGGTACCTCTGCATGTTCCTTGTAACACATCTGGCGCAAAATGACACAATTTCAAGAAAAACCTGTCTAAATATATATTCCTGGTAAATTTTTCTTTGTCTGTATGTTATTAGAAAGCAAGAAGACTTAGGAGCCACCATGGCTGGGATGACCTGACAACACTAGTGCCAGCTGGCTACGAGGCAGTCACAGAGGCAGACGGGACAAGCAGCTGGCACATCCCAGTAGCTTTTTTATGTTGGTAAGATCCTTCTTTCCTGTGAGTTTCCTTCTTGAGGTGTTGAACTAATTGAAAGGAATGGAACAAAGCATAACAAGCAGATAGCTTGGGCTCCAGCCCTACTGCAGGTGGGATAGTCTGGGAAGCAATGGATGAAGCCTAGGAAAAAGCCTCCTCCTTTGGGCCAGTGGCCCTAGAAATCCAGTGGGGGAGTCAGGATGCTCACAAAGGCTGTGGTTCTGCAAGGCAGGCAGGATGTACAGCCTCTTCAATGAATTGACTCCATATTCTCTGAAGGAGGATGAATATGCTTGCAGAGGGAACAGAAACCACGTCCCAACAGCCACTAGGCCCTGGCCAGTCTGGTACAATCTGCTGGATTTCTTTAGTTCAACCCAACCATGTTCTTGTAGGGTTGAACATTTAAAGGCAGTTGTCTGCTGATCTGTAACAATTATAGTTCAATTATTTGTGAAGTCTGATTAAAAAAAACAATTAAAATCTAAGCTTCTCTTTGTACTCAAAAAAAAAGTCCAGCAAAAAGAGTAACCCAGCAATATCCAATGACCCCCCAAGGGGATGAGGACAAAGAAGTTATCAGTTGGAGAGTGAAAACATTAAGCAGTGAAAACAAATTATACACTTCAGTATTGTGGACACACAGACAAAAGCCAGATGTTGGTACAATAAACACCACAATCTCTGGAATTAGGAGTAGAAATGTTTGGATTTTAATCGAAATGCTAATGTTTCACTCAACCATGCAGGTGTCTAACCTTTCAGGCTTCACCCTACTTTCATTTTGTCTTTGAAAGGACAGACATGCTAAAACAGAAAGCTTTTCTGCATGGACAACTTCAAAACATACTCGTTCAATAGTCCTGTTATGCAAAACTTTGGAAAACTCGTTTCCTTGCCAGCAGATGCTGGTAGAGGTTGAAGGGATTTAACCTCTCCGCTGCCACATATGTGACCAGATCAGTTCCAGGCAGAAACAGTACGTCAGGGGACTGTGCCCGGCCACCACTGCCCTGGTCCTCATTCACAACACCTCTGATTACAGCGCAGCAACAAAATCCAATGCGTTTTGGCTTACCCTGGGGTTATTCCAGAAAAACAAAACTTAAAACGTGTCTCAAACTCTTTATAGATCTGTTATCAAAGTCATTCACAGCCCATTACGAAATCGCCTATTTTACTTTCAAGACCTGAATCAAGCTATTTTATGCACATTCAAAGACTTCATTCCCACCTCAAAGAGTTCTTAGCCTTCCTGGTACCCAGTCAGGTTCCTGCAAGCACACGCTGCCTCAAACCACTGCACCAGGCACTTCACAGTGTAGGAAACACTGAGAGTTTCATTTCTGAGTGCTCAGTACAGGGCACTCACCCCAGCCCTGCCTGCTCACTGCCAGACTTCTGGTAGAGGAGCCCAGCAGGTACTTAGAAAATATAAACAATCATTTTGATTCAACCCAAATGCTCCTTCGCGATATCACTTCCTCAAATAATATGTCCTAGTGTGCCATTTTGTTTTTCTCCCGTACATTATTTATCCTGTAAAGAGTTCTGCTGTGAGAAAGGTAGAAACCCAAAGCACAGTCAAATAACTGCATTTCTCAGGAGGAAGGCTTCACAGATGCAATTTTAACAAGACTTGGCCATTTTTCAGATTCAAGTTTGTTTCAGTCAAGATAACCTGGTAAAACAGTTTGCTAGAAAATGAAAATAAATTAATTTAGGTGCAGGTTGTTGCCTTGTTTTCTTTACATAGATTTCATTTAATGGTTTCAGAATTTGTAATTAGAGAGTAAAGTTGGAATTTATATGCTATGGGCCTCAAATTATGACAAATTGTCTGGACAGCATAAAGATTTGAAGGACATTCTGTTGGCTATCACTGTTTATTTAATGCAATACAGCAGCCGGGACCAAACAGAACACATTTGCCCACCAGTAGTAAATGGTTGAACTTTAATAGTTTGCTGGGGCGATCCTCTCTTTACAAGCTCCTGGTGGCAATCCACTGTTACACCTTTGGTGTCTGACAGAAAGAGAAATATCTGTGTTGGGAATGAGAAGCTGCCAACAGGGAAGAAGAAAAAGACGTAGTGCTTACAAAAATATAAAAGCATTTAAACAGCCACCTAACAAAAGAGTGGGAAAATCTGTGTCAGCCCAACATTCACAGCAACTTCATCCAAGTGTTCCTTTCAGTTCTTTGCAATATCAAAAATTAGGTGACACGGTACCGTAAAAACTAAAATCTCACCAAAATAAATACCCTGGGAAAGAAGTAAGCAGTTACATCAAACGGGAGCGAACCAAGCAAGTTCTTTACTAGAACATGGAAGACAAAGGTTGTCTGTAAACATGAAAGCAACACAGATCACCACTAAGCAGCAATGCCATGTTATCTCTCAGGTTATGGTTGTGTAGAGCATTAAAGAACACATTAAAGAATGTGTATAAATGCCTGGTGAAATGTGCATGAAAAGGGAAAAAGGCAGAGCTCCATTGCTGGAAGGAAAGGGGGAGGTACTCTGGGTAGTTCCCTTCTGTTGGACTACAGAAATGAAGATGTAGAGTTTTTTTAATTTGGTCCTGAGATCGGATTCATGATACTTAATTTTAGCCAGATATATGCTTGACATCTGTTCTGCAGTAATGATTGATGCTTCCTCTAGAATCAGCAATAAGAGACAGGCACTTTCAGCTGGTGATTCACTGGATCCTAAAATAGGTTTATAAAACAGGAATCTCCAGGGATGATTCAATCCACATCCACTGACTAGGACTGAAGTTAGCAGCTAAAGTTAAATGAAATAAATTCCACTTGAACTTACCAATCACAGCACAAGAATATCTGCCAACCAGAGAAAAAGAAATAAAGCTGAGGAAAGGAGTTATAGTGAAAAAGTCACATTTTGGGCATGTTTTGTCTTCTAATAATTAGGAGTTTTGGATCCACGCAGCTACACTCCATGCAAAACAATCATGTTATTTCATTCTTTTAAACTGTCTATATATCTAGTTTTCCTTCTCAAAATGCAAGCAGTTCCTAAAGAAGGTGTGATATTATGTACTACTTTTTCTTCCCAAATTTAGTTTGATCTGGCAAGTGTATGTTGTGCTTCTCACCTTGGAAGAAACTATATTGGCAGCGGATCCCCACTTCCTTGGGAAACCTTAGGAAAAAAACCCTCATATGCACTCACTGCCTAATGTCTCCCAATGTACAAATGCAAAGATGTCTGTTTAAGTCCACTAGTCCAACTTCTGACAAACTACAGTGCCAGAATAAATAGACATAAAGAAATTAAAAAATATTAAAATGTATTACTAAAAGCGGACTATATTCAAGTACAGATACCCTAACTTTTTAATCACACAGTTAATGTAAGAGGCCTTAGGGAAGATAAGAAAATAAGTAACACAATATGATCACACATAGTACAGCATCTACGTTAAATTTCTAGAGCTAGAGAATTATAAACAAAGCCATAAAGCTTGTAGGAATGTATAATTTACTTCTATGCAACTAAAATGAATACACTGAAGACAGGCTATGCCTGTAATTTCAGGAAGCTGCTTCTCTACAGATGTCCATACAATAGTTATGCATGCATGCAAAGCAACACAAAATTGTCCATTTTTCTTCCTTTACATAACTTTAGGTCAGACAGATCTTTTTTGGCTTTGTGCATTTTCTTCTAAAAAAAAATGACACAACAGCTTTGCATACAACAAACAATGTGTTTTCTGAAAGTAAGAAGGCTGAAGGATTAACAGATTAAGCAAAATAAAAGTAAGTATTAAGTACATAAAGAAGAAAATAAATAGTCAACAGCCATATCTTGCAGTGAGAGAGTATTCCACCCAATACTAGCAATGATATACTTCCACCATCAATAAAAGAACTCTTGGGATCTACTAACATTCCACTAATGGAAAATTAGTGGGCCTTGAACAGACCTTTCGACTGCAAAGGCTGAGCATCACAGTAAAGGATCTTCATTCCACAAACAAGATACATCATGCAAACTCAAAGGTCTCATTGTATAATCTCTGGCAGAGAAGACCTTTATGGAATTTTTTTTTTATATGCGCAAAATGTTTTGTGGAATACACCGTAGGCATATTTCTTGAAAATGCCATGAACCAAACCATTTGAAAATGTGCTGAAAATTCACTATCTCCAAGAAGAAAGCCAGATACAGATAAGAAAAACAATCTCCAGTAAAAAGATTACAGGCAGTAAAATATGTATACCAACTGGAAGCCACTTACACACTTCTGAGGAAATGCTGAATCCTGCAGTAGGGAAGCATCCATCCTCCTGAGCCCCCCAGGAGCACCCCCAGCCAGAACAGCCTGGCATGGGGACCTAGTTAAACATGCCCAGCAGCATTCTTCGAATGCAATGAGGTGTGGCCAGATGGCTTGAAGGCATGCCTAGAATCCAACAATTCTGCTGGAACCAGAAAATAACCTCTTCTGAGTGGTACATAGTGATCTCAGTTGATTTCTCAGTGAGAAGCAGAGATCTCTCAGAGAGAAGCAGAGCTGCTGGAGTATAGAAAAAAAGAACTTCCCACCAGTTATTACCCTGTAATACCATGTATTTTTTCCACACTTTGGAAAGTACTCCCTATTCAGGGAAGCAGCATGGCAGCCGCTACTAAAATTTGACCTCTGTGATATTAAGATAATAGTTTCTGACATAGCCATACTAAATGTCATTCCTCATTCTTCCATGTCACTACCAGTAAATCAATACCAGAAACTAATTTATTGCTGGCAGAAAAGTCCTCCTGTTTTTTGACTGACATAAATTAACGAGTTAAATAACATGAAATTATCTGAAGTCAACTGCTATTTGCATTAGTCCTACAGAGGTCATGGAGCAGACAGGACTTTGCATACCTGGCAAAGTCCCATACCAATGGCAAAGTTTAGTTTACATGTAAAATATAAAGCAGGCTATTTTTATTACCAGGAGTTTTACATTCCTCCTCTGCTTCAACAGGCTGGTCCTGCCTCTGGCCTCACCAGGGCTATACTGACACCACTGCAGTCAACGGTGTGATGTGTGAGGAAAAAAAAACATAAAATGCATAGTTAAGGGCTAAGGCTTGGGGGAAAAAAAAACCCAAACAACCACTACCGCCAAAAAAAAACCCAACCAAAAAACCAACCAAAAAAACCCCAGTAACATTTCTAATTGTGCTGAATTAGAGCTACAACTCACACTTGCAGTCTGGCTGTCCATAAATAGCAGAGTAGCCGTGCCAGGCAGCCACTGAAGGCTTTCTCAGACAGTCATCATATACTGTCCAAGTTGCAAAAATTCAAACCCTTTTGCCATTTGCAACTTGACAGAGCACGTTTTCCTCTCCTGCAGCTTTGCTGACCACCACCAAGGACTTTACAGCTAATTGTCAAGTAATCCAGATTTACAGCCAATCCTTCCCAGAGGGATAAACACTGTAACCCCCAACCGTGCCAGAGCCTTAAATATCCATATTTTTATATAAAAATAGAGGAGTTGTTTTATATCAGGTGACTAGCTGATTTGTTTGGAGAAGCGTATGACAATCTCGAGGCTACGAAAGGAGCCTTCACGCCCACGGCCTGTCCCTAATTAAGGAGAAATAAGTCCTCCTGCCACGTACGCCCCAGCCACACAAAGAACTCCCGTATGACGTAGAAGACAGCATGCTTAGATGAAAGGGAAATTCAAAAGGCAGCACAGCCCTGTTTTCTTACTAGCACCATCAAAAAAGAGGGAAGAAAGAGTGTCTAAGAGCAGTGGTGTTTAGAGGAAGAAATCTCCCAAACCATATGTTTTTCACAAGACTTGTGGGTCCAAGAACTTCTTGGTTCCCTGAAAATATTTTGGTTTAGGAGATGCTGTTACATTACCTCACAAAACATCTCCCCTTTTCTTTTTTCTATGTAGTTAAAAACAGCTCATAGAAAATTCAATACATATTCTTTTTTGTTGGTTTTTTTTTTGTTTTTTAATACAAAAACTCAAATTGAAGGATTTTGGCATATTAATGCATATAAAAACAGAAGCATTGCAAACAAAAATGAAACTCATGCTTTAATGTTTACACGGAAGTATTTCTACCTAAAACAAGAGAAGCTACCGCTTTGATTTAGCAAGCACTTGTTTCTGTTTTATTGAAATACAAGGATGTCTCTGCAGAAGTACTTTTGTATCCTGAAGAACAGGTTGTTATATCTAACTACACCAGCAGATGAAATCTTGATGTCCTTTGCAATTACATAGCCTTTGTTAAAATATATTATAAAGACAGTTACATATTTTGAAAAACATCCAAGAAGTCAATGTAGAGAGGATATCTGTACAGTTTCACAGGTTAATAAATTTTCTCTAGTTGTTCACTTTACTGACGCTTTATTTCCGTGTGTTTGCCCTTGCTAGAGCTCACCCTGCCGAGCAGCAGCATTTGCTGCTTCCTGAGTAAAACAGAGTTTTTCAGCTTCCTTCACAAGCTGTAGGTTGCATGCCAGGGTTTAGTTTTTGCTTAAAATAATCCAGTTTTGAGTTGTTTCCTTAAAAGAGAACTGCGAAGTTAAAGGGCTTCTTCTCCACTTGAAGCTCAGATAAATACGTGTATATAAATCTAGAGGGGTGAGGTGTCGTGTCTGCAGCGAACAGGGTGAAGGATCCAACATACTGCATGCAAACCTACCTAAATTATGCAGTCCTTCAGCAGCTCTACATGAGCAGGAGAAAAAGTACAAAGGGGAAAAGGCAGAAAAGCATGACCCTGTGCCAGGAAAGGCAGAAGCAGGAGAGACGGGGCCCTGAAATGACACCCAGCACCATGCAGTGATGGAATGGAAGCTGAGCGAGAAGAGGCTGCTGTGTGGGGTGAACAAGAAGATGGATTAAAAAAATCATTCTGTCTCATATGTTAAAGTTGGAAAGCATCAGCTCTCACCCCTGGTGCAGGTCCTATGGACCACTGTCTCCAAAGCCCTTTCCAGGCAACTCTCTATCCAGCAGTCATGGTTTTTTCTGTGGAATAAATTAAAAACTGAGCCTGAAGAACTGCTGCCTGCAAGCTCTGAATATAGGAAACAACGATAGTGGGTTATGGGTTTTTACCAGCAAAAAACATCCTACAGATACTCAGTGGGGTAATCGTAAGCAAACCTTGAAAAAGTTCTAATTAATTTTAGCTCAGAGAGTCAACTTCCATCCCAAAGCAATCGCAGGCTCCTCTACGGCCTTTCCCCTCATGGTATTCACATTTATTTCCAGTTCCCTATGCATGAAAGTAGCCTTAATCCCCCATGCTTCCTGAATGCACCATTAAATACAAGTTATTCTACAAGCTTTACACATCACATAGCTGAAAATGTCATCACACCCCAAGAGACAGCTCTCCCTACTGCAGGGTGCTCAGACCTGGGGTCTTCAGGGTAGGTAGTGCTGAGCAGGGCTGTGTATTAACAAATTTGTTCAGCAAGTGCTCAGTTTAAGATCCAAGTACCAGAGACATCATTCATTACACCAAATGAACTTACTTACAGAACTTAAAAATATGTGCAAGACTTCTGCAACAGACAGCAGAATATAGTCGTCGTTTGCTCTCCATCTTAAATTAATAATCTACACAATTAAATGCTTACAATTAACAGGCATTTCTTATTTTTGCAGTGTATTTCTGTAATTGCTAATGTAGTATAAAAATCCTGAAAACTGTCTGGGGGTTCATTTAAGGGATTTATTAAAATTTCACAGAGCCTTACAACAAGTACCACCAAAATGGAACAATGTCTACAGGAGAAAAACTACAGACATTTAATTACTGAGCAAGGTTTTAATCAAACCTTGGTATTTTCCTTCATGATAACAAAAGAGATGTTTCGGCACTGGGCCAGAAAATAACTGTAAATTTGCATGTTCTTTGCTTCCGAAGAAAAGAGGTGAAAAATTCATCTTTAGCTCAATGTAGTAATTATTTAAAATCTCTGACATGAACTGTTGAAAAGTTAAATGTATTTAAAATTTAAATATGAAACAAGAGGAAAAAATGGTATAACAACGAAAAAGGACCATTTCTCTTCTCCACAGGCTTTAATGGATTAGTATTTTTCACAACATCACGTAAACAGATTCCTAAAATACCATCAAAATGTGGTATGGTTTTCCAACCCCCCCAGCTGGATCTCTCTGGGTTATGGATCCAGCAGCCACCCCAGCCTGGTGAAGAAAGCCTTGGCACAAATTCTGCACACCACAGACTTCCAGTCAAGGAGTTTTCACTTGAGACATAAAACATTTTGCATTTCTTCTGTTGTGGAGCAATTTAACTCATTGGCTAGGTTAGAGAAATCTTTCCAGTAACGGGAATGGTCTAAACACTATCACCTAATTATACAATATACTGAAATCCATGACTATGTAAGTGATCCTTTGACCATTTAAGCACATTTAGTCACACATACAGATTCAGCCACATCTAGCCTACAACACTGTATTCTTCCATCTGCTGCCTCTGCTTAAAAAATGTATGAACTAAGCTCTATTCTGCAGATATTGTCAGTAGTTCAGACTTCTCCTATCCCACAGACATGGTTGATGGTTGTAACTGGTACAGAGCATAGAAACAAAGTACAAAAACTTTCCCAAAAAAGCAACTTGCTTAAATAATTTGCAATGTTTTTCATGCTTTTTAAAGTATATGGATTTAGTCTAAGTACCATCCCGTTCTTCCATTCTTGCATCACCCAGGTAACATCAATAGTCTGGTTTTTTTTTAAGTAGGGCAGTAAGGAAGAAAATTGTAAGAAAAATTAGGGGAATCACTCTGCACAGATTTATCAGAATGATTTTAAATTATTCAAATAAAAATTACATTACTACAAATGTAACATGTATCAAGAACATGACGCTTGGCCAATGACTTTGAGAACAAAGCTCTAAGCTGTAATCTGAGTTCTGAAAGAAAAGAAAATCAGTCAAAGTAGGATTACAGCAATTACCATTAATACACTACCTTCTCCCAGAAACCTGCAGCAGTTACACCTTGTGCATTCAAGTGTGTTATCTCCTCTCGCAACTAATTTACAAAAGTGACTGAGGCTCTCTTGGGTGGGAAGAGACTCATTCTCACAGACAATTTTATTCCACTACCACACATTAACAGGTTTTGTACATTTAAATGTAGAAAAAAACCTCTAATCTTTAGGAAAGGCAACCTATGGGAGTAAATCTCTCAGCTGGACACTGCAGTGAACTAACAGAGTGGATCATTTCAGCACATGTGACGGACAGCACAGCACTGCGGAGCAAACCCCACGGGCAGTGCACGTCCCTCCATCCCAGGAGATACCTGTCTCTCTTCAGAGCAGCTTTCCACTTCCAGTCTTAACTCTCCATTTCTGTGCAGAAACACCATCATTTGGTTGCTCCCCTGACCTACTTACTCAATAGTGCACCTTTTCCTCCTGGAAACAACATAACACTACCAATAAAGAACTAAAAACAGACAAAGAAGGCTCTCTAGAGATTGCAGATGAAAAGATGCTTGGAATTAAAAGTAAGAGAGACTTCATAAGTTTTCTAATATATCTGCAGCAAAATGGTGTGGGCTTACATTTCACAAACAGGAAACCGCAGTTTAAAGTAACAATACTGGAAAAATAATGAGAGACGAGGAAGCAGAATACAAAGTGAAAAGATTTAAATCTGCAGTGCTTTAAAAAAGCATACATGACCTGCAAGACAAGCCACCCTGACAGAGGCCATAACGCTCCAGGATGGTACTCCCGCTCCACCACCGGCACCAGCAGAGGAAGATGCTCAAGCTCATGCTTAAGCCCTCAGCTGACCCTGGTAGCTACAGTTATCAGTTTGACAGTCTGCCATTCCAATTCAGCTGACAACAGCCAAGCACAAGCACAATATTCACATGCTTAAAATTAGTCATGCTCAAGTGCTTCAAGGTATTGGTTCTATATCCCATCTCATCGTTTAATTAAACCACCACGCTGCTCAGGTCATCCATACTTCTGAGCACCGAGGAAGGTCTAAATAACTGTCACAACTTGTTTCTCCGTTCCTAAAAATATAGCAGGAAGATGTTTTAAAATGCCAAAATGTTATGAACTATTTTGATGCATTTACCAGTTCTCACTATTTCAGCTAGTTGCTGTCAACTGAGACTGAGTGTCTCTGCCAGCCAAACCGATAGCAGATATCAAGGCACCTCGGAAAATGTTCCTGCATTGCACGCTGCTATGGATGGCATGTGTGCATGGCACTATTACACCTCACGTGGTTAGATAGGACAAGTCAGTATATTTAAAGGTGTTAGAAGTTCATACATGTGCCAAACATCACGTGGTGGTCTCTTTTGCTGGTTTAGCTGTGGTAAAACCATCTTGCCTAAGAAATGGTTTGGTTTAAAGTTCTGCTTTTTACCTCGTGACGGCCTAAACTCCCACAGTTCCTGTTCGTGCCCGTGTAAATTTATTCCTGCAAGTTCAGAAGACATAGATGCCTGTTGGAGGGGGAAGTAAGTATAGTCTAAATCAGAACTCATGATTGCTGCTTTAGCACTGGATCAGGAATGAAACACCATTAATCAAAAAACCCGCATGTTTCCAGTTTAACCTCCTGTAGGACTCGGTCCTTTCCCTCCTGAAGGTGCAACAAATCAAAAATCACAAGGTCTTTATTTCCCTGATTAAAACATATTTCATCAAAACGCACTGAATCTAAACACCAGGATTTAAAGGTGACATCAACAGTTCATTGCAATTGGAATAGGGGTGAAATTGGATCAGAGCAGACCGGGCAGCTGGCTGTGTTAGGGCTGCACACTACCCGTATGCACCTATATTCGCGTCATTTTCTGTACTTTCTAAATCCCACAAAAGACTTTTTGGGGTTTTTTTGTTTTGTTTGTTTGGTTGGTTGGTTGGTTTGTTTTTTAACTTAGCACATATTAATAAAAGTTTATAATAGGATTTTGCAATTCAGGAGGAAGTAGCATGGTCAGGTGTGTGCTCGCTTTATAGGAAACTGGGTTTGGCTTTGTTACTATGTTATTTTCATTTCATAAATTTTACTGAAGTTTTTTTCAATGAAAAATCCTATTGAAGCAAAAAAATCTACTCAGAATTGTTTATTAAAATTGCGTTTTGCTGTCATACTATCACACACTTCACCAGTAAAATATAATCAGATCTTCTTCCAGCACTACTTTAACTTATGTTCCTAAAGCAAATCTTTTATGGAAATTTCTTTGATTGCTTTTTGCCTAGAATAAATATGAAAACCACTCAAGAGCTCAGAATTGCAAACACTTGGTGCACTTCTACTAAGCTCTTTTGAAGGTGAAGGTGGGCTGGTTGAGTCTGCTGCCCTGAGCTGGCCAGATGTCAGGCAACTCTATCTGAATGCAGGGTAGTCACGTTAATGCTGTGTGCCACAGAACACCTCCAGCTGCCTGGCAGGAGGGGTGTACAGTAGCAGAGACCCATCCTGCACCCCCAACATACCCTCTAAAGCAATTCTCAACTAAAATCTATTACTAATAGTTATTGCCCTGGAAATGCATTCCTTATTTTACACTTCCTACTCCGAAATGAAAACCAAATTTCTTCTCTTCCACTGCTAAGCAAAGTCTTAGTAAAAAAAAAACAAAAACAAAACACCTCAGCCCAACAATGGAACCATATGGGCAGCAGAAAAACTGACCACAAACATTTCTTTCTTAATTCAGGATGATCTAGAAGATCAATTGGACATAAATTATTTGTGAGCCAAGCTATTTCTGTAAACACTACTGAGTGTTATGTAAAAGGCAAAGCAAGAAGCCCATGACAAACAGTACAAAATAATTTCCCCTAACCTACTTCAGTCACTGAATTCTTAGGTGTTTTTTCTAATGAAAACAAAAATATTTCTCTGTGCGTCATTTCCAAACTAATGTTTGTGATTTAAACTCATCACTCACATACTCAAGGTAACTCCAAAGTATCATGGTATTTTCTGTGTATGCTGTAACATGCAGGCAAAGTATGGGGTATTAAAAATGGTATGTATACTTTCTTTTATTATATCTTTACTTCAATTTGATTTATATATTATATTTGACTTTATATATTACAGGATGCTGTTCACAGATATATCCACAGCGACACAATTTTGCAACACAAACTCCAAAGAGCAGCTTTCAAAACGCAAAGAGGAGAGTTGGCCACTAGGTTTAAGTTTACAAAAGACACTAATTTCATGCAAAACAATGAAAATGGGTGGAAAACCACTTTTCTGTGTACAACAGATTTGACATAGCAGAAATAAACATTCCCCACCCTTCCTCACGCCAAGTCCTTCGCCTGCCCAGAATCTCAGTGTTAGAGGCATTTCCAAAGATTAATGGAAAATTTGGTTCATACAAACCATGTGACTCTCCCTCCACAGGGCCCATGATGTTTAGTCCACAGTTCTCAAATGTTAAATAAGGATGTGACCAGCATATCTGCTGTGGCAGAGGGAAATTACACATCAACTATTAAACTGTACCCATTATAAGCCTTTTTTTTTCCTAAAACAACTTTAAAAATAACTAGACACTTATAATCTGAATGAAAAGCAAGCCAATTACCCTGGAGAAAGCACAACTGGCACATAATTTGATATAGTAAAATATGTTCTCTTTTTGCACAAGTGCTCAACACGCTATTGTTCAAAATAAGAATTTTGCTGTTTATCTATTCATATGCAATAGGATTCCCTAAAGATAATACTTTTCTCTGATTTTTAATGATCAATAAGAAGTAAGGTAGATTTGATTTCTTGTAGTTGAAAAGGAAAGTACACTTGTTTTTAATTAGATTATTGGCCTCTGTCAAAACTTGCTAAGCCAATTCTGAAATCCTTTCCTGCTACTGAATGCCTCAAGGCCTTCTGTAACTGGGGTGCTGCTGGCGTGCCGAAGGGGAAAAGGAAAACTGTTGGTTTGGAGCACCCACAGCCAAGGTCCCTTTTGGTGTCAGTGTAAAGAAAATCCATCATCTTGCTATCTGTGTTTCAAGGAAATAATACTTTCCTAAGTGTCTGAAAGGGTCCAAACTTTGATTAGCTTAGAGAAGATACAGAGTTAGTTCTGTTGTGCTCTCAACTGGTATTTCCAACTGGGGATGGACCTGGACATCCAATTTGTGTCCCAAGGTGCTGTGGGACTTGTTCCCATTCCTCCAATAAATAGTACATTACAATTCTGGCTGTTGCCATCTGGCAAAACTGTTTGAGTCTAAATTTCGCAATCCCTGTCGTTCTTAATTATCTGAGGCATATTCTGTAAGCATACAAATTATCATGGCAAACAATATGACTTACTATATCTAAATTAGACTCCTTTCACAGAAAAATCTTGGAAGCCACTGCACAATTCAGCTCTTCAATACATATCAGTATGCATGTCATAACTTATGATTAGCTGATTACAATTATTTTCCTTTTAACTTGTTTTAAAGTTCCACAGGAACAGAAAAGTTGGAGCTAATCTTTGTTCTTTACCACTTTAGAGTTACCTCCAGCACACTCGCCAGCCCAAAAGGCAGCCCAGTGCTTATAATTAAATTTATAGTTATATGTTTCTATTTACACTATGTTTAATGAAAAAGTAACACCAACAATACACAATAAACACCATTTGTACATGTGGACATTCCTGCTTTGAGGAAACTTGACTTCTTGTGAGTTTGCACCCATTTAAGTGTGCACGATCACCTAAGTATCATTTTCAATTTCAATAAAAGCATGTATATGAGGATTAGACTGTTATGAACACTGCAGTGCAGATCTAAATAACTCAGTCTGCCAAACTAGTGTTACTATGGAAACAAAACTACTGTACTGTGACCACAGCTCTGACTGCATTACTTAAGACCATCTGGTTAAAACAAATATTTTTGTGGCACAGTATTTGTTCTTAATTGCGTACTGATCATTTTTCTTCTTTTTTTTAACATACATAAATATATTACTTTTCTTTGTATTGTAATACTCTGTTCAAGCTTTCACAATGCTGCATGTGATTTTAGTTATATTTAACATGCTTATGAATAAATCCATAAGTCTCTAAGTTAAGCAAGATTGGATGAAGGTAAACAGTCTGAAGGTCCCTGCTCTCTTGGACTGTGTTTTAGATGAGCTTTCTTTTCCTATTCCTGCATCACAGTACTGAAGAAACACTTTGAAGAAACATTCTCCGGTGGGAACGCAATCATGCCGAAAAGCAAAGCTGAGCAGTACAGCTCTCACCCACCCCATTCCAGCTCCCTGATTGCACTGAAGGTGCAAAGCACCTTTCAAGTCAATTGGCAGCTCCTCCAGCAGCTCATTGCTAGAAATAGGTAGAGCACTTCCAAACTGGTTTATTTTACTTTGAAGCATTTTTCAGGCTAATAACTCACTGCCTGTCTGTAGCCTGGGGAAATTTAATATTCTGAATTGAGATGTGTCACTACAGATACTGTTCTGATAAGAAATAAAATGCTTTCACAGATAAATGCAGACTGACCAGAAAGTCAGCAATACCAGTGCAGAAAGGTGAGGAACACTTTTCCTATGTGTTTCTAAAAATGGAAAGCTATTTTATTCCAGGGAAATTATTAAATTGACAAACTAGTAAACAAGTAGATCCATTTCTTATGTCAGCGTTTCTACTGAACTGCAATATTTAGTTTCTGTTTAACAGGGAATATATATATAGCAGTGTTTGGGGTTTTTTGCAAGCTCCATAGGGCTTGCAGCAACCATGTTTTGCCAAGACAGGCTCCCAGGTTGCATTTTCGAACTGCACTATAAGTTTGAGGATATATGACTTGAGAAAAATTGAAGAACACAGTTGGTTTTCCAGTGATGAAAGGAACTAAACACTGTCCATTACGACAACTATATATAACAGCAGAATGCTTTTCTGCCTGTCACAGTCACTGGCCATAGAGGTAGGTTCATTCTTTTGGCCTCAGCTCGAGTGTTCCTTAAATATCTGACTCAGAGAAGGAATTTATTGTAGCATGGATTATCCATGCTGTCAGAGGTGTGAAAAGTGCACGGGTTAATACTGGTGAAGTGACCTGAAATCTTCTTTAGGCAGCTCTGTTGTATAAAGTCTGTGAGACCTGCAAGTCAGGAGGACGGGGGGTTCTACCCAGGGAAGGCAGGGAGCCATCACTTCCCCTCTGTCAGCAGGAACTGGTGCTCCATCAACCCAGTTGGAGAGCACTTTTGGCAAGAGCTGTGGTAAATGCATAGCAGCTTTAAGGAACTGTGGACAGCAATGTAAAGAAAACCCAGAGTAATTAATCCATTGCTATATTTGCTTGCATGACTACCTATACATTTTATCTGGACATACCATCACGGTATATGGAAACTTGTAAGGTCTCAAATTATATGAGGTGTTGTATACTGATCTTGAAAACCATGGCAGAAAGTTAAGAATTCAGCTAGAACCTCCACTGTTTTATGAAATATACATCTAAGGAAAATATTCATGCCCTAAATTATGTGCTTCTGAATGCCACCAGCAGAGACAGGAGAAGGAAAGTAGCTCTCAGTACAGAGCTCCTTCAGACCCCCCGGGGCAATGCTTTTTGGAAAAACCTTTACTCAATCCTGCCATTATTCCACCTTTTTTTTCTAATTGAGAAAACGATGGGGAGAAGATTATTTTTTTAAAGATCATGAATGTTAAAGAAATATAATCTTGCTAGTTCATAATTACAACCGAGTATCAGATTGCCAACCACGTATCAGTCAAGCATTTCTCATCATTAAGAAATGGGTAATTGCAGCAGGAGATGATTGAAGGAAATCAGCCAATCTCTAACAAAAAAATTTATGTCTCCATTTATCAGATGGATATAGGGAAACAAACATCAAATTCTGGCTAAAGGCTCCAAGAAAACATGCCAGGAGCTAAATGCATTATAATTAAGAGGTGATTACAGAGAAGTTTTACCTACAGCATGGTGTGCAAAGCACCACACGTCCCCATGCCACCCACAGACCATCCTTCTGCCAGGAGCTCCTAGTGTGGCTCCTAGGAAGGTATTCTCACAGGGGACATTTCTGAAGGATCTGCTAGTGAGGTGGGAGCTACCAGCTTCCCTACTCCAGCCAAGAGCTATGCAAGCATGTGATCATGTGCAGGGAGCTGGGTCTGGATCTCAGGGCAGCAAGTGCTGCCCATGCAGCTGCCCCTGAATCTTCTCTGGTTCTCTTGTGTGAGTTTCAAAGAACATGAAAAAGCAAACCTGCTCCTCCAAAACTGGCAGTTGATGCTAGAGTTGTTGCCATCTGATGGCTCGGTAAAGAGACAGGAAATAGCAGAGAGGAGCTACTCTGACTTCAAGACGGTGTTAAAAGATGACTTAAGTTTGGCTGACAGAACAAGAAAAACTAAAATAAGTTCTGTGCTACAGGTGATCCGAGAGTAAATAACTAAGAGAGTGGGATGGGAAAATCTCCAGTGGTTTTTATCATCTTTGCAAGGTCACATAAATAAGCAGAATACTTAACAAAAGAAATCCTGTTATACTTCACTATGTTTCCATTAATGACTGACACAGTTTATGCAAGACAATGGTCACTCAACTTATTTGTCATGTCTTAGTATGAGTTTCACAAAATTAAACTAAGGTGTGTTACCTTGGGACACAGTATCTAGATGTCCAGGGTGGCAGAGGAAGAAAGGTAGAAGGAAAAAACACAGATCTCTGCATCTTCCCGGTCTCCACCCAGGGCAGAGCCAGACTACAACAGTTACCTTCAGACAAAATTTAGGGGATAAAATTTCTTTAGATTTAGAAAAATATCCTACTGATTTCTCAAGTTGATTGAAAATATATCTGCTTTTAGCATATAAGCCCATGAATGTGACCATATTTCCGGTCCGGTTTGGCAGACAGCCCAGTACTGGTATGATGACAAAATCATAGCAGTTCTGATTCCGCCTGACACTCTGCCTTGATGAGATGAGCATCCATATGAGAAGGTCTCATATTTCATTCAGTGTTTCAGGAGGCCTCCCCAGTTGTGAGGGTGCTGAAAATAAGAATTTCTGTGGGCAGAGCGCAAGGCAAGTGCAAGGCTCACTTGGCCGGCCCATGTCCCCGGTCTCTGCCATGAAGGGCGGCCACACAGCAAACCAGACCCCCAGCTCTGCCCACTCCCCAGCCTTACAGCCACAACTGCATCTGGGCCCTCTGGTAGGGAGTTCCAGCTTCCCTAGAGACAACAGAGACAACCCATCCCAGCCTTTGCCAGCCTGCCCTACCACTTCTGGCCCTTGGACCTTCCACTCATCTTTCTCTTGCTCTGACTCTTAAATCTCACTCCATATTCCTTGTACTGACGGTAAAATATTTAAAAAAAAAAATCATGATTGCAACTTATCTTCAGAGTCCACACCTTCATACCCCATGAAGGTGTGAACATATGCTTATGTGGATGAACACACTGCATGAATTTTGCATCATTGCCCTCTCTTTTCCTCTTCTCTGCTGCTTCTCATTACCTCACTTCAGACTGCAAGCCCTTCAGTCCAGGTAGCACATCTTGTCACGTCTGGAAGAAAACTTATTTCTGTCCCACTTTCCATTTTCATGTACCTTTCTTGCTCTTTCTGTACTTTTCATATACATGTCACTGCCAACAGCTTAACTCCATTTCTGGACACTTTTTTTTTTTTGCGAGGGAGAAGAAACAACACAGTGAAAGTAAAGGAGTATCTGCACTTAAAAAGTACTTTATAAGATTAACCTGATTGGATTTGTACTTGAAGGATTTCAGACACCACTGTGTTGCAGTTGCTTCCTTTGCAAAATAAAAACACATTCTCACCCAACAGCAAGAACCTTGACTTCCACCTGGACTCAAAGTCAACTTGTTTCTCTCCATTTTATGTCAAGAACAGTATTACTTGCACAGAACACCCCTCTAGTTTCATTGTGACATATACACAGCACTGAGGGGTTTTAACAGGATTACTATGGTGTTCCTGGGGTTTGAAGAGAATAGAGTCACATATGAAGAGCTGAGGACTCAAGTTTACTTGGAGATAAATAGAAAAAAAAAAAATCAGAATTCTTAAATAGCAATTTTATAAAAAGTAAAACTTCTTAAAAATAAAAGACTTGAGTTTTAGAAATTACATACATATATATGAATTTTTTGCTCCCCTATTTTCACTTTTCAAGTATATGCAAATATCTGCAGATTCCTAACTTTGAAAATCAGACACAATCTTACAGACCAGCATATGGAAATTTTGCTTATTTTAATAATAAAATTGGAAGACATAATTTCTAGTAACTTATATTAACTGTAAACAAATGTAGTAAGCACCATAAGTCCCTGTTTAAGCAAAAAAACTCTGAATACCCTAACCCAGAAGCCTACACTAGGACGACTCATTATTTAATAACATGCCTTTGGCAGGCTCTGTTGATTCTCACTAAGAATACTTTCTTTAAAATAGAAAAGGATTAACAAAATGTTAAATCTTCACTGTTTGACACATGAAGATCACCAAGGAAACTGTAATTATTTGACTCAATGAGAACAGTGCTTAGATTTAAGGACAAAGCATGCACAGGATTGTTCAGGAGCTTTGTTTTGTTTGCACTGAAATGGAGCATCTCTCCAACTTCTAAAATGCATTTTTTAAACACTTTACCTACTTGTGCTACACAACACACATAAAGATGACCCAAATGCGTAGGTACTAATGAAAATGATTTATGACAGTCTTTTCAAACACAGCTACTTTCCCCCTACATCGTGTGTTTGGGGCACCACTTGTGTACCCCTATGGGGAAGGAGTACACCTCAGCAACCTGAAGAGTGCTCCACCTCCATCTGAGGAAAAGCAGCCACATCGGTCTAATTCACAGCCTGGTCTATATTTGTCTACATTGCACTGCATTCAAATATGTTGTCTTTAAAAATACACTTTTTTTCCCCTCATTTTTTCCTTCTCTTTCAAATAAAACACTTTCCAAATGGACTGTGAAACTAAAAGCTCTTCGTGCCTACTCAACTTTAATTTTCCTGTAAATTTTTTGCTGTTAGGATGACAATCTAAATGCATGTTTTAAAGAAACTTCACTATTTCAACATTTGATGTTTAAGTTTTACACACTGCACTTCATATTAAAAAAAAAAAATCAGATGTCTCTCCTTGAACTTTTTCAGATAAATCCCAAAGTGACACACCCAGGGAGCTACTTTCTTGAAGCACGAAACACAATTAGGGTAATTGCAGGCATGTCCAAGTGTCCAGAGGTATCTATTTTTTACTATTAACATTCCAGAGTGTTTCTTGCTCTATTATAAACTTGAGCTCTCCCACATAGTTACCAAGTTACCAGAGTAAGCAAGAACTATTTGATATCATTAGGTGAAACAGCATTTTCATTTTACTAGGACTGAAATGGCTGCAGGAAGCCCTGATCTGCAGTCCAACATGATTCAATCAAAATTTTCATGGTGTCTTAAATTGGGTTTTGAGTAGACCATTAGCAAGAAATGTAGATACCTGCCCTTGGACTATCTTCATGGTTCGCATACCTGAAAGGAGAACAGCTGCAATCCTTTCACCCACACATTAACAGAATAATTTGTGTTAAAAAACACACCCCCAGTTCCTAACGGGAGTTGTACAACCTGATGGAACAAATAGTGGAAAGAGTAATGTAAAGGAAGTGGAAAAGGAGAGTCAAAGTGACTACAAAATATGCAAGCAGATATCAGCAATCATAAGCAATACCTGTTAAATAGACTGAAAAAAACCACTCACACTACTTTTTTTCTTAAATTCTCCCTGGTCAAAATTTCTTGTTCAGTACTTGCAATTCACATATGCAGCGTAAAATAGTCATATGATCATCACCCAAGCTCATAGTGTTAAATGTGCCGACCTAGGTGTTGGTGTCAAAGCCTTTCCCCCCAGGTGTTGAGTGACCACACGTCCTTTTAGACACCCACCGTCCTTCCCATTCATTTTGGCAAAGGGGAGTAGTGATGAGCCTCAGCCCCAGGAACAGCTGCTAATGGGAAGGAGCAATGGCACCAGGAGCCCTGTATGTAACAGAAGGGACCCAAAAACCAAAGAGGTAGAACTAGAACTTTTTCTTACTGTCTGGAGGAGGTTTTGGTGTAGGAGAGAAGGTCAGAGGACTAAAAGTCCCTTATTTGAGACACAGACATTTTCTTTAAGTCACATGGCCAAAATGGTGAGACAGGAACTAGAAAAGCGGGCATGGTGGGTGGAAAATTGACTGTATCTTTGACTGTATCCTTGTTACAAAGTCCAACTAATGGCCATTTTCTAGGGATGTCTGAGGGACTGACACTGTTGAATGTCTTCATGAATAACCTAAACAGTAGAATTAACAGATTATCTCCTCAGGAAGTTCTTGGATGGTAAATATGCTGGAGGCCAGGGCTGTTGTTCAGAGGGACCTCAAGAGGTTGGAGGAAGGGTCTGACACAAGCGTCCTGAAGTTCAGTAATGGCAAGTGTGAAGTCTGCATCCCATATGGAATAACCCTATAGAAATACATGGAGTGGGGACTGACTGGCAAGGAAACAGCTTTGCCAAAAAAGACCTGAGGGTTCTGGCAAACCAAAGTGGGAAACACGAGTCAGCTGTCTGCCCCTGTGGCAGAGAAGTATGGCTGCAAACAGCTGTATTAGCAAGTGTAGACAGCAGTCTTGTGGAAATTACTATTTCCCTCTATGTGGCATTTTTGACAACATTTCTAGAATATCGTGCCAGTCTCAAACAAGACCATAAGAGGAATGCCAGAGAAGGCTAAATGGAGTCTTGATGTTTTAATGTGATCAGCTTCACTTCATCAACTAATGACATTCCAGCCTACAGACCTCCATCAGGAAAGAAGGTACTTCTATGGAATAACCAGAAAATAGTGAGCTCAATACTGATTGCTCAAGATAGTATTGAGGAGAAGCTTTTAGACAATTTAGGAATTACTGTTCTATTTCTGCAACACTTCTATTTATTTCTTCAGCCTGTTTGCATCAAAAAGTACTCAATTATATATAATGTACATCTAATTATATATTATACTATATAAAAATATAAAGTTTGAGCAAAGCAGAAGTTGACGTGATGGCTATGGTTTATCTAATCATGGACCATAAGGTGTTGTAGAATAATCATCTGATCAAGAAAAGAGAAATAACATATTATTTATGCAAATGACCACATAGCCAGTCTCTCTGGATCGTAATGATTAATCATCCTGTGGAACAGGTGTAATGAATTATCCAGAGTTATTCTCAAGATTCCAACCATGTATGAAAATATGCAAAAAACAATTACAAGTGGCAGGCAGGAAAGAAAAACAATGGCAATATTTTGTTCATATACTATTTCTGAACACTAAAATGGCCTGAATTCTATTAATTAGATGTTCACAGTCATTCCTTCATGCAAAGTGATTCATAACACTGTTGCCAATTCTTTCAGCCTCAAACAGGTCATTCACATACAGCACATCTCTATTTATCTTGGCCACCTCATCAGAAGCAGAAGCACAGGCAGTATACCCAAAGCTGAATGAGGATTTATGCATCTTTTTTATTGAGGAACTAAATTTTTAGAATTGCCCCAAATTATCAATTACTTTATGTGTCGCAATACTGCTGCCATCAGCATTAAAAAATAATCTTGGCTTCAACCTTCAAATAACAAGATTGATATGTACCATGCTTAAGGTCCTCCTTCCTTGTTTCTTAACTTCTAGTGTGTGCTGAAGCCTCATTTTCAAAATTTTCTCCTCACCTTGAGGATTAATTATTTACTTAAAGGAAAGGAGGAAGGAGGAGGAGAGGAAGAGACAAGGCAGGACGGGGGATCCTCCATCACCTAGGCAGTGTTCCCATACCTGCTCAATCCTTCTGTTACCCACTCATCCACAGTAACTGCTCAATGGCACTGAGCATCAGTACATAATACTCAAGAAGAGGAAATGACTAATTTGCTTGTGGCTCACTGAGAATTTTGCCAAAACATCAGTCAATCCTGTTACAGTCACTGATGTGTAAAAAAACAAATGGTCTTTAGTAATGACAAAAAAAAGGAAAAATGTTTTCCATAAACCCCAAAAATAACATACTCTAAAAATTAGGAAGGTGATTCCTAGTGCATCCTGAAATGGATGACAAAGCTTTCCTTAAGAATGGACAAGATTAAACCTTATTCTCACAACAAATCCAGGAAAGGCTGGTACAAAATTATCAAAGGTAGTTCAAAACTCTTTACTTGCATGAACATCCCATACAACCTTAATAAATCACATCACCTCTTTGAATTTTGCTTTCTGGCTGTAAATAATGGCATTTTTTCCTTACCTACTACCTGAGCTCCATTACAACAGTAATTACAATATTGTTTGCAAGGCTCTCACATGGGCCAGAAAAGCAGTACATCTAAGGAGGGAGCTGAGATGTTTACAAAGGAAGGTGCCCCCTCTTCCCCCAAGAAATAAACAATAGTCATCACAGATAAATTAAGGAGTTATTCCAATTTCTGTTCATGAGCCACTCTTTTAACAGCAATGAAGAGATGCTGTGTGAGGCACGCCAGTTCGATATTTCTTTGCTGCTATTCAGAATTAAAAGAAAAAAAAAAGATTTGCACAGATTTGTGATTGATATTGGGAAAACGCATTGAAACAGTTCCTGGTAGACACCAGGAGGCTCTGCCCATCTGGCCCTGGCTCCTCCAGTGCATTCAATGCTGCCAGGAATCCGAATCTGTAATTACAGCTACCCAGTGCATGAAACACCCACGCTCCTTTGCCTTCTATTTTCTGTATTCACAAGGTAAAGCTTCTCCTGCAGCTGGCTGCTCCTTCAGAGCCCACAAAGCCTGAGCCACACACTGTGTACACGACAGGGCACCCAGAGCCTTGGGGGCCCAGTGCTGAGGCACTCCCACCCAGTGCCCAGCTGGTCCTTGCATCCCTCCCACTGCCTCTCCTACTCTCTGTGAGAGCTACAGGGACAGCACAGAGCTGGCTCCTCACAGAGACTGTGTTCCTGAAAATCCAGCACCAGGCGAGAAGATAGCCTGTTATTTCAAGGGATCTAGCAACAAATCATTTGTTATTATGGGGCAGCCCAATGCCAACAGAGCACTGCAGGTACAGGATCTTGTGCCAGATGAGAATACAGAAAACAAGGAGCACAAAAGCATTGTGACCAGACATCTGAGATGCAGCAGTGATGCATCTCATCTTCCACTTAGATTATCTGCCAGCAGTATTAATGAAATGCAAGTATATAACTTATGGCACAAAGTATTAGAAGTATAGAGCTGAAAAAGGGAAACATTTCCTCAGCCATAGAGGGCTAGAAATAAAACTGGGGTATATAGGAAACAGTTCCTAATGCAGAAGCAAAGCTCCTTGGTGATACTTCCACTTGAAGAGCAATAATTGCCATTACCTATAAGGTAACTGCAGACAGTGCAACAACTTGTCCTCCTTTTCCAGTGTGACTCCTGGCTCACTGGCTGGCTTTGCTTTTCTGGTAAAGCTTGCAAAATGTTAGGAATCCCCTTCCCAAATACAAAGCTGTAATCTCACCTGCAAATCTGCTCTGACTACAGTCAGTGGAGTATCTGTTAAACAACACATCTAGAAGTTTTTTTCTTTCTCTGTCTATCAGTGCAAATATCCATTTTATTTAGATGCATTCACTGGAACCCATGCAACTACAACAAGGGTCACAGAAGCACATTGGTATCTAGACATAATCTTAGGACATTGAGAATCAATAAGTGTATCTCATACTCCTCAGCCCTACCTCCCTTTCCTGAAAATGGGTATATGAGATGGAGAAGTCAGGAACATGCACTATTGCTAACAGCTCTGAGAAATGCTCCTGCTTGGGAAAAACAATAATGGATGTCAGCAGTATCTCAAGCACCGGAGCTTGCTGTTGGTCAGATTTTGTAGGAAAAGTACGTTTTACAGGGGAAGTTATTTCAAAACAATGCAGCAACTTGAGAATTAGGAAAAAGTAAAAAATTTACTTTTGCCCAGCAAAAGTAAATTTCCCACCTTTGTCAGTAGAAAAACCTGGCTGCTGCATTTCATTATATACTGAAACTCTATTATTAGTCTTTGCATTGCCACAGACATCTCTGCTGATATCAAGACCCTATTCTGCAGAACATACAAATGTAAAAAGACGTGAAGTTGTGTTAAGGAAAAAATCTGTAGAAGTTACAAGTAGGAGTACAAAATAATAGTGACAGGACAGAAACTACAAGGACTACTATAGAATTGCCTTGGTTTACCAATATTATCATCTTTACATACTTCATCGGCATATAACTTTATGTGGTGTGTGTTACACTGTGATATTTTATGATTCTAAGGTTACAGAATCCCTGGTTTCAGCACCCCAACACATAAAATAACCATGACCTAAAATAAAAATCTCTTCCTGACATTTGTAAGTGTGGCTGTAAATGTATGTTTATTTCCTGCATTTCAAGCTTTGAAGAACAATTGCTGCAATTTTCTCAGTGAAGAAGTAGAAAACAAAGAATTAGTACCAAACGCTGGGAGATCAATTTTCACAGACCCCATTGCTTGATAATTTAAATGCTAAGCACTGCAGCCAATTAGTCTAGACTGAAGTATTTGATGGGGGCAAAATTTAGGTTAACAAATACTGCATAATATTATCTGAATACTACAGAGCAGACTTCCTACAAAGATGAATTTTGAATCTGCCCGTTATAAGAAACAGGTGCAAAGAGTGCGTGGGAGAGGTGAATTCATCCCTCCTCTAAATGGCAGTATAAAATAAAATTAGGATATAAAATTTGGGGGTGTCTCACAGGGCAGTTTTTAATTATATACTTAGCAGCATCTTTGCATATAATCATTACCTCAGCCTCCTCGTTTGCATGTATATATTCTTTTGTGCCAAGATCAAAGAACAAAGGTTAAATCCTTCTGAAACTATTCAAGCAGTGAAAATTGAAAACAGCTATTTTGAGGCTTTGAGCTTTTTTTTAGGTTTTTCAACTGTCTGTTTAATCTGCTCAAAATTCTGTTTACTTATTAAATCATGTATTCATAGTGTGACAGACAATTGAAGAACACAGGTGATCCAGCAGAGTTTTAAGGAGGAACCTTTCAATGAAAGAAAGCAAACAAGGACACTGGCTGGCTGCTGGAGGACTTCCACCAAATCTTCACTCCTGCACCCATATTTGCTTTGCAAGGAAGGGTTTAGTACGGAAAAACTGGAATTATTGTCTAGTCCTCCGTTGCAATGAAGTCCCTTTCTGTCCTGACAGCCATGGATAAACATCCAGCCTTGGCAGCTGGGGTGGATGAGAACTGATGGAGAGGCAGAGCCATCCTTGTGTCAGTGAAGAATGATGAGACTGGGCCTGCTAGGGCCATGGGGCTGCCTTCAGTCCCTGCCTTCCTAGAAAATTCTGGTTTGTGAGTTTTTCTTCTTCCTCTGTTGCTGTCAGCTGACCTGTAGGTACATCAAGCTGTACATTATGGCTATTCAATGTTCCTGGCTATCTCTGAGGAAGTCCTCTGTCCCCACTTAACATTCCTGTTTTGTGTTTGGGCCTAGGGTTAATGGTGAAAATAACCCACGTACTGCAAACTTCCTCTTTTTTTCTAAATAGAAGCTGGCAGGACCTGACCAAGGGTTTAAAATTCTAGATAAGACAAGGGGAGATGAACTACTGAGTAAACGAAACCCTACAAGGCACATGACATGGAAACAGCTCAGCAATTCCTCATTTTAACAAAACTTGGACAGACACAGTTCTGTAACACAACAAGCTGATCCTTGTGACACATCATCAAAACTCAGAGAATATTGAGATATAGGGTGCCAACGCAAAAATACCACTTTCACACAGGTCACAGCACCAAGAAGTATTTCAGGGTTCATCTAGACGCTGGATACCCAAACTCACTGCCATCCCAACCTCACAAACTGACTCAAATACTGACTGCTGGAGAACACCTCTTCCTTCTTCCAATCACAGGTTCCTGAAGCAATAGTCACAGAAGACTGGGGAGGATTTTGTTTCTGGGATAGTAACCACTTTTTAGTAAAGGAAATTGCTAACATTTTAACCTGTTGCTTTGCAGCCCTGTGACTGAAGAGATAAAAGGTCAGCTCTTCCCTCCAAGCTACTGATGATCTGAAAACATGGAACAGGAACAGTCTCTTTCTGTCCCAGACACACAGTCTTTAATATCAGTTATGAACAGCATGCCAGAAGGGTATTCTCCAGGACTTGGAAGCTGCATCAACTATTTCCATTGCACCACAGCCCATTATGAAGAGGATGGCAAAGTTCAACCTTTCTCAACAGACCCATGGTTCAGGTTTGCTGCAACATCTATCTAAAATTTCAGTTACCAAAGGACTATTGTGATTTTCACTGGTAGTTAATTGCTTCCCATTATGTACACATAAAAAGATGCACAATGGGTGAATTAACTGGAAAATACTGTAATTTAAAAGGCCAGTTTTTGACTAGTAAAAGGCTGTAGAGAGCTCTTCACTGGACATGTGAAGAGTCCTTTTACATGAATCCCTCTACACTGGCAGTCTTCTGGGTAGATTCACTCTGTCCAGGGTTAGCCTACATCAGATTTGATGAGGATAAAGGGAGGATGATTAGGGAGCAACACCGTGGGATTCACTGTTCACTTCAGCCTCTTCCACGGTCTTACTTTAGAAGAGTTGGAGAGTAGGAATGAGCAGCAGAGAAGAAAGCCCAGAAGGATGTAAAACACCAGGTGAGGCTCTCTGTCTACAATGCTCAACAGTAATAGCTTCTGGAAAGACAGAAGAATTTGAACAACATCCTATTTCTGTCATGCTCTGCCAAGGCAGACATAGCTTTTGGATGGGGATGTTGAAGCATTTCTTTTTACTCCACCAACTCTGTCCTTCTTTCAAGAAATGTTTCCACCATATGGTAGAAGTAGTCACAAAATCACAGAAAATGTCATCTGGATATTTAGTCAACTGCTGTTTCCAGAAATGATGGCATCCTCAGTCATATAGGAAAAAGGCAGTAAAAGCAGGGCTTCTCCTGCAAGTCCAAAGGCGCTCTGGAATTCTGGTCTCTTCAAAAGAGTGGCTGAAACTAGGTAAAAATCTTCAATTAAAAAACCAGCAATTCACTGAATACATATTCAGGAGTATGAGGTTAAAGAACACCAGTTTGCTGTATTTGCCCCTTTCCATCTAAATACCAAAGGTCTGATTCTTACAGTTATTGTGTCCACACACAGACACAACCCTCCACCTGAAGAAGGGCAGCAGATGGTCAGTGACATTTGAAAAACAAACTACTTAGCAAAAGAACAGCATATAAACTAAAACAATACGAAATAAATTATCTAAAGGGGAGCATGTCACGCTGCTCTACACTACTGGAGTACCACTGGCACTGTAAATTTTCCCTCATTTTCCCTTTAACAGCTATCAGTATGTCTTTCCTTTGAGGACTGCAAAGGCACACAGGGATGTGTCTCCCGCCTTCCAACACCTTTTCAACCGTTCAGGTTTCCTGCACAGCACCTGTCTGAGTGCCCTGCATCACTCCTGCTTCTTTCAGCACCTGCCTTCTACATTCACAGGAAAAGAAGCTCAGCTACAGTGCACCGTAGCATGCAAATTTTATACAACCAACAAATTTGGTTTACATGGAATTACTTTTGGATATGTCAAAAAAAAAATAAAATTGAGAGAATAAAGCCAAAGGAGACAACATTCTAGGAAGGTAGGAAATACACTCTCATTTAAGTACCATTTAGAGCCCTTCATAAAACATACAAACAAACAAAAATGCAAAATGATACAATGTAATATAATTCAAACCTAATGTTGCAAACACTAAAAAATCAGCAATGAAGCGGATGCCTCACATGGCTGTTTCACTATCCTGTGCCTAGAAAGTAACTCAGAAAAATATGCTCAAGATTTTCATGTTTTCCTTCTCACAATGGCAAAATTTTATTACGATGATCTTTTATCATTTCAGAAAAAAAAGTGCCAAAAAATGCATAGTAAGAGCAAACTAATTAGAGTTTGTACCTATGCAGAAAACAGAATTAGATCTCTTAAATAATTAAAGGCATTTCTAAATGGCAGTTTTTCTTATCATTAGCAAAAAAGTCACATTATATTACAGCTGAGATTAATATTTTTAGTATCTGAATGGAAACAAATGTGGAAACGAATGTCTATTAAAACTGTGTGATGGCCTAGGGCTTTATAAATAACCACATCCCCTCTTTGCAGTTGCAGTGATGACTACGGATACAGCATGCTAAGTTATTCCATCACCAGTCACACGCTCGCAGGAGCACTGCAAAGTGAAGATGAAGGTTAAATAGTTAGCAGGGATTTCTAAGCGGGAAGGTGGCTCTGTGACCTTGCAGATCTGACAGCCTCTAATCGAGGGAAACACTGTATATAACTAATCAGATGTTACCGATGTTCTTCACAAGAGAATTTTTTTAATTGGATACAAAGCATTTCATGTCTAAAAGGCCAACCAGGAAAGTCAGGAATTCACATCAAAAGGTGCGCTCTTTCCAAACACTAAATGTAACATTCTGTTACATACTTCCAAATTCTGTGCTCATGCTCATCTGATACAGAAAACTCCCCTGCACTGAAACCCTAATGCAGGCAGCTTTGAAAAAGACTCACTACAACTATTTTCACTAGAAGGTGTGCAGTTGCTTTGCAGCATTTCCCTAAAAAATAGCACCATTCTCATGAATGGTTTCCCAATGCAAGCTGATTAATATTACAGCTAACAGCACTTGTCCCAAACTTCGCCTGGAATTTCCTCCCTCTAACTGTTACACTGAAGATGCATTTTCATAATCCAGGCACGAAGGTGACTTCTGCCAAGCAGAGGAAGGGAGCCTGGAGCCTCACAGGGTCCTGGTTCCTCTTGGCTCATTCAGGGGCCAGAAAAGCAAATCAGCGAGGCCATGTCTTACAGAGAGCCGAAGAAAAGAAGCCAGGAAACTTCACGCTGGGATTTTTCCCAGGTTTAACTCTGTATATTCATCTGCAACTTCCCATGAGTCAAGGTGAAGTCGAGACTTCGAGACTGCCTGGCGTGGCTGCAGACCTGGTGGCAGGCACAGCTTTACAGTATGTCTAAGTCTTTTTCTCTGGGCAGATTCGGTCTGTCCTTCCCATCACTCATCTCCTACCTCACCCAAACAGTCCCAACATTTACTTTGAGCAGCCTGAGTACTCCCTCCCAGAAAGGTACCTGGGTAGGGTCCCAGAAAGTTGGGTGAAAACTGGGCATATTTTCACAGAAAAAGATTTTTAAAAAGGTAAAACCTGTTATGGGTTACTGGTATGTAAAATGCATGGGTTCAATGGGTGAAAGAAATTTCTCCTTATGATTTATTTCAGGACCAGTTGAGCAGTTCTAGAAGCAGTTTTTATACTGGAAGCTGTCCCAATGGAAAGGTTGGTGTAGCCAAAATTAAAGAAAGTTCTGCTACAACTTCCAATGGTATTTCCATTTGTTTTATTACCCCTATCTCTACCTAACACAACTCTCTTAAAAATTATTTAAAACACTAAAATGCCTCTAATTTTCCTTCTGTGCCTAAGGAAGAACACAACCTAACCAAAACCAATTTCTTTAACTAAAACAACACTTTGGACATCTCATTATAATTTGACAACCACTTAAGTCTGCCTTCAAATCAACATCCTCTACTGTTCTAACTACACGTAACACAATGTGGCTGAGGATGACCCATGTTTATATTTCCTAAATTACTCTGCTTTGTGACCTGCTCTGTTAGAAATTAGAGCTGCTAAGAACCAAATAATATTTTAAAATATTTTAAAAATTTTAAAATATTTAAAAAACCTCCACTATTATTTGTAAATTATTATCAGAGGAAGACAAGCCTCAGATCACTCCAACCTTAATAACTACTGCCAGAGTGTTTCTACCCATTAGTCGTTGTCAACAGATTGGTTTTACTTAATGGGCAGCCAAACTCAGCTTCACTGAATAGCATTTCCCTGGAAATAAAACAGAGGTTGGAAACCTTCAAGTAAGGAAAATGAAAAGGCTGCGTGCAGTAACATACACTTCAAAAATGAAATGTAATCTGCTCACAAAACTTCAGGATACAGCTTTGTTATCCTACTTTTTAGTAATTCCTATTGTCTATCCATGTATTCAAATTGGCAAGAACAATACAACCAATATCCTGACACAGCAGATTTTTGCATGAAATACACAAATAAAACTAAAATGTTGAAAAATAACTTGAAAGTTTTGAGGGTTTTCCTAAGTAGAGTTCCGACTATTTTTGTAAGCAGATCAAGAGTAGTTTGACACAGCAGATCACAATAAGACATTGAGGAAAACAGCTTTTCAAAAAGAAAAAGAAATCAAACTGTCTCCAAATGCTCCCCTACCTGCTGGGCTATTTGTTTCATAACCAGAGCAGAGCAAAGGGTTACATAGTCAGAACAACAAGATACTACACTCGTGATTTTGCTCATTTCTCTCACTGTGAGAGAAAGTTAGTGGAAAACCTATGGTGATTTCTTCTTTTTTCCAATTAAGTCTAAAATTGAATTGAAATGAAGGAGGAAAAAGATTACATGAGCTATGGTAGAGCTATCCTTGCCCTTTACACACACTGCACCCTGGGATGCCTTCCAAGCAGAAGTCTGCCCAGACTTCGTACAGCAACATGAATGCTCAGCACTGGGCTGGAGACTGAACCTCTAATTAGGTATCTGGGGTAGGGCAGGGAGTCTCTCCCTCTTCCTCTTCCTCTCCTTTCCCTCTCCCTCTCCTTGTGAGGCCCAACAGTCAGGGAGCAGACAGAGACACTGCGGTACAACTCTGCAAAGGTTTCTCTTGGTAGCCTGAGCAATTTCTATTTTCCCCTTATATTTTTAGGGGGGGGGGGGGCTGTTTTTTACTTCTGTCAGAAACAGTGGTTTTAGCCTCATGAACAAAGCCTGGGGTGAAGTGCTGGGAAAGGTCTGGGGGAAGAGGAGGATGCTTTTGAAGACTGCCATTTGATAGTATACAATTAGTATATGCTTCCATTTATATTAAAAAGGAAATACAACAAAGCCAGTAACACAGCAATTCGTGGCTATGGGAAGCAGTGTCCACAAGCAGATGGAGATGCCCATCCTACTCTATTTGGTGTCTGGGTCTGGGCTTAGAAGCCTGTTCAGAAGCAAAAGAGCCCTAGTCTCCTTCTCATGCTTCATGTACGCCATTCCTTTACAGAAACAGTGTCTGCAGAAGAACGTTGGCTGCCAAAAATGTGATAAATTCAAACAGACAGGCTCTCATAATTACTAGAGAAATCTGTATACAAAGGAGGAAAGGGAACTATGCTCCATGAAAAAAAACCCCACAAACATCATATATGAAAACAAGACAAAGAGAGCTGTTGAAACGAGTCTTGCCAGTTTCAAAAACATTTGATTTCCTCTTTTCCCTTAGGTTTTAGGAGTGTAACTGAATACGGTTTTTTTGTAAAAATAAAATCATTCTGTATTTCTGCTATCTGGGAGGGAGAAAAATAAAAAAGAAAATCAGCATCTCTTCCAACCCTGCCCCATGCAGCACACATAAATCTAAAGAAAAGGTAACTTCCTATCTGAAAATACTTGAATTCAGAAAAAAAATCGTATCAAAAAACTACTAAAGGTTTGGAGTTGTCCTACTAAGCAGCATGTAGGCCTCAGTAGTAAAAATCAATAACCAAAAACCTGTTGCCCCCTGCTGCCTTGGAATCAATAAGCAGGAGTTTTTGTTGCAGGCACAGAGCAGCAGAGCGGCGGGTCAGCCTGAAAGGCCACACTCAAGCTTCCACTCTCATGGAGGAGTTATCTTTAATCGAATAACACTGAAATACTCCACTTGAATATTTTTATCACGTTACTCAATCTCTTTTGATGATTCTGCACTTTGCAGAGGGTGGTGTCTCCTGCCCTGCTCCCTGCCCTGCCCCAGCATCCTGAAGCAAATCATGCTCCCAAACACAAAGGCAGCAGCATCCCATTCCCATGTGGCAGGACAGACTCTCCTATCATCTTGACAACATTTGTCATATTGCACACTTATCATTCACCAGTCTCTCTCCAATGAAAGCTGGTTTGAGAAAAAAACTTTCTCATGTCTCGGTTCCTTCCAGTGTAAATCATTAACGAGAACTTGTTTATTTTCCGACCTCATCCACTTTACTTATTTTTTTTTTAAACCATTCCTTCTAACAGCTTCCATTTAGGATCTTTGTGAACAGCAGAAAATAATGGCATTGCCATTTCTCTCTAGTGAAGTTTTCTATTTTATTTCAGGTTTTTAATTAGAATTTTCAAGAGAATCTCACTCTACTCCACAGATACACATACAGGTTTTACAGGCGGTTTTGCTGTGAGTAATGTATCTACCATACCACTTCAAAATGATGCTGGTATGCCAAAAATGCAGTACTACTGGAACTCTGAAATTATTTCATAATGCATTCATGAAAGAAACTGGATCACAAAACATGTTATTGCTATTACCTGTGAAAGTCATTACTGTGAGGCCTTAAAGAGGCATTAAAGAGCTTCACATGCTAACGGAAAACCTTTCACATACACTGGCTGCTAATAACAAGCCAGCCTATGCCAGGACATACCACAATTAACCACAATGATTTCCTCCTCTTGACAGAAATCTCTCCACAGAAATTTGCTCTACACTAATGCCTAAAACTGATTTTTAATGGTACAGATGAGACGTAAACAAAATGAGTTTATCTTCTCAGAAGAAAATATTTCAAGGCCAATCCAATTGTTTCAAGATGCATTAGAAAAGAGTCAATTCTGGAAATGTAATTCCTTTTATTCTTCTGATTTTCAGAGGAATGGTTTGCTGATATTTCTAACTCATGCCTTGTTTTTTAACTCACTTCAAAAATGGGTAGTCAATCACAAAAATCACCCTTTCAGAATCACCCTGTTCAGAATCTGTGATGTTGGGATGCCCAGGAGACAAGTGGGTTTGCATGCTCCTGATTAAAACATTCACACATCAATTTGCAAGATCTACAGATTTTGGAAATCTTCTGACTGATATAAATTGCAAAAGAACAGAAATTCTCTTTACACTGATTACATCATATATTGCTCAGGACCTGCAACTTGCCCTCAGAATGGCCAATGTCATGAATTGGTAAAGATTATTTTTAGCCTTCACACGTGTAGGCTGAACAAAATGGCTAAAGTTTTCTCAGAGCATAAATTGATTAACAGCACTAAATATGATGTTTTGGTACATTCACACAAGAGCATCAAAGGTTGATTTCGCTTTTTAATATTGGAAGGGTATATTTATTAAGTTGCTTTGCTAAAATATTTTGGCACTTATCTGGCAGAAATCTAAGTTGAAATGTGTAACATTGATGTAACAACATTTTCTGTGAAACATAAAATAATCTGGCACACTTCTCTCTCCACCATATGAAAAGTAATTCAGCTACAATCCCTACTAGATATATAATGCTCTCTGAATTAAACATAAGTGTTTGAAATCTTTTCCATTTTCTAGTTAAAAAGAAAAAAAAAACAGATAAAAAATCCTAAATCAAGAAACCCATTTTACATTGCCAACGTTCCAATGTTGTTTGGATATACTACCAATTACTCTTTTTAGACCCACAGTCACATATTAAGAAATCTATAGGAAACACTGCAAAGAAGTAGTACAAGAAATGCACAACTGCGAGATGCAAAGATTTCCTTCAAGGCAGGAAACTGAACTGCTAGGACTGCCTGGTTCTGATGGTTTTCAGCTCTGCAGAGTTTTCCATTTTTCTCTTCTCGAATTTAGCCCTTGGAAGCTGATGTGGGAGGCATTATCTATTTGGTGGAGATTTTTTTTCTCCAGATTGTAGCCAAAAATAGATGATGAAAGGAAAAAAAAAAAAAAAGAAAATCTCCTGTAAATAGCCTTAGAAGATGTGATTTACAAAAGAAGAAACCTGCCAGCCACAAATTAAACCACACTATATTTATTCTGAAACAGAACTAAAATGAATAGCATCATTAACTGCGTCTGCTAAGAAGTTATCCAGCTTCTGTACATAATGAGTTTCTGTTAAGCAAGACTCCTTGCCTACATCTCATCCACGGAGTGTGTGTGATACAAACACACACTGGCTGTGGCCTCGTGTTTCACACAACTGACGATGACAGAAATCAAAGAGAGCAAAGTACTAAAATGGGTTCACCACAAGAAAAGGATTATTACAACCTTAGATATAAATTATACAATCAATGAAGAGGAATGGAGGCATTCAGCAAATGACATACACATACACACACACACACACACACACACACACATACACACACACACACACATATATATATATATACAAATAAATATGAGAAATGGCTCACCCATCAAGACCCAATAATAAATGATATGCTGTGATTATATTATAGTGCCAGGGCTGTCAAGCAAGTCCATAGATATTAATAAAATTATGTAATTGTTTAGACTGGAATGCAACACAGCAACAGCTGAAATACTTTGCAGATGGATACAAGACAACTAAGTCTGCTCCTGATTCTATGTTTGCTCTTAGACACTCTGACCATGTGTCTGAAAGCAAACAGAACAAGTTTTTTATTTAATTTATTCTTAAAAACTGATATACCATAAAGACAAGTAGAGCAAATGGAATATTCCCAAGTTGCTGGGCAGAGAGGCAGGGTAGAGTTTCTCTGCATCTTTTTCAATTACTCATGAACCACATGAACAGTCTTTAACATTTTTTCACTTTCAGAGTTGCACATGATAACTTCGGTGTTGGAGAAACAACAAGAACAACACTGCAGCTGGTTGTATCCTGTACTTACCCTATATGTCTGTGGGATAATAAAGTCGAATAAAATAAAAATAAGAGTATCTTCAACAGAAAAAGGAAGAATTATTTTCAAATTAACATTTGAAATTTCAATTGAAATAAATATGGTCAGACAGAAGGACAAAGTGCAATTCTTCCCAGACTACAAAGAACCAAGCAAACTACTGAACATCTGCTTCAGAGGCAGCAGAACAGCAACTATGTGTCCCAGCCAATGAATGACCTATACAAACATTTCCCTGTTGTTACATAGCAATAGCTTATTCAATCTCCTCTTTGAATCAAAAAAGTTGTCAGAAATCAAGGGGTTAAACCCCCTTCTCATCTTCCTCCTCTCCTCAGCTTCCCACACAAGACTGAACCTATTTCATAAATGAGAGCTGTCCTCCTACGTAAGATTTATATTAATAAAATCACTCTTTGAGGATCACAGGCTCCATCTATCCCAGCACATAAAGCAGTGCCAGGGAATGTTCCCAGGAGAAGGAACCTGATGGTCTGCACTCTTGCGGTGGGATATGGTCGCTGGCAGCACCCAGCCCCAAACCAAGCAATGCTGTCCCAAGCCAGTCTCTGGCCCAGCTCCGGAGTGAGCTCTGCCCATCCATCAGCTGGGATGTGACCAACGTGTTTTGGAGTGTAACACTCAAAGGCGCTGGCTGTGGCTCTGTTGTGCCAACTGGCCCCACTGCCAGAGCAGCCACAGCATTTTCATGCACTGACAAATCCCAGTAGCAGACCCCCAGCACCATGCAGGGTGTGCCAGCCTTGGAGCTCAGACTGTTTTATATTCAAGTGTTGTTACTGGTCTCATGTACAGCCAGGGGAGAGCAGAACCAGCTCCAATGGTACGTGGTCCCCACAAGTTAGTTCTCCTCTGATTATGGATACAAATCACTGCCAGTGTTTCCAGCAGAGTCCACGTACTGTAACACTGGCAAGACTAGCAAAAAATACCTGTCACCAACTTGACAGTGTAAAAAACCCAATGACTTTAACTTTGGGGAATGTGCACTATTTCTGTTTGTTAGTGTATAAGTCTGAGTGATACAGTAGCAAATCATTATTTAAAATTGACTTTATGAATGCAGAACACACGCTCCAAGTACGAGAGCTTTCTACAGCTGCACTGAAACAGGGGACAGCATTTCAGCAAAGGCATTCAAAAATACCTACATTATAACTTTTTCAAATGAAAATCAAGCTCCTTTCTTGCACCCCAAAATACTTCTCCATACATAGGAGAGGTCAGACAAGTGTTACTGGATTTCATTCTATTGTTTGAATAAAATACAAATGTTAAGAGAGCAGGATAAGTGATCTGAGGGTATTATTGTCCTCACCAGCCAATACTCCACATTATGGACCTCACAGGACTCAGACCTGTATCACCCCTGGTTTTCTCATGCAACTCCTGTGGTCAGAGGTGGCTGCAAAAGCCAACACCAGAGAAGCTTTCAGCAAGACCAGTTTTAACACTAACTTCTGTAATTCTTTTCCTTAGCACCTGGAGTGAAGGACAGAGCGGGAAAAAGTCACACACACACAGGGACCTCTGGTACAGTAGATGAAAGTGCAGAGTCCACATTCAGCCCTCCCTTTGGACACAAGGAGCTGAGCACCATTTGTACTACAGTCAGGAAACAACCAGCATTTCAGCTGGCTAGCTCAAATATTGCCAGTGGTGCAACCACGCAGACTCAGGCCACAGGATAGGCACTGAGGTATTCTGGGCTATGACAGAGGAGATGCAAAAGTTAAGGGTGTTACTGCCAAGTCTCACCATTGTTTCCCAAAGTCTTCATTCAGCCCTTCTGCTGAAGGTGGCAAAAACAACATGGTGTGTCCCAGCCGAGGCCATCAGCATCTCAAACTGTCCCTGTGAATCTCAACAGAGCTCAGCTGCCACCAGCCTTTCCAAGCTCCCCGGGGCATCTGACAGTGGCTGCCCCCCTCCTGGGCTGCAGTGCTGGTTTCAAGGAGAGCTCCTACTGAAGCCCCACCCTCTGTAATTGGAGTCACTGATGAGGATGCAGCTCTCAAGAGAGAGAGGGCAATTAATTACCAGAATCTACATTGCTGGTTTTAAGTATCACACCAACATGTATTAACACCTTTTCTTCAACACTACACAGCAGCACTGTCTAGTATATTTTTGGATCAGAATACTCAATCAGTACAAGTAGAATACAAGAACATTAGGAAAAAACAAAAATAATTTGAAAAATATGATCTAGAAATCAAAGTCATAGTGAAATGGAGTTTCCATCTTCCAGATGACCAGTATAACTCGAAGTGACTTAACTCATCTGACAAGATGGATTACAGCTGGCCCCTTATCTCTTGGCCTGCTTAGCAACATGAAAGGAAAAGAAAAACAATGCATTAATTGATGGTGGAGAACGTTTTTCTTCCTAATAGTTTCCAGCCAGAATTTTTGAGCTCGAGCCATTTTCTAAATAATGGCTAGCATTTGTGTACACATTACTTTCTTTCATGTGACAAGAAAATGTAATTTTTCTTTGAAAACATACTCATTAAGGAAGCAAACTCCTTCCCCCCCACCCAGAAGTCTTTGCACCCCATTCATAAGTGTGACACAGTATAATCACTTTAAGAGGAACCACAGATCCTTTGAAAACTCCCACAGCAGAGATACAGCCGTGTGTCTACTCTCCAATGCCCTCTGTTAGATCTGGCCTACCCAGTATTTTAAGGTTATTTGCAAAGCAACAACCATCAGAGTTCTCAATCAGCTTGAGAGTTATTCTAGGAAACACCAAAAAAAAAAAAAATCAAAGAAACTAATGATTATCACAAATAATTGAAAGAAGCAGGCATCATTAATACAGTCATGATATTACATAGGTTGATTATATGCTCAGAAGTCACTTGGAAGTATTTATTTCCTCTGATAGAAGCTTTTCAGCTCAGTTTCACAGAGCCCTTTCAAGAAAAGGAAATGCACAAAGGGAGTTGCAAATGACTGTGTGGTAACTTCTCACCAGCCTCGGCGCTCAGGGAGATGTGAGTTTGACAGCGGGTGAAATGCAGCACGGGGAGGTGAGCAGCAGTGCATGCTGGCTGAGGCACCTGAAATTCCCTTGTCTGCTATCAACATGCAGATCCTCAGAAGACAAATTCAACTGCAAAATGGCTCAGAGAAAGTCTCCAGCCACTGCACGCTATGACTATTAGAAGCAGAACACAAATACACAGCAAAAAGATAAAATCAAGACAGCGTGTCCTGTAGGTTTGTGCCACGCTGCCTGTGATGCCTTGGGTTAAACAAATGTATCTGCTTGAGCCTTGTTTTTCTTGCCCTTCATTGAGATATGGCTCAGACCACAGAGGACCAGCAGAGAGCACGATATCTCTCCAACACAGGGGCCCAAGCTGTTGCCAGAACAGAGACCATTTAGCACATGACCAGAAGAAATTATGATATTTTTTCTGTTACAGCAGGAACTGCTTGGTCTCCCTGCTTGGGCTGCACCCCAGGAGAGGCTTAGTTAAAAGAAATGGCAACTGCAATAGAGTTCCCTGCCTGAGACTAAAGCTGGAGCTCAGTTCTACAAGGAAACAGATACATTATGAATGTGCAGGCATGCAAAATTAATTTAAACCCACCCTGAAAGATGCTCCATCATGGAAGCAATCCCAGCAGTGCTGCCGTGACAAGCACTGCCCACCTGACCAGGCAGAACGGGATGCTGAACACCTGTCACTTAGAGCGAAGACAAGGCTGATGCCACACATCAATTCCTATTATTTTATTTATAACCCCAGTACTGAGATGTGTTCTAGATATGTGTGGCAAGGTACACTTTCCTAGTCTCTCTCCCACCGATGCATCAATCAAAGCTGGTAGTGCAGATTTTGGTGATCATCGATAATTATCACATAAGGCTGGAGACCACCCATGAGAAGAAGAAGCCATGAAGCCACCAAGTGTTCCATCCTATATGATCAAAAACTGGGAATCCAAAAAAAAAAAAAAATCTCTGCCGCAGTTGATCTCACAAGATCTTACAGAGATCTGTAAGTTGGGAAGGCCTCGGAGAGAGTTGTATTTTTCAGGTGGTGGCAAGGTATCTAAGAAACACACTTATTCCTGTCAGCAGCTCTCTGAAATATTTAAAAGTTCATTTTCAAGAGTAATAAATATATTTCATAACCATCCCAAAGGAGCTTTTCCTCTTCAATGAAGCTACTGTGCTTGGCATGGAAGCAGTGTGACATTTTTCCCCAAAGGCCTCGGAGTGATAAATGATAGCTAAAATGAATCTTTCTATTAGGCTTAACGCGTTGCAGACAGACTTTAAGAAGCAAGGTTTGGATTAAAAAGTCCAAAAATTAAAAATCCTGAAATGTAAATATTAGAGTATTTGAAACAGACACGACTGATACACAGAGATTGAACTAATTTAAGGCAAACTCCCAGATATCTCTTTGTTATGAAAGAAGTGAGGGATCAGAGACAGCCTTTTACTGCCTTTCACACAATAAAATTCCCTCTGAAGATGCACCATAAACTAAACTAACTTTTTTTAAAATACTAAGATATTTCATTGATATTGAGTTGTATTCAGATATTGAAAGAGTTCAAATATCTTTCAGTGCACTCTAGAAACATGTTTGTTCTTGAATGAGCTTACCTGAGGTACACATAGAAAAAATAACAGTAAAATTATCAGCCTAAGGGGTTTCACATTTTTAGAATCTAGAAATGATAAGCTAATTTCCAGAATCTTAAGTTTAGGTCACCAAATTATGAAGGTTAAAAAAAAAATTAAATTGGATTATTTCTGTTGTGGTTTTGAAGTGTTAGCTATACATGCGAGCCATGTTTTCAGAAGTTTTAATGTAAAAATAATTTTATTTTGGTTTTAATGGAAACATGCAATCTCACAATTTACCAGGCTGGCTAGGTGTTCCAAAACTTCACAGTTAACAGATCTTGACAGTTAAGAGTGGAATTTAGCTACATTCAAAAACTGCCCTGACCCGTGACAACCTTATTGAGATGGCACTATTTACATCTTTAAAGTTCCTGTGCAAAAAGTCTGACCTATATGTGCTCTGAGGTGCATTATGGTCACTCTGACTAAACTCAGTTCTAGATCTGGAGTCTCACATTTTGTTAGATAGTGAAGCCCTGGCTGCAGACTGTGGATGCCAGTCATTCCAAAGGGTGACAGCAGCTTGTGACAGCATCCAGTGTGAGGAAATTTGTGAGTTTACCACCAGGTCTGCAGATGAGAATGAGGACTAAAGAGCAGTATGGGAATTAATCTTTTCAATGCCTTTTAAGTGAAAAAACAAGATACGCAATGGTTGATTACCCTGGAAAAATGCACTTTTAAAAAACTTAATATATAATAATTTTCAAGCCTACACAAGAAATTCACAAGAGGCAAAAACTTCAGCTTAACTACAGTACTCACCAAGATCCTGAGCTACAAATGGAGAATCGAACAATTGTCAAAAAAACATTACTTTTTAAAAAAACACACATCAGTTAAACAGAGCATTACATCATTACACACAGAGTACAAGTAATAACACATTTTTTTGTTCCCACTTGAGTAATATTAGAATATTAAGTCAGTGCCCCTAATACCCATTTGGATTCATTTCACGGGTATCCTTTCCACTCCCATTCCTAGCAAAACCCAATAACTATGAAAATAACTGAAATCAAATGTTTTCTATTATCTAACCTGTAAACATCTGTCACACTGAAAGGCATTTTCACAGGTGATTGAATGAGACAGGGGAGCAGTTAATCAGACACAGAGAATTTCAGCACTTAGTCACTGGTTCCAGTCCAGACCCCAACTGATAGTGTGTGTTTAACGAAAAAAAATCAAAAACAAAACAGTAAAAACACTAAAACAACCCAAAGTTTCCAGCAGCTGTTCAGTAGTACTTATTATACTCCCTGGTAACAATAAACTATTTGTAAAATCTCCCTGTATAAAATGTGGCATTAAAATAAAACCTCAGCCAAAATTACTGACATTTCAGTTCAGACAAGATTATTCACATGTCTAAAGTCTCCTGTCTTGAAGAATGAACACCAAGACATAGCCATAATTTTATATCCAGATACTGATCAACTTCAGCAACATCCAGACTGTGGCTCTGGACTGCATCTTTCTATCAGTTATAATCCGTATTTTCACATGATATACATCACGAGGGTCTAATGTTCACAGCCAACAACAGACTGCATTCATCTACAGTCAGACACATGTGTCAAGTCCTATGAACTCTGTTTGCTGGCAAATCCTCATAAAACTGAACACCTCATGTCAGACTATTACTGACCTGGCTCTCCCAAGGCTCTGCTTGGCTGTGGGCTGACCCAGTCCCTGGCTCCCCACCTGGTGCCTGCCCTCACCAGTACACCAGTGATAACAGTTCCCTGTGGTTCCCAGCACCATCCAGAGCCCAACTATGAATGAACATTTCTAAGAGCTGGGTCATCTTATATAAAGCATGGAATGGAAAATGGACTTTAGTCACTGTTTGGAAATTCTGAGAGCAGTGAAGAGCACCTGAACACACCCAGGTAAGTAGGAGTACAGCCCATAAATTTCTGTCAGTGTTGTGCTTATAAGAAAGGGCAGGAAAAGCCTTATTCCAGGGCAGGGTTCCCATTACTCTCAGATGCAGATGGAGGTACCACGTACAGAAAACACCTGATACTTGACACTGAATTACCGCAATAACTATGTGGCATATGCAAGTAAAGTAACTTCAAGAATTGTGCCTGAGCACTGGTATCCCACAGAACCACCATGCACCATATTTGGGGACACAACCAGAGGCAGCATTCACATGCACAACCCCAGCACAACTTGGCAGCTGGTTTTTTGTTTGCTTGTTTGTTTGTTTTTCCCGGAGCACAGAATGACTAACTCCACAGTCTCTGTTTGCAGAGTCTTATAACAGGGTTTGGAAGCGTGAACTGCGCATTTAGGTCATTTTTTTTTTAACCTGGGATTTCAAGGTAACATTTACATGCCCTAAATATCAATTCCTTAGCATACTTTTAGCACAATTAGGTGATCAAGCAAAGCTATAGTCATGTTTTTCAGCCAAGCAGCCATTAAGTACTGGGAGCAGAAGCATTAGCAGCTGGGAGCTTATTTTAGGGAACAAGGCAAAAATCTTTCTCCTGATCCATAAACCGTCCCATTGGAGAGTATATAAAAAAATCAGAGGGATATTAATATTAAATGAAACAAAAAAGATGTGACACAAAAAAGCAAAAAATTTCAAACAGAACACAGACTTGCTGAATGTGAAAGAAAAGGCAAGAAAGAGGGAAGCAGAAAGATCATCTAGAATTCCTTAAATAGAACCAGAGGCATTTTGAATAGTTACATTTTAATTAAGTTAGAAATAACTGGATGAAATTCCATGACCTGAGTGATACGAGAGAGCAGACTAGAGGATCCAAGGTTACTTTCCAGCTTTAAAATCTAAGAACCTATGAACAGAAAAGGAAAGACACTTGCGTGGCAGCAATGGAGACAGAGCTATACAAAAGTTATTTCAGGCAGAGAAAACATACTGCCAAAAATAATAAGAAAATATGTCTGACATATGCATATACATGGTCTGTTCTCCACTACCCACATCAGTACTTACGTATTTAATGTACACTTTGGCAGGAAAAAAAAAAAAAAAAAAACACAAAAGGATACACTGCATCCCAAGGGAATGGTTTCACAGGTGGCCACAAACTTACACCACGTGAAAAAGGAAAATCCTCAGCCATGCTGGGTCTTCAGCCCTGTCCAGAGTGCAAATGGCAAGGGCACAGCCTACCAGTTCCTTGACTTAGAGAGGTGTCTGCCTCAGTAACCTCACCCTTGCTCCACCATGCACACGGTGTGCAAGAGCCAGGCATCACCAAGGAAAGGGTTGGCCCAAGACCAAGTTGTTCCAGCTACTCACAGCTGCTGGACACTCCCTTAGGATTCGGGGACAGCTAGCACAGGTTGGGCAGCCAGCATTTCTCAATAAACAAACAAACATGTAAAGGACAAGACAAAAATCAAGATTTCAAAAATATCATGGTCAGCAGCAATCAGCTTTGTTGTGTTACACCAAGAAGAAAGGAGCACCGGACACTCTTCTGGAGAGTTTGGACACGAAAACTGCTACATGAACTGTCACTGCTGGATACCTTCAACTCGGTATTTTACCACACATTATGAGCAAATTCAACCCAGAAGTTAGAAAGAAATACTGCATGCAAAGCAATGCTTACAAAGCTGTATTGCTGCTGGCTTTAGCGACAGCCACACCAGGCGTATTTGTACAGCAAAGACTCAGGCTTTTTGGAGAGCGTGCTCCAGCCCCCACAGAGCTGCTCCTGCCGGGTTAACACTGAAGAAGACCCCACACCGCGACGAACCGCACTCCAAGGGCTCTGCCCAAATCCATTTCCACAGTACAACCACAGTGGGAGGAAAACCGACTTGCTTTCACCAAAGAGCTCTGATTCCCTCCAGGTAACCTACCTCCCTAAGGAATCTCCAGCACCAAGTCCTCCTCCCTGAGGCTCCTGCTAATTTCCTCCATCAACCACCAAGTACAAGTTTCTGGGTGCAAGAGACTGTCCTAAATAGCCTGTCCTAAATAAGAAGCAAGTGCAATGCTTCAGAAATTGCCCAAAATACACAATAAAATGACCGCAGCATTTTATTAAATCAAATATTTAAGGTTATTATTGTGCTGAGGAGCATATATGCACTGTAGAGCATTTAAAAACAAGTACCACAGAAGCCATTGCCTATGCTGTGCCTACACAGATGAATATATACAAAAGCCTGCGACTCATGAAGGTACAGTCATAGGAAAAAAAGGAAACGGAACAGAACCAGGAACCAAACTCCTACATATTTGCCTTTTTCAGCTAATCTTGGCAATAATAGCTTTATTGTTTCCTTATAGAGAACTGCAGAGAGAGTTAATTATCAAAGTAAAACTTGATGTTTTTAAGGTTGAGGGAAAAAAATGAAACCACCTTCCTGTATTTCCTAGCCTTTAGCACAAGGACTGTACTTAGAAACTGAGATCTCAAATTTAACATTTCGTGTCACTGGAGATTTTAAAGCTATCACTCTCCTTTTTTCTTCTTCCCAGATCATCCACCATCACCACAGCACACCAGCTCCCAAGAAATGAAATCAGTAATTTCTGAACTGCTGACATAAATTTTCGTACAGTACGAGGGGGTCAGTGAAGTCAAAAATGAAGCCTTGACTCTCCAATGTCTGTTTTGAAATCAAACTGCCATTCATGGACAACTGGTCTTATATCTTGGTCTCCATTCCCCTCCTAACTCCAGCATTCACAGAACTCTCAAGCCATCTTGCACTCAGATTATATATTTCAGTACTTCAGATGGCAGAACAAAAATATGCAACCATAACTTCAGTTTCACATTTGGAGTGTGATGGCAAAAGCTCCAAGACACTCAGTATAGTGACCTGGTATGGTAATGTTGGTCTGTAATAACCACAGTAAGACCCAGATCACATCAGACTTCAGACAACTCTGAAATAAAATGAGACTAAAAAGGTTTTTTTCCCCTTTGATTCTACATGTAAGATCATTAAGCCATAAAACCTGTAGAGCTGGGAAAACAGCATCACTTGCAAATTCAAGAAAGTAGATGGGGCTCTGAGGCTAAGTTGTATTTAATTTCTGCCCACCTGTCACTAGCTCTGGTGTGATATGTCATACTGAATAAAAAAAAAAGATAGCAGATTTATACTTTCTATCTGTTGAACAGGAAAAAATCTTTCCCATGTTCTTGAGTACCTCATCTATGAAAATGCACAAGTAAACAGTGAAATAATTATAACTAACAGCGGTAGTCTCATTTATTTATGATGAATAAAACATGATGGATAGCTGTCATAAAAAAAGACAGAGATCTAATCTCCTAAGACACACAAGTGCATTTCCTGTTCATGTCAGGAAGAATAAACGGCCCTGTTCAAAGCCCAATGAATTTACTAGGGCTTAAGTGCCTCTGTCATACAAAAAAAAATTACTTAAGATTACATGTTTCACATACAAAATGAAGGAGAGGAAAGGGAAAGATAAATGAGTAATAGCAGAAAATATGAGAAATATTCATTAAATTCAAATTCAGAATTATACTCCCTTTTTTCTAAGTTTTCAGGATCAGCGAAAAAAATCATTATTCCTAACCCCACAGGAGAACTGCTTAGAGCAGGGTGTTTCTGCTGAAAAAAAAAATTATTCTGAAATAGATTTCTATTAATCTGCTTTCAGCAAACAGAAAATTCAATGGACTTAAGGAGTTGCTTGTATCCCAAGTTTTGTGATATTTTACCCAATCTTAACCTGCTATTTGTTTCTTCGATGGTTCAGTGTAGAATCAAACAACAACACACACACACAAAACTACAGAATGGGCAACAACTGTTTGCTTGCAGGACACACATTACTACTTCCATGCAATTGGAAAACAGCTAATTCCTGCATAAAACAGATGTTTAGCCTGCAAAGTACTTGAATATTCCTTCTACACTGTTCGGCTTTGCTAGACCTCATGTGAAACGTGGTGATCAGCACCTCCTAAGACAGTCTGGAGTTACTCAACAGGGAATGGCAGAGTTCTAGAAAGTTTCATCTGTGCCCTGTTTAGTGTCCAGGTAAAGTCCTTATAAATGACCCAAACAAGATATATGCAGCTGATTCCAGACAAGAGCAAGAAACAGACTGGACAGTCTCTCTAGGTCAATCCAAAACCTGTTTCCTAAGAACATTAACAGTAAAGTTCCTTTCTGCAATCCAAAGTGAAATGCTTTTGACCTAGGGACTATAAACCTCAACAGACCCCATTTTCTAGTACTACCATAAATTCCACATTGCACTACACCAGCCCAAGGATCTCGGCAATGCACTTGCACAGCAAGCAGTTGCCAAAGCCCAACTTCCCAAAATGAGGAGTTACCATATTGTGCATGAGATAAAGTACAGAACTGCAAAGACAAATGGTGACAGCTCCGGTAACATTTTAGATCCCTGTAAGAAGTGAGATGATTGCTGACATCTGAACATCTTTTGACAAGCAGTTCTATCCAAGAAAACGGAAGGCATTATTTTAATATATTCGAGGCGGGGGGGGAGAAAGAACTATCTTTAAATTCACAGTTAGCAAAGTCCCACTTTATTCATGAAGGTTAGCCACAGGAAAACCAATCTCATGGTCTTAACAGTGTGCTGATGTTCAGAAAAGCAGATATGAGAAAACACCTTTTCTTAATAGACATGCTGTGCATGTGGCATCCAGATTACTTCTGGTTGCTTTAGGGATTAAAATTACTTTTCTCCTCATTTGCAGCTCTTTGCAATGCAAAGTCCAACACAAACTGAAGCAGGAACTAGACTGTTTCTGGGTCATACACCATTAGACCAGTGAAACTTCAGTTGTGAAGCTGCTATTCCTGGTTGGAGTGTGTGAGCCACAAAAAACATGGCCTGACATTCAGTTTATAGGGTTGGCACTCCAGCATCTGGAGACAGGGCAAATTTTTCACAGATGATGCATTATTTCAGCTAGAAGTCTTTAAAAGGTTTTGAATAAGGAATGCCACTTTCAAAGAACCAGTATTCAGATTTTTGTCACATATTAGGCATTCCTTTAAGCAACACATTTTCACAGTCTTATGTTCAATTTGTAGAAAAGAGCAACCAAGAAAGCACACTGGCCAAAATGCTCTGTTTTGACAATAAACCAATAACTGTTAAAATAAGAAATTGAATGCACAGCTCTCTAGACACTGGCCTGCAGTACACAGTTCTGTGAAACTAATCTGCTACATGAAAGAAATACTTTACCAGGTAATTAAACTTCTTACTCTGCACTAGGAAAAAGGGACTTGGGAAGAAATCAAATCTGAACTGATGTCTGCAGGGATGTTTTCAAATGCATAGTTTCTGCAGAAAATTTACGTACTTATTACACTTACAAAGGCTTGTGATTTCCTTAAGGATTTGAAATGTTATTTCCTCTATTGGTTCTAGTTTCCGTTATTTTTGACTGCTCCATGAGAATAAACAGGTGACTTTGTTCATTGCTTCAGCCACGTGACACCATTAGACTGACCAAAATTAACAAAACACAATAGATTTAACAAGCAAGAAAGAACACAGGAACTGGCTTTAATTGGGATCACTACATTCTGCAGAACTGAAAGAAGGTTATAATATAAGAAACGGCTTGAGAGGAAAGTACAAAGGAGTCAAGATCTGGCAGGCAAATGTGATACACATGTGGTGAGGCAGCCTGTCATCCATCTTCCTAGGAAATCTCTTTGTTGTAGATGTCCAACTTGGAGGAGCGTGCAAGAAGAAATTGGTGCCCTTTTAACAAAAAATACTGATGTCCATAAAATCCAAGGAGATTCAGGGACCAGCCCTGAAAACAGGGATGTTCTTGGTTGTCAGGGTAACGTGATCACCCCAGACAACACAGACGTCAGCAGGAATCCGCAGCACACACTGGGTACCCAAGAATACGAGTCTTCCTGCTTTCCTTTTGTAATTAAGCCACAAAGGGATATAGGTAATTGTTGCTAAGGTGGGGCTCAGTCTTTCACTCTGTGTTAGGGGTCCAAGAAAACCAAGAAACTGGTTGATGCTTAGAAAAACAGTCTCTAGTGGTGTTACCCATCCAACCTTCCAACATAAATAAAAAGAATCAACAGACAGTAGAAAAACAAAGTGAAGCATAAGGGAGGTTCCTCTTGGTTAATGTTGCAGTGTCCAACAAACATGGTAAGATCCAATGATACACAAAATACTATTATTTTCTTGAGGGTAACACTCATGCAGCTTTCCTTTCATTAGATCAGATGTCTGTTGTGCACATTCTTCTAAGAAGTAAACAAACAGTTTTCCAAGTCTCCAAGACATTCATAGTCTGCAGTTTGATCTCTTGAAAACTACATTGCCTTCTCCATCAAACCAACAGACTTCAAATTACCACTCAGCTGCAAATATACAAAGATTCAAATATGCATCAGAATAAATGACCAGATGACCAAGTCTTGCTTGTATGCCTTGCTAATTATCCCATAAAACAGATAAAGTGAAGTCATATGCCTGACAAAGGTAAAAATGTGCAAATTCTAAAGATGTTTTACTACTGAAAGTGGGTACATCTCCTAACAGTCGCTGTTTCCCCAGCATTGCCCACGTGTGTTCAGAGATCACTGTTCTATTGCAGTTTACACACCTGGTGTTTTGGACAGACTGTTGTGGTTTAACCTGGCAGGTAGTTAAAGATCACTCAGACTCTCATTCACTTTCCCTCCCAGTAGGATGGGGGAAAGAACTGGGGGGAAAAAAAAGTGAAATCTGTGTGTTGAGATAAAGACAATTTAACAGGACAGGAATTGAAGTAATAATAATAGCAGCAGCAGTAGTAGTAATAATAACAATAGAATACACTCAACAAGTGATGCACAATGCAATTGCTGACTGATGCCCAGTCAGATCCCAAGCACAGTTCCCAGCCAGTTTTTCCCCTAGTTTTTACACTAAGCATGACTCCAAATGATGTGTGATACCCCTCTGGTCAGGTGGGGTCAGCTGTCCCAGCTGTTTCCCCTCCCAGCCTCTTGTGCACCCCCAACCTTCTCACTGGAGGCTGGGGCGAGAAGCAGAAAAGACCTTGGCGCTGTGTAAACACTGCTCAATAACAACTAAAACATCAGTGTGTTATCAACATTATTCTCCTACCAAATCCCAAACACAGCACTGTAGGAACTACTAGGAAGAAAATTAACACTATCTCAGCTGAAACCAGGACACTCTGAAAACATTTTCAGAAAGTTATCTAGCTGAAAATAATTCCCGTGTAGTAGAAAACATTAAATGCTCTGAATTTGGAATATTAAAGTTGACAAGAACAGCCTCGTGGGGTTTTAATCTTACTCTATGTCACCACTGTTGTTTTCTTTGAAGACTATCTTCCTGAAAAAAAAAAAGGATTCAAACCACTTTGTTTAAATCCCTCTAGAGGCTAGCTCTTCAGCACTATGGAGTGAATAAAAAGATTCAGTCACCAAATGAGATACACATTAGCAGTTGTGCAGGGGAGAGAACTAATATTATCTAAAAAAACATTAATGTAAAACTAAGTTTATTTTTTCATTGTTCTGATAGAAAAAGACAATTTATACTCAGAAAGGATTAATGGAAGAGGGAGATTTTTAAAAACTAAATGAAGGAATGTCTCAGGAACAAGGATGAAAAACATCACTCATATTTTCAGAATAGCAAAATGTACAACCACTGTAGGTTAACATCTATTCTTCTACTCTCAACCATGACTGGGACCTCTTTGCAGCCAATTTTGCAACACAGCCTTTCCCCAGCTGGTGAAAGATCCTGTTTCTTCATTCCTGAAGTCCAAGAAACTTAACCGTGCTTGCCTTTCCCTCTTTCCTCCTTGAACTCACAAGCTGGTTGCTTTGTATTTAGGGCTAATAGGTCATATGCAACAAATAAAAATCTTTCCACAACAGTTTCACAGTCAATACAAGACGCCAGTGAGCTTTCTTTCTTCTACTTGAAACTGAGTTGGTGTTGCTAGCACAAATATTTACTTTATATCCATAAACACACGTACACCTTCCCACACACACCCTTGTGACCATTATATAGCTACACAGCTCATATTACCCATCTACAAATAAAGAATTTTTTCAAGTTGTAACTTGAAATGTCTATTAGCAGATGTAGGAAACCAATGACCTGAAACAGCAGCTGGCACTGAAGCTACCTAGAAAACAGCCATACCATCAGTTAATATCTTGCTTTGCATAATTTACAGACAATGAACAATCTTGAGTTTGTTTCATCAATAAGGGATCGGCACTTTCCACATCTAGGCAGACAACACCCCTTGTTCTCCCGGTGCCGTGCACATCCCTCCCTGCCTCAGCTCAGCAGGTCCCCCCTCTCTGAGCCTCACACCCCCGAGCTGCTGGGGAAGTAATCCTGGGGGTTTCATTAGTGCTGCCGCAGGATTAAGCACTGAAGACTCAAGACAGCCACTAAACATCAACTGAGTTAACATACCAGTCAGGTAGAAAATGTAAGTTACAAATAATAACATTCTGTTTGTGTTTCACAGCAATCATCACATGCATTAAAGACAAGTAATAGAAGAAACAGTTTTAATATCTCTTTCTGAGTGTTTCATATTAAAAAGCTTTCAAAATCTCTTGCAATTACTGTTCTACCCTGTGATCTGAAATACAAACCAAGCTCAGGCAAGGCCAAGCACATTTTGAATTAAGTTTAAAGTCTACATCAAATATGTCTCTAGAGTTGTTTAGGTGATAACAGATTATAATCTTTTTTTAATCATTTGTATTGTTTTCGATTCCACTTGACTAACATCAGACAGGAAAAGCAGCTCAACACCTTTCTTAGAAGAGCTCTGCCACCACCTGGCACAAGGCAGGTGGGGATTACAGACAGTATGAACCAGAGTTCAAGATGCCCCTAAAATAAAATGAAAGCAGAGCTGGATCTCAAAATCACTTCAGATTTTTGGCTGTCCTTCTGATTTCCTATCTGACATAAAAGTAAAACTTTGTCTCCATGCCTGGTTACACAAAATTAAATTACTTCAAAATTTTAGGGAACTAGAAAATAATAAGACATTACAGCTCATAATCAGTTCTTCAAAGAAAAAAAAAGGGGGTGAGGAGAGGGAATGGGAAGAGTCAAAATCCAATAAGGTTAATTCCTTAATTGGGAGTTTATCTGTGAGACGTATTCATGAAGAAAACTTTATATGCGATCTCAACACGCATTTGTGAGCAAAGTCAGATATCACTCATCTCTTCCTGAACTCTTAGATACTTACTGAATTGCCAAATAAGAATGTACAGGCTACAACAGAAATATACTGAACTCAACCAGTAGACATATTTGAAGGAATCAAATGGTTATGAAGCTTATACACAGAGTCAGTGATATAATTATTTTTGTGATTGTTAATGTAAAATTTCCAGGCTTCACTCGAAGGCCTTATCCTAAATACCCTGCTGCAGAACGACATCTGTTCATATCCTGGAAGAAAGTAAGTTTGGTAAGCTTGAACAAACATAACTCAGAACAGGAGTAGGCTAAATATATCTAATATTGGTTTAAAAAACATCTACAATCAAATCTTGATTTGCATCAGTCTTCACTAATTGGCTCACATGAAGCCAGATTATTCTGCACAGTATAAGTAGCTGTCCTTAACTACCAAATTTATTATGCTTTCCATTAAAAAAATGTCGCCTGGTACAAACAGTGACCCTTCATTGTTTTGTTACTAGTTGCAGAAGGGTAAGAGCTGAAGAGCTGCAAGAAAAGCAGGGTCTGGCCACTGCACTGGGTTGTAGTTTTAATTTTATTCCACAGCCTATAATACCTCCTTCTACACACCAGGTCTCTCATTCTCTCCCCTGCACTATGGACTTCACACCTTCCTGGTTTTGTTGATTCTTGAATGCTCAAGGCTTCTCCTTTTTTGTACTAAGACCTGAAGAGCTAGAAATTAATTATCAACCCTTTGTGACATGAGGTATTTTTACGTATGCATTCCTGTATGTCTGTATGACACTGCAGGATCAAGGATGATCTCTGCCTCCCCCTTCTAAGTACAAAAGTAATCAATGCAAATACTTTAATAGTAATGTCATAGCCATTCATCATTCCTGATCCTAAAACTTAAGATCTCTGCTTTGAAGTGAGGATCAGTTAAATGACAGTACCGGCCCCCTTTGTAATTATGTCCCTTTTATGGCAAGTTTTCTGGTATACAACAGCTGGTTTTATTACTATTAATGCTGCACGTTGACTACAAAAAATCTGACCTGAATGGGATAAAACCAAACCAGCTGTTTCATTCCCTTTCATCTATCCACATCTCAAAGGGGGCTTTGTGCACCATCGGTTTCCACCGAAGAGCTGAAAAAAATCACGTGTCACAACAGGGGCCCGACGTATGTGGGTCATCTAATAACGGGCAACCCAGGGCCCCGCGACGGAAATCTCTGCCCAGCCGGTCCTCCCCCGCTTAATCTCACCACGATGAATTGGCACAGAGGAAAACAACGAGCACTCGCTCGCTCCACTTAATTTCTACAGTGAATAAATAAAGAAACGAGACAGTCAGCGTGCTCAGTCGTAGAATCCGCCCTGGAAGTCCACATGAGCAGCAGGGCTGGAGGAGAAAGGGTTTTAGTCCCCGGAATTAGAAACACAGAACGCAAACACTACCTTAGATCCATTATGCTATTTCTGCATAGAATATAGAAATAACTCTCTTTTTCTGCCGCAGCAAATGACTTCTCTCAGCGCTCTCCCTGACAGCCTCCTTAGTTACCCTGGTTTTGCATACCACACTTCTGTCACCAAAGGAGATACAACAGTACTGCCCACCAACTCAAGATGACAAAAGCTCAAACCCAGAACATTTTAATTACAGATCTCTTTTAATTTCAGTTGCAAAGAATAATAATTAGAGAGTGAAAGAAGCCCACACAAACCCAAAAAACATCCCACAGCCACTCCGTGGACTTCACCAAGGTTTACCCATAGCTCCCCTTTAATGATCCCAGAAAAAAACCTGGAACTAGAACAATTTTACAGAAAGATGTTAAGTATAAACTTAACTCACTAAGGTAATGCAATGAGTAATTAGTGCAGGTTTGACTTGAGATGACGCTGCTAGTACCAGAAGACTGACTACACATGTAAAGTACATTTAAGGTAATATTTAGCCATGGTTCCAACATGACTGAGGCTTTTCAGGCTTCTCCTCAAACACCAGTAATTACATTTTAACAAAAAGCCATTCAATACATCACTTTATGTAGCCTGAAGAAAATGAATCATTCAAATAGATGTTTATTTCCAACAGACATAACTATTAAAATAGTATTCAAAGACCATGCATGAGCAGCACTATACAGACTGCTGTGTTTCCTGTATTTTAAGTTGTTGGTATAACAATTAACAGTAGGGTACCTCATATGTCCTTTAGTGAGTTAAGGAATCAGTCAGCTTTATAATGAAGCACAGCTGTTAACTGAACATATGCAGTGTACCAATAGTGGCACATTTCATGGAGGGCAACCTTGACTTCCAGCAGTCAGGACTCACTGAGACCAACAGCCTGGGTGCCAAACTCACACCAGTTCCAGTGGGACTGGTGAGATTTCAGTGGCCTTTGGCCAGCAGAAGCCTCTGAAGCATGTGTATGCAACACAGCCCAGCAGAAATGGGGTGCCCTTAATCTGGAAGCACCCTGGCACATAGTCAGTATCCCATAAAACTAGGATGGAATGAAGAGCCTGGAGGGAAATGGTGGAATACAGGAGCACAAACGCCCAGAAGAAGGCAAATAATTAGCCTCAAGAGCAAAGCCCAAATCAAAATCCTCTCTGCTTTTCAGCCCAAGACACATATCACTAGGGAAGTGTGCCAGTGTGGATCACAGCACTTCCCTTTGTACTTTGTCTGAAATATTGAAAAATATTGCCCCAAAACCTTTATTGTACTGCTCTAAGCCTCAATGTCAGGGCTGCTCTGAGTTTTACTCAGATCATAGGGCAGGATTTTTCCCCCTCCTCTTCACACCAAAATGTCACAGTGAAAAAGCTCTCCTCAGAGTAACAACCAGATGCACTCGTATGTAAGTGCAGAAAATTGCACTCACACCAGTGTACCCAAGGAAGAACTACACATCTTTGTTAATTAGCATTAATTACATAAAATGTGATTTTGGTAGCAAGACAGCTTCCTACAACTGGCCTTAAGCTAGCAGGCCTGCCACAGAGCAATGCAGAACTTCAAGATTCTGGAGATCTCCATATTCCAGGGCTGAAGCTATCAGCAGCCCTGCGCACACTCCAGGTGACATTGGCACCAAAGGTGTCCTTAAAGGGACCAAGGTGAAGCACAACAGTATTCAGACTTCTAAAATATTTAATATGCAAGTTATTCTGCAGTTTTATCAGTTGCAGCACTTCTACACAGACTCTCATCTCAAGTTTAGTGTTAATGGTTCAAGCAATAATTACAAAAAATAACTAATTTGAAGAAATGGTATAATAAACATTATGAACAACTTCTTTGGGATACTTCTAATACACTGCAAAGATTAATCTCCAAGTAGAGAAAAACAAAGCAAATCAAACCACTTGCACAGCCCCATTGGAGTAATACCTCTGCAGAAATCATTCTTTGCAGACTCAAGGATTTAATGGTACAACCTGTGATGTTCTATTAAAGCCTTGGAGACAGAAGTTCTATAAAATACATGTTGAGATACAAATTTCTATCCTGTAGCCAAAAAAGGAATAAATAAAAACTACCTGTGAGCAACAGATTTTAATTTTATCTGAACTAGCCACAAATTTGCATCTGACATCAAAACCCTCTCATTTTTAGCATTATGTAGGCCATAAAGGTGCATGATTAACTGTAGTCATATCAGATACAGAATTAGAAACAAAAATATTTAAAAGTATCATGGAAAGCCACTAAGGTTTTGATGATAGATACAGAGATAACAGTAAACAATTTCCAACTTGGTAGAACAACTCAAATCAATCTGTTATGGAATTTAAACACTTGGAAGCTTATTTGCACATACCTGTATTGCCACATAACAAAAACAAAACCAGAAACACACATTTCAAACATTCGATGCTTTTACATGCTCTGTAGTATGTGAAAGCATCAAGGATAAAATACATAGTCCCTCTTCTGAAGGCAGTACCATTCAAAAGTTAGATTTTCATAGCTCTAATGCAGTCTTAAAGGGGTACATAATCCACCCAGCTACATGCTTGCACATTTCCCTTCCTAACCTTCTCAAATCCAAGCTAAAGACATAGGAAATAGGGCTTAAAGATCAAGGCAGGCTCCAGCTTCTGCTGCAAACAGGTGGGCAGAGGCAATGTGTGAACCCCAGACACCAGTCCCGAAGGTGCCTTCTGACATGGTGCAGTTACTTCTGCAAACCCCCATGCAAATGCAATGAGTGTGGGGGGGATGTGAGTCCTGGTATATCTGCCAGGTCATGCCCACCTTGGCTACTGCTGGCCATCCACACTGGAGCTGTATAGCCCACTGCACTGAGGCCAGCAGTGTTGGGAGCCAGGTCCCCTCCCAGAGCCACCTGCTGCCCCAGGTGCCTGTTGAGGCAGAGGTGAGTCACCTTCGACAGGCGTCTACTTCCCTTCAGTGACTATAAATAGAGCCAGAACAACCAGTCCAGAGGCATCTCAAAGTTGGACATCTGAGTGGAGGTAGATGAATCCTACTCTTCACCTCTGAGTCATGGTTCCTCCCCAGTTTTTCACCTGAGGCTGCACAACTATGTAACACCCACAGGCAGGACTTAAAATACATCCTGGCCAAGAGCGATCTGTAAAACAGGAGGATACAAAATTTGACAGTTTTATCAAAAATAGCCCTTAGGCCTTCTAAAAAGAAACCACGCAGGGAAAACAATCACTGCCAGATAACCGTATGTTTTAATGGGAATGCAGATCCCCTCTGAAAATTAACTTCACAATGATATTGTAGGGATATATTTATTGCTCCTCAGTAATAAAAATAAAACTATCATTTAATCTGACTGCCAGGGCCAAAACCTCCTCCAAAGCTGCAATCTCCCTGCTTTACACAGCACCATCAGCCCCATTGCTAATGCCACATTAGCACTGCCATCCTAAGAGAAGCAAAAGTCATACTAAAAATTGCTTTGGTGTCCAAAATAAGTAAACAATACTAGAAGCTGCTGAGAGAAAGCATTTCTGTTGTAACAATTTTACGCTGTCATTTTAACAGGCTATAAATAGGTTTAAAAATATTTACTGAAGGCCAAATTCTGCAGAGTTGAATTTACCCAGTGGCATTATGTAAGAAAGGGCTGCAGAAATGCACTAAATGGGGCTGATATTACATCTCTAGAAATAATATATTCCGTTTTCATGCATTCCACTTTTTTTCTCAGCTTCTTAAACTGATAAATTTGCAGTGATGTTTTTCTCTTCAAACAGTATCCACAAATCTCTAGTATCTGACGATGATGAGCTGGAATGAAAACTGGCATTTGCAGCCCCTTTACGCCAGTCTTCCCTCCCTCATCCAAAAAAAGTTCTGCTATAAACTTAACCAAAAATTACAGAGAGGCAGATTTAACTGAAATAAGTCTTCAAAGATGATGAATTAAAAATCTCTCTTAAAAAAACCTATATCATTGTCATTTAATTTCACTGGAAAGATTTACACTACTTGAAATATTTTGGCAAGTATAATGGATTAGTGAACCACCGACACGAGACGGAGACGATCTGGGTCAGGCGTTTCTGCCAGCTGCCTGCTCTCCTGCCTGCCTGCCTGGGGTCCCACACACCCAGCTTCCCAAGCTGCTAAAAGGAACTCTTGAAGAAGGCACAGTAAAGTCAGTAGCATTGACAATGAAAGAGCTGGCCTACAATCAAGCATACTGCAATTTTTTTACTATAATAGCAATGATAATAGCAGAATATATCTAAAGACAGTAGAAAGTTAGTTAGCAATAGTAACTCCATGGTACAGTTTTTCTCAGAGGACAGGGAAGTTTTTGTTGCCCAGTTTCCCACCAGTACAAAAGACATGTTGAATGGCACACGTGGAAGCAGTCTCCAAAGCCAGAGGAAGACAGAAACAAGACCCCTCACCATTAACTTTCCCCTTTACTTCTTCTACCTCCATGCAGCAAGGGATCAAGGCAAGCAGACAGGTAAAAGCTTACAACAGGATCCAAGATCCTGTGAGCTCTGTAGGGACCCACAGGGTTTGCTGGCCACATCCACTTTCCCCAACAAAACCATAGGTGTTACCAACAGAGGAGGAGGATGCTCCAAGTCTCAACTCTACAAGTAGTTCTAATTGTCTCCCCAAAGAATCTCATTTAATCTTCAACAGTGTTGTTAAACCACAATGATTTTCTTTCTTACAAGACAGAACTCCCAGGTTGCTCTCCATGACCTACCCTAAATGGTGACATGGATGCCCAAACCCTTCTGGTTTGTGCCTTTAGGTAGAACAGTGTTTGAGAGGGATCAAACACCCACCCTTCACTCAGCACTGGCAACAATAAGTGAAATGTTGCCATGCAAAGACCATTCTTGAGACAACCTAGATTTAGTTTTTCACTTAAACAGATGAACATGTAGCCTTCAGTATGGTGTTTCAATTAGTGGTATATCAGGGTCAGATGATACCAAGGAATATAATAAAAACCAGAAAGTATTTCTAAATCACCATTTCACACAACAGCCTATTGAGAGAGGATATGAAGTCTGACTCACTGTAATCTTCATACATTTAATGGATTTTTCCACACTCCAGTTGGGCTCCATACCAACAGGAAGAAGGTTATTTTCCTCAGTGAAGATCATTAACAATTCATATGCAGCAGTTTCTGCCATATGTGGCTCGTCAGCTGACTGTCTTGATCTGTTAACCAGTCTGGTGGTGGGGTTCTTCTAGCTTAAATGAGGAGCACATTATTTTAAAGTTTTAGCAATATTACAGAAGATGATACAAAAGTCATTTGCTGTGAAAGAAATGTTGCTTTTATTCAGTAACAGTTGTTTAATCATCCTCTACCTAAATGTGTTGCTCACTTTTTTTCTTGTTCTATATGCTTGCGGGGGAAGAAAGAGATGTGGGAGGACATTTGCAACACATAAAAAGCTTCTGAAGTTTCCAATTGGTACCATGAACCGATAAAACCTTGTTTCAATTGGCCAGAAAACAAGACAAGGGAGAAAAGCGGGAAAATTTGTAGTAAAAAACAGTTTTCTCACTTCTGATCACTGCTTAGTTCACTGAGAAAGGGGTGAAAAAGTCTTTTTCCATCAACACAGAAAAAGTAGATTTCAATGCAGTTTTCTACAAATCTCAGCACAATCTCTACTGCACTTCCTCCCTGCACTGAATCACCATTTTGCAAATATCCAATTTTTGGTTAAACATGAGCAACTAGAGGAAGCACAGCAAAAGTGGAAATCATGATTTCATATCAGCCTTATGCAAAGTTATACTTACTGAAATCGACAAAATTATTATTATTGTGGAATGAGAAAAAAAAGTGCATGATAACATCTCCAAGCTGCTTACATTCTGTGCTCAATCACAGATGAAGATACTGCCACTGCTATACAACAGTGGCCAACAGTCCATCAAATTTGTAAATTATTGATGGTTCCCATACTCCACAGTCAAGCACATTCTAAGGTATCTGCTGCATTCTGGTCTTTTACTTGATTCAGTACTGACTTCATCTTTTTTCATAATACCATATTTCATAAATTACTGTATTTCAACAAAATTGACTTTGCCAAGGAAATAAAAACCTCTGCCAAGAAAGCACCAAGAGCAATCAATGCATCCCTGCAATCGGATGGTTTCAGCCAGAAAAGATCAGTTTCCAGAAAAAAGTGATGGATCAAATATGACCTTCAGTTATTATGTCTACTCTCCAGATTCCTAATCCTAGTCTATGAAATCTGCACTTATTTCAGAAGGAAGGTAAATTGAATTATTCCAAACCCAGCATTTAATGGTTTTTGCACTGACAGGAAAACACAAAGGTTCCTAAGCTGTATAAAGATACTGCCAGAAAACAAGTAAAGGAATTTTGGACATTTTCCTACAACATTTGAACAGTCAGAAGTACAAATTTTACAAACACAGCAAAGGGTCATAAAGAACCATTCCAGTTGTGTTTGTTTTGAGAAGAAACTTGTTTTAAAATAAAACTTATTCATGCACTCAGAACCAGAAAGATGGGAAAAGGTCTAGAACAGGCAACTCCAAGGTTCTGCTCCTCACCTCTCACGCAATTTGGGGCAAACTGTTAACCTTTGCAGCACAACCAACACCCCTCACTCTTCATCTGCCTACGAGGATTTCAAACGCAGCTACAAAGCTGAGATACAATAGACAGCATTTTTAGTCCAATGCTGCTTCAGAGTAGTCAAACTTGAGTTTAAGATTTTAATATTTCATTAGGATTCTTCATGCCATATTCAAGGGATTGGTCCAGAGATTAGTAAGTAGTATTTTTTCTGCCATAGACACCAGAAGAGATTGGGCATACCAACTATTTATGTGTGTTGTTGTTCTAACACTTCATTGGCATAGATAGCCAAATTAACTGCCTGCATTTTTCAGGAGTAGCTCTTAGATGGCACCAACAATAATCTTGCTGTATTACCAAATATCTAGCTTCAAAATAAAAAAAATAAATTCTGACAATCCTGGGAAGCTGAATATCCTTATTATATGAAGACTTAAAGGAATTTGTTTTATGCTATAGTAATAACATGGCATATTGTTAGCAAGACGAAATCAGCTTAGTGGTCACATGAGAAGAAGTGAAATCAAGTTAAGATTCTTCCTCTGAAAGGAAAAGATGACTTGACAGAGACAGTAATCAAGAGTTATTTTCTAAATGGATTCGCTGATGCTTCCAAAGGCATCAAAAAGGCTTAAGTTATTTAAAATAAAAAAATATACTGTTTCATATATGTCCTTTTCTTCTCAATTTAATTTGTAATTAAAGTGGATATTACGATATAACATACAAGAAAAGATCTTCTGGCCTTATTTTTAGAAAATTTCAACGCTGTTCCTCTTTCTAATAAGACAAATGAAAGCAAGATTTCTGTTCCAATAAAACAGTACTGAGATTTATTTTCAGTTTGACTGAATATAACACCAAAGAAATTATTTCTGTGTGATTGAAGAAGGAAAATTAGCTAAGAACTGGGGGCCACCTTCTACAATGGTTCAAGATTTCCTTTCCTTTCTGACAGATTGATGCTGATACACTTTGAACCCATTTAGAATTAAGTCTTCTTTTGCCCCTGCACAACTGAGTAGTTTCAGCTTCTGAGTTGGAATGAGCAGCAGGCAAAGGCAGAAGTCTATCTTGATCATGCAAACAAAGTATGTTTAAGTAAGATATGATCAGTACTATAAAAATGGGAAAATGTGAGCTTGAGAAGGCAATATTGTTACAAGTAGCCAACCTCCAGAAGGGAAATGCCACCCTGAGGTCTCGTATTAGACAAAGAGCCCGATAAAAAAACTATGCTTAAGAGCTGCCTAAAATTACAAAGCCTCCAAACCTTTATGCGATATTGTTGCAGTATCTGTAAGATCTGATTCACTGATTCCAAGTGCAACCCCCTTCTGCTTCAACTCACCAGCTGAAAACATATCCCCATGACAACCCAGGAGCTGAGGAGGAGAGCACAACACCCAACCTACTGCCAAGCAGTGCCAGAGCCCTCCTCCAAAGTGGGAATGCACCAACACACACGAGCATGTTTCACTGCTACAGGGCCTGGACATGTGCATGTCACTCTGCATTAGAAAATTAAAATGAGAATGGCATTAGGTGCATGCCAACAACCTTAACACTCAGCTAACTTCGTAAGTTCAACAGTGACAATACCATTTCTGCAATAATATATTATTTGTGTCTACAGATTGGGAAAAAGAGATTATTTAGCTGCCTAAATGTCTATCTCCTGCTTCAGCAGAACCAGTGACCAAAACTTGCAGTATGAGTCCATTACATCTTAGACAAGGGAAGCTGGTTTTCTTCCTAAACAATATACAAAAGAAGTCTGCTAATGGTAAGGTTTGAGTTGAACAAAACATTAGTTCTACAACGGCATTTGTCCAGATCAACATTGCAGACAGATTATATTAATTTCACCACTAAAACCAAAATAATTAGCTACATTTATCACAAATGACATCAAGCACTGTGTATCTCAGCAGTCGTACTGCTCGCTCAATTATTCTGCCTCTGTCTGTTACATAAGCTCTACTTTGCAGCTCCAGGTGATACAGGGAAAAAACAAATTCATATCACTTTTGTAGTCTATATTATAGCACAGAGACAGAGAAAGGTATGTTGGGAAAAAATCAGGAGAATCACATACTATACTATTTTGCAGTAGTCCCACTTCAGTAATTTCGTAAACATAGTCTCATGATCTGCTTTGGGCAATAGGTTTGGCAATCAGAGTTACCCAAGCATTGAAATGATCCCTGGTTAAAATAAAACATGATTGTAAGAAGCTCAAGGTAGTTGGTACTTGTGTGCACTATTACATCCTCACCAAATAAGATAATTAACTCACATGGTGAAATCCCAGTTGAAAAGGAACCAAGAGCAATACTTCATTACCTTGAGGCCATGGTGACCTTTAATTGTCCTAAAGAGACTGCAAAAATCCTGTTAAAACAGAGTCCCTTTATTACAAAATTATGGTGAGTATATACAACTGGCACATTTTTTCATGACCATCGTTTCCAGAAATTGGTTCTGGAAAACAAGTCCTACCAATGTAGTTTTCAGGGACTGGCAGGCTCACAATTCAACTCTTCCCAGAAAGCATAAAATCACAATCAACAGAGTTCAGCTGGCATTTAGTGTCAGCTACGCAGAGACAAAGCTGTTGGTTAAGTATTGCACAGCTATCACTACTTAGCTCTTAAAAAATTTCCCACGTTTAAAACTGTAATGCAAGATTGAAACTTGGCATTTTTTAACTTCCTATTTTTTAATCATCTCACCTGGCAATATATTCTTGTTTGTGTGCATCATAGTTCGTATTATTTCTTAATTTGATAAGTAAGTATTCATAAATTCATAACCAATTATACAGTGGAATCAATTGCAACAACAGTTCTCACTGGAAAATCAGGCTCTAACTCTTCGACATCTTCCATATCCCTTATTCCTTCCTTGTCCATATGAATATTCATCACCTGTTACATGAGCCAGAGCCACCTGCAAGAGGCTGACAAAACTGGTTACTGCAATTTAGAGTGACACTGCTATGCATGTGCTCTTCAGAGGCCTTTTTGGACAAACCAGCTCAGAAGTTAACAGGCGCCTCAAGGCACCTCCCAGGAAACAGCACTTGGATGGCACCCACAGCATACCTTACCACCTTCTGGGAGCTCCCCCAGCTCCAGGCCATTGCTGGGACCTGGCATCCACGCTCAGGGAGAACCCACGCACTACCTGCACCCAGCAGCCTGTAAATCCCATCTGTGTCTTTGACAAGCGATTTCACATTCTTTCTAGGAAGGATTTTAGGACAACTGCCAAAACACACTTCTTGCATTGTTTCTGTCTCATGCTGTCAACCACAAGGACACGTGGGATGGCTGGAGATGGGAATCTACCACAGAGCAAATACAAGTACCTTGGACTTTTCAGTGAAATGCAACCAGTGCAGGACACACAGGCAAAAACAGGTCAAGAAGTGACCTAGGGAGCCAGTACCGGTCCTCACAAGAGCGAGGAGTCGGTGCCGCCATCTCACACTGTGTACTCGTCCCGCCCTGTTGAGTGCCACAGCCTGCACGGGCTGTTCGGAATCCTGCACCAAAGTGCATTCTGGGGTGAAAGTCTAATTTTTCAAGGCAGATTAGACACACAAGGACTCACATTAATTACAGGTTCTGGGCACTAATCCATGAAGACAGGTGCAGAAACCACAAGTTTACTGCTGCTTCGAGAGTTTTGAGATGGCAAGTCAGAATCAGTGCATATCCCATCCCAGGGATACAAGCCCCTCTGTGTCTAAACAACAAGAGTGAAGCAGCACAAAATAACAAACATTCACATGTGAGTGCTGCTCAGAACTTAACTCTGAGATAAATGCTGCTGGCCATGTTACCAACAAACTCCTCTTCTGGTCTTCTTCAGACTTTACATTTACTTCATATATTCATTTTATCAAATAAATGAGAGGATTACCATAGAAATGAGCAGTCGAAACACACAAGATTTTTAGACAAAGTTTCTATTAACTCCTTTTAAAGAGTCAGGACAGGCTAAAACAGTATTCCTACTAATGAGTTGCATTAGTGTGATGCAAGAAAAGTACCTTTGAACATCAACAACAAAAATGTTCTTCATAAGAGGTTGTTTACCACTACAGTCTACAGTTTACCACTACAGATAAAGCTTGGAGAACTTGTCTGAAAAGCTTACTGGGTTCTCCATTCCCATCATCTGCACCTGTACTGGGGGGGACTGGGGAAAATCTGAGAAGATCTTGCAACAGTTTTCCTGCTTTTACTGAGACTGAGACCCAATTTTAAGGCCCTTGTTCTGCCTGAGTAAACACAATTCTCTCTGAAGCCAAAAAATCTAATTTGAATCATTAGGCAAAGGCATTGCTACTGAAGATGTTTCTCTCCTCCAGCAGCTGATCTCAATGCTATGTCCCCAGCCTTTGCCAGCCCAGAAAATACCACCAGTTTCAGGTCTCCAACTGACTGCCCAGGCAGACACACAACACAGTCTCTGTTCTGAAGACAGGCATGTATGAAGGTCCCACGCACTGCCTTCATCCACTCCTGCAGCTGAAACACATCCAGGACGGAGGACAACAGGTTATCTCTAAGGAAAGGTACATAGCTAAGGTTGAATAATGCCTATATTTACACTGTGACAAAGCAACAACTGCCAAACTTGCCAATATATCTCCATAATAAATCTCCCTCTTCCTCCATTGTAACAGGTTCATGAGTCCTAGACATGTACATCCTTGGATCCTAACTTATAACCCAACGGGATCTAAGTTGTCATCACCAAAACTTTATGGGTCATATTTACCAACTACTAGACACTTGAATGAATTCCCACAGGTACTCAAAGGGACAAAACCAGGTACCAGTGGAAATACGCCTTTCACAATCACTGAATCCCTTTTCTCTTCCTCCTGGCCAACAGACAAGACCGTGGAAGTACTTTCAAAACAGAATCAGCACAAAATCTAAAATAAAAGATTTTGACCATTAAAAGCCATGGACTGGCACTTTATAACTTATCATACACTCTTCCCTCAACCAGTTCCTTCAAATGTTTTCAATTATGTAAATAATTTACATAATTAAGTTACATTAAGTACGTTTTTTTTTCAACTGGTCAGAATTAGTATTAACTTGAAAAAGTCTGCTGTCATGATGATTTAATTTCTGTACTCTAAATAAAGGCACTCCCTAAGCCTCTCTGGTTTCAAGAGTTTAGTTTGATTCATCTAGGGCAAATCTAGGGCAAATTTAGTGTAGGTTGGAACCTAAAAGGCATTCTGAACCCAGGATTTTTACAAGTATTTCAACAGCATGGTTGGAAAGTGCAAACTTACAAGACAAATACAAGCTCAAGTCCAAAAAATCTAAACTGTATACAACCACTGCAACTCAGGCATAAACAATCCATTGTGCTGCAGCATCTCTGATTTGCAGGGAATTAAGTAACATTTCTCCATCCAAAACTTATCATTCTACTCCTTTTCCACCTGATCATGCCCAGCCCACTTTGGCTAGAGAGTTTACACAAACCTCACAAGTGCTCATAAAGTACCAATTATAATCCTGTCTTTTTTATTTCCCCTGTTCCAGTACTTGCCATTTTTAGGAGATGGGCCAGAAGCTCTTAAAAAGGATCTAGTTACTTTACAACAAATCAGGAAGAGATACAGATGGCCTTCAGTGATTTCTTGTGTTCAGGGGATGCCAGCTCAGAGAACAATTGTGAATGGTTGAAAGACTGACTTAAAAACATCTTGACAAACAAATACACCAATAACCCTTAAATGATTTTGTCTGCCAACAATTAAATGCATTTAGCTTTCAAAGCTGAAATGACAAAGGTGCAAATATTCATTAAAATCTAAAGGCACTATAATCAATACAAGACATAACACTAGTTAAATTAGCATAGTCTACAGCTCAAAAGCACAAAAAGATCCACAAATCTGCACTTTTGTTTAAAGTGCATTGCATGTTAAATTCTGCTGCTTACAAGCCAAACACTGTGTGCCTCATTGATACTAAATTGTCACAAATAAGGGAATAAAAATATTTCTGTAATAAAATAAAAATAATTTAGCTCTTTGTTAACAGATAACTTCATCCAGGGAATTTTTTTTTCTTTAAATATCACATGAAAATGTAAATTAAGCAGTGGGCTGGTGCCTGCCATGTAGCTGAAATGAAGACAACCAAGGCAGATTTAATTCTGAATGCCAAGAAACCAGGACGCCTTCTGTAGGTTTGAGAAAATACAATACCAAAGTACCACTATGACTTACCTGGTAAGCAACTGGTATAGTTCAAGATAGTGTAGGCAGTGAAAATGCTACAGTAGTGTTCAGGAACATCCTTACAAGCACCTATAGGGACACTTAACTCAGTGTCTAAATTTTCATATATTTCTGGGCCACATGCAGAACAGTCTCAGTGCAGGCCCTACGAGATTCAGGATGATTATACTGAGGTCCAGACAAGGATGGTCTCTCAGACCAGCACATAAGTATGTAAATACCTTGTAAGAAACTTCTGTTCCTACAACACAAAATACAACCCCACAAGCTGAAAGGGCTGTGAAATGAACTTTAATTGCACTGAAGCCAAGATCGGTAACGCTTTTAACACCAGTAACCGGTTGAAGACCTTCGGGTGTGGGACTGGAATGGACATCAGCTTTAAGCCCCATTGGGATGAGAGGAAGGATCTCCCAGATGTCCCTGCTGCTGTCCCTGTCCACGGTACTGGCACTGCCAAATCCTGCAGGAAGCATCCAACACAGCCCGCCCTGGCTGGCATCCCAGATGGATGGGCCTTTCCAGCTGTACGTTGACCAAAACAGCTCCCAGAAAGTTTGGAACTGGCAATGAGCTCGTTCTCTCTTTTTCTTTTCTGGACATGTTAGGAACCCAGTAATAGAAGAAAATACCTGGAAATGATCCGAAATGTAGGCCAGCCATGAAAAAATACTCTTAGTTTCCCTTCCAATAAGCAAGTCTTGTAAGAGAATCAGTTATGATGCATCCCTGCATCGTAACGGTGTCTGTGTTGCATCTATCCACAGACTATCAGTCTGGAGTTGGATAGCTGTAAAATCTGTAAAGTAGTTTTTGGAAGAGAAAGACCCCTGAAATCTCAAGTAAAAGGACTTATCCTGAATATAACAAACAAGTGCTATTCCAACCATAACAAAGGAATCCATTCTTTGCTGTGTGAAAAGCCACGTATTTTTTAAAAAATCCATTTCTACATTGCTGGTTATATATACAGTACTTAAAATAACTAAAATTCACTTATCAGGTTTCTTGGACTTTTAGAATACATAAAAATTCTAGTCAGAATTCATGTCCCATTTTTCCATTGATTAGCACTGAGCCAATGCATCTGGGGCCCGATCAGAAACCTTGTTAAAATCAATAGTGAGATTCTCTAGTTAGGATGTCTCAGTTCTGTCAAACAAATCCATCTCATTAATAAGGTTTCCTCTCCCAGACAATGGACAGAGACAGACACTCCTGTGCTACAGTTCACTTGTGACCTTCAGAAGTCTGAAAAAAGGATCAGGTGAATTCTATCCAAAAAAAACCCCTGTACTTCTCCCTTGATTACCTACGGATCCTAGTAGGATTCAATCAGAGGTAGACACCTAAATTATCTAACATTATACAAGATGATTCACAGTTTCAGTATCTTTGACAGAGTCTACCCAAGACCTCTGTGCAGCCATTAGACAAAATAAACCAATATTCCCCATTCAATTGCCAGGGCCCATCATTGCTGACCATCTTGCTGGCCAGTAGAAGAAGAACTAAGTATACTCTTTCAGCTCTACTGCTACATTGGGGCTGAGCTATCACAACCAGCTTGGAACCATATAGTCTTTCGTTTTATGGGAAGTCTATTTTGTGTTCTACATTCACATTTCAAAACTTTATACACAAGAGAAATGCCAAAATGGAAACATTTTGTTTCAATGTCATTTTTTTTGGAAATTAAATCCTACATGCAATCCACGCTTTAATGTGTCAGAGGGAAAAATTCTGTCCCAGTAGCAGGAATGCATGAAAATCCCAGCTCGTGACAAACCACACTGTAGTGGCTTTACTCCCGTAATCTGAGTGACCCTATAGCATAGCAGGCTGCCTTCAACAAGACAGGAAAGCAGGTAACCTCTGAAGTTGAAGCAACCTGCCCACATTTTGCTCAGAGACACATCAGAAGCTGCACAATGAGGTCTCCTGGTTAGATCTGACTTTCCTAAAAAGTAACCCTTTCTCTCTTTGGTTGGTGAGTCCTACAGCTGGGTATTCTCGTTTCATTATGAAATAAACATGCAACACTGAGCAAAACCATGTAGGGTTAAAGCTGGCACACAGCACTAGTACAGCAGGCAGGAATACATGAAGAGCAGCAGAGGGAGGAGTGGGTGTTTAGCCTGGAGAAAAAGGAGTTTTGGGGAGACCTTACTCCCTACAACTACCTGAAAGGGGGTTGTACCAGGTGGGGGTCAGGCTCTTCTCCCAAGTAACAAGTGAAAGGATGAGAGGAAATGGCTTCAAGTTGTGTCAGGGGAGGCTTAGATTGGATATTAGGAAAAATTTCTTCACCAAAAATATTGCCAAGCACTGGAACAGGCTGTCCAGGGAAGCAGTGGAGTCAGTATCCCTGGAGGTATTTAAAAGACCTGTAGATGTGTCAGATGGAGACAAGGGTTAGTGGTGGACTTGACAGTGCAGAGTTAACAGTTGGAGTCGGTGATCTTAGATGTCTTTTCAAACCTAAATAATTCTATGTTTCTATGATTCTGAGAGACATGAGACACAGAGCCAGTGAAATAAACACAGGCTACAGTGATGAACTTGGATAAAGTTTGCCGTACTACAGGTTAACAGGACCAACCTGAGGACAGTAGAATCCTAAACACTGGGTTCATTTCATCAGCAGTATTAATACATGTATTTCACTTTTCTTACCAATCCTTTCTACAGTGTTAGTTACCATCAGCTTTTACTGGCTTTCAAAGTCTAAATGCAAAATGATTACATAATTGATACAGTTGGCTTTTACATAGATAGCTTCACAAAAAGATCCTCGCTGCTATAAGGCAGTGCTTCTGGATGTATCTATATGGGGAATATTCCCTCCACAAAGTTACACAATTATGCTTCTGACAGCCAACAGGACAGTCAGTATATAGCATATTTACACATACTCTTAGGAAACAGGTGAAAGGATGCACACAGATAAACTAAACAGTTCAACAAAACCCACAGGTATCATTCTCCATTTCATTCCCTCTGAATTAATAGTTGAAAGATGTTGAGCATCTGCATTTCTTATCAACAGCAGTGGAGATGCTTTTTGAGTGCACTCAAACGACATTTATCACTGGTACAATAAGGAGGATATTATTTGTGTGATGACCTGGAGAGGTCTTATCCTGCAAGATGCCAAGTGCTTCCTGTGGTTTGAAAGTGACTCTTGCGTAGCCATGAGATCTGTCAACAGTACAACACACGTACCTTCCTTACCCTGCTTTCCCCTCTGCAATGTCTGCTTGCCAGGACTTTCTTTGAGACTGGAATACAAAGTCTTTGGGGCAAAAAGTGTTTCTTTTTATATATTTGTATCATACACCGGAGTAACTAGGACTGACACTGACTGTATTAAACTCAAATAAAGATCAGCACTGCACATTTAGAAGGTTTCTTCAGGAGAGATTAATTAGAATCATTCCTATTATGACAGGGTTCCTTCTGTCTCACCTCAAATGTCACTGAGGTGGCTCAAACCAGATATTTTATTTTTGGCCCTAACTATTCATACCTGGGGGAGATAATAATGCACCTCATGTACCAGCCTTCACTTTTCATGTTTATTTATATTGTAAACTCCTATGACAGCTACTGCCTCCTACTTTCCATAACACTCAAGAGCAGTGATTTCAACTACATGCTACCGTAATTAAAGGATCTGCACCATTTATTATCTCCAGATCAGAAAAATGCCCAAGATGGCTCAGCAAGTCTAGATCTCTTATACACCTATGGCAGTATACTCCTGTGGAGTAGACAGATAAAACCATGAAAGATGAACTAAAAAGACCAGGGGGAAGTAATGAGGATGACAATGCAGCCGCCAATCAACCTGACAGTCCCCTAAAGGAAACCATTGACACTGGTGGTGACAAGTACTACTCTGTTTCAAATACCCTGAGAGAGGTAAAAGCAAACCAGCACTTTTTTTAATTTAAATGCTCAGATCGTACATAAAACTTGGAGAAATCGGAAGATTTCTTCTGTGGGCTAGGAACAAATCCCTCACTGTGCACCAGGATTCGACAGCATCAAACAACAGGTCTTGCACTGGTTTGAATACATTATAAAGTAACGCTCCACTTAAGTAATGAAGTGTTGCAACACTAATCTATGCAGTGAAAGCCAGGCAAGAAGAAAACTGTATCTAACCACATAGTAAATAAATTTCAAGTGTTTAGTAAACCTTTATAAACAAGGAGATTTGAATGCCATGACAAACGTGTAACAATGAATCAGCACAGAGGAAAGGCAGGTTGAGGAAGCACATCCCACCTTGGAGTGGAGGGCTCACCCTGTGCAAGGACACCAACTACACAACATTTCACCCTTCCAGGACTGACGGCTGGGATGCAAACAGCACACAAGGAACCGAATCTCCTCTGCTCCAGTAGGCCCTCAGCCCGAGGTAAACAGGAGTAGATGAAACTCAAGACCACTTTCTCCTGCATGGGTATACAGTCCTGAAACCTCCTGCCATGGGTGGGGTAGGGTAGGGTAGCGTAGAGTAGGCAAGGCAAGGGAGAAGGCTATATCACTTGCATTAAAGCCTACTGCTCAGCCACCTTTAAATCTAGTAGTCAAAGTTTGCTAAAACACAGGAGGAGCCCCTTGAGACTATGGACATAATACAGATGGCAAAAATGGCACAGTTGACTATATATAACTGTAAAATCAGGAATTTAATTTCCCCAATGATCAAAGAGGTAAAAATTGCTTTTTACAAAACATGTTTCAGCTTCCATTGTGTGGATCCAGAGAGCTCTTATCTGTGAAAATCTGTATCAACTCAATTACCAATGCCACAGAGACCAGACCAGTTTCTCAGCTGTACAGTCTGGGCTAAGACCACATCTTTGTGCCAATATGCAAATTGACTGTCCCACCACCAATGATATAGAAATGCTAAAGGGCAAGTAACAATAAAGACAATTTGAACTACATACATTAATAACTAGTGCAGTATGTATTGCTATCCCTCAGGTACATTGGTAACCATACATATGAGGTTTTTGAGATACTTTTTTTTGCGCAGTGGGAAGGTCAGAAAAAAATGCATTGGGACATAAGCTGTCATGTGTCTTTCATGGCAATGGGGTTATTTGGACTTCTCAAATACAGTTCTTATTAAAATAGGTTTTCATAAAAACATACATAATGACAATTCCTGGGTGTACTCAAATAAAACACAACTATAAGCCAACTGCATACTGGAGATGCTTTTACCACCTTTTATGGAATTAAGTGTTTCTTCATCTCACAACTACAATATCCATGAGAAAGAGAAAGACATATCTAGGTCCTGCTACTAAAATTATCTATCAGGATAAAGCAGCTCTGATCTCAGGGTATATTTTCTGAGTTGTCTTTAGCTAAGACATTCTTTCTAAGGAAAAAAAGCTAAGGAAACCTGACCAAAAGCTGCATGCAAAGTTGTGAGCCGTGGTGCCTCATTTCTTCCTTCAGACATTAAATAGGAAAAGGAGCAGCCACCCAAGTCATGTTTCCATTCAGTTTAACTCAATCGCTGCAATACAAACTTTCAGGAGGAGCTCTGACCATTCTGGTCATGCTTAATTACCACTATTTTCCAGATCACTAATTAGGTTTTGCAACACTGAGTTTGTAGAAAAAGCATTGCCAAGATCAATAACTTTCCAGATCTCCTGCTTTTTTTATATTTGAACTTTACTCAATCAAGGTTTTCCAAGCTTTCTTTTGAAACCATTTCCCTAAGAATGCATCCAAAATGTAATTCCTAAATTTTGAATTCTTCCAAAAGTTTAACAAAATACAATAAGTATATTCTCTTTCCTTAAATAGTGTGAAACCAAAGGAGGACAAGCTTACCTCCTGATGCACAGATTCCAAAACACTTAATTTATGTGCACCATAAAGTAAAATACCAGAGATTAAAGTATAAACATTTCTGAATTAAAGACGTATATATAACCAGAAACTTCACGAATATTTACCACAACAGATTCCAAATAATTATCATATGTCTAGTTCTAAAAATGCAGCATTTAATCTGACGTGTCCAATGGTTACAGTTTGTGTCATAAACTGTTGCAGTCAACTTAATTAAATATACAGTATTACTTGAGATGGTTTATGTTCATTCTAAAATTAAATATACTGCAGCTGTTAGTGCACTGGTTACATTTTTTAGACCATACTCCCCTTTTCAGCAAAAAACAGTAAATGCAGGAGAGCATTTTCTGCTGTCTTCTAGCCCTGGGAATGCCAGTGCCTACATTTCACTTAAACAGGGGTAGTCTCATTTCAGTCAGTAGGAATACTCACATGTTTAAATTTAAGCAGATTCATGGCTTAGCTGTTCACATGTAATAGTTGGAACATAAATCAAATCACAACAAAAAAACTCCTGTTAAATTTTTTACTTCTGCCAAATCTGGCTATCGTTGCGGCCTGTGGGTCACAACCTTGAACTTAACCCACACTAGATGCCATCACTTTTAGGTCCAAGATTTGTTTCAGATGCACAAAATTATTTCAATGTGTTGCACTGAAAAAAGGAAACGTCTTCCTTCCAAACATTATTATTTAAAACCTGAAGTGAATGCATTCTTAAAGCTTATTACATGGACCCACTCTGTCAACAAATACAATTAGAGAAAAAAAATAGAGGTCAGGACCAACTAGCCAAGGAATTTAAGAAGAGTTTAAAACTGGCAAAGATGAAGCATAACAAAGCACCCCATTAGGTACACACTAGCACTTGTGAGGGAAGGAACACCTTCATCTCCATCACAGTTACCACAGTATTTAGTAACAGCAAATATGCAACACATGTAAGGAAAGACTTACTCAAACCCTGATCCACTGCCATGCAATATGCAAAAAAAAAAAAAAAAAAGAAACCAAACCAAAACAAAAAAATTTTACAAAACCAAACCAAATAAACAAACCCTAAAACCAAACCAAACAAACAAAATAAATAAAAAAAAAACCACAAAAAAACCCAAAAACAAAAACCCAAAAAAAAACAACAATAACAATCCTGACTCTTTAAAGAGCACCTAAAAGCCCCCTATTCTGGAGAACAACCAGTCCTGAAGAAAGCAGAACTGTAACACTCCCCAGAAAACACTGAGTGAGCAGTAGTTATAAACTGAAATAAAGTGAAAGACATTCTTCCTTCAATCGTGGACTGCCAGGGAAGCACCCCTGTTAACACATCTGGGCATCCCATTCTCCTATGAAACAAAAACACCAGATGCATTTGAATCAAACTCATCTTTTACTTTCTTACCATGAAACATTGTTTTGTTTTTAAACAAAGTAATCTTTCAGTGCACAGTTACAGAGTGATACTTAAAACCCAGATAAGACTTTGAGTTGGAGTATATTATCACTCAATAAGAACTACACTAATCATTGTAATTAAGTCTCTATTTAAACAATTATTTTGATATTAAAACTGTTTTCCACAGCCTTAGTTTTAATGCTATTAATCCACTGTGAAGTTCCTTTTATTAAGCAAGAACAAAACTTTTGTTCAGAAACTTCTTAATCACACAGTAAACATTTTGGTTCTAATGCTGATGCTTAAGTTCTTAAGGAGAAAATCTGTTTCATTTACTTTGGATAACAAGGAGACTTTTGACAATGTTACATTGCACCTCACCCAGTATTTTGCTTTGCAGGACACAGAGTTCAATTCTCACTACAACCACCTACACTTGGATAAGCCCAAGTAAATGAGTCGTCCTCTACAAATGTAAACAATGAAAGAATGGCCATAGTTTTGCTTTTCTCTATAGAAAATACTGTGTGGCTCTGCTGTGGCCACAGCAATGTATCACATGCAAGTCAGTGCCAAAAACTCAAGACCAAGTTTGCCCCTCAGTGTGCCAGAACATTACCTGAGGAGCAACGCGTGAGGTCTATTTAAAATCATCCCCACGGATCTTGTTTTCCTGTCATTGATCTAAGTTACAACAGACAACATAATTTCAAAATTGTAACTAAGACCAAGAAGGAGGCAGCAATCAGAAAGCATTTTGCTGCCTGAGTTATTGACTCTTACTTTCCAACCCAGCCTCTCTTTAAAAGAGTGTATTCCTTAAATACTGATCAGTTCTGTCTGTAGTTGTGTTATTACAAGATTACTGCAATAAGCTTTTCCACACTGAATGAAAATTAATTACCCACTCTAAACAGCATCCAAAATTCAGAGGTTATGAAGATTTAAATGCTGTATGTAGACCCTGCTGAACTTTACTCCTTTACTCTTGCAATGCATGCCACGTGCTTTGGACAACTGTAGCCACAATATCTTCAGTAAGTTTTTTCCATTTCCAATGTGTAGCAACAGGTAATATTCAAAAGACTAAACTGTTTATGCCTTCCCTAAGTTATGACCTTAAAATACAAGAGCTACTTAGATATATTACCCTTTGGTTGTAGTGTCTGACTTCTGTCTCATGACTTCTATTGCATGATCAAAAAGTAGAAGGCAGCAATATTTTTAATATAGCACATACACACAATTATTTACATCTCCAAGCTATTGAAAAGCTCTTTATTGCGTGTGAAATGCCATTCAGAAAGAATTAGAACATAATTTTCTAGTGGGAGTGCAATATGTACAAGGGTAATGAAAACCAGAAAGAACATTTGTTTTATTACAGCTGCCATTAACATTCAGGTGTTGTCACAACCTACTTCATTGTATGTTGTGAGTAAACCAATCCCTGAGGTTCTGTTACAGTCAGGCTTACACTGGGCAAAGTAGAGGGCTCAAAGAATCTTAGACATTAAGCAAAAGTGAGCTTGACAGACACCCAACACTTCAATAAAATCCAAGATGGAAAAGAAAGAGACATTCCTCCTTCGGGAATGTTATGCAGAATTTGCTTGCATGTATGGACTACATTTCTAACACTTGGGGGAAAATAAATGAACTATTAAACTAAGGCAACCAAACGCTAGTTGAAAATGAGGTTAGTTCAATGTAAAAACTAGTTCACAATAACTTTGGTTATAATTACAGAAGAGGAGGAAAAGGACAGAATAGAATAGAATAGAATAGAATAGAATAGAATAGAATAGAATAG